>NW_017729031.1:83588465-83599744 GCF_001723915.1 Gavialis gangeticus
TGGAGAGTAGGTTTAGATTAGACATCCGTAAGAACTACTTCACAGTTAGGGCGGCTAGGATCTGGAACCAACTTCCAAGGGAAGTGGTGCTGGCTCCTACCCTGGGGGTCTTTAAGAGGAGGCTTGATGCCTACCTAGCTGGGATCATTTGAGCCCAGTTTTTTCTCCTGCCCTGGCAGGGGGTCAGACTTGAAGATCTATAAGGTCCCTTCCGACCCTACTTCTATGATTCTATGATTCTCTTCACCACCTCCTTTTTCATCTGCTTCAACAAGAGGTACAGGGTCTCTTGGCTCTGACTTGTGGTTAAGATACTTTCCTGGGAAGTGACGAACTTGAATTTGAATGACCTGTGGCCAAAGGGGGCTCAGAACCTACCTCTCCCACTTCCTGGGCAAGTGTCCTTATCACTAAGCTATTCAAAGTTGCATCGTTCTGTGGGTGGCTAAGTAGTTTTAGACATCTAAAAGACTTGGATTTGGGCCCAAACCTGCATGCAGTGCTCCAGAACTGGTCTTACCGTTGCTGTACAATCACCTCTCTACAGATATTTAAGGACAACATTTTTGCTTGCTTTGTTATGGCATCACATTGGGAGTTCATGCTGAAGTCCCAATTTATAGTTTGTACACTATGCCTTGTAAAACTTACAGTATCATTTCTTTCCAGGACTGCTGTCTCCCATCCATAAACAAGTTCCTAATCCATATAATGTGTGCCAGGCTGATAATATATAGTGCTAATGTTTACATTGGAATATCTTGTAGTATTAGTTAAAGTGCCATACAAAGGCCTAACTACAATACATTTTTGCAGTTATGAATATAACTGCACAGGGAGCTCATGCTGAATTACTTGCCCACAGTGACCCCTAAAGGTTTCCAAGTATGAAACCTCACATGAAATCATAGAATCATAGTAAATTAAGGTTGGAAGGGACCTCAAGGGACAGACATTACACATAAACCAGTTTAAGTGATCAGAAACTGGTTTAAACCTGTAACAGAACAGATGTTCAGTGCACATAAATCAGTTTGAGAATGGCTGAAACCAGTTTGAGATAAACCTGGTTGAATGTAGTATCAGACTTAACTGATTTGGGTCAAACCAGTTTATGCAATGTCTGTCCCAGACTCCTTGCTGGTTTAAATTAAATCAGACTCCCCCAGCATCCCGGCATGCTCTCTAGTCTGGGTGAGGCTCTCTGCTCCCCAGCAGTGCTGGCCCCTTCCCTATGCTCCCTGGTTGCATCTCTGCCTGGCTTCTGCTCCCTCTCTCCCCTCCCCACTCTCTGCTAAGCAGGCATTCCCCCATACCTCACAGATACCTTTCAGCATTAGCTAGCAGACCACATGCTGGCTACCTCTGAGCTATGACACATGGGGCAAAGGCAGAATCAACAGATAGCTGGTAATGTCTCTCTGTTGTTTTCTTAGTAAATGCTGAGTTAAGGTTGATAAACATTTCCTGCTGGCCTGGTCAGGAGTGGGGGGAACCCCTCCCTAATCATAAGGTCCTGCCAGGGCCTGGCTATGCCCCCACTCAGCTCAACACTATGGAAGGGAAGGGAGGGCTGCTGTAGGTCTCCCCCCTACCCCCGGCTTCTAGCTTGGGCCACTGCAAGCATGTTCCTACATTTTTGGGATGTCTGTCTGGTTACAAAACTGATTTAGCCTAGCCAGGTTAGACTAACCTGCAAAGATTGAAACAATTCAGGCTCAGGCTTTTTGAATGTCTGTCCCCAGCGCAGGAGGTCATCTATTCCAACCCCCTGCTCAAAGCAGGACCATCCCCAACTAGATCATCCCAGCCAAAGCTTTGTGTACCCATGTTTTGAAAACCTCCAAGGAAGGAACTTCCACCACCTCTGTGGGTAACCTGTTCTAGTGTTTTACTACCCTCCTAGTGAGAAAATTCTTCTTAATATCTAACCTCAACTTCCCTTGCTTCAACTTGAGACCGTTGCTCCTTGTTCTGTCATCTGCCACCACTGAGAACAGTCTAGCTCCATCCTCTTTTGAACCTCCCTTCAGGTAGTTGAAGGCTGCTATTAAATCCCCTCTCAGTCTCCTCTTCTCTAGACTAAAGAAGCCCAGTTCCCTCAGAATATAGTCTTTTAGATTTACACCACTGAATTTCTACAATACAGCCTAGTCTGTAGAACTCTTTGAGACTTGAACTCAATTGAAACCTAAATATCATGAATGCCTGACTTTCCAGCTCCAAATAATTATCATGGTTTGTGATACTAGTTAAGGATACTTAATTGTATCTGCTGGATAAACGCTTGTTTTTTATGGTTTAGGATTGGCACATTTTGCAGTTATACAGGAGACAGTGCTAGATAACCCCTGAGGTTTCTTCCATTGTCAGATTCTGTGACTCTCAAGTAGGTAGACTTTGGCGGACTTACGTTGTTGGTATTTAAGGTCCTTTAAAAATCAAGTTCAACAACTTTATACAGTATGGTCATGTAGAAGTTTAAAGGGCAGGATTCCTAACCTGTACTAGTCTAATTTGTAGATATGCTTAGTGCTCACATTTGCAGTGGAAGTCACCAGGAGCTGTACTCTCTGAACATACAAATTCCTGTGTAATGCTACGTACTCTGAAAAATCAGGTCTTAAGTGTCTCCAAATTAGGTACCAAATTAATGGATGGTTTGTGACCTTTATGCCTCTGTGCCTCAGTTCCCCATCTATAAACTGAAATTAACACTACCCCTTATCTTGTGGAAGAAAATAATTCTTGAGCATTTGTGAAACATCCAGATGTTAGCATAATAATTGTCATAAAAAAGCCCACACAGAAATAAGGAATAATTCAGTTTTCAGAGAGGCTTGAACAGTGGGCAATAAACAAGGCCTAGAGCAGTGAGAAGAAAACATTGAGTAGCTGCTTATTTCAAGAGCATAATCCTTTCTGTATTTGCATTCAACTGTATGTGTTCCTCCCAGTACTGCCCAGTGCTAAACCACTGCAACTAAATGGGAATTAGATTGGTTCTGTTCAGAAACTGAATTATTTTTTTCCTTAAAAAAATAAAATAAAAAGCTATTCTATATTTATCTCCTGTCAGTGGTAACTGTATGCAGTGATACAAAACAGTGTATGTGACTGGAAATCATGCTGTGTTCTAACAGTAAAAAATTTCTGAAATAAGAGTTTAGCTGGTAACTTTGTTTTCCAGTGTCAGAGGTAAGATGAACCTTCTTCTTTCACAAGATGCAATGGTCTGAGCTTAGTATATCCTGATATTTGGAAGTACTGCTCTTAATTATTACAAGAGATGGATGAGAAGAATTACGTTGCATAATTGTTCCAAAACATTACTATAGATTTATTTATTTATTTATTTAAATATGGGGACTTGGAAGATTTTGAAAGTGCATTTAAGTTGCATGCTGTCTCAGATTAGTTGCCCAGTTGTTAATATGTGCTATTGCTTTACTTCATACATATGCTTCCCTTCACTGGTGACTTAAGCTCTGTGAGCGTCTGTTTGCAGTTACTTTGCAAGGTAGATACATTAATATTTTTCTCTCCATCCATGAGCTTGGGTTCTTGTGTTTGTAATCTTAAAGTGTCACCAGCACAGGGAGCAAAGCCAAAGCAGGCCCTACGCTAACATGGTACTTAACACGAAAAGACAGGCACACCAAGGAAACCCTGGGGTACTAATATGGAGAAGGAGGGAAATATCAATTGGAGGTGGTTGGGAATAATTTGACAAAATGTATTTCTATTGGAAAATATCATTTGCTGAAACTTTTTGCTGAAACCTATCAGTTTGATAAAACTTCTCACAGGAAGGATTTTCAGGTCATGATAGAAAATTTGGCCAACAGCAGAGTAAGCATAAGACCAGAATAGCCTATAGACCAGTGGATAAATACTTCCTTGAAATATGGGAGACCCTAGTTCTAAAAGTTTTCTGTAATGCAGGTAGAACAGTAACTTGAATTTGGCTCCTTCATGTGTCAGGTTATCTTTATTCAGGATCTCCCACCTATTAAAGTAGTTCTATGTTTGTAAAGAATTAAATATTCATTGGGCCAGATAGTGAAGTCAATCTCTGTCTCTCAGACGTTGTATTTGTGTCTATAGTATCCATCTGAGATGTATGTGTTTAGAGGAGCTGTTCTTGTTGTGGTTTGGGTTTTCCCCCTCTCTCCCCACCTCATCTAGTGGAAGTCAGTCTAACTGATTTGGGGATAATTAAATCAGTCCCCCAAAACAGGCACAGATGCAGCTTTTAACAGGAAGCCTGCAGAGCACTTGCTGCTGGTTTGGGAAATCTGTAAGGTCACAGGGAAATGGCTTTCCTCATTGCCATCTGCTAAGTCAATTAATGGAAGTTGTGTGGATTAGAAAAGCATTACCGCATTATTTTCCACTTTCCAGTGCAAGTAATATTGGAATCTGTGCAACTAAGAGGCCTTACAACAGTCAGCTGGAGCTTGTTGCTGTGCTGTACAGAGCTCCATGTCAAACAAGGCTGATCAATTAGGACTTTAACGCAGTGGGAGGAAGCAGAAGTGGTCAGATTCCTTGGCTTTGAGTGATTGCTGAATAATGCAAACAGATGCAGTTGGCTGCCAAATAGTTGTTAAGTGATTATCAGTGGAAGGTGAGGTGGGCCACAAGACATCTCTAGTACAGCATAGTTAACTGTGTAAAAGCTTGACAGCCTGTTTATGCGTACCCAAGAACCATATGCACTCGTATGCTAATGCTAAGGATCTTCATGCACAGCTTGGCATTCCTTCCATGTAGGTAGAGCAGTCCCTCGGGGAGGGAGAGCAAATAGGGGTGACTGTCCCAGGCCCCGTGCTTTGGGGGCCCCGCGGAGCTGGGCTGGCTTCACATCTGGCTGCTCGCCAACTCCCTGCATCGCTGCCACGTCCAGGCCCTGCACAGGTTGATTTGCCCTGGGCCCTGCACCCTGCTATGGTTGTCTCTGCATGTAGGTAAGCCTGAACTGCTACTATTGGATCACTGGGGTATTTGAGTGTAGTCTGTTGACTGTTATGTGGCTGGGGACAGAAGTTACACACAAACTGGTCTAAGTCATCAGAAATTGGTTTAAATCTGTAACAGAGCATAAGTTCAGTGCACATAAACCAGCTTTAAAATGGCTGAAACTGGTTAAAGATAAACTTGGTTGAATGTAGTATCAGATTTAACTGATCTAGGTCAAACTGGTTCATGAAACTTCTGTCCTAGACCCCTTGCTGATTCAAGTTAAATCACAGTCCCCCAGCATGCTTTCCAGCCCTGGGTTGGGTTGTGCTGTCTGCTCCCGCAGAGAAGGGTTGGGGGGGAGGGGGAGGCAGGGATGGCCCTTGTCCCCCAGAAAACCCTGGCTGGGGGCTGGGTCCAGGGAGGGAGGGGGTTAAACACCCATCTGCCCCACTCAAGCTTACTGCTGGCTGCAACTGTGGACTACATATCCTAGAGGTACCTGGAAATAATTATCCCCAAATCGATTAGACTGACTTCCACTAGATGAGGTGGGGGGGAGGGGGAAAACCCCAACCACAACAAGAACAGCTCCTCTAAACACATACATCTCGGATGGATACTGTAGCCACAAATATAAAGTCTGTGAGACAGAAATGGACTTCACTGTCTGGCCCAATGAATATTTAATTCTTTACGGGAAGAGTCCTGCTGCTGTGAGTCTGGACTGCAAGTCCTAGATACCTTGGGGGCAGCAGGAAGAAGAAACGAATACACAACCCATGCTGGCTGTGCCAGAGAGCCCTGCTCTAGTGCCCCCTGGTTTCTGGCCTGAGCCACTGCAAGCATGTGGCTGTATTTCCTGAATCAAAAGTAAATGTATGCCCAGTTGTTTCTCAGTTTAATCTCTGCAGTTTAGACTAACCTGCAAAGACTGAATTGATTCAGCCTCAGGCTTTTTTACTGTCTGTACTTAACCTGTTATGTCTATCTTGAAATGTTCTGAATTTGCTTCTGCTGCTGACAAACCCACACAAGATTCACTACAGATAAGGAGACAGAAAAGTGATAGTTGTTTTTTTTTTCGATTTGCCATTGGCTTTCTGACAGATGTAAACACATCAATCTGTCCCTTTGGCTATAAGAAAGTTCCCCTTGGTTCCCTGGCAATATAGAGTACTCACTCAGGCGCCACACGCGTCCACCCTGCCTGCCATGACTTCGATGATTCTCCAGTTCAGTGTATAGTCTGATGTGTGCCGATCCAAAAATGAGACTTCGTGTTGCGCAGGGTCTGTCGCTGTTGAGGGCTTCTCCACCCCTACACCCTCGCCCGGGCCTCCGTGTGTGTCCGCGGCTGGCATGCCGCTTTAATCATCCACATCTCCCCTTAGTGGGGTGTTAACCTCAACAAAAATAGCAAAAGTCAAACCCAAATATCGCTCCCACCCGGGGCTGCGGATTTCGGGCTCCTGTGTTCGCTTTTAACAGGGTCCGGCTTCTCTGCTCTGCGATCCTATTTTCCTTCCCTTGGAAGGGAGCCTTCTGCCCACCTAGGGCCCCTTTCCTTCCGGGACCGCCCGGTTCCTAGGCACTAGGGAAGGCCTATCCAGTCTGACTGCCCCTCTCCACAGGGGTATCCCGCTGCTTGGCCCTTCCTGCTGGCGCCAGACGCTCCCGACCCTGTTGCTGCCGCCTTTAGCTTGTGAGGCTACCGCCCCAAATCGCACCGTCCCTTGGGGCCTTACCCCTGCTCCAAAACGTGCGAGCGCTGATGTGCATCCGCCGCTCCGGACTGTTGCCGGCAGCCGTCTCCCGACCCGGCTCTTCCGGTTCCGTCCCCCGTTCCTGGGTTCCGGCATCTTCTTTATGCTGCCCGCGCCGGTCCCACCTGGAACAGGTAAGTGAGTGCTCCGCCCTCCGGGGCCGTGGGCAATCTGTTACCGCAGGTGCTCCTGCCCCACGCTTCCCGCCCCTCAAGACGCAATTAGGTATTCTTCCAACTTGTTTTCCACTTCCCCCCTTATTCTCACCAGCTTCCTGTCCTTCCTCTTCACACCTGGACAAGAAGTCCGCGACTGCATTCATTCTCCCTGGCTTGTACGTTACACTAAAGTGGAAGGGCTGGAGAGCCAGCGCCCAATGCATGATGCGCGCGTTGTCCGTTTTGGCTGTGTGCATCCATTTTAATGGCGCGTGATCTGTGATCAATTTAAATTCACGGCCTAAGAGATAATACCGGAAATATCCAACCCCCCACCGAATGGCCAGGCATTCTCTTTCTATGGTGGAGTACCTCTTTTCCTGGTTGTTCAGCTTTCGACTGGCATATGCAATGGGTCGTTCCACGCTGTCTATCTCTTGTGATAACCGGCCCCAGGGCATACGCCGAGGCATCAGTCTGTAATGTGAACGGGATTGCAAAGTTGGGAGTATGCAACATTACCTCCTGACACAAGGCTCTTTTCAGCTCGGCAAATGCTCTCTGCCGTTCTTCATTCCATTCGATTACGCCCGCTCGGCGATCTTTAGTCGTTTCTACCAAGGGCCTGGCAATTTCTGCGAACTTGGGAATGAAACGTCTGTAATAGCTGGTTAGCCCTAGGAACGCTCACGTGTGCCTCTTTGTTGCTGGGGCATTATAGTTCCTGATAGCCACTACTTTGTCTGCTAGTGGCTGTACCCAGCCTTGTCCCACCAGGAACCCCAGGTATTTAGTCTCTCGTTGTCCCAGGGTGCACTTTTTAGGGTTGACTGTCAGGCCTATTTGTCTGAGCTCCAGCAGCACGGCTCTGAGAGCCTGCAAATGTTGTGCCCACGTCTCAGTGTAAACAACAATGTCATCAATATAGGTTGCCGCATATCCTTGGTGGGGGGCAAGGGCCCAATCCATTAATCTCTGAAAAGTGGCCGCTGCTCCATTGAGCCCAAAGGGCATTCTTTTGAACTCGAATAGTCCCCAGGGCGTGCCAAACGCCGTCTTAATTTGATCCTTCCTTCGTAGTGGGATCTGCCAGTAGCCCTTGGATAGGTCGAATGTTGAGATAAACTTTGCCTGGCCTATGCGCTCTACCAACTCATTCACGTGAGGCATTGGGAACGCATCGAATTGGTTCAATGCATTCAGCTTTCTAAAATCCACACAGAGTCTTAGGCTCCCATCGGGCTTGTCCATGGGTACGATGGGGCTATGCCAAGGGCTACGAGATGGCGTTATGATCCTCTGGTCTAACATTCTCTCTATCTCCCTTTTTACCAGCAGACCTTTATGGAATGGGATATGATGCCACTTTTCTCAGCCTATCTGCCCTTCCTTAGTAATAATTTTATGTTCAACGTCCGTGGCCTTTCCTGGTTGTTCCAAAAAGATATCTTGGAACTCCTGCACTAACTCCGTTAGCTGCTGGCACTGGTGGGTTCCTAATTGTTCCCCTAGCGGTACAGTTCCCTTTTCCTGGTTGTTATCCGGGCAGCTCTCTGCCTGCCCCTCTAACTCTTCTGTCTCAAAATCCGGGGAGATCAGGAGCCCCTCAGGCTCATGCCATTCCTTTAGTAAGTTAATATGATATATTTGTCACTTGCATCTGGCCCCGGGGCGTACTACCTCATAGTCGACAGGACCAACCCTCCTCGCTATCGAGAATGGCCCCTGCCAACATGTCAGAAACTTACTAGGGGAGTCCAGTAACAATACTAGGACTTTCTGCCCTACTTTCAACTCTCGGGTTTGGGCTTTCTTATCATAATTTTCCTTCTGTCTCGCTTGTGCTTGTCCTAAGTTAGCCTGTGCAATACTCTGGGCCACTCGTAAACGGGTCCTCAGGTCCCGTACATACTCAGCTGTTCTCTTCCCAGGCATAGGGTCTGCCTCCCATCCTTCCCGCCTAATGTCCAACAAGCTGCGTGGGTGATGTCCGAATGTTAGCTCAAATGGTGAATAGCCCAGGGAGGCTTGTGGGGCATCCCTTACCGCAAATAAGAGGGGTGGAATCATCAGACTCCATTTCCTGGGCTCCGCCTGTGCACACCGCCTCAACATTCCTTTTAATGTTCCATTAAACCTCTCGACTACCCCGTTAGTTTGGGGGTGATATACCGCTGTCCTCAGATGTCGAATCTGGAGTACTTTACATAGTGCTTCCAATACTGCTGACATAAAATTGGACCCTTGGTCCGTCACAATCTCGCGGGGAATTCCAAACTTGGAGACCCAGTTCATCAACTCCTCCGCTATCTTATTGGCGGTTACTGCCCTCAGCGGAATAGCCTCCGGAAACCTGGTGGCATAGTCAGTCAGTACCAGGATGAATTGATGCCCCGCCATGTCCCGGGGTAGCGGGCCAACAACCTCCAAAGCTATCTGGGAAAATGGTTCCTGTACAACTGGCATCGGTTGCAGAGGCGCCCTTGGAGGTTTATGTGTGCTTACTCTCTGACATATCTCACAGGTGCGGCAATATCGTTCCATGTCCTCTCATATGTGGGGCCAAAAACATCATCGGGTCAACCGGGCCTCTGTTTTATCCTTCCCTAAGTGCCCCCCAAGGGGATGCTTATGGGCAAGCCACAGAAGCTGTTCCCGGAAGTCGTGTGGGATAATCAATTGGGTTACCTCCTTCCCTTCTAACTTTCCTTGTTTCACTCTATACAGTAATCCGTTCTTTACCTTCTTTTCTAGGGATGCCTTTTCCACGTATGGGGGTGCTTACCTGCGCTCTGTCTCTGCGCTTCCACCTCCCAAAAGGATCGGAGCTCCGGGTCCGACTCTTGTGCCTCCCGGAACTGCTCGGTCTGAGCCCATTTGCCGGTCTGCAGGTCGTCAGGTATTCTGGATTCGGTGCCCAGTAGCCCCTGTCTTTCGGTCTTAGGCCTCCGCTGCACCGCTATGATGTTGAATATTTCGGGCCAATCTCTGCCCAGGATCATTGGGTACAAGATTTCTTCTTCCAACCCTACAGGGATTCTCCTCTGGACGCCCTTCACCCGTACCGTTAGCCACCGCCGTTCGACATAGCTCTTTTGTTTGTGCAGGCACACCATGTGGACTCCTGCACATCGAGGTGCATCCTCCCACTGGATGAGTGGGGGTCAGACCAACGATTGGGCGCAGCCCGTGTCCACCACTGCCTGAATTGGGACACCTTCAATCCACGCCTGTACTTCAGGTAAAGGTTGGATTTTATCCCTGCTGTGGCTGCCTACTCCACAGTCCATTGATTCCACCTCTGGCAGGATTCCCAGGCTCGGGCAGCTATCCTGTGACTCCCTGTCCTTAGACGTGCCTGCTCGTATCTCCTGGGGGCAACCCCGGGCAAAATGCCCTCTTTTCCCACATGCAAAACAGGTAGGGTCAAGGGGGATCCCCTTTCTGCTCCCTTTATTTTCCATGCCTCACTTCACAGTGGTATCAGTCCCTTTTGTCCCTTTATTTCTACGGTGATCTCCTTGGGCCGTGTCGTATTGCTCTGCCCACTGTAGAGCCTCGCGAGATGAGGCCGGACAATGGCATCTTACCCAATTTCGAGTATTGTCATCTAAGTCATTAATGAATTGCTCAATGAGGATCTGATCAAAAATCTGTTCCTTAGAATTTGTTTCAGGTTTGAGCCATTTGTTCAGCAGATCTACCAAGGCCTGCCACAACACCCGCAGGGTTTTCATTTCATTCGCCTTCCTTTCCCTAAAGGCTTGCCTATGCTTCTCTGGGGTAATGTCCAGCTGGTGAAGTATTTCTACCTTCACCTTATCATAATCCACCGCGTCCCCTCTAGTCATGGCTCTATACGCGGCCTGAGCCTGCCCGATCAATAGCGTACCTAACTGCCCTGCCCATTTTGCCTTCTCCACTCCAGCCGCTATAGCGGCCCTCTCAAAGATCTCTAGGAAGGCCTCTGGGTCATCCTCTGGGGTCATCTTTGGCATTCGCCACTCCGCATAACCCTTTTGAGTCCATACCTGCTGCTGTATTAGATGCTCCTGCAGGGTGGTTTGACGCATATTCTGCTGTTGCTGTTGTTGTAATACCTGCACCATCAAATTCATTAGTTGGTGCAAAGGTTCCGTTCCTGCCACACCTGCCTGGTGCTCCATTGTTACTATTCAGTACCCTAAGGAAGGCCGCTGCCGAAAAGTTCCCAGCCAATGCACCAAATGTGAACATGTCAATCTGTTCCCTTGGCTGTAAGAAAGTTCCCTTTGGTTCCCTGGCAATATAGAGTACTCACTCAGGCGCCGCACGCGTCCAACCCGCCTGCCACGACTTTGATGATTCTCCGGTTCAGTGTATAGTCCGACGCGTGCCGATCCAAAAATGAGAC
>NW_017729031.1:83600024-83605296 GCF_001723915.1 Gavialis gangeticus
CCCTTGGAAGGGAGCCTTCTGCCCACCTAGGGCCCCTTTCCTTCAGGGACTGCCCAGTTCCTAGGCACTAGGGGAGGGCTATCCAGTCTGACTGCCCGTCTCCACAGGGGTATCCCGCTGCTCGGCCCTCCCTGCCAGCACCAGACGCTCCCGGCCCTATTGCTGCCGCCTTTAGCTTCTGAGGCTACCGCTCCAAATCGCACCATCCCTCGGGGCCTTACCCCTGCCCCAAAACGTGCGAGCGCCGATGTGCATCTGCCGCTTCGGACTCTCGCCAGCAGCCATCTCCTGACCCGGGTCTTCCGGTTCCGCCCCCCGCTCCTGGGTTCCGGCGTCTTCTTTATGCCGCCCGCGCCGGTCCCACCTGGAACAGGTAAGTGAGTGCCCCGCCCTCCGGGGCTGCAGGCAATCTGTTACCGCGGGTGCTCCTGCCCCACGCGTCTCGGGGCCCATCGGCTCGTCCACTCCCGCACAACAGGCGCCAGTGTTAAGACTTTCATAATGTGACCCAATGCATGTAAGTATATTTATTTAAAATGGGGCCCCATTGTGAAGATGCTTTAATGTGGTACAAGGGTACACTGTATTTAAATATCACTTTGTTGCCTTGGCTGACTTCTGTTTTTCCCCATTATGTAATCAAATAAAGTTAGTTTTTTAAAAATGTTAATTTTGGGTGGAGTCGAATAGTCTTTCTCGCTATACATTCTTGCTGCATGGCCAGGCATAAGGCTATATCAAATATTCCTCCAGCTTGTTAATGAGTTTTAACATTTCAGGATAAACTGATAGGCTGACTGGTCGTCCTTACAGTTAATAAGTCACTGTTGTTTGAAATAAGCTTGTGACATCACTTACAATCCTTTAAAATAATTATGTTTCTGAGAGTGTCTTGACATGTTTAACTTTCCAAGTCTTCTTACAATACCCAAAATAGCCTATCCTATTGTATCTAATTCTTGTTCCTATATGAGTCCAAAAAAGGAACTCGTACTCTGTTTTGTATTGTACATTTTCTCCCTTTGGCTTTTCCTGATGCTTTCCAATCCTTCTCAGGATCCATAATGGCACATTGAGACATTATGTTTATATTCAATAAATAGGAATGATATTATGCAATTTTTAACCTGGTCAAATGAAACTGCAGTTCTGGACTTTCTCTTCTATTCATCTGGTTGTCAGCTGGCTAGCATATTTTCCTTTTATCTTGCTGGGGGTCCTCAGAATTTATAGGACCATGATAAAGAATCCTTCTTGCCATATATGGTCCCAAACTGTGGGTGTGTGCATATGTATATGTTATGTTTATATTGGCTTACTTTACAAATAGAAAAGATTTTCCTCATTTTATTTCTGCAAAGGCAATACAGTGCTGGATGAACAATCCCGGTGGAATGACCTCTGAATCATGAGTTATTCAGAAAGTTATCACCCATATGTTTGTTACTGCACTATAATCTGGGAAAAAGGCAAAAGAACCCAAGTTAATTTTTTCTAATTCCAGGATGATTTTGGAGGGTTGGTCAAAAGCTTTTGAATTGTAAACTGAGTAAATATGAGACGATGAACACAAAATACCTTCCAACAATAGTTTTAGAGCAATTTTTCAGGCTGACTTGGATTGTTTTTTCTTTAGTTTTTCAGATAAACAAGATTTGACATTATCAAACATCAGACTGTGATATCTGACTTTCTGGCTTTATGGACACCTGTGGAGGAAACGTTAGTCTAGCCATGATTCTATATTTAAGTGACCTGGAACTCAGTTTTCTATTTAAATTCATTTTTATATACAAATAGTTTAAATATTTTAGGGAATGTTTGCACTTTCCCTGTGTCAGATGCAGAGTGGTTTGTTACAGCAGAGTTGTTCAAAGGAAGTGAGCTTCTGGGGATGATTTTAGTTTTCAGAAAAAGGATGTTCCTTTTGAAATGATGTACTCTAAGAAAGAGTCACATGGGCTTCACAAACTGAAAGAAAATAGGCCAAATATTAACCCTCTTGTTCTTGACTATGTCTCTGGTTTTTTTTCTCTAAAAGTTTATAAGACCATGCTTAAGATTCCTTTTTGCTATGTATGGTCCCAAACTGTGTGCATGCATGTGCATGTGTGTGCACATTTGTATTTATATTTGCTCACTTTACAGATAGAAAAGCTTTTGCTCCTTTTATTTCTCCTTTTTATTTATTTACCCTCTCCTAGTTTATAGCAGGTTTCCTCTCCGCATCTGCTAGAATCAAATATACAATTGAAAGTTAGATGTAGTGAACTGTGTCCTCCCAGCAGAGCAATGCCTTGATTTTCACAGCCTTTCATTATCTGCGATTAATTATTACGACATGCCCCTTGTACACTTCAGTATGGTCTTCACTGGGATTCCTCCATTTACGTCAGTGTAAAATCAGCATCAGGCCTATTTTGTTCTTTCATAGCACTGGAATTGGTGCTAGAGACTAGAAATATGAGCCTGGAAATCTTGTGCCTGGCACAGTCCTTTGCATGCTCCAAATCTATATAAGCAATTTGTTTTATTAACAAATAAATGCAGTGGCTAGCACAACTGTTTCAAAACCAGATGTCTCTAACACCTTTCTGGAGGTGAAAACTGGACAGCAAAATGCATTTCATCAGTGGAAGTCAGAGGTGGAGGATAGTCAAAAACCTGCAGTTAGTTCCTTAGATTAATTTTAGTAGAAGGAATTGAGAGAGAAAGCGCATAGATCCAAGATACTAGTCACATGGGCCTTTCAAAGCCTATTTCTTCATCTCTGATAGTAATATCAATGGCACCACAGACTAATACATAGACTCCAGGTGTGGGAAAGGAATGGGATCAGGTGGGTGGGCTGGAATTCATGGATATTATAGCCCCTGATGCAGTCCCTTACCCCATTCAAGCACATAGATCTAAGGGGACAACTTTCAGGTAGCTGTGTTCCCATCTCCTTCTTCACCAGAGCTTGGATTGGCTGGGCAACGAACAGTCTTGGCTTGGCTCAGGCTTTGGAAGGAGGTGGGGAGCCCTTTATACAGAAGGGCAAGTTCCTCAGGACAGCTCTCCAAAACTCTATTCAGTGCAGTTTGTCACAAAGTGGCCATGTAGGTCTGCAGGCATTCCTCCACTCCTTCCAAGTGCCTCCGTAAAGAAGAGCAAAGAGGGGAAGATTAGTGAAGCATGTAGGCAGATTGTGTACAGCCTCTCTCCAACTCCCTGAGCCTCCCTCCTCCCTCCTCTCAAACTCTCCTTTCCTGTTTTCGAGGATGCCAGGCAGCGCGGCCTCTTGCAGACAGGGTTTTCCACGCTGCGCTTGCTGGGACTTGGCTGTGCCACTGGCAGCCCCATCAGCAACTCATGTGGGCCCAGCCTGGCAGTGCAGATTAGAATCCAAAACACTGTGAAGGAACTGGAGATCACAGTGTGGAAAAAACATGCAAGTGGCCAGCAGAGAATTTGCCAAGATAGGGGACAGAAAGCACAGAGAAGGGGACCAGCAACCACAATTTATTTTGGGTGAAAAGCCTGTCTGAGATTTCAGTGCAGCTCGCATAACTTAAAATCATTAACTGGGATTCAGTGCCATACCTAGACTCCTAGCAGTCCCAGGCGAACTTTTAGTATTAGGGCCCCCCTTCACCAGAGATAATGATTTTTTGTTGCAAAAGTCTTTACCACATCTGTGGTATCAATGTCTTTAACAAGTTTGTACTCAATTGATAACATTGCCAGTCCTGTATATGCACAGTATTAAAACTTTTTTTTGCAATTGTAATCTTTTTTTTCATTAGCCCCCCTTCTGTCCAGGCCCTGGGCAACTGCCTAGTTCACCCATGCCTGTGTCTGGGTCTTCTAGGATTTCATTAGCATTTACCAGATGCTTGGGTGACTCCCTCAGTGGGGCAGACACTGGAAGCTCCCCCCTGGAGGTGGTGTTTGTCTGTGTGCGTGAGGCTGTCCCTCCTGGAGTTAATCAGGCAAGCTTAGGAACCGACATGCCAAACTCAGCACAGCTGCATTTTTTCTACTACAGATTTATTGCCTCCTGGCTGGCCCATGGTATGGTCTGCATCTGTGATGAACCGCAGGGCACTTTGCATACAGCAAAACTGCAGCTCTGTTCAGCTGTAAATTAGGAATTTGGACCAGCAAACATAATTCATCTGCAAATTTGTCTCTTTCCATATCTTAGAGAAGAATAGGGCCATTATAGTGAATCTCACTCTGTTTACTCTCACTTGTCCTTGTCACTCCAGCCCCTAATTTTTTTTCCGTGATTGTCCCTGCTTTGAGCAGTGTTTGTGCTATGAAGTGGTGAATATATAGTACAGAGATCTTTACACCAATTTCTTCCTTATGTGAACAAAGTTAGGATGCATCTCTGCCCTTGACAATGTTCTGCTTGATGGATCCAAGTGGAAATTTTGCCAATGGTGATAGTTGCAATAACTTTATCAGCCATTAAAAACAGCGCACAATATAATACAGACCTTTCTGGCACCTTGCAACTTCAATAAAGCAAGTTAAATGAGTTAAGAGTTGACTAACTGACAGATCTCAGATACCTCCTAGAATGTGGGTGGTTTTTCTGTGGGACTTTGCAAGGACCAGTTCTAGGCCTGACACTAGTCAGTGTCCTTATTGGTGATCAGGAGCTAATTACCATATCAGTGCTGCTAAAATGCAATATAAAGTGGTAAATAACAATAATAAGACTGTCATATTGGGAAAACTGGATCTTTTTATTAATGTAAACAAGCATGTGCCAGGTCATAGATGTAGGAACAAAGAATGCAGCCTGTATTTCTAAGTGCTGGTGTCTGCCTTTTTAAAAAGGAGGTGATCACCTTTTTACCTCTTTTTTTTACAAGAGGTAAGAAAGCTGGTGAGATTGAGAAGAGGATTGAAAAGATCTGAAAGGCTTCAAAACTGCCTTGGTGAAGAAGGCTTGCATAGTTGAACCTGTTTTGTATATCAAAAATAAATTCAAGAGATGACTTGGTTATTGACTATACAGTGAGTACCTTAAGGGAGAACATATTAAATGCCAAAAGGTGCTTTAATTCAGCATAGGAAGGAATAACAAAAGCAAACAAAAAAATCAACCCCAAAGATGGAGATTAAAGGCAGGCAAATTTTAACTGTAATGTATTATATTGTAAAAATGAAACATTTTGTCAAAACAAAATGCTGTCATATTAACAGAATGCAAAAGTTTTGAACAAGACCTGCCAGTTTACCTGAGAATTTTTTTTTTTTTTTTTTTTTTTTTTTT
>NW_017729031.1:83606358-83606986 GCF_001723915.1 Gavialis gangeticus
GAACTGGGACTAGCTTCCTGGATCAAGGACAACAAGAAGTCCTTTTTTAAATACATAGGGGGCAAAAAGAAGGTACCGGGTAATGTGGGGTCCCTGCAAGACACGCTAGGAAATTTGGCCGTCACACCACACGACAAAGCTAACCTATTTAACGACTTCTTTATCTTTGTTTTCCTGAGCAGGGACCAGATCAGCCCCGCCACTGGGCCTCCCTCAGGCCCCAGGGGAGGCACACCTAGGCCAAGGGTAAATGAGGATCTAGTCAGGGAACTTCTGGAGGGACTGGATGTATTTAAATCAGCTGGTCCGGATGATCTCCACATCAGGGTGCTGAGGGAATTAGCTGAGGTCATTGCAGGACCCCTGGCACGGCTTTATGAGCACTTGTGGTGCTCTGGTGTGGTGCCAGAGGACTGGAAGAGGGCCAATGTGGTTCCCATCTTCAAAAAAAGGAGGAAGGAGGACCCAGGGAACTATAGGCCATTTAGTCTTACCTCGATCCTAGGTAAGCTTTTTGAGAGAATTATTCTGGCACATGTCCACGAGGGGCCACTGGGGGAGATTATGCTTAGGGGCAACCAACATGGGTTCATTAGAGGCAGGTCCTGTCAGACCAACCTGGTGGCCT
>NW_017729031.1:83607477-83610490 GCF_001723915.1 Gavialis gangeticus
AGAGGGATGTGGACAACATGGAGAGGGTCCAGAGGAGGGCCACCCGCATGATCAGGGAGCAGCAGGGCAGGTTCTATGAGGAGAGGCTACGGGACCTGAACCTGTTCAGCCTCCGCAAGAGAAGTCTGAGGGGGGATCTAGTGGCCTGGTACCAACTAGTCAGAGGGGACCATCAGGCACTGGGGGAGTCCCTGCTCCCCCCGAGCACTACCAGGAGTGACTAAGAATAATAGTCATAAGTTGGCAGAGAGTAAATTTAGGTTAGACATCAGGAGGCGCTACTTCACTGTCAGGGCGGCTAGGATCTGGAACCAGCTTCCAAGCGAAGTGGTGCTGGCTCCTACCCTGGGGGTCTTTAAGAGGAGGCTGGACAATCACTTTGCTGGGATCATTTGACCCCAGTGCTCTTTCCTGCCATGGTAGGGGGTCGGACTTGATGATCTGCTCAGGTCCCTTCCGACCCTGCTAACTATGCAACTATGAGGGAGAGCAGCACTGAGTCTTTTGGAGCACCTATTGAGAGGGAGAATGACCAACCAGATGAGAATTGGAAAGTACAGTTGAAAAGGTATGCAAGCCAGGAGAGGGTTGGTTTTCCTCGATGTGCATGTGGTTGCTACTCCACAAGGACCAGGACAGAGTAGAGGGCCTGGAATTAATCCACAAAGTGAAGTTGGAAACCTGAGTATAAGCAGTGTTAGCAAAGTAGACTGGAGGGGTTTGGAACAGAAGTGGAAGAGAGCACCATATTGTAGTAGATGCAATAATCTTTGATTCGGGCTGTGACAGAAAAGCTCTTTTCCATATTCCTGTACAGTGGTGATGCATGGAATTTAATTCTACATACTCTTTGTTTTCAGAATTTCTCTGTAGTTTGCTCAGGAAAGACTGCAGTGTGCTTTGAGGAGAGTTGAGCAAGCTGTTTGACAAACAGCTTGCCAGCAAATGTAGTCCCTTTGCACAGATATTCTATGACTTTGAAATCATTTGTTGATGGGCTTACCTAAATGTCATTCAGTTCACAGGCTTCTCTTAAAATAGTGTCTGGTGGATGCTGCTTTCACTCCATTGATAGCTGTTTACATGGGGGCCATAAAGAGTTGGTTCAAAGGTACAGCCACTAGGAGAAAGAGAAAGAAGTTCTTCCCCTGATTCATACTCAAGACCTTATATTTCCACTTTCATAGCCCCATAACCCCATCTGTTGCTCCCAATGGCCAGGATTCACATCTGATGCCTTATATGCCCTAGCCCTAACTGTCCCTTATCCTGCTTCTCCATCCCCCCCATCCCCACCTATGGGTTTACACCTAACCTGTCCCACAGCCCCACACACAGCCTCATAAACTACCTCCCCTGTGGTTTGCCTACTGGGTATGTTGCAGGCACAACTGAGCTAGCTGCAGAATTGCAAGCAGCTTATCTACTCTGAGAAACAGAGCGAATTAGCTTAAAGGAGGCACCACCTGAACATACCTATGTTTCTTCCAGTTCTGGAGCTTGCTCCTGCAGAGCTGGTACAAGACATCTCTGTGTAGTGCTCACTCCATCACAGGCTTCATCCTGCTTTAGGCAACCCCAGCTGGATAGCCCTGATATCAGTCACCAAGTGGTGTTTCTGTATCCTGTCTGGGCATTTCTCAGGAGGGCTTTCAGGATGACCACATGACAACTTGTACACACCTGTGATGCCACTCTTCCACCAACACTTGTGGGGGCCAAACTGTTCAAATAAGGATGAGTATTCAAAGAATGCAGCTATGTGGACTGTGCACACTCTGGGGGGAAGTGAGTGGGGTTTAGCTGAATGTGTTAGTAGCTGTTACCACTGCAACATTTTCCCAAGCTGCTGTTGAAACCAGTGAGAACTCTATACTGTCAGTCCCATTGTGTCACCAGTTGTTTAAAGTAATGCATGATAAAGGGACTGGCAGTAATTTAAAAAGCTACTATAACAACAACTGAATTTAAGAAGAGTGAGTTCATGCAGACTGACTGAGCTGGGTTTTTCTGAAACTAATGTTGCCAAATAAAGATTGCATGAATACAGTTGTTGCACTGGTATATTCCTAACTTTTTTTTTTTATAATTATCAGACTACAAATGGACATACTGTGATTAGGTTATCCCTTTTTTCCTTCTGCTTACATCTAGGACCTTTCATTATGTGAACATAGTACACTGGGGCAAAAGTTAATGAGCCTGTTATGTATGTATATGTGGTTAACTCTGGGAGATAGAGAAGTAGGACATGCCTTGTTAGGTGGCACTGGCAAGCAAGTTAATATTCAGATACAGCAGCACCAGGGTTTGATCTTGCACTTTGGAAGTTATTGGCTCAAGTCCTGTGCTACGGTGGAATTCCCAGTGACTTCAGGGGAGTCAGGATCTGACCCCTTTAATTTCACTGGCTGTGAGATTGGGTCCTTTGCAATGTTCTTGCATGGTGCAGGTGCCTATTTGGGGGAGGTCGGCAGTGTGAGGGTATGCCAACCATGGTAGATGGGAGGAAGAGGAGCCATCCTGTTCCTGGTGGGGAGTCGAGGTGAGCTAGATAGAAAATTGGGGGGACTGTGCTTACATCTTTTGGTCAAACATACTTATTCATTTTTTTAACAATACCCACTTTAGCATGTGCTTTACCTATGTTAGCAGCAAAAGGAAAATAAAAATATATACTGTATGCAAACATATCAGTCTGGGCTAGGCTGGGAGAACTGCACCTCTGTAGGGGGAGCGGGGTGGGCTCAGGTGTGCGGGGTGGGTGGTGACAGCCTTAGGGAGAGGTCGGGGGCGGCTTTGCGGGGCTAAGGAAAATTTTGGGATGGCTATAGCTCCCCCAAGCCTTCCCTAATGCTGCTGTGATGGTAAGAAAGGGGCTACACAACAGCATGGGTGAGGGGGAGAGAAGTCTTACTTGTCTGAGCTGCTGCTGCTGCTGCCCAGCATCAGCTCTGGGCTTCCAGAGCAGATCCTGGTACCCTGTTCATTCTCCGCCCCCCCCCCCCCCCCC
>NW_017729031.1:83610672-83644173 GCF_001723915.1 Gavialis gangeticus
CCCCTTTTTTTTCCCCCCCCCCCCCCCCCCCCATTCATATTGGGAATAGGGCTGTGCCTGATTCTGGCAAGAGTGGGGGGGATTGGGGAGAAGGGGAGGGGGAAAGCACCATTCTGCTTACTCCACTCAACACCTCCCCCCTGCCTCCCCCCCCCCACTTCTGGGTGAGGTGTTGCATTGTCTGGCTCCTGTGGCCAGGCAAGGGCTGCACAGGGCTTCCCCCACTACTGCAAAGGCTCCTGAGTTGGGGAGAAGGAGAGGCGAGCACCATTCTGCTTACCTGGCTCCCTCCTCCTCACCAGATACACTGCTGGGTGAGGCTTTGCGCTTCTTGTGGCGAGGCAGAAACAGTGCAGGGCTTTTCCCTGCTGCAGTAAAGACTCCTGGTGGGGGACTTCTGGCACCCCCTCATAATTGGCACTTGGGGCAGCTGTCCCCCTCACCCTGCACTAGTTATGCTGCTGCATGTCATCTTTGATCCCTACCACTTTCAGAGCGAATAGTATATAATGCATTCCTGGGGCAGCAGTCACAAAGCACTGGTTTCTTCTTTGGCTTAGTATGTTGCAGAAAATACCAAAGAGCAGAATTCATCAGCTCATGACTGATAGATGTGTTGGTGAGGAAGCTCAGTAATTCTGCTCTAGAACAGCAACATCTCTGCCTGGCTGTTACCTGGCTCCTCTTCCCCTTGCCTGCAAGCCTTCTGGTGAGGCTAGGCTTTGATTTTTTTTTTTCCTGTGTCCATTATCTTTCTGATGTTGTTCTTGACAGAGAGGCCAATGGAGACTACAAGGTGTCAGGTTGGAAATCTTTTAACTTTACTTTGTCTCCCCAAATGGACAATGTCTCTGTTCATTAGGTGTCCACCCAGGGGGGAGATGTCAGTTTTACTCATGTACACTCATGGCTTTTCTCAGCTTATCTCTGTGGAGACCGTGATGGCTTCAGCCCGTTCATTTCCTATTATGTCATATTTGCTTCTCAGTGTAAGGCTGCACTTTGTCTGCCTTATGGTAGACATGTCTGCAGAGAAAAACTCACCTGCATTCAGTGTCTTTTCTTGCATCCCACATATAGAGATTTGCCTGACTTCTGGAATTTACTGACTTCTAATGAGGTCTCATTAAAATCATGAAAAATAATGGGTGCCAGCGATGTGTGTGTGTGTGTAGCAGTTGAATAATTTTCTCTTGCCTAGGCTGTGCCTAGGAGGGAATGCAACATCATTGAAATCTGCCTTTTGAAGCTGATTTGTTCTGATAGCTTGTTCACTGGGACATTAAAATCATTGCCTCTGTGTAAAACACATAGTGAGTGGAGTGATGGGAACACAGGTCAAAAAAGAATTGTTCTCTCTCCTTTGTGATGAATGGTGTCATTTTTAAAAAAGCAAACAGCCCAGCATGCAATAGTTCCTTAACCTCATCTCAATAGACACTACAAGGCTAGGGTGCAATTAGACATCACAGACTATTTTAAAATTTGAGAGATTTCTTTAGGTGTAAAGTGTGTATAAATAAGCGGTTGTTTGCTTGTGTAGTTATATGAATAAGTGCTACATGATGTGGCTTTATAAATGGCAAGCATTTGGCTGAAAATCCTTGGACTTTTCAGTATGATATTGCAACATATATCAAGACATTATTTACTTATAGAATGTGAGGTTCCAGTTTAAATTTCCCCTTTTTTTTTTTAAAGAGAGAGACCTCTGCTCTTATACTGAATTAAACTCTTCTTTGAGGTACATCATGTAACTGCTTAAACTACAAAATATAGTATCCTTCAGGAATTCTTGGAGGATCCATCTCTTTTCTCTCTGCATCTTCCTATATATTAGAAAAATAACAAGTGTTTTAAGCTAAATAAGCAAAGAATCCTTGTTATAGTTTGTGGGCTTGTCAACACAAATTTAAATAAAAGGCCAATTCTTTTAAGCTGTTCAAGACTTGTTGTGTCTTCACATATATAAGTACAGCACTTAACAGCCCTGATTGGAGTCCCTGGCGCTATCGTAACATAAATATAAATGGCACATGAGCACACGTGTTCAAGTTGTGAAGTGCTCATGGGGTAGGAAATGCCAGAATTTAGCTTGCCTCTGCAAGCTTAATTTGAGCCTTGATATCCATATATTTGACATGGTCTTTCACTAAATGATCACCTGATATTTTCCCCAATGGATCTCTTTCAGAGTGCAGGACTAACCTATACTAGAGATGAACCAGGGTTGAATAGAGAAGGAGGCAGGGTTCTTGGAATACTGTGCCACATTTGTTATGGAAGTTGGAAGGTGTGCACCAAATGAATGAAGGATTGCAAGGAGAGAGGGCTTAAGGTGCTAGATTGGGACTTGGTGTGGGGGGCCACAGTGAAAAAGTAGCTTCCCAGTCACAAAGCTGTGTGATCCATGGGAAGGTTGTTGTGAGATAGCTACACAGAAATCTTTTTGCCTAATAGAACCAAACATCAAAGATGTCAGCTCAGGCCCCAGGATCCATTTCAGATGTTTCTCCTAGCTACTGTCAGTCAGCTATAGAAGGCTTTACCACCTCCAGCATATTACTCTTTTCAGAGGAGTTTCTCTCAACTTCTATATGCCTGTCTGAGAGAAAAATACCCAAAAGCATACCAAATACATTATTTTTGTGTAAAGGAGAAGTGAGAGTGGCTGCTAACTGATGGAAATCCGTGAAGAAATGTGGCAACAGGCTTTTAGTTTGACAGAGGCAGGAAAGGCAAGAAACCTTGCAAACACTTGGCTTAACTGTGGGCAATAGTGTACACTCTTGGAGCATAATAAATTCTACATCACTAATCACGTGGGTGGGATCAGCTATTGTATCCCAGTGATTCTGATAGCAGAGTTAAGAGACTGAACACGACTTGTAGACATGAACGACTGGTGCCCCCCAAGACTGGGGGGAAACATTTGTAGGTGGCAGCATCAGTGGTGAGCGGGGACTGCCTGCAGACACTGGTGACGGGGGCAGGGAGTGGTGAGTGGCGAGCAGGGACTGCCCACAGACAGTGGCGATGGCAGTGGTGAGCGGGGATTGCCCACAGAAGCTGGGAGTGGTGGGGGGGTGTGGCGAGTGGTGACCGCCCACAGAACCCAGCACCGTTGGCAGCAGTGGCCAGTCTTGGGGGGGGGGCACGTACCTCCACTACGAATTGCCTATGCTTCTAGAGTTGGTGAGAGCACAATGGGACCTGTTTGTGAGTGGTACCTTTTCATTTCCAAACATAAGCATTGACTCACAAATA
The DNA here is from genome assembly GCF_001723915.1 of Gavialis gangeticus. Lineage (NCBI taxonomy): Eukaryota > Metazoa > Chordata > Crocodylia > Gavialidae > Gavialis > Gavialis gangeticus. The sequence continues at coordinate 83,613,940 of NW_017729031.1, forward strand.
CATGCAAGAAGCTTGAAGGCCTTCTCCAAGATAAAAAAAAAAAGGTTTATAAGCTTTCATAGGCTACAGAGGGTGACATCTTTCAGCCTAAGTACAGAAAAATATCAGACTGTGCTCCAGTCTGTTTCAATTTTATCTGATCATGATGAATCACACAAATTAGCAAAGAACTACAGAATGAACCAAGTATTTAAGGTTTCTAGTGGTGGAGCTGTTCTCCTGATTCACATATGTAATCCCTGGGTATTTCCAACTTATTTTTAAGAGAAATGTTTTGCTTTGTGCACACTTGTTTATTTTAAACAATAACTTCTCTTAAGGTTGTCTAAATTATTCCTTTAAGTGGCCCAGATCGCAGCCCTGATCCATGTGAAGTTAGCAGGGATCTGAACTACTGTAGGGTATACCTGCATTGATCTGATTAAGGTTTCAGAAAAACCAACCACTTTAACGCACAAATGAGAAGATCTTTTACTTCCATTGGGCTGGTATCACTACATGGTAATACTACATGGTAGAATTAAGGTTATTTGAAGCACTAATGGTATCTTTTGTTAGCCTGGCAAGTTTGAATTGATTTTATTTTTGTTGGGTACATAATGCTTGTTTAGATTAATTATGATGGCCGTACCACATTTTACACTGAAGTACTGATTTGTTCGCTTAACATACTTGCGGTGTATAAATTAAAGCAGCTAGTTTGTGATTTCTTCAACAAAGCTTCTGAACTGAAGTATTCACTGTGCTATTCTATTTAAAGGAAATTCTTCTTTTTCAAATGAAGTCCTTTCATTTAGACCAAGTTTCTCTTCAGTCAGCATGAAGCCAGTACTGATTCATTTTTATAATTTTAACTGATTCACATGGGAAGCATAGAATAATGACTCAGGCAATGTAGAAAGAGTTCATAAACTCTAAGCAGTCAGTTGTACGTAGCAGGCTTTTCACTTCCATATTGCCTTTGTTTTTATATTCCTACCCATATTTTGGCTTATAAAACTACAGTCCTTCAAGCAGAGATGTGCACTGGACCCACAGCAGTTTGTAGATGCTGTGTAGAGTATGGAGGCAGACAGAATGCCTTTATGGCAGTGGTTTTTAACCTTTTTTATTTGGGGACCCTTACAAAATTTCAAATGAATGTGTGGACCCCTTTGAATTGTAAATGTGGGTATTCACCAACTTTTAATTGATCATAGTCATCTTTTGTAAACCCTTTAGACATAGTCTGCAGACCCTCAGGGGTCCACAGACCACAGGTTGAAAACTACTGCTCTATGTGACTGAGGAAACACACTCAGGAGTTGCAGCTTCTACTGGCTTTGAAAGGTGCTGCACTTTCTCTCTGCATCATTGGCTTCAGATTCCAGAGCGCACGGAGAGTGGGCAAAGGAGTGGCCACACTTACCAAGCCATGACCGCTCTGGAGTGGTTTAGCATTGCTGAAGTTGTTTTGATTTCTCTTTGCCTTGCATCAAGAAGCACAAGGACATGAATTCTGATTGCCAAGGTGCTCTAAGAAGGAGGTATGTTTCTTCTTGTGTCCAGCCCAGGGATCAGGGGAAACTATACTCCAGTCTGTGCATCAAAAAGTATGCTCAGTTTGCCAGGAGGAGCTGTGCCAGCTGTTAAGCACAGAGGATGTGGGGACCTTACTAGGCCAACTCAAAGAACAAGATTTGTATTTTGTATTTTAAGATATTTGTAGTAGGCAGAACTCATGGCCTGCCGGGGATCACAGGCACTGGAAGAGTAGAGTCACAATGCTAGAGGCAGCTGCCTTGGCAGGAAGTCTCTGGCAAGGTCTCAGAAAAGTGTCTATGACATTACTGCCACAGTACATGTAGGCAGAGGGAACTGTGCCTTGACCCTCAATCTAGGCTCCTTTTTTATGTTGCGGAGGCCAGAAGGACTGCAGGCAGTAAAGTTTCTGAAGCATCAGTAGCCTTAGTCCTTCTGCCCTTGACCCACATGATGACCGAATGGAAGCTGACGGTCGTCCCTGTGTCTGGGGCTTACATTAGATTGCCTGTGGGATGGAGTGGTGCTCCAACAGCGCAGCCAGTTCTCAGTACCTCTTCCTCTTCAGCATCTATCACCGTCAGGCAGCCAAAGCAGTGCTGCTGGCTTTGCTGTGGAAAATATTGATAGTGACACAGATGATATATGACACTATAGATTCTCTTAGATTCACTCCCAATGAGCACACTTCCCACGGCACAGTTGCATATTTCATTCAATATAAACAAGTGGAAAAGAGTTTCAACTTCTTGATTTTCCTTTTTAGGAACAGGTGTCATCAGGAAGTGCTGATGTTTCCAGCCTTCCCCAGGATACACGAACTGTCCCTATATTCTTCCTTTATTGTGAATCCTTATGCTGAGAATTCAGAATATATTGTTCTGTCCATAGGAACTGAGTGATTCAAAACACAGAAGTGCTGCCAATGCTGGCATGTGGAAATGGGTTTTTAAGTTTCATCACTAGTATTGTTAAAGGGACATCCCAGCTTAAAACCCTTCTTCTGCCTGAAAGTCTGTTCTGTTGTTGTTCAAAGCAACTCCTATCTTTACTGAAAATGAAAGAGAGTAAAGGAATCTATATTTAATCTGTATATTTGACAACTCCTCCTATATAGTTATTGATTCAAATTTCCCTTTTGTTTTTTCATGGGTTTTTCATACAGTGCAGAGAAAGGTCTTGTAAGGATATGAAAATTTAAAGATAAAGCCACAGAAAATGGCAAGGGTAACCTAAGGCAAGTGAAATTACACTTGCATCATTTTTTTTTAAACTGGCTGGATTTCAAGTTGGTATCAGGCTTTGGAAACTGTTCTCTCTCAAATCTGCTTGAAGCTTTACATTCAACTTCTGTGCCTTTATTTCATACAGTACCTCCTAATCTAAAGTTTTTCTGTGTGTAGTAATCTTTATAATCAGGTGTTTTAACACCCTTGTTCTACAACAAAAAGTGTTAAGGACTGTATCAAACTCATCTGGCCCTGTAGGCTGGATGAGGCACATGGGCTAGGGACAGAAATTTCACATAAACTGGTATAAGTGATCAGAAACTGATTAAAATCTGTAACGCAACAGAAGTTCAGTGCACATAAACCACTTTCAAAAGGGCCAAAACAGATTTAAGATAGACCTGGATGGATACAGTATCAAACTTACTTAACTGATTTAGGTTAAATCAGTTTATTGAACTTCTATCTCAGATCCCTTCCATACTCAAGTTAACTCTCAGTTCCACAGCATCCCATGGTGGAACTTGGATCAGCCTCAGGTGCCCCCCCCCCCCAGCTTATCGACTGGCAGGACCAGGATTTTTTGACCTTACATAGGTGGGAGTAAGATGCAAAATGAGAACCTCCGCTCTAGTGCTCCCTGGCTTCTGGCCTGGGGACCGCAGGCATGTGACTGCATATCCGGAATCAAAAATGAATGTCTGTTCACTTGTTTATCAGTTCAATCCATGTAGCTTAGACTAACCTGTTAAGATTGAATCACTTCAGCCTCAGGCTTTTTGACTGTCTGAACTTAACCATGAAGCTGATTCCTGGGCTGGATTGGGTCCACAGACAGGCCCCACATGCCAGATCTAGTGCGCAAGGTTGGTTTGGTGTGGGCACTATATACAGTCAATGGCCCAGGCTGATCTCATGTTCATACTCAGTGTGTTGGACCAGGTCTAGCATGTGCTGTATGTAGTGCATGAGGCCAGTCTGAGACCTACCAGCAGTACTGCTGGTCAAATAATAGGACTTCACAGGCCAGGTCCGGTATATGTACCGTATCTTTGATACTCTGGTTGTAGAATATTCCTTTTTCTATGATGGACACTTAATATCTTCATTGTCTGCAGCAATTCTTTGGTATTTGTCTGTGTAACAGGAAACCAGGGCCTCCTGTTACTTGCAGAGGAAAGCTACAGCAGAGATGTCCCTAGCGGGGGGTAAGACTGCTGATTTTTGGGCTAGCTGCAGGGGAATAGGCAGCCAGGGCTCATAGACTATAAGTGTCTATTTTGGGTGGGGGGGGTGGCTGGGCAGCAATATGATAACTCAGAGGGGAAGATTTTGAGTTTGAAGCAGGTGCTTGTATTTTTTTTTTGTTTTAGTTTATACCAAAGGACTGGGTGTGGTTGATTTGGAGGCCACAATGGTGCTGTAGGGGCACCCAGCATAGAGCCCTTCCAGGGTCTGGGATACAGTGGGCTGTATGGTGCAGAAGCCCAAATACTTTAGAAGGAGGCAGAACTGAGAGTAGCTTTGCCCTGGGTCAGGATGCCGGGGGGGACACGGGGACATCAGGGCGGGTTGGGCTGAACCAAGAGCAGCCTTGCCCTCAGGATGCCAGGGGGGCTGAGACAAGATGCAAGACTGGGCCAAGGGACCTGGAGATGAGAGATGATGCAGAGAAGGCTGATGCCAAGAGAGCTGTGCCTGAGTCAATGGGCCAGGAATGGAAACCTGTAGACAGAGAAAAGGGGAGCTAAAGCCAAGAGGGCTGAGGCCTCTACAAGAGAACTAAACTGTGGACAGAGTAACATCTCTGAGACATGGGTGTAGCAGTAGAGGCAGAAGGCTTAGCTCTTCAGGCAATTTGGGGGCAGACAGGCTGGAAGCCCCCAAAGCCAAGAGACTGGGTCAAATGGGGAGAGTTGGAATGCAAAATTGAGATGGGTCAAGTATGGCCCACAAGAGGGACACAGTACAGGGAAAGAGAGAGCACACCCTGGGCTTGCCAGCCTCTGAGGACAGCCTCCCCTCATTACCTTTTAATACCAAGGTGTGGCAGAAGAGGAAGCAGGGTGAGACCCTGAGGAGTTGGAGCGGGAGCCAGGCAGGGTCAAGGTGGCCACTAGAGGACATCACAACAGCCCTTAGGCACCATCCTGTTACAGGCAGGGTAATTACCTCTGGTTGCAGGAGTGCTTTTGTTCTGTCCCACAAAATGTCTTTGAGTTTTTGTTGAAATATAGAACATATAAATTGTGATTGCCCTTAGAAGTAGACTGTTCCTAGTTTACAACAAAGTTAGAATGATGGATGGGGTATACACACATTATTGATTGATGACAGTGACACAGTGATGTTAGTTAAGTTGTCACAGGAACAGTCAGTCATCTGAGACTTTTCCCTTCCACCTCTCTGGTAGAACCCAGAGAGTCCTAATGAATGGATCTGTATCGTCTGTATCGGCAGTGTGATGCTATAGCCAACAGGGCAAATAATACTCTGGCATGCATTTCCAGCAAAACCAAGGAAGTGATTCTCCCACTCTATTCGGCCTTGGTGAGACCACAGCTGGAGTACTGCATCCAATTCTGGGCACCGCACTTTAACAAGGACGTAGTAAAGCTTGAGAGAGTCCAAAGAAGGGCCACCTGTGCGATCAGAAACTCACATGGCAAACCATATGAGGAAAGGCTGAGGGACCTGGGACTCTTCAGCCTGAAAAAGAGGGGACTTGGTAACAGCTTACTGCTACATCAGGGGTGTACATCAAGGGTTCGATGAACAACTGTTCACCAGGGCACCCTTGAGGAAAACCAAGAGTAATGGTCACAGACTCCTCATTTCAGGTTCAACATTAGGAAAAACGTCTTCACAGCTAGGGTTTCCAGACTGGAATAAACTCCCTCCAGAGGTGGTGCAGTGGCCTACCCTGGAAATCTTCAACAGGAGACTTGACAGTCACCTTGCTGGGGTCACCTGAACCCAGTTATCTTTCCTGCTTGGTGCAGAGGGGCTGAACACGATGATCTTCTAAGGTCCCTTCCAGCATCACAATCTATGAATCTATGAAAACCTGCTTATTATTTATATGATGCTCCATTTAATGAGACTAAATGAGTTGCAGTACCTTGGCAGGGTAAATATGCACCTTAAACTAATGAAACCAGGGATGTATCATGTAAGCTTTCATGAGCTCAAGCTCACTTCATCAGATGCTGTTAAAGGAAAAGGATGCTGTTCTTTCACAACATTTGATGAAGTGAGCTTGGGCTCACAAAACCTTATGCTATACATCTCTGATACAGTTAGCTGACAAGGTTACCATGCCTTCTGCCTGACTGCAGACTAACATGGCTTCTGCCTGACTGCAGACTAACATGGCTAACTACCTGTCTTTGGAATACATTGCCAGCTTCAATTGTGAGCATACAGTAACAATAGTGGAATGTAGATATGTATAAATGAAATAGTTCCCAGCTTTCAACTACCTGCATTTTTCAAAATGCCTGTGCCAAAACTTGTGGCTTTTATTTATGTAACTATATAAAATACACTGGTTCCTTGCTGTATATTCACAGTTAAGAGTTTGCAATATATCACAACTCAGTCTAATTTAAAAGGAGCATTATAATATACATGAGAACAGAACTGCTAGAAAGTATGATAATGTTGGATTACAAGTAAGCTATTAAAAATTTCTTAACTATATATGTCCCAAAGTTTAAGAATTTTTATGTCAAATTCAAGAACTCAGACTTACAGGCAAACATAATTTTTCCTATGAATTTCCAATATTTAAAAAAATAAACATTTGTTCTGACAAAAAGTAATTCAAGAATAGCCTACATAGTATTTAAGTAAATAGTTGCATGCTGCATGGGCATCTTGCTATTAGTCTACATATATGACACAACTAATTCAGTACAAATACTGTACTGTGCATTTTTACTATTTAACGCACATACATATTCAATTTTAATTTGTACATCTTTTGGCACAGATGGACATTAGCTGTTGGAAATATTAATGCATACAAGGAACAAAACTCATAAAATAATAACTACCAACAAATATATATGCAGCTTAGATTTCTTGGATGCTGACTTCTTCATGGGATTGTGGATTCATTACACTTGCTCCGGCATTCACATTTATTCCATGTTCCATAATAATTGCTACTAATGGCCTTACCATAATGAAAACATGCTTCCCACAAAATCAGATTTTATTGCTGGTCAGTTTTGGCACTTCTAAGTCCTCATCTGAAATACACTGTACAGCTCTGGATGCTCGTGTTCAAGGAATGGGAATTCAAGGAAATTGAAACAGGTGTGCAGAGAAGGATTAGTTTAGGAGAGGAGACTAGATCTAGTCTAACAAAACAAAGGCTGACAGGGGAGATGGTGGATATCTATGACTGTATCAGGGTGCTACATGCCAGAGAGGGAGATTAGCTGTAAAAGCTAAAGGACAATGTTGGCAGAAGGGGAAGTGGTATAAACTGGCCATGAATAAATTTAAATTGGGAAATAGAAGAAAATTTCTAACTATCCAAATTGTGTGGTTTTGGAACAGCTTTTCAATAGGAGTATGGGGCAGGGGCAAGAAATCATACCGTTTTTATGATAGAGTGTGGTAACTTTCATGAAAAAAAAATTATAAAACACGATTGTTTGCTTAAATGCAGAAAGGACTAGTAGGACATTTGGACTAGTAGATCATCTACTAGTCCTTTCTGCAGTTAAGCAGTCATGTTTGCTGATTGCCACATTGAGCTCACTGATTTTTGTTTGGCTAAAGTGTGTCTTCCAGAAAGCCATCCACTCTTAATATGAGGAAATCAAAAAATGGAGAATCCACCATTTCCCTTCCCAGATTGATCAAATGGTTACAGTTTCAACTCTTTATTTTCTCACTTTGAAAGATTTTCTCCAGGCTTTGAATATTTTTATTAACAGTTTTATGGACATTTTCTGCTCCTTCTCTGGTTTTTCAGTGTCCCCTTTTAAAACATAGGCATCAGAACTGTGCACAGAATTATCCTACTGTAGTCTGCTATATAGAAAGGTAAAAATCTTCTCTTTACCCCTACTCAAGATTGCTCAGTTTGTACATTGTAATGGTAAGTCATACAGTGGTGCTTGTTAGGACTGTGCAGTGAGGGGAAATTAAGTAAGCAGTGAAGCATTTGGGAGGAGACTTTGTTTAACTGTAGGGTTCTAGAAGCTATAAAAGAGGGTCTCTCACTAGCTGCTTTGGAAGGATGGAGGAAGTGAGACACTGGACATGACTTGATCCTACACGTTTACAAGAAGACTTGCATGGCAGGAAGCATGATGTTTAGGATGAGGCATAAAATTCCTCTAGCCCTAAGCGCACCGTAGCTATGCTGTTTCCAGGCTGATCCTGCACGTTGGGCAGAGGTCAGGTCTATCCTGAACCCAGGGCTTCCCCCAGCCCACAGCACGTTCCAGAACCTGTGGCTGTCTTGGCTGGGTCTGGAGTCCTGGGACTTCTAAAAGCCACATATGGAGCTGGGCTGTCCCAACAATTAGCTGATTGTCAGACCTTTATGTTTAATGCAGGTATGAATTCTGTTCAAAAGGATTTTGTAAAAGACGTGTTCTCATCTCTTCCAGGTCCCTATCAATTGCCTTTGTACTAACTTTTGAATCTTCTGACTGCATTTGTCTTCTGTGATCTGATGCTACACAGCAGTTATACCTAATCCTCTGGTGAGTTTGGTGCCAAATGGGAGAAAAATCAGTAAAAAGCCAAATTCTGCAGTGAACTTTGGATTTAACAGCAGTTGCGTACAACTATTGATTCATAGAAAATGGAAGGGTCTTAATTTCCTATACACAAATTGCTGTAGCCTGTTGAGTATCAGTAGTGCCAAGGGTGGAAACAGATGTCACCTTTATGCTGCCATAAAAAAAATTATGGCCACACAAAGGCCAAGCAAAGGTATGTTAGTACCTCTTGTTGCACCACAAAGGCCCAAATTTCTGGCTACAGTGTAGGTGGTATAAATTTGTGTTGCTTTATTGTGGCAGACATGCTAGGTTTATGGCAGGAGAGCGGTCAGCCTGGAGCTGCCCACTCTCTCGAGATGCCTAGGGCACTCTTAGGGCTTCAAGGGCCTGATCCTGCATGGCCCAGGATGGTGAATTGGGCCCCTGAAGCCCTGGGAGTGCCTTCCTGGGTTCCCTCATTTGGGATTCTTTGAGCACCTATTGGCATTGGCAGTCTCAGCTCCGGGGCTGTGCTGGAATCAGCTGATTGGTGGTCCCACTGCTAGGATCACATCAAATTCACTTCCACGTGGTCCTGGGGCACATCTCTGACTGGGGAACACATTGCCCATTGTCCTGCAAGAGCAACAGGTGGGACAGTGGCCAAAGTGTGTTTTCCCCAGTGAGGCACATCAGCTGTGCTGGAACACATTCCAGCACAGCTGATCTGCTTCATTTAGTGACAGCTGTTTCTACTCCAAGTACTAAGTTAAGCCAATAGGATTGAATAGGCATGGACTGTAGCATGAACCCTTTTCCTTAAGCCACATATGTTGTGTAACAGTGATTTTTTCCCCCTGCTCCCTCCCCACCCCTCTATTCCACCCTATAGGACTCACTTATTAACCACCCAGGCTACTGTATTGATTTTATTGATGGGCAGTGCATGCCCCAGTTAATTTACTGAAAGAAGAAATATAAAACAATAAAAAGACCCCACACCAACATCAGTGCAACTACAATGTGCTTGACTGTTTCTGTCTTAATGATATTTCTGCACAAAACAGACCTTAATTTGCATACCCCTCTACCACCCTTGACAGAAGGTTCTATGAAGAAAAAGCAACGGTAGGATCCCTAGTCGTTCTACTTTAATGCATTATAATGTCCTGCCAAAAGCCAACTCCACAACAATAGAGCATCTTGCTCTATTGTTTTAATTGTGAGCAGATATATGGGCAGAGTCGATAGAAATTTATTGTAAACTGCAAAACAAACAAAGTAGGCTTTCCAATCTATACCATAGAACAGTTGTATTCAACCTGTGGTTGTGGACCCCTGGGAGTCTGCAAACTATGTCTAATGGGTCTGTGAATGATGACTACAATCAATCAAAAGTATGTGAATTTCCCACACTTACAATTCAAAGGGTTTCACACCTTCATTCAAAACTTTTTAGGGGTCCACAAGTGAAAAAAGGTTGAAAAGCACTGCATAGAAAACTGCATTGTTACTGATTTTGTTGACATATTGACAAAAGCTGTGAAGAGAGAATTGTATAACTTAGAAAGTCATAAATAATATTGACTATAGAGCTACCCAAAATACTCGTATGGAAAATAACCAGTTGGTAAGAAGTAATCTAATATACAGCTAAAAACATTTCATTTTATTGTGTGCAGTAAGTAAATGGAAGTGATGTCTGATTTTTTTCTCTCCATGATATATAGCAGTGGTGCTCAACCTTCTGGCTCCATGGGCCAGATGAGTAGGAGGGGGAAAGTCTGCAGGCTGAATCAAGCCTTTTGTGCCAGGTTTGGATGCAGCACCACCCGCATGTGCTGCGATTAGTTCTATGGGCCTGGCGCCACCCCCCTCCCACTGGGATTGGTCTCCAGGGTCATCCCCTCTAACCCTAGCATGCTAGGATTGGGTCGTGGGGGTCTGGCATCACTCTCTTTCAGCCTCCTAAACAGAAATTGGGCTGCCGCTGCTCAGCCCTGCATTCTGGGATCAGGAAGCCAGCATGCAGCGCCCAGGGTTCCCTGGGTCTGGAAGTTTGGCAGTGGAGGAGCAGTGTCATCACTCTCCTGCCGTCAAATTTCCAGACCAGTGGGGAGCCCCATGGGCTGGATGATACCAGGCTGCAGACTGGATCTGACCCATGAGCTGGGGGCTGAGCACCCCTGATATGTAGGCATATTTTGCCAAGTCTTTCTCAGGATCAGCACGTGGCTGTATATTTGTAAGCAGAGTAAGTGACTTTATAAAACAGAGACGTTAAATATCAGGTTTGAGCCCTGAAAGTTGTATAACAGTGAACCCTGTTTTATCAAGCAACCAGTCAAGAAATCCAAGAACAAAGGGGTAATGTAGACCCCATGGAAATTGATGGCAAATTCCCCATTGACTTCAGTGGAGACAGGATTTCACCTAAGGTGCTTTAATGGTAGTGACTACATAAAAGAGAGAGCAGAATACTGTCCAGAATGTTTGGAGGTAACTTGAGGCAGTCTTCTAAAACAGGGAAGCTGCCTTGCAAGGGAAGGCCTCTTCCACAAATGTTATTGCATTTAATTATAGGGACACTCAGCATTTGATAAGCCTGCTTTGGACAAAATGGCTGTAATAGGTAAACATTAAAATGTGTCAGTGCATCAATGCTCATGCTTGAGTAGAAGCAACTTGAAGACAGAGGAGACAAGTTTATACTTTCCTTTAGTCTGAAAGCTAATTCTTGCTGGCAAGTTAAAGAGGAAAATAGGTTATTCATGAAGACCATCCTTGTTGGGTTTCACTGCTGTAGGGGAGGATGAAATGCCCACAGTTTTGTAGCTCTGAAATCCAAACCAACAAACTCATCTGACTTCATGGAGGCATAAACAGAGTTCTTGTAAACTCTGCCACCCATCACCCCTGTGTGTTAAGAGGCATATTCAGAGGCAGACCTACAGCCTGTATCAAAATTGCCTCTCCCTGCACATGGGATCTATCATTTTTCTTTTAATTTCTTTATTTAAAAAGAATAGAAATGAAATGTAAAATAATACAATAAAGAAACATCCAAGTTTCACAATTTTCACCTCAGAAGTTCAGGCAATGCAGAAGCCAGTTCCCTTAGTAGCACTATTAGCTAAGCCACGCTGTATTTATGTGGCATTTTCTCTTTATTAAGTACACCTCTTCGTACTATACTACTGCTTCATTTTGAACGTAAAGGGAAACAGAAAATTTTCACTTTTCACATGCCTGACTATGTATAGGCATTATGTCATGCTCTGTCCTTCCAGTGTCTCCCAGGGGTTATTTCTAGTTCTCTCTATATCTTAATCTTTGGTGGTCAAAACAGAGGGCAGTGTTGGCATATCATCTCACACCAAATCTGAGGGAAGAGATCTGAGGTCCAGCTTTTTTACTGTGGTCCGGACGTCCTCCTCATGACTCCATATACACATCAAACATACTCTAATTGGAGCTCTGTATTTCTGCCTTGATCTGGGGTGCCCGCAAATGATTTTTTTTAGTGTTAAGCTTTTTTTTTTAAAAAATGTTTTCTCAAGTGATCTGCATCAAAAGAACATTCTGTCTGTCCTACTGACTTGGCACCCATGGCTATAATTTCTGAGCACTTCACAATCATTTTGATCTCAGAGCACCTCTTGTGACAGGGCAGTACTCTTATTACAGTTTTACAGAGGGAGAGCTGAGGCACACAAGAAGGCTGTGAGAGAGCAGGGAACTGAAACTGCTAAATCCCAGATTAGAGCCCCAGTCACTTGACCATCTTTCCTCTCTGCAGACCTGTGTGCTAAAACATTTCCCTTGGCTTATTTTTCAGGTCCACACCATCCAGTTGTGCTGTGGATTGCTGGTTCCTGTTCAGTGAAACACCCCAGCATGCCCTATTCTGGTGACACCACACTCTCCACAGAACAGCTCTGGAGCTTGAGGCCAGCCTATAGGGTAAGGTAAGCTAATATTTCTAATAATATAGCACCTTCATAAATGTGAAGACATAATTTATGTTCATAAGCTACATGAGATGGTTCAAGACCAACAATAACCAGGGGTTCAATATTATGAAGAATCTAGCCATCGTCTGTAACAGATCTATTACTATGTGCTGTCCACAGGTTCACGGTAGGTCTGTGCTGAGTCTGGAAGAACCAGTGAGATGTTTTCTGGGACTTCGTTGTGAGAGGAGGAAGTGTTCTGCAGAAGAACTGGATACTGTAGGCTGATGAAAATAGAGAGAGGTTTTTTTTTTTTTTATACTGCACAGTCTAGAGTGGGTCTATATCTATTTGAACATTTGGCAAATCATTATAGAACCCTCTGGTTTTATATTTTAATGTATGTTCAGGCCAGTTTAAATCATGTGTCCATTCTTTGGAAACATTGGCAAGTGGCAAAATATACTATTTTTCTTCCAGGATTTTCTGTTTCTCCTGCCTGTTCTAATTTCACCCCACATTGTTCATTTTCCACTGTATTGGTGGGAAGGGTCCGTTGTGAAATGATAAAGAGCTAAGCAGAGGAGTGCAAGATGGGGAAATTTCCATCAGTTGCTCTGCTTTTGTTACTAGAGTAGCAGATCAGCTATTGCTTTAGGCCAGTCTTTTGTCCAAATAATTGACAGCCACAAATGGACGGCAGGGCAAAATTTTCCATTAATGGGGAGGAGGTAGAGGCATCTCTGATTTTTATCTTTCCTTTTCTAAAAGGGAAAGAGAGCTCCATGAAGCAGAAATGTAACAACTGTAGACAAACTGACCTCTTGGTCTCAAATTCCTTTCATAAGCCTTCTTTTATAATGTAATGCCATGGGATACAACTGACCAGAGAGCCCCTCTCATTGGACAGTAGCTAAGCATAATACTGTGACAGAATAACTGTCTGTACATAGAAAGGGAAGACACCTTTACATCAGTGGGTAACAGTTTAAGAGGATTTACTTTTGTGTCTTTTTAAAGCAACAGGGGACCACCTACTAAACTCTAATGCAATAGAATCCCTGAAAGTAACTAGCTGATGATGTGTCTTCACATGCTCATGTGACTTCAGTACTCCCAGGCTAAGGTGAAATTCTGCCTTCTGTTTGGCCTGTAAGCAGACAAAGATTTGAATCTGGAAAAGATAAAGATAGTATGTTGTGCAGATCTGGCTGTACTCAGGTGATGGGAGTTTTGCTTAGAGTCTTGACACCTTTACAAGTTTGGGGAAGACCTGGGTGTTCCAGGGATTTTACAGAGGCAAGGATTGTAGAGGGAGGAGTCATTTTCTGGTTTCTAAAACAGTCATCTCTGCAAGTAGGGTCACTGTGGTGCAGGGTTTGTCCCTCTGGTTGGGGCTGGTATTTCTGTGAGGAAGCAGCCCCAAAGTCTCTTGCCCCAGCTTATTCTCAGGTTAGGTAAAGTGTGGTTCTACTCTCACAGACCTTAACTGCTTTCTTTCTCAGCAAGGGCTGCAACCCCTTCTTGTTTCTTTTTAGTGTTTTGATGCTTTTTAAGTGTTATGGCCCTCAGCTCATTTCCCCATCTTGCTTTTTTGTCCCATTTTTCTAAGATATTAATGGTGATGCTGAGAGAGGCTCTCAGGTCAGAGGCTGTAATCATTTTTAGGACGGATCAGGCTATCTTTGCTTGGAGATCCATATTGGAAGTGGGGGAAGGGGACTCTAGAGTGGTTAATGTTGGACTGAGATAAGCCTGGGAGCAAGTTCCAGGCACAGCTTTTCTGGGCTTCAGCTTCATATCTGTGAAATGGAGGCAGCAGGGTGCTAGCTACTAGCTAGTAGTGCATGGAGAGCAGCTTTGAGGCTAGCCATTCTACATGTTTTATCACTGCTTAGTTTTCATGCTGCATCAGTGGCAGTATTGAATGTGCTCCCCCAGCCCTTCTGCTGTAGGTGTGACATGGATTTTATTATGGTAGGTACCTACTGTTTAAGGGCTCTTTAGCAGAATAGTTACAGACTGTCCCTGTGATGCTAGAAACATGAGTTTGAGCCTTGCTTCAGACTCGTGCCAAAGGCTTAATCAACCCAGGTGTAAAAGGTCATTCATGCTGGGGAGTAGAAACTGGCAGTAGAAACTGGCCTGCTTTATTCTTGCTAGCCTTTGGAGGAGGAGCAACTGGGCTTGGGTGGATCTTTGTATTTTTTTGAGTTCCTGTGGAGCATTTAGGGATGCCATTGTTGGAGGTGCAAGAACAGAATTTCTTGTGAGGCTACAGATATAACAAACAGCTTGACCTGAAACAAGAAAGCAGGAAAGCTGAGCATCCGGGACAGAGTTCTCTCTGAAGTAGAAAGCCAACATAAACCTTATACCACTTCAGTGCCATTCAACCCTTTAAAAGAAAGGAGTACCCATAGAGTTGACATGTGGGAGATGACTGGAAATTAGTGCAGGGAAGAAAAGGTTAAGAGAAAGGAGGAGACACATAATGGGGACGAGGAGAAAAGAGGAGATTGAGGGGAGGTCAACAAAATGCAAGAGACAATGGTGGTCATAAAAGCAGCAGATCTCCCTATGACAGCAGTGCTAATATGATGAACACACATAGAATAAAAGTTTAGTTGCTGTCTAAAAGCCACTGGCTTACTTTGATTTTTAGTTCAAACCTTCCACTTACCTCATGGAGTACAGCTGCAGCATATTTTATAGATTGTACCCCTTACCCACAACTAACCTACAGCACTTCCAGGTAAGTCTCAGCTAACTCATTTTCATTGAAATCACTATCTTAGCCAGTCAGCTACCAGGCAAATAGAGAAACATCCAGGCTGTAGTGAATTAAGGTCTAGTTGGGGACCAGATCCTACTGATTCATCTTCCCACTCTGTGCCATCTCCTGTCAATCCTTCTGATATTCTTCTTTTGATTCTGACACACATTTCAGTATCTAACCTTAGAGAATACACTTTCTTCTAACAATTATATTTATATGTATAAAATCACATGATTGCTATATCACCATAGCATCATACGGAGATGTACCGCATGGCTACAGCGACATAGGGTGATGTGTAGACATGCCTGAGATGTTGAAACATATGGGACTATACACAGTTGCTACACAAGCTCCTATGACACAAACCTGAAGTGCTGTTGTCAGAAAATGTACGGTGGTGTTTGGTTTAAATGAGTAATGTGTATATATATGTTCATTTGTGATTAGAAAAGAAAACTGGAGCAAAAGATTCAAAAGAATTCCATTGTGCTGATATCCCTATTGAAACTTGGCTTTGCTTTTTGCAAAACCTAGTATAAAACTTGCAAAAAAAGCCAGATAGCTTTCATTTTGCCAAAATTCACTCTAACATTTGCATGGGAAAAGTATCATCTTCCTTACTGTGGAAGCAACCTGAATGGAAACAGAGGCAACAATGGAAGCAGGTCTTGGAAGAAGCTATTTGTGTTCCAGTCTGGTCAGCATGGCATAATTAATAATTGCTAATTTCAGAATTGCCTCTGTTGCAGCTATAAAACAGAACAGGCAATTGAGTAATCAGATGCAGCAGGGTGTGCTCATTAGAAAATGCTTCTTGTTGGCTTTGTAATACTCTGCTATACTCAAACCAGAGTCTGATTGTACAAAGTTGATATAGTTTCAAATAGATAGCCACACTATTTAAATTTAATGATGGACTAATATGATTGCTAGGCTTTTCAAAAATCATAACGGGATATTCATGTTGGCAATGGAATGGGGGTCTGGACAAGGCCAGTATCCTAGTTCA
The DNA here is from genome assembly GCF_001723915.1 of Gavialis gangeticus. Classification (NCBI taxonomy): domain Eukaryota; kingdom Metazoa; phylum Chordata; order Crocodylia; family Gavialidae; genus Gavialis; species Gavialis gangeticus. The sequence continues at coordinate 83,630,163 of NW_017729031.1, forward strand.
GTTTCACTTTAATTCTCAATTGGCCCTCCCTTTGGTCTTCTTCATGGAGTGAATTTTATCCTTTTGAACTTCTAAATATGCTCTAGCTTGGTGGATCTGATGTGCACCAAGAGGCTGTAAGGTGAGAAGAGGGCCCCAATCCTGTAAAAATATTAGAATTCATTCTACCCAGGTTGCAACTTCCTTCTGGGTTGAAAAACATGGGGCTTTGGAGGAACAGTAGAGCACACTGTTGCTGAGCACTAAAGCTGAATGTTCAGGAGTCTGATGATTTAGAAATCAGCTATTCTCAGAATAATCTCTGGAGATGGCCATGGGAGGGAATATTAACAAGGTTCTACTGTCACCATTTCCTGTATATCTTACTTCTCACTCCTCCTTCAGATAGTACTGTCTCTTCTCTTTCCTGCCACAATTTTGCCAGGACTGCTATGGAAATCCAGAGACTTGCATTAGAGCACACCGATTCATTCAGCTGATCCAGTACCCACTAGTAGATGGCAAAGTTCCTATTACTGTACATGGTGCAGAATCTGTCCCCAGGGAAGCACGTTCTTCCTTACCTACCCACCAGACCAATAGCCAATATCAAGAGACTGGGGGAGTGTGTGCAGCAGAATTGGATAATTGTATGTATTTATTGATGTGGAAAGACTGAATAGGTGACTGAACAAAAACAGGATGGGAGGAGTGAGATAAAGGGAGAAAAATGGTGACTGAACTGACTGCTATTTCTGCCTGTTAGTCTGCTGGTTTCTGGCAAGTCAGTGAAAACAAAGTACCAGGAAAATTACTTGTTGCAGCTACAAAAGGAATGGCAAAATTCATGCACAACTTAAATATCTTTTCTACGATCCTAATAAGCAAGGACAGGGATGGGCATATGCAAAGGAATCAACTCAGACCCATAGGATGTGGCCTTGAGAGCAAGGGTTGGACAACCCTTCAGTATCCAGGATATCCTGAACCCTTCAGCAGCCAGGTACTGGTTGATGCCAAGCTGGTATCTTACCCTCCTCCTGCACTGCCAGTCAGTTGACACAGAACTGCTCTTCCATCAGCGGGTCAGCCCGATTATAGGCAGTCTGGTATATGTTGCCATTTGAGTCTCCAATCACTGGGAGGGAGATTGGCATATTTTAGCTAAGAAAAACAGCCACCTATCTAAACCTTTTCTATTAATAGCTCATCTGTGGTTCTTAAAGGTAACATTCAAGAAAATGGGGCAGTAATGCAAACACACTTCTGTTCTGTGATTACATTCCCAGGCCTACATATTTTATGAAATACCATTAAAATGTATCATATATGCTAGCAAAACTATCAGGAGTAAAATGCTTTTTTCCTTTTTTTTTATGCTAAGGAAAATCTCTGTCCTTTCACTGTCGCAGATGTCTTACTTTCTCTCCTGTCCCAAACTCTGACTCAGCCATGGACTTCATTGAGGAGACGCAGAGGGGGATGCAACATCTAGTACCCCTGCAAAATCTCCACTTTTTTAGGGTTGGGAGAACTTAATTGAGAGAGCAACAGTGATTTCTAAACCTGCTGACTGACCCAGATAGGTCTATCCCAAACAGGGAAATCACCTTGCATTTTATCTTCTTAAAGCCACCATTTTCTGAAAAGCAAACAAAGAAGGTGTTTGTCGTATTAGAAACTGAGAAATGGAATCTGCATGCAAGTTGAAATGAATGCTGGATGGTAGTTCATTTGAAATACAACTGCAAAGATATTTTAAAGGGTACATGGAAAGCAAAGGGTCCCCTGTTCTGCACCTGGATTTCACCAGGAAATAGCTTTTATCCTTTCTTGTACTGGTCTGGTACAAATGCCACATCTGTGCTTGGGACTGGGACTCACAGGGTGTTATTAATGTGCCAGTTTGGAAGGACAAAGCTTTGAGCTCTGAAAGGAGAATGTTTCTATGAAAAATATGTTGGTAGCATATGTATTGTCTAATTCTGCTAATACTCTTAAGGGAAAGTGAGGGGAAAGGGAATATTCCATTGACACCAAATGATTCCATAATTTGACCATTCTGCTTAATGTGAACTTGAAGGTGAAATGGTAAAGTTAATTGCATTGATCCAGGAAGTGGATTATTTGTGCAGTGCCCTGCCCTGCGGGGAAACAGACACCCTGAACATTTGTTCCCTTTCTCGCCATTGTTTCCTGCTTCCCCTTCATGCCCTTCTGAAGCAATTAGTCAGAAAGGCTGATCTACAACAGCACCCCCACAGTGTAAACATGGCTAACCTTGCTGGGGGCTATGGAGAAGTTAACATATAGGGCAGTGCAAAGAGATGGAAATGTTAGTGGTGTCCATTGTGTTCCACGGTTAGTGGTCCTACTTCCCAGCCACTGAAGTTTCTCCTGCTCTGGTAAGCTTGTTATTTGCTTACTGTAATGTATTGGCTTGTCCATTTATGCATATCCATTTTAAAGGCAAACACTTTGTGCTGAGAATACATTATTTTGTTTTGGCTACTGAAAATATTAATCTGCTTGCCTCTTTGACATAATGAAAATGCTACTCTGTATTCCTGGAAGCACATTGAACGCAGATAGTGATGCTTTATGTTAAACCCCAGCTAATCACTAATGTTCAAGAACTCAGACATGGTAACAGACAATGACTGGTAGTGTGTAAATTCCGCCTGATTTGGGGAGCATATTTTAGCTTGAAGTATCCTCACAAATGATTTCAGTGGGCCTTTAGATAAAATTCCATATAATCTGAGAAAGTATTTCTTTTGAGAAAGTAAAGAATATAACAGACAAAATATGAGCACAACCTGGAAGTCCAAAACCTGATATAAGTATGTATCATTTTCTCCAGATTCACCTTTTATAAACTGGATGCTGATAAAATTTGCCATAAACATTGTAACTCCTCCCTCAGGTGTCTTTGTTGCGTTATCTAAAGATTTTCTGTTCTTGAAAATAACCGGCCCTTTCAACTGAAGTATTTGCCTCGTCTGATCTTTTAATCGGGCTTACTTTGAGGGAGGAACCTAATTTTTTTGTGTATGTTTATATCTTTACTTAGAAAATATAGTTTGAAACCAGATTTAAATGAATGCTATTAATGGAGGGATGGTATGGATGAAGTGGAAATGTGCAGATGCTGCACCTTCCTGAATTGGGTTAACTTTGGCTAAATGGCCCATTTGTTTTTAATTCTGAGTTAGCATAATAGCCCCGTGACTAATATTTTATTGCTACTATAATACCATTGCATGAACCTTGGCAGAATGGCAGTATTAAATGTGCTGACTGGGTTTCACAGCGCTGCTGGTATAAATTCTCTTTCCTCCCTTTGAGAACCAATGATTTTGCAATATGACTGACACAATAAAATTAACTGGAATAGCTTCAGAATAAATATTGAATCAGGCTTGATGTGCTATTTTAACTACTGTTGCCTTCCATGTAAGCTGTATCTACTCCTTCTGTGTTTTCCCATAAGCAAAGCTGCTCCCCTGGTAATTTCATGGAATGATTACTTGCTTTCATTTGTGACAGAATGGCACAAAAACTCAAAACTACCAATGAGTTGAAGTGGTGCACTTAAGTGTTGTATTTATAGGACCCTGTGACACATCCTACCAGAGAATAGAATTGTCCCTTTCTTAAATAGGTATGAGCTTTTGAAAAAAAGAAAGAGAAAAATAAATTGCACATCTTAAGCTGCAGCTTTAGACCCAAAGCTAGTATGTAAAAGCAATGAGAAAAGAATTAGGACCTCATCTGTCATCTGCCAAGTCAATAACAGCTTGGTGACCCTACAAAAGCAGGATGGGATATATAGACAGCATGACGGTATGGGGCATCTGCTTGTAACTCAGCAGACCTGGAATTTGAACCATGGCAGCCGGTGCTAGGGGAAAAATAGCCTGGAATTCTCCATTTCTCCAGATTGTTTGGCAGTTGTATTGTTCAGCATGATTAGCAAGTGGAAGTGAGTGGAATTTTCAGATGGATTATTTATTTGCTAAAAATTCTGATTTAGGGCAACCAAAGTTAGTTGTCAAATTGAGGCAAATTTGGTGAATAATTTTGCCTGAAAAAAATGGGGGAGGGGGAGTTGAAAATGTCAAAAAATGAAATATTTCTAAAAGAAACACTTTAAATTTTCATTTCAAAACAATGTCTTGAAACAATGAGCTAAGATCATTTAACATTTATTTAAAAAAATAGTTACAACACTCTTCCCATCACAAAACGGCAAAGTACCTACAATGAAATGTTTGGTTGATTCAAAATGACTTGTTTGTTTTGTTTTTTTTCAGTGAAAAAATGAAAGCTTTTCATTGTAGAGCAGTGAGAAAGGGAGTGAAAGAAAGAGAAAGAAATTAGTCCTTGACAGGTCTACAAGCACCTCTAGGTCTCTGCTCTGCAGAGTTCTTGAGCTTGGAATAGTCTCAGCTCTTGTGCATTACTATTTAATGGGCATTAGCAAAGCTCTTTTGGGCTTTGTACTTACACCATGAGGGAGTGAAAGCCACGTTAGTGCTTTCATAGTTATGAACAGCTACATTTAATCACTTTAAAAAAGGGTTCTGAAGGAATGTATTTTGCATTTCTGCAGTTTCTACCCTTTTATTAAGTATAACAAAGTTATATTCAGGTTACAGGGGGAGCAAAAGTCACATCAGCTCCATTCTTTCCTCTTTTACAGCTTTTATATTTGATATAATGGTATGTGCAGGCAAATAGAGATAACACTTTGTATAGGAGTTTTTAAGCAGTAAAAGAGATGACTAGAGAATAAGCATTATCCTAGACAAATCTTGCCAGCCCTTAATATTTGTCATTCCATGAATTATTGGTGGTGTGAAAGGACAGCTCACATATGGTGATGTTACAACCTTTCTTGCTAAGGGCAGGTTGGTGAAGGCACCAGGGTTATCCTCTGGGCTTTTTGTGTTCTAACTGGACGCCCAGTCAGGATAGCTGTTTGTTACCAGAAGGCCAGAGAACTCTGAGCTAAGACATCGGCAGCCGACATTACAGGGTTCCTGTTTACCCTGTATTCTTGAGATACAGGATAAGCATGAACTGTATGTGCCAGCAGTAAAGACTTAGCTGGCTGTATTTCTGGTGGTGACATTTTATGACAATGCTGCTGTAAGGAAGGGCATATTTTGAATCTTGCTTTCTAGCTGTTGGACATGAACATGATTTTTTACCATGGGAATAAATCTCCACTCTGTCTTTTAGGCCCAAATTGTGGGCCTGAAGTGCAGAAAAAGAGCATTTCAATGGCTGCAAATAAATGTTGTTATGAAAAGGTGATGACACAGGATTTAAAGCAGCTGGCAGATGCTGGTATGAGCATCAGCCCTCTCTGCAAATAGGACTTGAAACTATTTAAGGACTCTTCTGCAAGGTTGGCATGGACTTGGGTAGGAGATGTCACTCCCTGGAATAAAATTGTAGTGCCTAGTGGGTGCTAGATGTCTTGGGGGGAGGAGGGGGATGCAGTACGTGTTTGTAGTTATTAGAAATGATATCATCAATATCATTGAAGTAAGTAACATGATCAGTATTACTGGAGTCTATCAGACAGTGATAAATTGATAACCCCTCCAAATGAGCTTGTAGATATAGCATTTCTTTAGCAGGGTAAGAAACAATTGGAGAACAAGTACTCTGTAAACAAGCTACTGGCTGCAGCACTTCATTCTAGACTCCTGATCTGGTACTAAGGATGGAGCACAGATTCCAGAAATAGCCAATGTGCATATCTAAACAAAGCACTACAGGATGAAGTCTACATCAGTTTTTCAGGTCCAAGAAAGGCTGGCTTATGCCAGCTTTAAATGAAAGCCAGTCATCTGTCAGTTTTTAGTAGAATCTGCAAGAAAATACCTTCTCAAATAGAAGTTATCCAAATGCTTTCACTGCATCAGGGATAAACTGTGCTTCACCCTTTAACTGGCATTATATTGGTGCTTCCATCACATGCAGGTAGTAAACTGTATAGGATTACTATATCTCCAACTCCTAGGGGAGGGCGGGGAAGGCATGGGATGGGGGCCCTTGCCTTCATTCCTGTAAGATATCCAGTGGATAGCTACAGTGGGTACGGACTCATTGCACTTTTCCGCTTCCCCAGAGTGGCTGGGTGACTAAGAATGAAGGTTTTGATTCCCAGAAGTGTAGCACCTTATGGGCTGTTCCAGGGCAGCATGATGATGCAGTGCCCTAGCAAAGTACTACATTATAATATTGCACCTGATCCTTATCAAAGCAGTGGTGGTGCACTCTGTTTGCTTATGCCAGATATAGGGAACAGGAGGATGCCTGTCACAGGCCGATGCATCAGAGGACACTTATTGTTACCAGCTGCAGTGTGGCCACCTGCATTGGTAATTGCAGAGAGCAACCCATGGTATCAGTTGCAGGATCATGTCCCCTGCAGAACATCAAAAGCTATATAAGACTTGACTTCTCTGGACCAATCAGGGAAAAAAAAATCTTGCAGGTCCCTTACATCTGCCTGGGATTCCTGCCTTGGTCAGATTGCAGAGCTAGGGATATGAAGATGAGCCCTGGTGCAGGTCCACCTGGCACTTTAGAAGTGGAATCAGACTGCGTGAGCATCTGCTTATTTCCATCCCTTGCTGACCTCAGGGTGTGTGTGTGTTTGGGCTCCCTTCATTCACTGGCATTGCTAGCATTGGCTGCTCCGCAACTGCTGCTTGGAATTTAGCAATGAAGAACTTTCAGCAAAGGGCGGAACTTGAAAACACTTCTGTATGATGCTCTTTGGCCATTAAAGCCATACTGAAAGTGAAAGGCCTTTTTCTTTCTTTTTTAATACCCAACATTTTCTTACCTTCCCTGTTCTGTTAGCAAGTTTGACTGGTAGAAGGTGCATGTTAGAAGTGTACAACATCACATACAGAGATAGATTTAATATTTCCTAGGGAAAACCTCTGCAGGACAAGAATGAAATCTATTTGCTTACCTAATGATTGTACTACAGCAGGTGCCCCTAATGAAAGGATGAGTGCATCTTTAACCCAGTAACCAGTCCTGAGAAGCGTGCCAGGGGGAGGGGAGGCCATACTGTGTGATTAATGGGGAAATCTGTATGTGACATGCTAAGCTGTCTTGCAAGGGACTGCACCAGTTCAACAGAAATAAAGTCTCCTTTTGCTACCATGACTGAAATCAGCAGAAAACTTCAGAGAGAAGCCAGGCGCTGCAAAGGAAAACACCAAGCAACAAAAAATACATGGGAATGGTTTCCCCAGCTTGAGGCACTGCTAGATGCCATGCAGTTGGCTGCACTCTTGACTAGATGCCACAGTCTGAAGGCTTATTGGCTCCTTAGGCAAGCACTAGAATGCATCTCTAGGTATTACCTGGTACATACAGAAGCAGGAGCTTTCTTGTCTGTGGGAGGAGGATGAGTGCTGTTGCAATACATGAACTGGGGCTTAAACAGGGAGCCAGAGAACATCTGCTAGGTGCAGAAGGGAAAGAAGCATCCCTGTTTCCCTCTGTCAGTACACTGGTGCCTCCCTTCTGACCACTAGCCTCACTGTTCCCTCTTGTGCCTTCTCCCCCCTGCCTTGGGATGTTCATCTCTTACTTGTCCTTCTCCTCCTTCCTCATAATGCCACCTTTTAGCAGCCTCCACTATGGTGAATACTCACTGGTTATGGGCACATTCAGTTCTATAACTAACTGCATTAGTTCATGCTCTAGCATTTACCTAAGCTCCTAGAGGTTAGATGATGAGGTCTGGTCTGAATTAGTTTTAAATGGAAGGAAAAAAAGGGCAGAATTTTAAGCTGGAAGAAATTCAATGTGCATCTGTTGCACAAGGTACTTAGGTCTCCTTGTTCAGAAAGCCTGGGGTGGAGGGAGGAAGAGGGGAATCGGCATTAAGGAGCCTTCCATCCTTGTGTGTGCAATTACTGGCCTCCCTGTACAGAAGGTATTAACTGCTATGCCACCTTAGCAGCTGGATGGAGAATGGGAAGGCAGAGACAGCACAGAAATAGCTTCCCATTATGGGCTGACTTACAGAGCTGGAGGGAGTCTGTTGCACCTGTCAAAGGGATGATGAAAACTGCATTTTCTGAAGTATGAATGGGGACCTACAAGAGACCTGTACTCTCACAGGTTTACCAGGGTAAAATAGCTGTCTTGCCATTTTGGACCAGGCCAGGACTAAGTGCTACAACATGCCCTTCTGGCTTTACTAAAGCTAGTGGAGCTGTCAGCTTACCCCCCCCAGTGTAATTAACACATGCATATAATCTCAGGGTTGCTGGCTCTCTGTTATCATGTTTTTTTTCTGTGATATTTGGGACTTTGTGAAAGCTCTAGCTGCTAGAGTGATGTGACTATATCAGAATTTAAGAGTTTTTTTTTTTTCTAAAGGATTCTAACCTTTTCAGCTGTGGAGTAAGGTTTTGCAAACGTTTGTTGCAGGTCCAAAAACAGAAGGAGAAAACATTCAACCCCCAAAATTTATTTTTGAAAATATTTAGATTTGTAAACGAGTCTCCTGATATTTAGGTCTGACTCCTGAACATTTAGAGTTGGCAACAATTTCTAAAACATGTCAGAATACAGCCTCCTAATCTTTAACTTCCTCTTCCCTGCTCATTGCATCTTCCATGGCAAGGGACTTTGTCTGAATGTGAACGTTTTGAACTTTCTTCATCTTTCTCAGAAATTGCAGCATTTCTCAGTCATTCAGGTGTCTCCTTTTTCAAAGTGTAAGAAACAATTTAAAGAATATTACAACCTCCTTCCAACTTTTACTTTACTTTTATGATAAATGTGTATTGATGATAGCAATGATAACTCATTATATTTGTGTGTGTGTTGGAATGTTTGCAGCGGATACTTGACCTTGTACCTTACTGGATCTTGTAAGATTGGGGCACGTGAGGAGTGGGGGAATGTTTGTTTTATAATAAAATAATAATAACATTTCAGTGCCTTGTGACCCCTTTCATGATGTCCTTTCATGATGCTTCTGGATTGCTGTGCAAAGTCCCTCACGAGAAACACTGTTTTGGGGTCTGGAGGATTAAGGATTCTACTCACCCCCTTCTTTTGTTGAAGTGCCTGATTTCTCCGTTTTCTATATTTCAGCATAGCTGATCACTCGGGGTGGGTATTACAGAAGGTTCAGTTTAAGCACATTATTATACTATTCTCTCTTTCTTGTGAAGACCTCTTGAGCAGGCTTCCAAGAAGCTGCCTAAATAAGCCTTTTAGAAATTGGAGGGATCTACTCTTCAAATATTTAATTTGCCATACTTAATAGACAAATATCACTGTGTAAGACTGCTATCTGCTTAATACTGAAGCTCTTTTCTCACTCGTGTTGGAAGCCCTAGCTGGTTCATCCTCATGGCCTCAAGGCAACCTGATTTGTTCAGTGGCCTTTTTTTTTTTTAAAGCCATTGAAATGACAAAAACATCGGCGTTGGGCGCATCCCACTTCAAGTAAACCAAGGGATTTGGGAAAAATAGGTCACATGGTTTTTGTTCCATGTCACATGATTTCCATCCTGAGGCCAATCAGGTTTTGAGCCCTCTGTGCTTTACAACAAAATATCACTGTATTTTTTTTCCCTTAGCATTTTCCATCTTTTCCAAACGGGAAAAGAGTGACCATCTGTCTGAACCCACATCAAACCAAATAATTTCTAAAGCAGCTTGTTTGGAGGTAAGAAGATTTAAAAAGATTGTATTGGTGGAAAACCACTGCTGTAAATAACTCCTGCAAATATTAATTAGTGGGGAGGCATGAAATAAAAATGTACCTTTAGATCTCAAATGTGATAAAAGAGCTTTGAAGTCTTTTAAGAACCTTCTTAAGTGAACCACTTAAGACGTTTTCTTCATAGATTATTTAAAAACTTATGGTAAGACAGATATGGCAGTATGGGTTTAGATGTGGCTACTACGTTAAAAGGAACAAGATGAGTAGAAAATTAGCTACTAGAACAATTTAGGGAATTTATCTTTATAGATCTGTTGTGAAAACAACTTGGATATAGAAAATATTTATTGTTTTTACTTATGAAAATAAATGAGATTCTATACAAAACACATGTTATCAAATGTTTTACTTTAAAAGCAATAATGTAACAGGGTATTAAAATGACAATTCCCACTCTTAAATTAGAAATAATTAAACAGACTTGATGCTTATTATTTAAAGTACATACCTTGTGTATCATTTTTAATACAGGTGCGTGGAGAACAAATAGCCCAGAAATAGAATTAGCGATAAAAAGGTTTTAAAAATATGAATGATAAAAATTAAAAAATGCATTTCGTTATAACAATAGAATAAGAATCAGAACACACATATTGTCAATATAACATCTTTTTATCTCCTGTGAATTAAAAATATTTGGCTTACAAATTTTGGCAAGTATTTCAAAATTATAAGATCTTTACATTGTAGCCATTTGCCTGCTTGTATTTCTTTTCAAACAGTGAAGGAAAATATTAGGCTTTTGGAGGAAGGATGCATTTCATTATCAAGTAATGTTTTTTCTCTTAAGTATGTCCTGATTTATGATTTAAAATGTGCATTAGCTGAAGTATTTCCAATACTAATATGTTTGTTCTTCCTCAGTTTTCTTTTGATAAGTAATTTTTTATTACAGTTTCAATGAATTAGATATTTCTATTTAAAAACAAAAGTTGAGTCGATGAATACAATTTAAAAAATATAAGATAGCATTTCTGTGTTACAGACATCTTTTAGACAGTTGATTGCAGATGGTTTTCTTGCAATTCAAGTCCTCTATGGTAAATCATTTAATTTTAACATGAGCTGTCATTCACAGTCATGTATAGTCTGAAAATAGCCCAGAAATACTGTATCTAGAACATGGTAACTAAAATCCAGCGGCAGTAAATAATTTTATAGACCCATATATGAAAGAGAACATTATCTTGCCTTTCCATACTGGAGAAATCCTGGAAAGCTTTAGCTTTGGAGTAATATCTTGTGTTCTGTTTATAAGACTAACAATAATAAGAAATTTCGGTATTCTGATTTAATTATTTATTTTAAAATATTATTTGACTAAGGAATACATTTATTTTCTTAGAAATATTTTCTTAGTTTCAAAATATTTTTGTCATCTGGCTAGCTATTCTTAAAATATTCTTATGGAGACCTGGTTTTAGCAATGTGAAATGGAAACAAAAAATCCTTTAAATGGTTTCAAGACCAGTCTAGGGTTTTTATTGGTTGTAAGGGGGAGATGGACCTCTTATACTTATATTTCTGTGGAAACCATATAGTTTTGAATCTAGAAATGTGTTCATATTAACATTTATCTTACAAAATAGATGTTAAAAAGTATATCCTGAAGTCATGTAGGCTGAAATTCTGAATGGGCAGAATGTGAAATACTCCGAATTGTCAGTGCAAAAAAATAAAAGTATATATTAAATGATATAATGTCTTTAAATAATAGTATTTATTATTACTGAAGCCTTAAGTAAGGGCCTCAATAATAATTTTTGGATATCTATGTGGCTCATGGTAAAGAAGTGAAACTGCAGCTCTGAGTGATACGACATTTCTTTTTTCTTTAAAAAATATGGCATCCCTCTTGTTCCTGTAAATAAAATTGCAGATGCATCTGAATGAGGTGGCATTTGTCTTATGCAGAAAAATATGGCACGGTGTAGTCTCGGGATATGTACATTACCCAAATCATTAGGATTATGTGTCCAAATAGCATAAAATGTTAACATGCTAATTGCTACAATAGAGTCTCTATTGCTTTATCACCACAGCTCTAGCTACTAGAACAGTTCATTTTCCATGGCATGTATATCAAAGTTTGTTTATTTGTCAATGAAGCATTTCATTGATAATGAAATTCAATAAGGCATACTAGCCCCACTGGAACTATATGGTAAACCAAAATGCATATTTTTTCTAGGCTATTAATTTAAAAAATACAGTTTGTTTCCAGTTTGTTGAGCATAGGATGCGATTAGCTGATGATGGGGTTTTTGGCATTTGCTTTTGCTGGGAGGGCACAAAAGGAAGCTTTACATGCACATGATGTTGATTTGGACATGCTCCTGTTGTGTGTTACTGTCCAGTTCCTTGACAGCATAAAGGATACTTTTTGACAAAATACAGCAATATTTAATGGTTAAAGACCATGATTCCACCAATATCAAGCACTAGAATGGAATTAAGGAGCTGTTAATATAGTATACCTAGTAAACACCACCCTTCTTCTCTCACATGCTTACAATGGCATATTGCACCAAAAGCAGCTTGAATATACAAGGTACCATCTAGCTGCCTTTTAAAAAGGGGATTCTTGGGAGAAATTCCACCTTCCATATACACTGATGCACTCCACGGGTACAGCTTGCTCTTTCCCAGTGTGCATGAGGTGGGGCGGTAGCACCATCTCTCCCACCAACCTCACTTACCAGTGGATCTCTTTGCCATAGGAGTATAGCAAGGGGTCAGTCGGACAAGGGACTGTAAATATGTATGCCCCTCCATATGAGGAAGTCCTGCACAAGGCCCAGGGATAATATTTGCTCCCATTCCTGCAAATACTTAAACAAAGGTGCAGCTTCATTCACATGAGTAATCCTGTTACTGCCAGAAGGACTCGCATAAACAGTTACACACATGCTTAAATGTTTTCAGGATTGGGATCTTACTCATTAATATCCAGCGGCTTGATCCTGAAATCTTTCTTCAGGTTAGGAATGCCATTAACTTCAGTTAGGTGCTTTCATGAAAAAGGGTTGCAGGATCAGGCCCCAAATCAGGCTTGGCATGAATAGAAAACACTATGAATTAGCCAGACCAATAATTCCACCATTGAACAGACTGTTGCTCTGGAAGTGAGCTACAATGGGTCCCCTATTGCTGGGCAGGCCATGATTCCCCATGCAGCCAAAATCTGGCAGATTTTGCAAAGACTAACTACTCATTGGTGTATTTTGCTCAGTGTTTAGACCTGAGGTTATATAGGACCCACTACAGGAGAAAGGAAAGAGGAAAACAAAATCTTCCCTTGATTTTAATCTAGGCTGAGATTTAGCTGAAGTGAAAACAGATCTGGAGTGACAGTTTTAGAGCCTGCTGTCATGGTCTGAACAGAGTGTGCTCGGCACATATATCTTCAGCAGCTGAGGGGCGCATAATGACTCCCTCGATGCATTGTCCTTGCCAGTAAAACACATACATGTTGGTGGCCCAAAGAGCTACCACCGGTTAGATGACTTCATATTATCCTGAATGCTAACCTTTGTCTTGGAAATTCAGTGAGTGCTTCCCATAATGGAGCTCAGTACATGGTCCAGGCAATACCAGCCCCAGGAATTACAAGCAGACTTCCTGAAGGGCTTTCTCCATCTCTGAAAGACCAGACTGTGGTAGTATATTTAGTGTCCCCTTCATACAGTTTTTTTTTTTTTAAAAAATTAGCAGAAAGAACAAATTAATAAAAATGGGGTCATGTATTTTTAAACTGACCAGGTGTTTTTCTACAGCGTAGGCTGCCTGGCACTGGGCTATAATGAAGTTTGAACCAATCCGTATCTCTAAATCTGTATTTTTTCCACTAAAATTAGACCAGAAGAAAAACCCAAAAACAAAATTCTGTTTTGCTGTTGAGCCCTGATGACCCAGCATCATCCAGACACCACTTTGTCCAAACTGCACAAACCAATCCTTCTTAGTCATTCCTTTCATAGTTAGGAATGTAGTAAATGACCCCATTGCAAATGTGCACTTTGCTTCTGCTCTTCTGTTCTTATAATTAGATGCTCAGCCTTCAATCTGTCCCCTTTGTGGTCCATATGGAGTGGGATCCAGTTTATCTGGCCAGTTGAAGACCCCATTGGTAGATAGGAATTCTCAACTAGCACAGGACTATATCCTGCCCCAGCTTCCCCCTTGGTCCAGGCACAGGACATGCATCAGAAAAGGAATTGATGTGGTGGGGCATAAAGCAGCAAT
>NW_017729031.1:83649173-83650766 GCF_001723915.1 Gavialis gangeticus
AGGCAATCCAGGAAGTTTCTGGAGAGTGCTGGGGACAACTTCCTGGTTCAAGTGTTGGAGTGGCAAACTAGGGTCCAGGTTCTTCTTGACCTGCTGCTGCCAAACAGGGAAGAATTGGTGAGGGATGTGGTAGCGAATGGCAACTTGGGCAGCAGTGACCACAAGATGATTGAGTTCAGGATCCCGAGGAAAGGAAGGATGGAGAGCAGCAGAGGAAGAACCCAGGACTTCACAAAAGCAGACTTCAACTCGCTCAGGACTATATCCTGCCCCAGCTTCCCCCTTGGTCCAGGCACAGGACATGCATCAGAAAAGGAATTGATGTGGTGGGGCATAAAGCAGCAATTCTACAGCAGTTCGCTTTTGCTGTTTGGTCCCTTGGGGACTAGCTGCCTAGTCACAGAGCAGAGCACACCCCTCCAGTTGCTGTAGCTTAAGTTGGAGTTTGGGATGGGGAGGACTGAGATGAGGGAGTTGCTGCCAAATTCCTTACACCTACCCTCTGACCTGAGTGGATCTAGGTGCAGGAGGGAATCTGGCCTCCAAACTGCTTCTGCTCTGGGGTCTGGGGAAGGGATGTGCTGTAGCTTTCTTCTGTGATGTGAACTAGTCCCAGTAGTATTCGGCAGCTGGCCACCGTGAATGGATGGAAGCTGCATCATCCCTTTAGAGTACAGAGCTCTGTGATCATGCTTACTCTGTTCTGCTTCCATTGGGCAAGGCCTGTGACTGGGATCTGCACTGGGGTTGTAGGCAATGCAGTCATGCCCCCACAGCCATGGTGTAAATGGAGCCTCTCTGCAACCACTACCACAGTCACCTTTCCAGTCACTGTATCCTCTCCTACATTGGGATTAGGTTTGGCTGCTTCTTTGATATGATGACTTAACCCCTCTGGCTTTTTTCACAAGGTTCCCTGAGGCCTGCTGTATATAGAATCTCTGGGGGCACTACTTGGCGGTGACTAGGGCTTTATGGGGTGGTACAGAAAATATAGGCTCTAGGGCTGTGCAAAGCTTTGGGTGGTAATTCGATTTGGAGAAGATTCACTCTGATTTAGTGGCTGAATCTCCGAATCTGAATCGAATCAGTGGACCAATTAAAAGGTCTGAATTGATTCAAAGCTCTCCGAATCTTTGGAAGAGATTCAGAGAGCTTTGATCCAAGCAGTCCCTGGTGGCTACAGCGGGAACTGGTAAGTACTAGGGTCTGGGGGAGGAGGGAGGGGACCATGGGGGGACCCTTGCCTGCCCCCATACCCCACCCATCCCAGCTCCCAGGGTTTTAAAAATAAACCCAGGTGCTCACTGGGTCCTGCCAGGTGTGGGGGGGGCAATCCCTGCTGCCCCCCCCACTGCCCCATGCTGCATGGGGGGCTCTGCACAAGCCACTTGACCCCCCTTTCTGTCCCAGCCCCACCATGGGTGCCCTACCCGAGCCAGCTCCGGCCCTTTAAGAAAAAAAAAAAATGAGAAAAGTCCTGGGACTCTCTGCTCCTGCAGTAGCCTCAGGGCTTTGGAGGGCTCATGCAGAGCCCCCCACGTGGCACAGGGCAGCAAGGGGCATCAGGGATTGGCCCCCGCCCAGCAGGAG
>NW_017729031.1:83650851-83678780 GCF_001723915.1 Gavialis gangeticus
GTCTGGGGGGTTTTGGGGGGGGGGGGTATTTCTTAAAGGTCCAGAGCCATGGTGGGTGGGGCAGCCATGGTAGGGGACTGGGAGGGAGGGGACAGGGGGCTCATGGAAGAGTGCCCCACGCAGCGTGGGGCAGTGGGAGGCAGCAGGGATTGCTCCCCCTACCCACCAGCACCCGCTGAGTTGGGGCTTTTTTTTTTTTAACAAGTGCCAGGAGCTGGGGCGGGTGGGGCAGTCATTGTTGGGGCGGGATGGGGCTGGCTGATTTGGACGAATTGATTCGAATCACTGTCCCCTGAACTGGCCAAATTCGAAGCAAATACTAGCCGCTTTGCACAAGCCTAATAGGTTCTCTCTGGCCTGCCCCATATGCACAGGGATGTCTCACCCCGTGCCCTGCAGGGTGGAGGGTAGGGTATGATTTATATTTTTTTCCAATTCTATTTCAGCAAAGAGATGCAGCATGTAACAGTGAATCACATTATATACACAACAGGGTCAGGGGCACTGATTAGTTGGAGTTGAGTGGCCTGTGGCTCCTGAGTTTAGTCAAATGAGCATCAGTGAGTAACGGAAAACTCAGCCCAGACCTTGAAATGAAGATAGACTTTGGGACTTAAAATGATGACATGCTCTGGGCACTATCTGGAATTTTTCTTAAATTTGTACAGAAATATGCCTTTCTTTTCACAGATGTTCTTTCTGTCTTAGATATGCTGCTCTTTTGTTTCTCAGTCCCTTGCTTTTTGTTGTATCAAATTTAGGTAAAAATACAGGGGGCCAGATCTTATTCCAGCTATGAATGTCCTAGTATGATCGTCTTGCACCCAGCTCAAGTCCCTGGGAATCCATGAATGTGCCTAATTTTGTTACCCACCTTTGCCTTTGTCTTAAGTCACAAAAAGTACTGAGATAGCAGAGGATCCATGCATCCTTTGTGTTAATGGCTTTTGAGGAACTTGAGCAGGGTGTAATAGGGTCACCTGTAGAGCATGTCTATACTCCGATGTTCATGTGCACTGGTGTGGATGCCCCCAAGCACAACCTGCCAACCTGTTCCTGCTTGTTTGCTTCAAATCTGGAAATACACTGGTGAAGACAATCTAGGGTTGTTCCTAGGGGCCACTCTCAAGCATTCTGGGGACTGAAGCCTCAAGAGGAGCCTCGGAGTGACTATAACTGGCTGTACGTACTCTTCTTGGGTAACTCCCTGGAAATGTCCTTGCCAGGTTGTTTCTGGGCTTGGAGCATGTAAGCAGGAGTGGGTGGGTGAGGCTTGGTTGGGGGTGTCTCATCTCAGCATGCTGTTACTGCAGCATACACATGCCCAGAGATACTTAGATGCCTACCTATTTTAGGCACCAAATGGAGTAATCTCTGGCCTGAGATTTTTTGTTTGTTGTTTTTGTGGGGGAACTAATGCGAAACAAGAGAACTGTCATTGCAATGCTTGTTTGGAACCTGGACTTAATTTGCACAGTATCTGGGTGTGCTTGGATCTGGGCTTTTGCTTTGTGCAAATTGCAAAGGAAAAATCAATGTTTCCCCTTTTAACAGTGCTGTGAGATCTGTTCTCCCTGGTTAAAATATTGCTTAGTGCTTACGTACTTATTTAAATCCTATACAAAGTTCACACAAAAGCTCATGCTCAAATCTAGTGTTCTGGGGTACACCTCACCTTTATTTGAAAGCAGAAGGTCATTTTTAAAAGAAATTTCTTTGAATTTCAGTCATGCCTGGAAGGCCCAACTGTGATCAGGTGCTCCAAGGTTTTAGGTGCCATACAACCACAATAGTAAGATGCAGTCCTTGCTCTAGAGAGTTTGCAGTCTAAATCAACAGAGCACAAGAGGTATAGACTAATTCAGTGTCACTGCCAGCGGCTGGACTAAAACTTGTCTCAGGGTGCCCTCTCTGGTGACATGGCCTCTAGACCATCTTTTTTTTTTTGCAGTAGTAGATACAAAATAAAAACTGACCAAAGGCCATTAGTCTTTTCCCCTTCCCTACCACAACTCTTTCTTACACTGGCCCATTATCGCAGTATTCAGACCTGAATATTGTATATTCCTCTAATGGTCCTGACATGTCTCCCGTTTTCTTGGTAGTTTTAGATTCTTGTTTCCAGTTAATGCTCACTGGTTCCATGTCTTTGACTTCTAATTGTCACTGTATCCCTGTTATTCTGAGGTTAAGACGCATAATGGGCCAGATCAGATTATTCAAATATGTCTCTTATGGGTACATCTTACTTACCAAAGTATCTGGTCTGTGCATTGAGGAGTTAGGCCTGCATCACCACGAAGCCAGCAATGCTGACTCCATGCCACCTCCTCCCAACGCTAGTCCAGTGTAAAGGGTGAGATACACTACAAAATATTCTGGAAATCCAATTCTGGCATTGGAGAGCTCCTAAGGGATTTTAGCAAAGCAGCAGAGGTTAGAGCAGGCCGGAGAAAAACCATTTTCCCCCTTCTCTCTTTCATACTTTGCTGTGTTCATCTGAACCGAAGGCTCTGGACCCTCATTCCAAGTCCCTCTAAAGTAAAATGTCACATAATCTGGAATCACCCAAATCAGATTTTAGCGCTGTCTGAAGTACTGTAAAATTAATCCCTAGAGAAACCTGAGGATAATCATCTGGGTGAGAGGAAAATCCTTCCTCAGCTGAATGTATAGCCTTTCTGGGACCAGATCCTGCTACAGCTGAAATCAGGGACCAAGTTCCTGTTGACTTCATAGGCAGCAAGGGCAAGGATAAGCCAAGCTAATAAAATGTAGAGGTGCGTGAGGGCAGGATAGGGGGAAAAAGTTGCCATAATCTGTATTCTCCTTAGCCTCACTGACAAGAATGAGGGCCTTCACTCTTGTATGCACTCTGCCTTCGCCTCTCTTTGCTGACTTCTCCTAGGATGGGGTGGAGAAGGGAACCCAGACAGATTAGGATGATATTGCCTGGAGAAAAGGGACACAAATGTCTTCTGTGGGCTGTGATTGACTTAGCCAATGCAGTCATGCAGCATTAGCCGGGGAGCTCACAGGCAAGGTCTGCTTAATATTGCTATATTCTCTCACTGAGAGGGGAGGGTTCTCCTCGCAAAGAGCCTGTGCACAAGAGTCTCCAGAAAACAGCCCTCTTTGGTTTTGTCTCTGCATCATGGCTAGACCCTGCTCCCACTTTGTGTATCCTCTGTGCTTGCCTTTGCAGGAGCCTTTTGTCCTCTTCATTGCTTTGGGGATTGTTTGCAGTTATTGAGTCTCTTGCAGATCCAGGTGCCAGACTTCTTGGGTTTATGTTCTGTGGTGCATTGTTTTGGAAATAGCACGTTAATACTTGCAACCTACAGAGCCATTTTTGACGTGTTCGTAACACAGATTTTTGACAGTGTATTGCTTAATTAGTGCCGTTTCTGCAAGGGCAAGTAGCGTGGGTGAGAGAGAACAGATGTCACTGCCTTTGGCTTCCTTGCTGCAGAAATATGCTGCCTAAAATGTAAAGAAATAAATCCCCTTTTGATTGTCCTTGCTAATGCTACAAAGGATATTACCATTAGCAACCTGATTGGAAACAGAGAGCCCGTGTGTTAAAAAACTTAAGGCATAGCTGGTCTGGTGGGTTGCTAATGTGACTGCACATCATTGTCATACACTGTGTCAAGACAGCTCAAGTGCTTGGCTGGTGCAGTGTGATGGAAAAGTATGATAATAACAACCCCTTCAATGTCCTCCTTTGCTGCACCTTTTTCCGGCCTATAAAGAAAGCATTTGCTTGCTGTTGGTCATTCACTTTCAACTCCAGTGTTAATATGAAGATCTTCCCCCAAGCACTGTCAAGGTTCTGACTTAAACAGGACGGTGTTTGATTGACATAAATAAATGGATAAATCCCAGGAACCCATGATAATCCACCTTCTCTGACTGACTTTATCTAGCATGTTTCGCAAGGTTAGAGCTTATTAAAAATGAGTTTGTTTGAAAACCACATAGTGTGAATGCACACGTACATACCCAGAACCACATCTGCCTTATGAGATCAGTCATGTCAAACTCTTTGCCAATGAAGGCAAGTATAATTTTAGGGTTAATTAGAAAGCCACTAGCTTTTTCCGTCACTGTCACCACTGGAGTCTTTCAGAATGGGATTTCTATGTTCATCTGACTCTCTTTTTGGCACTCTGCCCATCACTCAATTTCTACCAGGGCCATGTCTTACATTTCAAATCTCTGAGCAGCTTTAAACAATTAAGAAAATTAAGCATAATGGAGAATTGTTTATTTGCCCCAGCTTGGAATTATTCCCCCCTTCCCATTCCCTAGCCCTTATAATTATTGCACTAGTCTGAGATGAAGGAGGGGTATTAAAACCCAGCATTTTGTCTAGCTGAAGCCAAGGAAATGGAAGCCCTATAATACAGGAAAGGGGGTATACTCATATAGATTTACTTTTTCTCAGTGTAAAAATGTCAACTGTGGGGTCTGACCTCCCTGGACTTTCTACACGTGTTGTGTATATGAAAAAGTATCCTAGCTCATTTTTCAATAAATGCATTGGCTTTTTGCTTTCTTAGAGGAAAGGTCTGAACATTGGTATTTCAGATAATTCCAGGAGTCTGACTGTACAAGTGGAAAGATACAAAAATAACCCAAAATGCATATATATTAAAAAATGTAATAAAGCACTATACTCAAGGCAGTGTGGGACTTTTACATTTTCCTCAGAAGTGGAAATCTCACAGCAAAGGATTTTATACCATACCGTACCCCTTCAGCTGGCCTCTCTCTATATATTTATATATAATGACAGCATTTCTCTCTCTCTTTTCGTATACGATCGGAGAGCACTGCTTTAGACATTGCTCATCTTTTTCAGATGTACATGGATAAAGCAGCACATGCAGTCAAACGCTGGTCCATGTTTCCGTGGATTAAAGACACAAAAAAAATGAAATGAGGCAGTAAAGATTGCTTTGCTCTCAGGATGAGAGGATTTGAGGAACATTGCTAGATCAGTGGATTGAAAACTGAGGAAGATTATTTGGATGATATTGACTATAGGATTAAAGTGAGAGCAGCGAGTAGGCTGTAGCTGAGTGAAATAATGGGGAGTCCCAGATGGGGAGCTCTCTGGATATCTGCTTTATGTACAATTAATAGGAGTTCTGTGGAAGTATAGACAGCACTGTCAGGGTCTTCATCCACTACTGTAGGAAATGGGGTGTGATGTGTGGGGTGGAGAAGAGTGCTGCAGAGCATGAAGAATCCCATTCTGGTGATTCTAAATTGATTTATTTTTAAAATGTATTTTAAAATTGGATTCAGCATTATTGTAATAAACTGTGGTTCCACCAAGCACCCTGCAGATATTGTTAGTGACTATTATTTCACCAACTGAGGCCTTCACTCAGATTCCTCAAGGACTTCCTCTGTCCTGCTCCTAAAACCATGGTGTAAAGACTGAATGAGGGGCTCCGTTCTAACTCGTATATCATTGAGAGGTACAGCCTTATATTCCAGATCTTTTTACAGCTGCTCATATGTATGCATAGTTGAATGTTTTCCCAGTATCAAAGAACCCAATGAGGGCACTTGCAAATTTGGTCTGATTAACTTCTGTTTAAATAGGGCTCATGCATAGCCCAAATCTGACCGTTGGCATTATAAAACTGAATTAGGATTACGTATGTTCTGTGCATATGAGTGTATCTATCTATATATTCCTACACAAATGTGCAGGTAGCAGTGCCTTTAGTTAAACTTACCTGACACTTTAATAAGAAGGCTTTTTTATCTGTTCCTTATAATTTTACCAAATTTCAACCAGTCAGGCTGAAATTTTCAATGCCAGATATCTGCTTCACGCTCAGTTATTCTGAAAACCATTCAACTTTTTCCAATAATATTATAAGAGGAAAATACATTATTTTACCTGTATTAATGGACTTGTGAGATTTAGATTTTCCTTAGAAGCTGTAATGCTTCCATTCTTCTGCATGGGGACCTGAAGTAGGGCTGGGAGGTGAGTTGTCAAATAGTTTCTGAGAAATAATACTGCTCAGACCAAAGGTGAGAGGGCCTTGCAAGTTTCTCAGGAGTACCTAGAATTCATCAGTTAGCAGGGGTCTAAATAGTCCAAGTGGAGAAATGTGTAATTATAACTGTAACATTCAACAATGTATGGGGAAGCAGTTGATGGTGAATCAAGGTAAGAGAGGGAAGTGAGGAATCTTAAAAAAAAAACCCTCTTAAATTTGCTTTTTATAGTTTTATATATTTATTTGGGAGATGCTAGCAATCATGGGTAAATCCCTTCCTTAAGGGTGGCACTGAATTGTCTTTGTTCTCCTTAGCAGTTTGATTGTTCATCATTACTTCACGGTTAATCCTGTGGATTCCTGGGAGATTCTTCATGGAGTGTGGTGGTGTTACCCAGCATGAGAGAGGCTGACAGACTTGGGCTTGACCCCAGCTCAAGGTGATTAGCAGGCACAATTTGCAGCATTTGCTGTTTTCTTGTTCTGGTTTCAAGGTAGATGTGCAAGCTGTGGCATTCTTGCATGAATTCCTATTAATGAACAGGAATAAATTTATGGTGTAGGCCTATAAAATAGAAGTTAGTGAAAAGGAAGACAGGGAATGAACTGCATGGGGAGGGACTCTGGTGAGTGTTTCAAAGATGCTGAAACCAACAAATTTGAAATTTACCTAAAATGAGGTTATGCCCAAGAGGCCATCAGGCCTGACACATTCTCTTGGAGATAATAATCATAATAATAATAATAATAATCAAAAAGAGCACAGAGACTCCCTTCCCTGTACATAAACATGGGGCATCTTATTGAGATGGGTCTCACCCCAGTGCTTTTTATCCCTGGTAGCATGTGGGAGGTGGAGATCCATAGAGCAGTGCTATGTGAACAATAAAGCTGGAGTATCTGGTGCGCTGGGGGGTCATGATACACAAAGATTTCCATACAGAAATCCATCTGGGAGCTTGGAAATCTACTGGTTCTTTCTGGGTTCCTCTATGCTGCTGCTACAAAAATTATATACAACCTATTCTGTGGCAGTACAACACCTGCAGAAGACAGGTAGCAAATGCAGAGGTCAGGGAAGTATTGACATGTAAGAGGTACTGTCCACACAGGACTAGCCTGGCTTCTTAGTTTCCAGGGGAACCCCAGGTTGAAGAGACTCTTTAAAGGAAGTTTTAAAGAGAATGGTTGCCCTGCCCTACACGAGTGTTTTCCTAGAACAAAGTAACTCTTCCTCATACAGCATTGCTTTATAGAGGGATTTCAGCTGGGCAGTGAGTCTGTATCATAGTTAGACCTGTCTGGAAAATATTATTCCTCAGCACCCATGAAAAAAAAATCAGAATTGGTCTTAGAAATTTTTCTTTATTAAAAATAAAAATCTGAATATTTGGGGCTGAAAACTGGCAAAAGAAAAGATAAATCAATTTTGATTTGTTTTCCAACAAAAAAATCATAAACAGCTCTGAAGTAAAGTAGATGCTTTCCATGGAAATTTTCAGTGAATTGAAATGAAAAAAAACAAAAAACCAAAACAACACAAGGATTGAAAAATTTCCAGGAGCCATGTTTATGGAGCAGTTGTAACGGTCTGGAGACACTGAGATGGGTTCTACATAAAGCCCTGAGGAAAGTCTATGGAAGGTAAGATGAGACCTGGAAGCCAGCCCCAGCTATCTTCGCAGCATGTAGAAGACCACTGGCCACATGAACTGCAAGGAGAGATATACAGTGGTCCTCAGTTTAGTCATTCTGGTGAGGAGGAGCCAGTCACTGTTCACATAAATAAGCCCTGAGCTCTCCCTCTCTGCACTCGGGTATCTTTTGTCATGTCTGTAGTACTAAGAATGTAGCAACCGTTTGATGTCATTTTCTCTCTTAGGCAGAATATACATGTCTTCCAGGGACAGGCTACACGTACGCTGAAACATCAAAAGCCCTAGCAGAGTAGTGGTCATAGGGAGGCAGAGTCCAGTCCCAGTTCTGGTTCCTTGCCAACCCATCAGAGAAGCTTCTGCACAACCACCCTGCCATCATTCTGTTGGAATAATGTTCTTGGCTGGTGTCTGTGGATGGAGATATAGTCCCTGCACTTTGCACTTTCACTTGCATACCTGAGCCACACGCCTGTGCTCTGGACTAATGATTCCTCTTGTAGGAATAATTTGGACAAGAGAGGATGGGGATAAAGGGTGTCACTGAGGCTAGAGCTAGTCAGAGTCTGGGTATACAGTGAATCCAATCATGGTGCCATTGATGTCATTGTCAGTTTTGGCTGATGAACACTTTTTTGGGTATATTTATAGTGGACATTTCTCCAGGACCAGCATGTGCTAAAACCTGCTCTTTGAAAATACTGATATTAAATTGAAATGGCAGCCCATGGCTGGGCTACTGTATCTCTGTAACAACAGTTAGTTATGTAGCAGCAAAGTTAAGGCCTTGCTGGATACAAACAGGCTAAGCCCCTGGACTCCCTTCTGTCTGCACCCACTCAACTTCTGCTCTAATTTTATATCATTCACAACTAGAATAGATCAATACAGTAACTCTGCCTTTGTAAAATGGGTGCTCTGCCACTGAATTTTCAGCACTAAGAGTCTGAATGCAGCATTAGTGTGTTACAAATGCAGTCCTTGCTTTCAAGAAGCTCTGTAAGGGAGAGCTGCATGAGGGGAAGAAACAGATATAGATAGAGATGGAGAGGAGGGAGGTGGGCTACTGTGTCCAAACACTGAGGATAGGATATAAGTTTTTTTCTTGCATGCTGCAGTATAGGTGAAAGGCTGAAACCAGGAAGTAAAAAATGTATCAGCCTTTATTGTCTAGTTGGAAATAAACGGGAAAAGCAGGTTTTAATGTATAGTATGAATCCATACAATCCCTGTGAATAAAGAGGGTGGGCAAAAATTCTAAACTGGTTAAATCAGTTAATTCCTTTTAACTAAGGACTGTGGCTTGCTCACATTACTAAACTGTGGAGTAATTCCCCTTGAGGGTATAATTTATTGTGAGGTCCCAGAAGAAGATAAAGCCTCTAATAAGCTCTGTCAGATTCTGCTAGCCTGGCCCACACGCTTGCTGATGTGGGTACTGAACTGTTAAATACAATAAATCAAAGCCACAGTTCCCATTCCTAAGTCTTTCCTTGGACGGTTGCATCCAGAGAGGCAGCTGCAGCTTCAGCTGAGTCTGTTCACTGGCATAGTGCTGTGTCTGACGGGAGAGCAGCTTGAAGGAAGTTAGTCAAAGCCTCCTGGCACTGGTGCTAGCATCCAGTAAGCGTAGGGCAGAACCAACAACCAGAATGGTGCTTTTCTATGTAAGTTCCAGCATTTAAAACACCCTGAACTCTTTTTAATAACTTTTAATATGTATTTAATCATTTATAGCCCATTGGATGTTAAAAACACTTGTCCTTTGAATTCTATTCATTTCCACCAGGCAAGGTTGTGACACTTTCCCTACCACATTTCTTAAGAAGCTGAAAATGATCCAGTTCCATTGTGTTTATTTTGTTTGGAGGCATCAGCACAGTTTTTGCATATGTTAATTTCTGACCATAGTAATTTCATCAGTCCATAGAAGTGAAGGCCCTGAGGGGCAATACTGACAATTCAGTCTGTCTAGTCAAGCGCAACCTAGCCCAGATAATATCTCCCAGCAGTTTCTGCATCCGTACCAGGTTTGCTGGTTAATAGCTACCAGAGAACTGGGTATACACCAGGAACTGTGGGATTTTTGTTTTCAGATTATGGGTATTTCCTGAACAATGGCTTCTAAAAATAGCATTGTAGGGCTCCATGTTTGACCTTCACTGAGTTCCCATTTAAGCTTGCTTTTTCTGCAATTGGGATATTTTTCTCCTTTTTGGCTCTGCAAAGATCATTAAAGATCTGGCAGCTAAAGTGTCCTGTGTAGCTTGCACAGTGAAAAGATGTCTGCCATCTGAATGATGTAAGCAGTATAAAGTTATGATGCCATAATTTTATACAGTTAATTTTTTCTTTGGTGTGTTAAGGAGTGCACAGAATTATTCTGAGGTGGATCCCAGACCCATCATCCTGCCAACCACATCAGAAACCCTTTAGCTTGCTTCCTGGTGATAGTCCACATACCCTAGAAGATTGGTGAAGTGTCAGAGCCCAAGTATAAGCTTACCCCAGAGCAGCCCTCTCTTTCAGTGTGTCCAAAACTTACCTGGGCTGAAGGTCATGAGCACAGGAAATCTCCCAGCACAGAACTTCTGGTTCTTTTGTACACTAGTTCCTGTCTCTCCTGCCTAGTTAGAGCCATGGACAGACAAGTAGTGGGCAGACTGATTCCTAGAAGGGCTTGCTCTAAAGGCAGTGCATAGCAGGGTGACCCCAGTCCTAGAACCTGAGCAGTGTGCCTCAGCCCTGGGCTGGGAGAGGCATGCATGGTGGCATGGCACCAGCAATAGATCTGAAGGGGGGCTTAGGTCAGGGTGATCCCAGTGGTAGGTTGTGTGGGAGGTGCATGGAGGGTAGAACCAGCCCTAGGGCTCTTTGAGTATGTGTAGTTGGTTGACCACAGCTATTGGCTTGAGGAATGCATGTGGGTGGATGACCTCAGCCCTAGGGCCTTCAGCTGTATGCATTTTATCCTGGTGGGTGGGAACTGTGGAAACTGGTAGCTGGTCATTACTGAGGGGTTTGAGGTTAGTGTTACAGTTGTCTTCCCAACCCTAGTGACTACCCCATCTCACCAAGGGGTTGTAGACAGCAGTTTATGCGTGTACTTGTTCTGCCTATGTCTGAACCTGCATTTTGAGCTTTCAGCTGCAGTTTCCTGGTTGGTGAGATGTTAGCATTGGACTGGGGGTGCCTGGACTCATTGCCCTGCTGCTCCCCACAGTTGAGGAGGCCAGGGGAATGTGCGAATGCAGCTCTAGTCAGCCTCTTGCCAGAAGGGAAGGAAACACTTTGCTGTTGCCTGCACACAGATGTCATAGTTTCATAGTTTGAGTGAAAACCCTTTGGGAGAACTCCTCCTTTCTTTGTTTGTAGGGAGAGGGGAAGAAGGTCCATTCCTACCCTAGCTCTAGTGAGCTCTAGGGAAGATTTTCTCCTTTGGCCCCCATTTGGATGGGGGTGAGGGAGAGCCCTCAGACCTGCACATAAGAAGGTTATTGGGATTCAGGAGGGTGAGGAGAGGCTCAGATGTTGGGAGATGCCCAGTATTTGTGCAGAGAATTGGGAGAGATTCTGCCTGTTTGGGGGTAGAAATATCTCTGTATACAAGGTCGCCCCAACTCTCCAGCTCCATCCCTAGCATATCCTGAGTCCTCCATCTCACAACTGATGTCTGCTTGAGGACCACAGCAACCAGCACTCTTTCCCAGGATAATCTTCTGTAGCACAGCTACTACAGATCTGGCTTCCCACAGAGTACTTGGAGTCTTGGCTGTCAATGATGTGCAAATAAAGACATTCAGGTATCATATTCTGACTAAAAAGCAAGGAAATACCTGGCTCTGGCTGTTTCTTCATTGCCAACTCACCCTCTGGCACTGATAAATGCTGGGCTCTCTGCTCAGTGTTTTCTGGGAGCTCTGATGGCTGAGGTATTAAAGGGCAGACTTTATTTCCAGTCCTTTGTAAGATCACTGTAAGATCCACTTATTGTTCTCCTTGTGACTTTGCCAAGGAAAAAGTACAACTTTTCTCTAAATCCTGGGAGTTCAATCGGTGCGTACTGTAAACTCTTTTCCCCAAGCAAATGGAGTCTAAAGTCTCTCATAGGCTGTCAGTTCCCTGCAACTCATCATTTTACAGTAGTAGTCCCCATATGACGGTATCTATGTATTAATGCTTGCTTTCATTTGCACCAGTTAGTTCTCATTGCCAAAATATCAAGAATCTACTACTGCAAAGCCTTGCATATGTGCTTAGCTTTTGTTAAACATGTGAAAATCTGTAATGTAGATTTGCATAATCCAGTTTAAGGCTCACTTAAACCAGTTTAAATTCAGTTTGGTTGAACCACTGTAAATTTCATAGCATTGGCAAGCCCTATTCATTGATTTTTCACCTTGAAAAGATTGGGGAGATGTGACAGGTATATCTGTTATTGAAATTCATGGACTAGTCTTTCTCCTCTTGCATATATTGGTTCTCCACAACTGTGTTTTCATTGAGTCCAGTAGAGTTATTTCTGATATGCACCACTGAAAAAATCTGGCATTTTAGTTTATACTAGGGCCTGAACACAGAAACCTTGCCAATGACATTCTAAAGTCTCATATTGTATAATACTTGTCTGCATGTTTTTAATTCATTTTCTACTTAGGAAGGTTTAAGGAGTCACATACTCCTTGTGTGGTTGGCTCCAGTTTACAGATTGGCAGTGCTTTCAGTGACTGAACGGAAAAAAAGTGACATAACAGGTATGTGTAGTTGAACTTAACTGGCCAATTAGCAATACCAAAGGCAGTTTTTAAGTAATTAAGATGATGATATGGTAGAGCATCAGTATTCCTTGGCTTTGAATACCCAAACAGAAAACTGGAAAAAACGTGTGTATAATAATTGTGCTTGCCAGCAGTTTGTTTTAGCCAAATTAAGTTATTTTTCCACCCTAATTACATTCAGGGTCTCTATTATTCTCCTGATAATTAGGATGAGGAACTACATCTACATTCACCTTGCGTGTTAATGAATATTGCTAACATTGTACGATTATTTTGACACAGTTATATGCTCCTGTCATACTGCTGACAGAAGTAAAAGAAGACGTTAAGACTATGTGACATTAATGGGTCTGGTTCTGATTTCACTTGTACAGTTAAAATATCCTATTATCCTAACATATCCTATTAGAACCTGGAATACCTCAAAGTTGGTAGAAAATTATCAATACCATGCAATTGAGTTATTGTATCATTGACACTGGAACAGTGAAGGTCTTCCAGTTCACTTGTTAGTGTGCATGTTAGTAGGTATTACTGTATTCTGTTAATTCTCAAGTTCGATATGATATTTTAAATGTTGCTGTGGACTAGAATTTTGTACAACTGTATAGCACTTTGTAGCTAAGCTGAACCTATTGCTTTCTATGTCCACTGTATTTTCAATGTCCAGCAGATACACATGGACAGTTGCATTACATCCTATTCTCTCACATAGAGAGAGTTGCTAGCTATCATTATTAGTTTCCCAAGTTGGTTCTGTTGAAGGTGTCCAAAATTGTATTTCTACTACTTGTTTAATTCCTCTTTGAATTAACAGAAGCACTAGGGTTATCTCCATAAATTAAAAAATAGGCTGAAGATTGCAAAAAAGTTTGTAATGTATCCAAACCAAATGTTAATATCATGTCAATTATCCTTTCCAAATCACCACCATCCTACACCTGTTTCTTAAGAGGAAAAAAAAGAGTAAATCTCACATTGAGTCAAGTTCTGTCCAAATCAACACGCTAAGTTTCTATTGAAACCAACCATCTATATTTAAGTGCAAAATTTATCTCCACTGCATCTGTCTGAGCTAGACTTGGATGCAATACTTACAGAAACACAAGGTTGGAAGGGACCTCAGGAAGACACCTTGCAACTCTGTCCTCAAGACAAAATCATCCATGTCTCCGACTAGTGTTTGTCTAGCCTGTACTTAAAAACTCCCAGTGTTGGAGATACCACAGCCTCACTAGATAATCTTTTCCCATGTTTAATCACTATTAAATTCAGAAAGTTCTTCAAACTTCCCTTTTTGCAATTTAAGACTATTCTTGTCCTGTCCGTGGCAGATACAGAGATTATTCCATCACCTTCCTTTTTAGAACAACCCTTTTTATATTTGAAGACTGTTATCAATTTTACACTCTGTCATCTTTTCTCCAAACTAAGTAGTCCCAATTCTTCCAATATTTCTGTGTAAGACATGGTTCCTAGACCTCTGTTCTCTGACTATTCTAGACTGCTGTTCTCTGACTCTTTCCAGTTTATTTGTTTTCTTAAAATGAATCATAGAATCATAGAAGTAGGGTTGGAAGGGACCTTGTAGATCTTCAAGTCTGACCCCCTGCCTGGGCAGGAGAAAAAAACTGGGCTCAAAAGTGCTCAAGACTGGACACAGCTCTCCAGGTGAGGCCTCACCAGTGCTGAACAGAATGGAAGAATTACTTCCTATGGTTTGCAAGCAGTGCTCGTTTTGATACATCCCAGTATGCTATTATTTTTGTTTTTGTCTTTTTTGCAACAATAGCACACCGTTAACTCACAGCTTGCAGTCCCCAGTTCCTTTCCGTGGTACTGTAGCCTAGTTGCTCGCTCCCTGACTCCGTATTTGTATATTTGATTGTTTTGTCCTAAGTACAGGACTTTCCACTTGCCCCTGCTGAATGTCAGTCATTGGGTTCATTTCAGATCATTTCTCTAATTTATTAAGACCATTTTGAATTCTAAGCCCATCCTCCAAATACTGTTACCCTAAGCAGCCTAGTGTCACCTGCAGATTTACTAAGTGCACAATGTACTCCATCCTCCAAATCATTAATGAAATTACTGAACCGTACTGGACCCAGGACAGACCTCTGGGAAACCCCACTTTACACCCCTTCCAGTTAGACATCAAGCCAATGATGACTGTATTTTGTGTGCAATGATCCAACCTATTCTGTATCTGCATGTAAGCAGGTTACTGTGTCTACTGCAATAGAGGCTGGCTTTGCTTCCTTGGGAGCCCCTCAGCCAAGCCTCTTAACCATAGATGGAGGGAGAAGATATAGTGGGAGGGAAGGGTGAGTGCATGTGTCAGCATGAGAACTACAACTCCCATCATGCTCTGTGTGGTGCAACACATGCCTGGTTAGCCTCTTCAGCCATGTGGAGCTGAGCATACATGGGGCACTGGCCTGGCTGCAGGTGGAGCAGCATCGTGGTGCTGCTGTTGTTGCCAGCTGCTGTGAAATTAGTTTGAGGGGGCTCAGCCCTCTGCCTGAGCCCTGGCCTTCTGTTGCCTATGCTCTTAATACAAATAATAGTTCTTGCACCAAACAAACAAATAAATGAGCTAAACAAATGCTTTAGCCCTTCTCTGGGCCATAGAAGAGGCTTCTTTCCCCACCTGCAGCTCTCTGCTTTCCTCTCTGGGCTTTAGTCACTACAGGGATATTGCTTAATTAGCTAAGTGCCCATAGCTTTTCGGCTTTTACAACACGGCTGGTTGTCCCTTCTTAAAGGGCTAGACTGCCCTGTAACACAACTTTACAGTAGTTTATTCTAGGTTGCATTTCCTTAGTTTACAAATGAATGTCATGGAAGACCGTGTTGAAAGTTTTGGTAAAGCCAAGGTGTCTTTAACCACTCTCCCCCATCCACAAAGCCCATCACCTTGACATAGCAGCAAATTGGGTTGAGTATGTTTTACTCGTTTTTGAAAAATCCATGTTGGCCAAATATTTGAGCCAGGTTATAGAAGCATAAGGGTTGCTTTCACTCCACTCATGCCAAGACCTGTGCAGACTGACCCACAGAAAGAGGGATCTGTTCTGGCTTCCTGTTGGTCTTCTCCTTTTCTTGTCCTAAGTAGAGATTGATCATAGGAGGAAATCTTGCCCGGGGAAGCTGTTCAGACTAAAGGCAAACAACCAAAAGTTCAGAGATTGTGTATAAACCCAAAGTGTGGATTCTATAAGTAGCAAACTGTCTTGTGGGCATAAGGCTTTTTATGTGTTTTCCAGAACTTGGTGCTTCAGGTCAGGCTGAAGATACAGCAGCAACCTTTCTTAGGGAGTTTTGGCATGATGACTTGCAGCCCCAAAGAAGCCTCACAAAGGGAGAAGGAAATGAATCTGGACTTTCCTGAGGCTCAGAATACATTCCGCATAATTCTGAGTGAAGATTTCTCTCTGTTTGGCTTTATCTGAAATAACTCGTCCCCAAGCAATAAGGCTAATTTGAAACTGCAATTTAGATTAGTTTGCAAATGCTGTTAATGTGCAGTCAAAGGCCTGTGTATGATTTGATGCTTGAGTTAATACTATCCTACCAGGGTCAGCCTGTAGGCAAAGGTCGGTGCAAGGCTAGTAAAATAACTGAAGGTCAGGATGATGAGGCAGTGTCAGAATCACTGCCTATTTCCTCTTTTTTAAAACCCGTAATGATGGAGATTTTATAGCTACTTGGAGCAGCTTGTTCAATTTTACTACTACTCTGATAGTAAGGAAGCTTTTTCTGAGATTTAAAACAATTGTTCTCTCTGCTCTTTATGGCAGCTTTTCAAAATCTGAAAACCTGCTGTCCTGTGCCCCCTTAATCTCGAAACTAAACATCACTGGGCATGTCTACATGAAATGCTACAAGCTCAGTAGACTAGTTCTACTGCGCATTAGCACAGCTGGCAAAACCTGTGCTAATAAGCAGCAGAATTAGTTTACTGCCCATTAGCATCACAAGAAAGCATGTGCTGGTGCTAATGTGCAGTAGCGCCAATTATGGCACATAAAGTTAGTACCCGTAATTTCTGTAATTACAGGTACTAATTTAGGGCACGTATAGATGAAACGGGGGCCCTAAATTGAAGCGGTGGGTTTTTAAAAACACTTTTCATTTAGGGCAAAGTAAACTCCTGTGCTGTGCACACACCCGTGCACTTGCCTGCCTTTCTGGCAGTGGAGGGCAAGTTGCCGGCAGGTAGACCGGTCCCTGGCCTGTGGGGAGGCTGGTGCTTCCCTCTGTGGCAGCGGTGGCCCTCCCTCAGGCAGCACCCACCCACCAGCACCTGGCTTGGGCGGTCCCGGGGTGTACTGCACCCGTGGAGGGAAGCACTGGACCTCAACACAGCTTAGGCAGGCAAGCAGGCTCCAGGGAAAAGGCAGGCAGGCTCTGCACCTGCTGCCAGGCTGCCTGCATGGGCTTCCTGAAGAGTCCCTGGGCTTCATGGAGCCTGGTGCTTCACTCCACAGCTGTAGGGCAGCAAATTAAAACTCTTTGGATGAGTTTCAGTTTACTGTGCCCCAAATCATTTAAGGTGCATTATGTCACTGAATTTGCTACAGTGGCTGGGATTACTGCACAATATGCTGCTGACACGTGCAAACGCCAACACCATTAAAGTGGTGCAAAAGCATTTAACCCACTTTAAAGTGTCAGGCACACATGACCCTCATTTAATCTACACACGACCTTAATGCACCATGATTATGGCACATTAATGAACGTGTAGACTCACCCACTGCATCTCATCCTTTCCTTGGATATATGCATTCTAACCCCTGTATCATCTTTGTGGCTTCTCTCTGGATCCTGTCCAGCTCCTCTACATTTTCTTACTACAGCCTAGCCTCCAAGGGGCACTGTGAGGGAACTGCAGATTGTGAAGTACACAATAACTACCGTAATGGGGGGTAGATTAGTGACTGAGATCAGTGGACAGAAACATATATTGCTAGCACTAGGACCAGATAAGTCATGCTTACTTGAATATTTCTAGGACAATATTTTTTGGACCTAAGGAAATAAAGGAGAGAGAAGAGTTCCCAAGAATTGGGGCCAGCAAGGAGAAAACAGGTAGGAGAGGCAGAAGCAATGTAAAGAAGATTTTTCATAGCTGGAACAAATGGAGCAAACAAGCTAGTGGGATAATGTTCAGAGAGGAGCCACAGTGAGGTGGCAAAGCAGGTAAGGCATCTCATTATGGCTCCAGAGATATGAGTGCAAGTCTTGCTCTGGATTCATGCCAAGGGCTGCTCAAGCTTAATCCAGCTATAAATGGACGTCTGGTTGTTCCAGAGTGGATATGAAAAGTGACTGGTGATAATGGTAGCCACCTCATTCTATCATGCGTTAGCCATGCTAGCCAGATGGATTGTTTGAATTGGCTGGACTTTTGACATGACTTTTGATTAAAAGGGGAGAAGGCAGAAGGACCAATTTAGGTGGTAGTGTTAAATATAAAATGCAGATGGTTGATAAACCAGTGAATTGAAGAAGAGAGTGGGGGGGGGAAGATGTCAAAAATAAAGTAAAGCCAGTATTAGACATGCTGAGTGAATTTGGACCGATTGAAGTTATTGAAGAGAGTACTTTGGATCGCTGTTGTAGAAATTGAAGTAATTGGCTTTCATTCAAGTGGAGGAGGAGATAAGACAGGCTGAAAGAGCTCTGGATAGACAAGAATAAAGAAAGAAAGGTGGGATATAATTGCTTGTCAAGAGCAAACAAATTGTGGTGTAGGTCATGAGCTGGAATACATTGCCAAAGGGAAGTACAAAGGGACTAGAGGAAGTGATGGAGAATGGAGCTCTAGAACACATCTGCTGAGAGTGTGAGAACATGAGAGAATGATTTCCTGGGATACTTTGAAAGATCAGCCAGTTGAAAACAGGAAAATCACTGACATGCAGAAAAACACAGCAAAGAAGTAGATTGCATTGAATATCATAGCAGCTAATAGGTCCAGCAGGAAAGTGAAGAGAATTGTGCCCTTTGGATTTTAGCTAAATTCCCCCCTTAATGAGGGCTGTTTTTGGTAGGCTGACTGATCTAAACCCCAGGTTTGAAAGCCTTGGGATGATGAATGATGAAAATGGAGGTGGAAAAGTAACAGAATCAGAATCTGATAGTCTGAGATTTGAGAGAGGAGGTGAGGAAAATAAGATCAGAACAAAAATATCAGAATCAAGGTTTGTTAGAGATGAATAATGGATAAAGAAAATCTGAAGCTGAGGAAACAAGAAAGCATCATAAAGATTGGAATTACTAATAAAATGACCTATTTTTCACTGGAAAATGTCAGCCTAAATGGTTAAGGTTTGCCAAATTAGAAGCAATTGACAGCACAGGTTTGCAATAGGAATTCTTCCACATCTTTCACATGGTACTTGCTACTCAGCTACCAAGAGCACAGAATATTTTAATAACATAATTCTATTAATTGTTGCTATATTACTATATATTGAGTTTGTATTTTGGGGATTAATAGACTTTTACCTTTTACCACCACAATCTTTCTTCCTGTTCCTTCTGTCTCTAGCCTGATCGTGGTGTGCTGTATTGACGTCATAATCCTGAATTTGCTGAATTTTAGTCCTTCCCAGCTGCTAAAATGCAATACTGAAAATCACAGGATTAGGTCTTAATGGCAGGATCAATCTGTAGGGGGTTGAGCAGAGAGAGAAGAGAGAAAGCCTTTATTTAAGTAAAACAAGCCTCAGTTAAGAGGGGAACTGGAAGATTCAACATACAGGAGAAGCAAAAGCTTTTCTTTCTCTATTTTTCTTACCTGCCATTACCAACTGACTTGAGTTTTTTGGAGAGATGGGGATCTTACTTTCAGGAGATGATAAATGGAGATATTTAAACAGTCTTTTCCTCCCTTCCCCCCTTCCTGATAAATCTGCATTCTTGAGCTATGAGTTTTTCAGACAAGATGCCATTTCCACAGAAGGAAATCAGGAAACAGCTTCAAAGCAGCCCCAGGGTAGAAATTGGAGTACGTAGCTTTGTCTGGGTAGTCATGGCCAGAGGATACTACTGACCAGCGTTTGCAAACTTGGCTACCTAAAGTGAGACAACAAAACAGAATTGGCCTAATTTTCAGTGATAGTGTGTGTGCACTGTACCAGTTAAGCCTGTCAGAACTGTAGCTGCTCAGCACTGCAATCAAGGCAGAAAATCCTTCTGTAGGTGCCCAACCATGGATTTAAAAGCCTACTTTTAGACAACAAAGTTTGATGTTTTTATCTTGGTCTCCTGAATGCTGATGAATTGCAGTAAATAGGGATTAAGTCATTGTCTCTGGCCACCTTTCACAGCTTAAATCCATAGTCCTGAAATACTGAGGTGCCTGTAAAGTTTACTGAATGTTTTTTTGTGTGCAGTTTTTATAAATGGGAAATAAGTTTGAGTGTTGTTTTTAGGACTTAGAAAGCCAGTTTGAGTCTTTTTGGTGTCATAAGAAGGTGACAAATCTAACTTCTTCCTTAGTGACGTTTTACTTAGGTCTGGTTGATAATTTTCTGTGATTTATTTTTTTGTTTTTTTATGGAACTTTGGATTTCTGATAAATCAAAAGTTTCATAAAAAGTGTGAAAAATGTTATAAAAATCTGATCACCCAAATCAAAACATTTCAAATGAAAATGGGGGGAAAAAGGTCAAAATCCCGAAACTTTTGTCTGAAAAAATGTTTTTGTTTGAAACATCATGACAAAGCCTCATAGGAATTGTAGTGTGTGCATCTCAAGATACGATTACCTTCTGTGGACAGGACTCCTGAACTGGACTATGTCTCCCATAATGCACCCCAGCCTGGTTTTCCTATCATGTACTAAGACAGTCAGGAAGGAGGGAGGCTTGTGCATTTCCAGACCAACTCTACTGTTGTCATGAGAAAAAAAAGTCATTTTGTATCTGAGCATGGTATTTGAGTAGGGCTATACATGATGGCAGTTTAGTGTAAGGGTAATGAAATTTTTTCTTTGTTGAGATTTTCACGAATTTCTACAATATAGTAAATTATCTTCCTACCACAAAGAGCACAGAGGAGAAATGTCTGTCACTGCCACCTCTGCTTGCAGACTGCAGTAGAGGACTAATGCACGGGCAAGGAGTTCTTTTCCCATCGCTGGATTCAATATGACAATCCACCCTGACAAGGACTGTCAGACCTGGTTAGTCCATGTGAATTTGAGATTTTCATATAAAGTCTTCCAAAGTGTTTAGCTTAAAGAATCGATGAACCATGTATTTTCTGGGAGGAGGTCTGTTTAGGGGTAAGATAGAGTGGGTAGGGGGCCAGGGATCTAGGATTCTCTTTCTCTGAGCTTTAGAGATGCCAGCCTCCTGCAAGAGAGTCCTGGGTGGAGGAAAGCACCATGAGATTGCTTTTGTGGCATTTCTCTGCATTTTTCCTTTGGGAATAGGGCTTTGCCGCGCTAAAAAGGCAGCAGGAAATACAGCAACCTGACATGATGGAGACAGAAGGCTGTCCCTGCAAAAGCCAGGCTCTTCTTAGTACTGTATCTTGAAATATGCACACTACAGTGTTGGTCCGGATCTTGTGCTCTTCCTTCAGTTCCCTGACTCCAGTGCAGCCAACTCTCTTGGAGTCTCAGCAGGTCAATTCCTCTGGCTGCCTATCCCCTCTCACCATAAAGGTACTTCCACAGGGCTAATGGTATTAGAGACTGAGGCTTTTTGTCTTACGTAGTGGTCAGTCATGGTCTGGATGGAGGATGAAGCATCTTCACGTGACTCCGTATCCGTGATCTCCAGAAATTTTTCCCCAGGCCTTTGCTTTGGGATGATACTATAGAGGCTATTGTAAATGGAAGTGCACGGCTGTAGACTTTTTAGGTCCTGCTACAGTCACCTTATATCAAAGCACACTGCAAGCAGCTCTAACTACCTCCTTGCCCTGGGTTGATTATGAATAATAGTGCACTGCTTTATTTGTAAACTCTTTGTTTGTAAATATATTTATTTGTAGAGTTAGCTGCTTCTCACTTGGCATGCATTTTTATGGCCCTAAACAAATGTCACTGGTATTCTTTCTCACAAGAGATCCCATCAGCTCCATTATCCCTTATCCCTCAACTGCAGCTGTCCCTTTAATTCGACTATACGCAGGGGAGTAGTTTAGTAAATCTGTTCCCCTAAAGAACGTGATTCCTGTTCAATATAAGGGGGCTGCATATGAATTTGAGGGAAAATATGGGTTAAGTTTTGCTTATGGGAATACTACCAGAAACTTGTGGGATCTAATTCTGATTGTGGACAGCTGGCAGTGGTCTGTGTACAGATCTCCCTTACCTCCATGGAGACCCCCCTTCCTGAGACCCTGTGAGGCTTTAAAAAAAAAAAAGCGCTGTCCACAGCAAGTGAAGGAATAGTAATGGGGTGGGGGGGAAGTGGGGGCATTTGCTCACTTTTCTGGGGATGGCTCAGTCAAAGTTTTCACTCCAGACTAACGCTTCACCTTAAGGCCTGGGAATGACACTGTTGTTGGGGCAGAGCTGTAAGCAGAAGGCTGGGCTAGGGAAGGGCAGGAAGTGGGGGCAGGTCTATGGCTGATAGGACAAAGACAAGTGGTTGCAGGGGCCACAGCAGGAATGGGGTGAGATTGGGACTAGAGAAAGAATAGCGCCTGATGCTTGGGGACTGGAGGGCTTGCGGGTGGTGTTTGAAACAAGCCTCTCTAGTGGCACGAGTGGGGCCGGATGCTTGGGAAAGAAAAGACTTGAGAGTCTGTGAGATGAGGCCAAAGAGGGGGTATTATGAATGTGAGTTGTGTTAAGTGGACGATTGCAGAGTAGGACATAAATAGGACAAGGGTAGGCCTAGCTTGTGTGGGGCTTAAATGACTCAAGAGGAAATGCGAACTGTAGCCCTGCAATCAGGAACTAGAGAAGACTGCCAGAGCCTTTCCCCCAAAGGGTTGGTGGTGGAACAGCAGCCAACTGCAGTGGGCTCAGCTTTGTGGTCTCTAGCAGCACAGGGGTTAAGAAGGCTTGGAGGGGGCAGGAGGCATCATGGCTGTTCTGTGCTGTGAATTTACTTTCTCTACAGTTAGCTTATTGTCAGGGAGAAGAGCTAGCTACAGCAGCCTACAGCAAGCTCTGCTATAATATGACCATTCCTATAATTGTATCTTAGTGGTTCCCATGGGAAAATGCTGTTAACAGTAGTTTACAATAATTTTCCAAATTTACTCACCTGTAGTAGCAGCCAGATGATTAATTATTCTGGGCTTCGTAATGTGGGTGTTAGTTTAATTTTTATAGCCAGATCATTTCAAACCCTGTAGGGACATGGCAGATGATTTGATAGTGTGTGACTTATACGCCTAGTGCATCAAGATAAATGTACGGAAGGAGGAGGGGTTGGCTTAGCAACATACGTGGGAGAACAGGGTGGGTACTGACCGGCACAGAATCTGTTTGCCACTTCTATGCCACTTCTATGCCAAGCTTTACAAGTGTTTGACAAGACAGGAAATGTGAGCAGGATGGGTTAGGCTAAAGCAGGGCTGTCCAACTGGTAGCCTGAGAGCTGCATGTAGCCCCCAAAGGGTTGAACAGTGGCCCATTCTCCAGGCACCACTCCCTGCTTTGGTCTGCTGCTGCTGCTAGAGTCCCTGGGCTCTCCCTCCTCTTTCCAGCTTTCACTGCCTGCTCCTGCCCCTAGGCAGGGGGTAATGTGGACCTCGGGCAGGGGTGGGCAAAATGCAGCCTGTGGGCCAGATGTGGCCTGCAAGGCCCCTAAAAAATTTAGAAAATTCATACTTATCTGCCCCTGGCTGCCTGTCATGTAGCCCTCAATGGCTTGCCAAAACTCAGTAGGTGAAATAATTGCCTGCCCCTGACCTAGGGGCTGAGGGAAGAGCTGGATGGTTTAGGGGACCTAAAGACGGTGCATGACTTCTGCACCAGTGCGGTGCAGTGGGTGTTGCTCACCCTGCAGTGGGGAGGGGGTGGTGCAGAGGGACTGCAGCATGCTTCATATCTATGCTTGCAGGAGGCCTTCAGGGTGTAGCATGTCCCTACATCAGGGGCTTGTGTGGCACATCAGGGCCCATGTGGTGCCACACAACAGGGGTGGTGTTTGGGCAACACGTTGGGGGCCCATGAGGGTGTGGCACTGGAGAAGGGGGCTCACAGGGCAGTGCAGCATGGCATGCACCCTTAGGGAGTGCTGTCCTTTGATGTGTGGCTGGGGGGCCTGGGGACCCCATCCACTTAGAAGTTGTACAGCCCTGGCCTGGAGGACTCGCAGCTCTTTCCTACAGCAGATGCAGGAAGTGCGGTTCTCATTCTAATTTTGCTAGGCAAAGTGCTGTCACTAGGGAGACTTCTTTCAAGTGCTAGTGCAATCCCACAAGCCTTTGCTTGTGATACTTATTTTTATTAGTGTTTGTCACATATATATGGCCCTCTTATGAGTTTTGTATACATTGAATCATTGCACTTGGATTATCCCATGCTTCTGGGCTACAGCTCATTATACACCCACCACCACCCTACCTCACTATCAACTCCCCCTCGATGGGAATTTTTTGTACTATCCCTCTCCTGGCTGACATAATTTATCTGTACAGTTGTGGGTGGATGAACAGATGGGCGGAGGGCCCGCCTGTAGTATGGGAGCAATGGGCTTCTCTCCCTCTCTCAGTGAATATGGTGAGAGCCCTCCTTCCCATAAGGTGTGCCTGCCCATGAGAGGGCTCTCTAATGGTTTTTATAAAACTCATTCTCCCTGTCTGCCCATCCTTTAGCCATCTTGTCAGGGCTGGAGAGGGGAATCTTACTGGATTCTTTCTAGGCCATTGGAAGATGTTGAACTTGTTCCCAGTACACTCAGAAATTCTTTTATTGGGAGTGGGACTAGGATGCTACTCACTGGCTGATTACCTCCCTTACCACACGTTCAGTATAGGAATTAGTCTTTTATCTCTAATAGAGCCCTCAGACTGTAAGAGGCCTGGATACCCAACATGTTAACATCAGTGTAACTTATATCATCAGTGTAGCTTTATACCCCCTCCCAGAGTAACTGCTGCAGTGGCTGCCAATACAATGTCTCGCTAGTAGGTGGTGAGGAATAGTAATGGCCTGTTCACTTTGAGCTAATGACTATTCTGGGGCAGAAGTGAAGCCATGTACCAACACCAGTGTAACTTTTATCAGTGTAGTTTACTGCATTCCTATGATCCCTGCTGACTTCCTGCCCCTGGGGCCGGGGGTTGGACTTAATGATCTTTTGAGGTCCCTTCCAGCCCTAATGTCTATGAATCTATTCCCACCTCCTCCCACCAGAATAATTCCCTGCTGGAGTCCAAGTAGTTTCACCTGTGTAGGACTGTGTGTCACATGTTCATCCTTTTTTTTTAACATGGGTGTAAGAGTGGGTGGCACTGATATAAATGTATCATGTATACTGAGCCTGAGCGGATGCTACCCCAGTAAGTTCAGTGGAGATGCACCTGCCTTACACTAGGTTTGAATTTGGACTCGTGTCTATTTTATCCATTGGACTGAACATAATGGTATCTTTAGGGCTTTCAAAGAGAAAGGCAAGCTAAACATTGCAAACATCCTTGCAGTAAGTGGAAGATGATGGACCTGTGGAAAAGAAAAGCTTTAGATGGTGCGTCTTGCATTTTAGGTACCAAATATAATGCTTTGTTTTGAAATAACAAAATGGTGTTTTTGTAAGAATTGTTTTTAGGCTCTTTGTTTCTGTAGAGATTTAACAGGATGGGGAAAGACACGTATATAAAGAAAATGCCTCTGCTGTGTTGCTCCCTGTGTTTTCCATTGAGTCTATGAACTAAAATATAAAAGACTTACCTTTCACCAGTATGATTAAGAAAAGGCCAATGTAGCTTTCCTGCTCCCTGAAGCATGAAGCGTGTTTAATTTAATAATGCTGATAAATCTTAAAGCCAGGAGCATTTGGCTAACACATGACCCACTTTTTCAATCAATTGGAAACATTTACATAACAGACTGATTCAGGGCTCTGCATTTGCTCTGTATGGAAGAAGATAAAAAAAAAAAATCACAAGGAAAACTCAACCTGAAATTGGTTATACCTCAAATAAAAGTCTCTAATTAATACATATGATGTAAATTATACAATTTAAACTATGGTAATTTGACCAACCCCGCAAAGTAAGTTTTGACTCAGTCTATCCAGGGCTGCAGTGTGCTTTTTAGTCTTGCCCTGTGCAAGGGGTGTCATGCTTGTACCCCACTTCCATTGTTCTGCAGGTTTTCATCTCCTATGCTGTTCACACCAGCTTAGTTCCTCTGGCAGTTGCACTGAGGATGGCATCAAGTTGTCTGGAGTGTAGGGAACTCAGCTGGGAATATAAGAGTCCCCGTTTCAAGTCCATGTTCTGAATCAGGCAGCACAGGCACTTGGCTTGTGTTTCCCACCTGGTATTGCAAACCATGTAGTCAGTCAGTCAGTCAGTCAATGTATGTGTAATCACCGAGCTAGGTGATAGCATCCTCAGTGACCATGTGCAGGTCCTGTAGTTCACTGGTGAACTTAGCAGGCAGTCATTGACAATATGTGACATAGTGTGTGTTTTGCAACAGCTACAGTCTGGGTTGTTGCCAGGACCCCAACAGTGGAAGCTGGCAACGCACAGACCTTGCCCTGTCCAGAACCTATTCAGCAAAGCCCACTGATGACATGGCAGGGTGAAGCCAGGTGGGCAGTCTGTAGGATCTGTGATAAGGAACTTGTTTGGCAGAGATGTTGATCTCCATTCCTTGCGCACATTCCGCAAACCATATAGCAACTGTGTGATTAAAGATGCTTTATTGCTGGGGCTGCAGTGGCATAACTTCATGGGGGTGGATTAAAGCTTTAAGCTTCTAATTTGTATGGTAACCCTTTTATATCATAGGTTAAAGGTCCTGTAGAATTTGCTTGAGAATTATAGCCCTGCTATAGAATTTTATAGGTGGGCTCAAAAACTTAACAGAGATCTTTTCTCTGCTCAGTTCTGTAGTCTCCAAAAATTCCACTTCCATTTTCATCAATTTATATTGGCTTATCCCTGTACAATTCTACAGTAGTTTCGCGGATTTGTAGATTGTAAGGCCAGAAGGGACTTTGGAAAATCATCAGGTCCAGTCCCCTGCACCAAGCAGGAAAGATAACTGGGGGTCAGGTGACCCCAGCAAGGTTACTGTCTAGTCTCCTCTTGAAGATTTCCAGTAAGTGATTGCACCAGCTTTGGAGGGAGCTTATTCCATAGTCTAGACACCCTGACTGTGAAGATGCTTTTCCTCATGTTGAGCCTGAATCGATCTTCCAGGAGTTTGTGGCCATTATTCCTAGTTTTCCCCTCGGGTGCCCTGGTGAACAGTTGCTCACCAAACCCTTGATTTACTCCCTTAGCATAGAGGTAAGATGCTCCCAGGTCCCCTCTCAGCCTTCTTTTCCTCAGGCTTTAGAGTCTCAGATCCTTCTGCCTTTCTGCGTATGGCTTGCCTTTTAAGACTCTGATCATATGGGTGGCTCTTCTTGGGACCCTCTTGAGCTTGTCCATGTCCTTGTTAAAGTGTGGTGCCCAGAACTGGACAGTACTCCAGCTGCGGTCTCACCACTGCTGAGTAGAGCGGAAGAATCACTTCCTTGGTTTTGCTGGAGATGCATTGATTGATGCGTGCCAGAGTATTATTTGCCCTACTGGCTATAGCATCTCACTGCCAGCTCATATTCATACTGTAGTCCATTATTACCCCCAAGTCCCTTTCATTTGTGGGGCTAGTCAGTTTGGTGCCGCCAAACCTGTAGGTGTGTTGGGGGCCGTTCGTCCCGAGGTGGAGTACTTTGCATTTCTTGACGTTCACCTTCATTTGGTTCCAATCCGCCCAACTTGCCAGCCTGTTTAGGTCTACCTGTATCTGCAGCCGATCTTCAAGCGGGATCACTCTCCCTCATAACTTGGTGTCATCTGCAAAGTTGCTGCAGCAGACAATAAATTGTTTTCAGTAGTTATCTACTTTGAAAATCATATTTATAAAATGACTAAAAATACCACATTAGGCTTTAATTAAGCATATATCTATATATAGCTTTAGCTAACAGTAAGTTAATGGCACAGGATTTTTCTAGTTTATATTCTGTAAAGTCCTTTATTACAGGATTGGGCAAACCAGACAAGATGCAAAAAGGATTGATCAAAATCTTACCCTTTTGTCTTTTCTAAGGTCAGTTACTAAGCTAAGTTTTAACTACCTACA
Source organism: Gavialis gangeticus (assembly GCF_001723915.1). Classification (NCBI taxonomy): domain Eukaryota; kingdom Metazoa; phylum Chordata; order Crocodylia; family Gavialidae; genus Gavialis; species Gavialis gangeticus. Next base: position 83,678,606 of record NW_017729031.1, read on the forward strand.
TGCCTTTACATTCTCTGCTTTCATGCAGAACCACTGTACAAGTACTGCAATGCTGTGGCAATGCTTGCAGTATTTCAGGCCAACACCCAGGGTATTAGAAACCACTTAACAATCTCTGACGATTCCTACGTGATTTGTGGACTAAATGAGAGAGAACTTACAAACTGTCTTTCAG
>NW_017729031.1:83683780-83684245 GCF_001723915.1 Gavialis gangeticus
TGAGAAGCTAAATGGAAGCAACAGTGTATGTTGGGGGACTTCTGTGATGTCTTTTGCTAGACTTTGAAATAGTTCTAACACAGAGAACATTTACTATTGTATTCTTTCTTCCCTATGGAATATCTGTATCATTACAGGAATGTGGCTCAAGCTGTTCTTCCTCCAGACATGTATCTGGGGAGACAAGAAGTGGGCAATAAAGTTTCTGTGATGAGGGTTATCAGGTCTAAGTGCCTTTGCCAATTTACAAATCAACTTTTAAATATCGTAATTAAAATAAAGGAGAAAGATACAAATATTGGTTCTAATGTCTAGGAGTGGTCAACATGCCACTGGCAATGTGTAGGGGGGTGCACACAGGTGCATGCGCACCCCCTGGAAGCACCAGCCGTGAAACTGAAAGTGCTGCCAGAAGTGCACTTCTGGTTTTGCCACTAGCTTGGTGATTGGCTGCTGCTCCCCCCC
>NW_017729031.1:83684421-83697993 GCF_001723915.1 Gavialis gangeticus
CCCCCCCCACAATCTGGTGCCCCCAGACTCAGGAGGCACCAGTCACCCATACAACACCCCCAACAAGTTGGGAACGTAGGTGATAAGACTGGAAGGACTTCCTGGGCCACTGAGTCCAGTGCCCTGTTGTCACAGGCATCTACACCATATGCCTTCCATAAACTGATTGAGCTCCATCGTAAAAACGGGTTCCCTGCTTACACTACTCCTACTGAGATGGGTGTTCCAGAGCCTCGTGGCTCGGATGGTTAGGATCTTTTTAAACTTTCAAGTCTAAATTCATTCATAGCCACTTCTAATCCATTCTTTTCTTGTGTTGACATTGTCTTTTAGCCCAAATAGCTTTTCTCTCCCATTGGTGCTTCATCTGCCCCAGTGTATTTATTGAAAACAATCATATTCCATCTCAGTCTTCATTTTGCTGGACTAAACCTGCTAAGTACTTTGAATATCCTTTCAAAGTACAGGCTGTCCATTTCCTTGCTTATCATCAGGGATCTCGGTTTTCCGTTCTCTAGGGAAAAACACGGATTTTCTCCTTTAAAGGAGAAAAACATGGGAAACAGCAGGTTTCCCCTTGCAGGCTGTCAGGCTTGCAGACTGGCTGGGAAGAACGGGATGCACGTGGCCAGAAATACAGCCAGGCAGCGATGGAGAGCAGCTCATCCAGCTGCCTTCAGGTAAGTCTGTGGGAGAGGGAGGGGGCATAGTTGATGTGGGGAGGGGCAGGGGGATGCAGATTGAAGCGTGGGGCCCAGGCTGGGGCAGGAATGCATGGCTGTGGGGCCTGGCTGGGGGAGCAGGATGAAACCACAGGCAGTTCATCCAGGTGGTGGTGGGGGGACTGGCTCCCTGCTGCTGCATGCATTCCCAGGGAGCCCCAGATCTGTGTGCAGGGTGGAGGAGGATGTGGGCTGCCTGCTGCAGGCTTGGGACTCCCCACCATGTAGTACTGAGCCACCCTGCCCTCCTGCAGTGGGTCCTGCCCACTGGGCTACAGAGGCCCCTGGGGGGAGTACAGCAAGGTGGGGAGCCCTGCACCTGCATCCTTCCCTCGTCCTTGATGTGCTCCACTCGGCTGTGCTTCAGCCCTGTCACCCATGGGTGGTGCGGGGTAGGGGGAGGCTCTGCACCACACTTCGGCCACAGCAGCCACTGCCTCCTGCACATGGCATCCAGGGTTTGGGTGCTGCTGGGGTGGGCAGGGGGCTGTGAGCTGTGGCCCTGGTCCCATAGTTCTGGCAGCTGGGGGGCCCCTCTGGCAGGGCAGGGAGCTGCAGGTCAGGAGTGAGGGGCACCAGCAGGGCTGGGTGGGCTGTGGCTTGGGAGTGATAAAAGCAGGATCCCTGTTGGTTACCAATGTTCAAGAAAAATGAATTCAAATAGTGAAAGGTGACTATGATAAGCAAGGATTCTGGTTTTCTTTGTTTAAATATCAGAAATTCTCTGATTAAAAAATCCAAAATTCTCTGATTAAAAACTGCAAAACTGTGTTTTTCCTGCAATTAAACTGAAATGCATATCTATCTATCTCTAGATATCTATATATATAGGTCTCTGTCTCTTATAGATATAGATATCTATGTAGATATATGTATCAGCTGAACACAGTGTTTTATTGATATATTTACAGTTTTTAAAGGAATTTGGAAGCTTACCAGTGCCTCAATCATATATATATATATATATATATATATATATGATTTAGTGCTGTTTAGTTTTAATCATGGAAAGTGTGGGTTTGGGATTATTTTTTTAAGTCAGAGAATTTGGGATTTTTTTATTAGAGAAAATTAGGATCCCTAGTGACCAGAATCATACACAGTGTTTCTGCAGTGGTTAGCCAGTGACATTATAACTTTCCCATCGCTGCTGGGAATACCCACCTGAGACTTCTAGGATCACATTTGCCTTTGTTACAGTTGATCACATTGGAGACTGACAAGTAAACCTGAGTCTTTGTTTTCCTCTGTTATTTTCAAGTGATAACCCCCCCTACATATAGCAGAAATCTTGCTATTAGTTCCTAATTGCATGCCTTTGCACTTTGTATTAATAAACTTTATCCCAACTCTATGACTTTAATCCTCAAGGTCAACCAGTTCTTCTTATATGAATTCTAATCCTTCTCTGAATTGACAGTAGCTCCCAACTTGGTATAATCAGCAAATTTCATTAGCACACTCCTACTTTTTGAGCCAGTGTCTTTAATGAACATACCAATTTTTGTAGTACCCCATTGGTAACCTCTCTTTCAGCATGATGGTTCACCTACCAGCATGAACCATTTCCATCTGGAGTACTGTGTTCAGTTGTGGGACCTTCACATCAAGAAAAATGTGGCCAGATTAGAAAGAATCCAGCAGAGTGACAAAAATGATTAGAGGCTTGGGAAACATGTTTTTTGAGGATAGGCCGAAAGGACTAGAGCAGTAGTTTTCAACCTTTTTCATTTGCAGACCCCTAAAAAAATTTTGAATGGAGGTGCAGACCCCTTTGAATTGTAAGTGTGGGTATTCACATACTTTTGATTGATCATAGTTATCTTTCATGGACTCCTTAGACATAGTCTGCAGATCCCCAGTGGTCTGCAAACCACAAGTTGAAAGCCACTGGAGTAGAGTTATTAAATCTGGAAAATGGAAGACTGAGGGGGAACTTTAAAAATAGTCTTCAAATACTTGATGGGTGGTTATATGGAAGATGGAAATGGACTATTCTTTGTGGCCACAGTGGTCAGGAAAAGGAGCAATGGTTTTATCTTTTAGCAAGGGAAATTTGGGTTGGGTATTCAGAAAAAACTTTCTCACTGCGAGGGCATTGGAACAGGCTATGCAAAGAGGTTGTGGAATCTTCATCCTTGGACGTTAGGTTACATAGAAAACTTTACTGGCGTAGTTTAGTCAAGGATGATCCCGTCTTGAACAGAAGGTTGGAGTACATGATCTCTTGAGGTTCCTTCCAACCTTACTATTTTGTGATCTCTTTGTTTGTTATCTACTTTACAATTCTTGTACTCATTTCCATCTCCTTTATGTTGTCTAGTAATGACATACGTGGCTTATCTAAAGTCCAGGAAATTAGATCTACTGCATTTCCTTTTTCTAGAAAATCAATTATTTCATCAAAGAAATACATTGGGTTAGTCTGGTATGACCTACCTTTCGTTAACCAGTGTTGTAGCTTGCAGTGGCCTCCCAGTAGCAACTGAAAATCAGATTCATTATTTATCTTTCCCCTCTCTTTGGTTTTCTTCAACCAATCAGTGGTAATTGGCTACGATCATAAGTAGGAAAAATTCTGCTGCTTTCAGGGGATCAGGGAATGTTGCAGCTGCCAAAAAAAACACCCAACCAATAAAAACTCGAGAAGTACTCAGCCAGAGATAAACCAAGCTGCGTTACTCAGATCTCAGTTTGAACTTCCTCTGAGTCTATAGCACTTTAGGCTTTTAGATGTTAAGGCTGTGCTTTATACACAAGTGCCTTTATACACAAGTATTTATAAATCCCAAGTGCCTGTTTTCATTGCAACAATTCGTACCCTCAGTGTAGCTGCCAAAGCAGGGTCATCCATGAGGACCCACTTAGATTTGCTGTGGTTCCCTTTTGTATTTTAAGGACAAACAAATCCTGGGTTGAGCAAAGGGAAGCACCAGATGTTCATAGTCATGATGACAAAATCACATATCTGTAAATTCCCAGCACTAATATACTAAGGGATTAAGCAAACCTGAGCAGAATAGCTACAGATTGCAAGGCATTATAGAGGACAGAATGCAAGCAGTTTTCTGTTAGATGGAGCCACATAAAGCAATATTTCAGTTCTGAGAAACTGGGGCTGGACTCTGATCTTCTGAGGTCCCTTCCAGCCCTAAAGTCTATGAATCTATGAATTAGCTGCAGAGAAATTCTGTGTTTAGACAGTATACTTGGAGATGAAACTGAACAGAGGTGTTAGAGGGATGTAGAAAGTGCTGCAGAGGCAGCATAACTTGCTCTGATTTTCTCTGGGTCAGAAAAAAAAAACACAGATCCCCCCCTCCCCCATTGAAAAAAATCTGGAAAAGTTTTTATTAAATGAAATGCAAAATGTGTAAAATTGGATTTACTGTGAAAGGATAATTATCCCCCAGATATGACAAGACTTGCACATTGCCCAAAATAAAAAGGTAGCTATTCTATACATGATACACAAGAGCTGCCTATTGAGCCTCTCCTAACTGCTGCATCTACTCTCTGGCACACATTTCCCAACTCAGCTGACTTATCAGCAACTGGTCCATTTCCATGTAGCTGACGGCTGTCAAAATCATCTGGCCCTTTGGGCTGGATTAGGCTGAAGGACCCTTCCCCTCCACATGTCTGATCCAGTGAATTTAGCCCCGGCTCTGGCCTGTGTAGGACTACACCATACACAGCGCCTGGTCCGGTCCATTACATTTGGCTTATGTGGCATCCACTCCAGTTGGTTTGTAACTGTGGACCAGCTTGGTTTAGCAGTATGTGTAGTGCAGGTCCTGGATCAGTTGGGGTAAGTACTATATGCAGTGTGGTTCTCAGGCTGGCTGGAAAAGCACTGTGTGCAGCATGCATCCAGGGCCTGTGAAATATGGGTCAAGTCCAGACTGAGAGGCACCAAGGGCCCAATGATGGGGCTCTGTGGGCCAAATACTGCCTGTGGGCTGGATCTTTGATACCCCTGATCTAGCCAATCCAAATTTGCTAAATATACAAACACAGACACAACTGATGTTCCATGTCTTTTAAAAATTTCCATGTCAGGCTTCAGCAGTCCACCATCTATGATTGTAATTCTTTGATTTTCCCAACATTACTTTCCAGGTACTGAACAGTTACACCGATCCATTTAAAATGACAAAATTTTGGGTAGAAATTGGCTTACCCAGGTTTCGATGTTGGCAAGGAACTTGCCAGTGTGTTCTCCCAGTAACATTTCAGCCTCCTTTTCCTGTTCTGGGTTTAACCCATTCCACTTTTATATGGATTCAGTCACGTCGGCTAAATAATGGAAAGGTTCTTTAGCTTTTCCTATTTGTTTTTTACCTTGTCTGATTTCAGTTCTTTGTTGCTAATTGGATCAAGCCTGCTTTGCAGTGAGGCTACAGCCCTAAATGCAGTCAGGCTGCAGTCTGTTCTTCTGGAACCTCCTTGAGTTGCTTTTGCAAGTTTAGTTCTACCCTGAAAAGTGCCTTGCTGTGCAAATACCTGCTAATGTTTGGACTAAAATCCTTCTCTCACTCCTGCATATTTAAACACATACATGGTAATTAGATGCAGATACAGGTTGTAGCACCCAATCCACCATTTGTATTCATCTTAATTTAGCAAAGGAACTGAACTGGAGAAAAATGTCAGTGTGTATATGCTGGGGACCAGGACTGGAGGGACCAGCCCATGGGTAGCCATGGGCAAGTGATTGGCTGGGACTTGCTAGAACATCCTGGGGGGTATATTCCATGGACTGGCTTCATTATTTATTTTTGGTCCATTGTCTCTCCCTGGCATTCTTACTGGGCCCATCTGTGCAATAAGTTGGAGCCAATTTGATCTTTCAGGAGTAGCATCTAGTATATGAGGGGGGAAGGGATTTTACATTGTACATTAACACTAACATAGGACTGTAGGAAAATAGAGCTGAAACGGACCTCACAAGGTCATCTAATCCAGTTCCCTGCCCAAGGCAGGTTCATCCCTGCCTAAACCATCAACAGTCCATAGCAAAATCACCCTGCCATTTTGATTCTATTTGCACTCAAGAACTGGGAGGAACTGAACCTGTAAGCTGCTCCCTCCGATGGCCACACCAGGCTGCCTGTCTTCTGCCATCCTAACAATGCTTTTCTTCTCCTGGCCAGAGATGTCCTGTGTCTCTTTTGTCCTTCTCTCCCTTCCTTCAAAGGCCCAGCAGTATGCTTATCCCAGCCTTTGCTTGGGGAATGCAGCTTTCTGCAGAGGGCAGCACACCTAGCCATCATTGTCTAGGTCAGTCTAATTTAAGACCATCTCTCCTGGAGTACATATTTTGTCAGTGCTGCAGCTGTAGCCAAAATCACATGTAGCATGAGGAAGAGAGACCTTTTGCAGTCAGACTAGAGTATGATGGATGGAGCTGGCAGATAGCTAAGAGCATTCCATGGTCTTTTGCCTATGGCAACATTGTACTCCTGGGCACAGTGTTCTTCTATTTGCAAAGATTGTTGATAACAGTTTGGAAAGAATCAGGATCCACTAGCAAGCAGCTTTTGCTCTGTTAATTTAGAGAAAGGAATAGAGTAATTTATAAAAAGCATTAAACAAGTGAGGATTAGGAGGCCTCTGATATCTGTTCTGATGGGTTTTCTCTTCTTTCAGTAAAGAGGGCTTTAATTTTCACTCGCCATGGAGACCTTTTCCAAGATAGAACATGCAGTGAGCAAAGAAAGTGGACTTCTGTTTACTGCTCGGTTACTCATCACTAATTTGTGTTTCTCTCCTTCCAGTCTTGGCACTTGTACCTATGCATGTGTCTATCTGTCTAGTCTTTAATTAGACTATTTAGAAACAAATTATATCTCAGAGGTTCATTTACATTTCTCACCCTCCAAAATCCTTAAGTGTTGTGCATCTAGTTGGCCATGTCCACCTTCCTTGTGGAGTGTGTAAAGTGCAAGGCATGGGTACAGGCTGCAATGATAACAAAAGTGATCCCTTAGTAAACTGCATTGCCACAGCCCTTGTGTGGATTTGAAAAGGTATCTGAACCATTGATATGCTGCAATCCCAGCTTGTGCCTCACACAGAGGGCCAAAGGCTCCACGCCCTATCACCTTTGACATTTCAGTGTAAATTATGATGTGGTTGGGTGATGAAAATTGGCCTTATTTTCCTTCTTTGCAAAAATGGCATGGGAGTGTAGGAAATGCATTGTGTGTGTGTGGCGGGGATGGGACCTTAAGAGACACCCTATGGAGCTCACTCCCCCTGATTTCCTGTACTTTTTACCTCTGATAATATAAATGTCCATAAAGGGGGGACAAACAGATCCCAGCATTACCCAGGTGGTAAAAGTAAGTGAGAGAGCACTGTTACAGTGCCTCTGCACTGCTTGCCTTACAAGCACAGCCCTGCAGCCATTGTGAGAGAGATAGTAAGTTAGAGCTGCCCAGTGGCTACTGTACTTTGTCAGGAATAATCAGGCTTCTAGCAGAGTTGAGAATAGTGGAGGTGCAAAGATGGCTTAGACTGCTTGAGACCCTTGTGAGGGTGATGTCAGCAGATTGGAAAGGAAACCAGTCCTGAAGGGTCCAGGGAAAGGTATGGAGGAGGTGAAGACAAGTACATTAAATGAGCTGAGACATAAAGAGAGGTTGGGAGCTGTCGGAGAGGTAGGAAGTTGAGGGTTCTGGCAAAGTGGTAGGAAAGGGAGAGCCATTTAAGTAGTCTACAGAGATAAATAATAGAGAAATGCAAAGAGAAATAGATCAACAGAACATAAATATAGCTAGACTCTTCCTTCTAGAAAGCAAAGCTAACTAGGCTCCCCACCTACTCGTATATGCTCCATCTCCTGAAACAGGTGCTTAGCATGTGCCCATCACTGGTCTTAGACTCTCTGTCTTGGGTATACTTGTGTGCCTGCACTCAGGGCCACCCTAAGGCAGCAACATTGGCTTTTTTTCTGGATTTTTCACGTACAGAATGGGAGTTGGTGGGTGAGGCCTGCTCCATACCAGCTTTGTCAGGTGTGGCACAGATGCAGTGTTGGCATGTCTTAAGCTGAGTTAACAGAGTGTGGGTTAAGCAAGATGGAGAAAAGACAACTGGCAGAGTTTGGTTTTGAGTTCTCTCTGTCTCAGTCTGCATCTCCCATCTCCTAGGGAAGTGGCAATGTAGAAAGCTCATTTTACATTGCACAAGCAAGAAGGCATGTCTCACATCAGTACACCTGTGCCTTCTGTGAATTACAAAAACAAGCAGAAAAAGCCAGGGTATTCGGGAAAGCTAAGAATGAGAGCTCTATTTCACTCCTTTGGTCAGTGATCTCTGAACCTTACCTCAAGGAGTGTGCAAGGCACTCAACTGTTAATGTTCTGTAGAAGGCAGTTTTTAGATCTCAGGCCATTAATGATCAAGGAGCTAGTAATGAAGAATCAAAGCCAGGAAAATTAGGCCAACTGAGGGCCCAAGCTCTCACAAGAAGGGAAAGCAAGATCTATCAGTCCAGGTTAATAATAAAGGAAGTGTAAAATTACTCAGTGTGATTGTGCAGAGATCCCTAAGCATCATGTTAGTGGCTGTATTCAGAAACTGTTTGCTCTAATGAAGTGGTGTGCTTCTGGGGTTCAGATGTCATGGAAAGAGGGAGATTATCTGGTAAGCCTCTCATTCTTCAAGAAGATGGTAATAAAACTGCTCTTCCTCTCTGTCTTCACAGGTGATATTATTTTAGGGCTGTTTTGTCCTGCCTTGGGGCCTCCCTGTTACCTAACGCTCATCTCCCATACCTTGGTAGGAAATGGAATCAAAAGTCTCTGAAGGTGGCCTGAATGTTACCCTCACCATCCGGCTGCTCATGCATGGAAAGGTAAATAGGGCCACACTTTCTGTTATTTTCATTTCAGTTCTATTTCCATGAATAATGAAATAACAAATGTTCAAAGGAAGTGCTTGATTGGGCTGTTAGGCATAGTTCTGGGCGAGGGTCAGCATGCCTGGGGAAGGAACTCGAACTCAGAGATGTACAGCTCCTGCTCTGCTTGCTCCAGGGGAGGTGAGTGTGGCACTGCAACTACTTCCCTGCTGCAGTAGTTCAGTTGTGCCCAGGCTCTGCTCCTTCCCAGCCAGCCCTTAGGAGCAATAAGACTGCTCTGATTGGATACGTGTGGCTCTGGCTCAGAGGTCTCATGAAGGACACTGGGAAATACAAGCTGGCTGCATGGTGTTCAGCAGGAAAAAAGGTGGGGGGAATAGTCCCACAAACAATCAAATACAGTTACGCACTAGACACAGTGCAACACAGAGACTCTTCTGCAAACTCATTTGCCCACACACTCATGTGCCCACACACATGCTTACTCATGGAGCATCCTTGTGCCCACAGCCTCCCCCCAGAAATGCAGGCAGTCTCCAGGTGGTCTGTTCCCACATCTGGAGTCTCTATTCATCCCCAGGGCTGATATAGGCAGCAGAGAACAAGAACACTACAGAAAACACATGGCAGTGTTCCCTCGTGTGAGCATACGCAGGGAAAGATGCTCGTTTCCCCTTCCTCTGGCACCAGGCACTGGATCCCTCCCATTACCCTGAGAGGGACATATCCCTGCAGAGCACCACCAGAGGGGTCCAACTGTGTGCCTTCCCTGCCAAGGCTGGATGGTCCTGAGAGGGAGACTAGAAATAAATCATTTGTCTGCAGTAGAAGGCCGAGCATCAGAGTGGGACAAGATGGAGGGGCCACAAAGGATGTTATCAAAAGCTGTACAGTAATATGCTCAAGCCTACCAGCCCCAGGGCCTGGTGCTGGGAGGCCTGCTGTCTGGGCAATGCTGAGACATGGTAGAGCAGAGCTCAGGGATTATGCCTGGCCAGAGCTATGATGTTTTGTGTATAAGGGCCATTGCAGGGGTCAGTGCCTAGCCCCACACTCTGGGAGACCATGTGTGACCTTCCCTGCAGAAAGTGGGGGCCATTGAAATCTAAGTTGGTGCATGTATCCTCTCTAGTGGATGACTGTCCCTGGGAGAAGTGCAGGGCATTAATGAGAAGGGCAGGAAATCCAGCACCTGTGAAGGAGAAAGAGTCAGCCAAGTACCTGGTGCTTTTGGCTCTGAGGACAGTAATCATCCATTAGCAATCCTCCACCTGAAGGCCAGCATTTCTGTGAGAGCAGCAGACCTCAGACCTCTCCCAGGCAGCGTATCCTTGACTGGCCCATCACTAGCGCTCCGAAAAGCTTGGTTCCAGATGAGACATAATCAGATATTTTTCTGCACCTGACGTCTGACATTTTTGGCATTGTTCTTCTACTTTAGCATTGTTTCTCAGCCTTTTTATGCTAATTCAAAGTTAAAAAAAATCCATCCCCCTTATTTACAAGAGTAAAAATGTATCAAGGAGACCAACGATAAGTTGTTATAATTGAAGTTTGTGTCGATGGGGTGGTGGAGGAGATTGACAGAGAACATTTGACCTTGAAGCATAAGGGTGTATGGGAAGGAAGGAAAGGGAGATTTTCTGTTATGAAATTTTCAACACCTTGTGCCATCCCAATTGCCTTTCTTGATGCTGGTCCCCTTGATTGTCATGATGGAGCACTCAAGAAATACTTCTTCAGGAAGTCCACTCCTTTAAATCACGGTATTGGGAAGGTCCATACTTGCACCCAACTTGTAGGACTTTAACAGAAACACCTTCCTGTTGCTTTCATGCTGTGGGCTTTACTGCACTAATTAGACACACATGCAAACATGTCCAGAACTCATGCCAGGTGTACGTTAGCATTGGGAAACCCCATAGCATCATGCTGCCTCCATTTCATTATGAAACACCTGGAAATGCTGAACTATTCACTTGCTTGGCAGAATATTGCAGAAGTGGTGGTGCTCCTGTGGTGGAGAGTGGCATGCTGCTGAGGTGATGCATAACAGAGTTATCCAATTTGAGCCTCATCGTTCTGTTTAAAGGAGATTTTTACTGAAGAATTTATTTTCTTCGGACATTTATTTTCTTGTGTGTGATTTTGCTTCTGATGTTCTGACGATACCACTGTTTGTTCATAGGTTGCCTCATAAAGAGGTTGTCTAGAATACCAGATAACCACTTAAACTTTTCTTGACAGATATACAGGCCCCTATTCAGGACAGCTCTCAAGCATATAGTTGTGTTGTGCTAAACATGGCTGCTTTCCTGGATTAGTGCCATGCATGATAGCCAAGACTACTTATGTGGCAACATAAAAAGCAACTAAAGCTATAACCTCTGCAGGTTATGTAAAATTTTATATTGTAAAACTAATGTAAGTACCCCCTCTCAAATAAGGAAGTAATTCTCCTTCTGCTCATCTTTCTTTTGTGATGGCTTTAACACACTTAGCATACAAACTCCTGTGTTTAACTAAGAGCTTGTATTAGATTGTCTTATAGTTCTGTCATTTCATTGTCTTTATCTTTGGCTTTTTTGTAGGAAGTTGGAAGCATCATTGGGAAGGTAATTTATCTTCACTTGCATATTTAGAAACTCCATGATGATAAGCCTTGAACATGTACAGTACTTGCAACCTGCATTCTGATAGCGGTTAATTCTGTCTTGTCATTACTGGAAGATCTATAGATGTGATTGTGTGACAGACCTCTCATGTGTTTGGAGATTAGATCAAAGAGTGCTTTCCCTAAAAAGTCCATCTAGAGTACTGTCACTTCTTTCTCAACTTTTCTGCATCACTCTGGCTACTAATGTATATGGTCATGATTATGTTCCCCTGGTTCATTTCGGGAAAAAATAGCTTTACAACAAGGGTAGTAAGTTGTCAATACAGATATTGGTCTTTGCAACATTGGTAATCCAGTTAACAGCAAACAAGTACACACAAGTATGGGTGGATCTAGACTTTTGAAAAGGGGGTGCAGATGGTGAGTTACATCATCACATATAAAAACAACACTTATTCATCTCTAGTTAAAGATAAACTAGAAACTTTACTAATATGCTAGGGGCCTGGGATTGTATATTCAATTTAAGATTGAAGCAAAAATAAATATAACTTCATTGGAATGAGTTATAAACAATCTGCAGGGTAGTGAAATAGGAACAACATTAAGAGGAGCTGCTCACAGACAGCAGAATTGCAGAACAAAGGATAACTTGATTGATGAAAAATCAGGAACATTAAAAAGAAGGGAGGGTTGTTAACAGCTGTGGAATGAAGACTTTAGAAGGGTTTGGGTAGATTATAATGAGCCATGAAGTCAATTGATTCCCTCAGCAGTGCCTGACTAGAAATGTTGCTGCCACATCGAGGCAGTTGGTTTTAAACCTTGGTTGTACCAAAAATCAAAGGGAGTTGCACAGGTGTACCCCTCCCCGGATCTGTCCCTGCACGTAAGTCTTGAATAGCAGAGTAAGAGAATGTAAGGGAATGAGTGCTAATTTAAGCATGGCAGCACAACCTTATTGAAAAAATACGAAAACCTAAAAAAAAGGTGAACAGATATAAAATTCCAAGTTGGATGGCATTTACTGTAAAGAATATAGAACCTCATTTGGTCAACTGTACCTCTGTAAAAAGTTCTGTGTTATTCCATGGTGCAGTTAGGTTACTTCGAAAGTTTGGAAGATCATTACTCTAGAATGCTGTCATACTTTTACAAGGTGTGTTCAAGAAGAGATTATTTTAACAATGATTTTAATAAGGAGACTATCTACCCTCCTGAACTTGGCTTTTATTTTTCCATTGTCCATTCTTTTCCTAATGAGTAATTAATAGCTAAGTGGAAATAGCTTTCTAGATACTAATCCAAATGTACATATGGCATCAACCACATTGTTTAAACAATACACTGAAGTGCCAGATTTCCTAAACATGCTGTGAGTGTTTGTGAATTTATTCCGTGGAGGCTTCTATTCTGCTGCTAGTAGGAAATTGGAAAAGAAAGACATTCAGCGTGTACTGATATTAACTAGATTTGAATATGATATTATTTGTACAGTGAGCAGTACTGACTGCAATGAACTTGGGGAGCAGATCTGAAGAGTACAAAGGCGACATTTTTACATATGAAAACATCTAGGAGTATACACACAAACAATTGACATGTGGGAATGGAGGAAAGAGCAGGAGCCCTTTAGAGAGATTTTTGTGTTTTTGTTTATATTTTATGAAATGTAATAGCTTTTAGAAGCTTCAGTAGGGATACAGTGTAAGATGAACGTGTTTGATTATGTTACAATAGCTGTGTTTCTGCTTCTTATTTCAGAAAGGAGAGACTGTGAAAAAGATGCGTGAGGAGGTAAGCAGCCCAGCTGTTTGAAGTGACTGCTAATGAAACCCACATGAGACTAATAGAAAGAGCTTGCTCATGCCATTTAGCTGGTGGGAGCTTTAGTACACAGCAGCCTAAAGCTTTGCAGATATTTACTTCATAGTTTCATAGTTAGTAGGGTCGGAAGGGACCTGAGCAGACCATCAAGTCCGACCCCCTGCCATGGCAGGAAAGAGTACTGGGGTCAAATGACCCCGGCCAGATGATTGTCTAGCCTTGTCTTAAAGACCCCCAGGGTAGGAGCCAGCAGCACTTCGCTTGGAAGTTGGTTCCAGATCCTAGCCGCCCTGACAGTGAAGTAGCACCTCCTGATGTCTAATCTGAATTTACCCTCTGCCAGCTTGTGACTGTTATTTCTAGTCACTCCTGGCAATGCTCGGGGGAGCAAGGACTCCCCCAATGCCTGCTGGTCCCCCCTGACTAGTTTGTAACAGGCCACTAGAGCCCCCCTCAGCCTTCTCTTGTGGAGGCTGAACAGGTTCAGGTCCCGTAGCCTCTCCTCGTAAGGCCTGCCCTGCTGCCCCCTGATCATG
>NW_017729031.1:83698130-83728742 GCF_001723915.1 Gavialis gangeticus
CTCTAATGAACCCATGTTGGTTGCCCCTAAGCATAATCTCCCCTGCTGGCCCCTCGTGGACTTGTGCCAGAATAATTCTCTCAAAAAGCTTACCCAGGATCAAGGTAAGACTAACTGGCTTATAGTTTCCCAGGTCCTCCTTCCTCCCTTTTTTGAAGATGGGAACCACGTTGGCCCTCTTCCAGTCCTCTGGCACCAGTTCGGTCTGAGACAATGTGTAATTAGGTACTTAATCAGTTTTAAAGATCATTCACCTGTTAGGAAGGATGTAAGCAGATAATAAAAGCAGGCCGTGTCCAGAGAACCTTCATCCATATTTATGTAGTCTGCACTCAAGCAAGGCTCCATTGAACCCAGGGGGAGTTTGCCTAAATAAAGACTTGATAATATAACCAAGTAATCTGCATTAGAAGTGCGTTTATCTAAGGACTTCATGTTCTTTGTATACTAACATATCACATCAGTATAAAAGTTTCTTTTAAAATGTGTGAACTAAAGCCATGGTCATAGATCACATGCCACCAGAGCATCCTTCCACTGGTGTGGCGTCATTGGCAGCACACATGGGTACAGGGTAAGAAGAGAGCTGAGGTAATGGAATCACATCTTGCATTTTCCTCTTTGTCAATAGCTGAGATTTAAGTTTACCCCTCTGCAAACTGATGGATGATTAAAGGGCATGAGAAGATTTTCTTTCCTTTTTCTTTTTTTTCCCCCAGAGTGGAGCAAGAATCAACATCTCAGAAGGAAACTGTCCAGAAAGAATTGTGACCATCACAGGCCCCACGGACGCCATTTTCAAGGCTTTTGCCATGATTGCTTACAAGTTTGAGGAGGTGAAAAATGTTATTCCTTCCTCTTTGGAGGAAGATTACTGAGCAGATTTTAATAGACAGTGTTCAAGCTGAGATTGGTACTGTCTCAAATGCTGCCAAGTCCATTAATGTCTTCTGAAAATAACTGCAGGCCAAGTGGAGATGTTTAGTGCATTCCTGTGGCTACATTTCAGAATGCAGAATCCCATGGCATTGTCATGTGGCAGTGTTACAACATTATGCTGCAATGTCAAGAGACTGATGTAATGTTACTGGAATGGGGCAGGGAAGGTAGCACAAAATTTTAGGCCTGGGCTTTGGGCAGTGAGATCAGGACAGAAATGCTTGCTCAGCCAGCCTGCACTGGTGTTACACACTTTCCCTGTGCAGTCTGTTGCTGCTGCTGTGAGGAGCCAATGGGCTGTGATGCTGGAGAAGGTGCTCTGAGATGACACCATGCAGCCCCTCCAGAACAGTCAAAGAGGTGCTGTCACGGAGTAGGGCGCAGGAGCGGCCGTGGTCTCGCTAGTGCCCCCCCTGCCATGTCAAATAGGCGATCCAGCACCCTCTATTCTCGCCCACCACGTCTTGTTGGTTTATAGTTTTATATAGGAGGCTGCCTTTAGTCCACCTGGACATGGTGCTATAACTATCTGGGCTCCTACTCTCTATGGGGTGACCTGGTGCACCCCAGCCTTATGGGCTATGCGTGCCTCCTACCTCCCCTTTAGCACGCCCCAAGCCTTGCAGCTCTTCCGGACGTTATCTGGTCCCTTTCCTCTCCGCACCCTGCCAGGTGCCCTTGGGCTTGTCACGCAACCGGCGCCCCTTCCCTAGCGCCTCTGGGCTCGTCACGCAACCGGCGCCCCTCTAGTCGTTAGCCCTCTTGGGCTTACTAATAGTACTTGTTCCAGTTGGGCTCAGGCGGCCTGAGTCTTACCTGGCCCCTGTGACCCTTCGGGGTCCCACCCCTGTAGAGCCCTCTGGGACTCTGCCCAGTCTGCACTCCAACTGGGGTTTCTATCAATCAGATGTGCCCCCTTCTGGGGCTTCCTTCATGTGCGCCCTCCCTTGGGCTTCTCTCACATCCACACCCGCTCCTGCGGCTTCCCTCCGCTTTTGCTGGGCTCTTTCTAATCATTGACTCACCCTCGCCGGGCTCATCTCCCTAGCAACACCCACCCGGGGCTTCCGCTCGTGTGGCCCCTCTCTCTCGTGGCCAGACGCGAGCCACCCTCAGGCTTCTTACTGGTGCGCCGTCAGTGAGGCTCAGGTGGCCTAAGCCCTGTCTGGCCCCCTGCCCCTTTGCCGGGGTCCTCTCCCCTGCTCGGGTCTCACACCTATCACCCATCCAGGGCTGGGGTCAATCCCCCCATCTGCTGCGCCGCCTCGGCGCCATACAACTGTGCTGTGCCTGGCACGACTGCCGCGCCCACACAGGGCACTAGGAACCCCCAAAATGCTGGGGAGCTTCTGTGAGGCCTCCTCGCACCCCTACAGCCTCACCCGGTCCTCCAGGATAACAATATCCAACAAGGAACACAAAACAATGAGCCAACCGGCTACAACACAACCATAAGCCTTCTGGCTGTAACATAAAGTCCAGGCCCCACCTGGCCTTCCAGTAAGACCTCCTAGTCAGGGTTCTCTCCCCCCTTGCCATGATGCAGCTACTCATTCTATCAGTCTGCTCGCCTCAGCTCGGTTCCACTACAAAGCTCTTGCTCCTCCGGCTGCCAGAAGAGAACTGCCAGCCAGGCTCCGGCCTGGGCTGTTTATAAGGGCCCGGCCCTGCCCCCTTCTGGTCACCTGACCAACATAGTTGCCCCAGCAACCGGCAGCTGAGCTGCCCTGGTGATTGGCAGCTGTTCTTAACCCTTTTCCAGGCACAAGGCACCTACGTGACCTTGTGACAGGTGTCTTATAAGGAGGACAAGTTGCTGAGGAAAAAGGAGAGAAGAAAAGATAAGGTAGAGAGGACAAGTGGGGTTGGGGGAATGGTGAGTAGGAAGGGTTGTATGTGGGGTAGCGATAGGGAGGGGAGAAAGAAGAGATGTCCACTAAGGAGTGTTGCCCATGGGTGGGAGGTCTGAAGCAAATGAATTCAGGCACAGCTTCCTCTATAAGGATATACAAGCTTGTTCTGCTTGGGGTTCTTCTGGACCCTGGCAGCAAGGAAGTCATTCAGTTCGGCCCAGTTCTTAGCAGCAAGGAATGTAGCTTTCTTGCAATGTACAGGACTAACCACTTTCTTCCAGGTGGCCTTAACAGAGAGGCAAAGGACCAAGAGGACAGAAACAAAAATTGGAATTGCCTGTCCTCCTCCTTTCAGAGCTGTTCTGTCAAAACCAAGATTTAAGTACCCGAATGTAGACTAGATAGGCCTGTATGGATGCTGGATGTACTTGCCCTCATCTTTTTAAGGGGGAGATGAGTGAATTTTTGAGACTATCAATACAGGATTTTTAAGAATACTGTAGCTCACTGTTACATTGCACTTTCAATAGCAGATGTCAGACTCTTTTATCCCGTGTTGCAGATGGGGAAATGAAGTCACACAGAGAGGGAAAGTGACTTATCTAAAGTCACAGACCAGTTACAGAGCTGGGCCTAGAAGCCAAGTGCCCTGAGTTCCAGTTTAGTGCACTAGACCCACCTACCTCCTTTTCACTTCTGTGCTCACTCACCAAATGGAAAAGGCAGACATAGGAATCACTGCACATGAAAGGGTTGTATGCTTTGTATTTACAGTGGATTGGACATTTGATGGTATGAAGAGTGGCCTTTTCCTTTGAGGGTGTGAAAAGCTTTATTCTTCAGGAAAATTGCTTCAACAAGGCATAATTTGAAGGTGGTGTGTGCTTTGGGAGATCCCATCACTTTGCATTACACAGTCACTTTTTTTAACTTCGTCAGTGTGACATCTCCCTTGGGGTTTTCATCAAATTTAATTCAATTCTCTTTGACTTTTTCATTGTCAAGTGTAAAGATTTACTATGTGTAGCCTTCTGGGGTGAAGAGCAAATTCAACTCCCTTAATTGGACCTGAATGGTTCCTGGTAAAATCTCCGTAGGACAGCCTGATATGGGTATAAGAATGAAATATCTGTATGCTTGATGGAAATATGCTAACATATAGCAATCAACGTCTCTCCTATTGCTCAATAGAATAGCTTATACTGTGTCCTTATATCTCTAGCTAGAAAAGAGTTGAGGTTCATCCTGGGAGATCTTGTACTTAATTTTAGGTGGCACAGGGAGAGACTGTGAAAATGTGTCCTAAATATTCCCAAGAATAGGTTTCTAATGTAACATGCTTCATCATTATCACACGGTGACTTTTTAGCCATGATGAACTTAGATCAGTGGAAGTATTTTAACATTTTTGTAGACTTTCATATACTTTAAAGATCTCGTGGCATTTGAGGGCTGCAATTTATGGTAAATAAGCTAAGCATGCAGTCCTAGATGTCCCAAAACTTTTGTGCGTTTCAAGTAATGATCTTAGTGCGTTGGTGGAACTGTGTTATATTGCATTCACGTGAATAACACCAACACTTTCTGCCCCTGAAGCACCAAATTGGTTGACCAAAAGGAATGATGCCTTCAGTATGAGTTGGGAAAGCATTACAAACAGCTGTGCTAAAGCAGGAGTGCTCAACCCCTAGCTGGTAGGCCAGATCCAGCCTGCAGAATTGTCATATGGTCCTTGTGGCTTCTCCCAGGTCCAAAAATTTGGTGTTGGGGGAGTGGTGAAGGTGTTAATTGCTGCAGGCCAGGTGGCATGGCCCTGTGCACTAGATTGAGTGCATGGGGCTGGGGTGGAACAGGGCCAGGCTGAGCAGTATGGAGCCCGATCCAGGCACACAGGGCCAAGCTAAGGCAGCATGGGCAGTTTGGGTGCATGGGGCTGGGTCAAGGCAGTGCATGGGCTGGTCTGGGCACAAGAGACCCAACTTGGCATGTCAACCCCATGAGACACTAGTCCCGCATCAGTTATCCTAGTCCAAAGGGCCAAAAGAGTAAGAACCACTGTAATAAAGGGTACAGTACTGTCTATGGGCAGCCAGTACAAAATGCTGACTGGCACCTTGCAAATGTTTGACATACATAGTTATGCAGCTATGGAAATAGTTGACTGTCATGCTTTCTATTTTTAACAGCACGAGGTGATCACCACAGAGTTTTAGGCAAGGTTTAACATTAACTTGCCCATGTATTTAAGCCAGTTTAGATAGTAATTGTAAAGTAGAATACTTAACTCTGTTTTTTTTTCCTTTTTCCCCTTCTAAAGGACATAATCAACTCAATGAGCAACAGCACTGCTACCAGTAAACCACCAGTAACACTGAGGTTGGTTGTGCCTGCTAGCCAGTGCGGGTCACTGATTGGCAAAGGGGGCTCCAAGATTAAGGAAATCAGGGAGGTAATACAGACCTTTTTTACCCTTTGTTTTTTTTTAACTAATTATAAATGTAACTTATTAAAGCCACATTTTCAATTGCATGGCGCTGATTTTGCAGCTTCAGGAGTTAGTATCTACATGCATAATGCATCACCAGCAGTATCTGTGTTCAGCAACATAGTTGCCACCAGAACCTGTGCAAGTGACATGGGTTCCTGCCAGTAGTAACATGGTATTATATTTGGCTTCGAAAGAGGAGGAATATTGCAATATCTGCCCACTGTTATGTAGAGCGGCACAGGAAAGGACAGCAGCAGTCGCATAAAATGTGCAAACAAAGAATTATTAACCCATTTAACACACCAGAAATGAACATGCTAAAGTTAGAGCTGGCTGCAAAGAAATAGACCATTGGATGTTTTCTTTTATAGCTGCCACACATTCAGTTTTGCTGTTCTCCCTCTCTCCCTTTCTCTCTCCCTCTTTCTGCTTTTTCCAGTCAACAGGTGCTCAGGTTCAAGTGGCGGGGGACATGCTGCCCAACTCCACAGAGCGGGCAGTGACAATCTCGGGAACCCCCGATGCAATTATCCAGTGTGTCAAACAGATCTGTGTGGTGATGCTGGAGGTACAGTCTGTAACAATGGGGGTAAAGTATATAGGAAAAAATTATCTACAACCAAAATGACAATGAAAACCCTGGAGTAGTCATGTTTGTTATTGTTCGCCACCAGTTATTGGATTGTGGTAGTTTCCTGGTACTGTTACTTTCAAACCCATATCATGAACTTTCACTCAGCAGTGCATTCCATTATTATTTATAGTGTTAGGGGTTGAAATACAATGAAATCTGAAATAAGATATTTTCTACTGGGTCATGTCTAGAGTCACATGAAGGTTACTTTAGAAATTAGGAGGCCTTTTATGGAGTGACACAGAAAGAAAGGCTAGAGCTAGAAAAGCAGAGAGAAGAGTGTGGGCACAGAGAGAAATAAAATGTTTGACATGAGCTGAGGCAAACCCTTGAAGTGTTTGAAAACCAGGTTTTTTTGGTGGGAGAAGTCATTTTGGAACAAACCCTGAAATGAATGGGACTAGCATGGAATGGAGTGATATGGTCACTTTTGAATTTTCATGCAAGAGAAGGCAGGAACTGGTATTTTTCACATGCCAGAGTTTGCACAGTTTAGGGGATGAAATGCCATTTATCACAGACAATTACTGAGAGCAGTGTGCTGTGTTGATCTGCTGTGTGCTGTCTTAATGTCACAACAAGCCCCCGAATCAAATGCAATCATAATACTCTCAAGGTGAGGAAGGATCCTGCTCCTTGGACACATGCAGCTAGCTAACACAGAAGACATTTCTGCAATGTTGCATCCCTTTACCCCCTCTTGAAGGCTGCCTGACACAAGTTCATTTCCTACCTCCAATGAGAACTGCATGCATTCCTGTGACATAAGCAAAACAGCCACTCTTCCCTTCATTGGCTTGAAGAGATGCATATCTTATTGTGAGGCTTTAGAACAAGGAACCAAATGCTTGGTTGTGACCAATGACATTTAAATACTTGCAGACTAGGTCAGGAAAGATGCCACAAGTACTTTGAAAAGAAAGGAATTTGGTTAACCTCTACATTTCATAGTAGTAGATAAAAATCCATGCTGTTGGACAAAGATGCAATGGTAATTGTTAAGTGACACATGTAGTGTTTGGTCTTTATTGCTAGTTGAGAGTAATATTATCCTTGAAAATGCCAGTGCCATTTTGGTGTATAAGTGAAATGACTGCAGTGTATTGAAAGTAATAACTCCATACACATGTATAATAATATATAAAGATGTATAATAGGTATATGTCTGCTGCTAGCTGCTGTGAAGTGCTGACATTCTGAAGTTCTGACTAACTTTAAGAAGAGTTGCCAATTTGCTTTAGCTCTAAAGTTTTGGCTCACTAATAATGGTAATATTAATTACTAATACTAATAATATTAGCTATTTTTTTAACATTTGTTTTGTTTTAGTATTTTACAGTGATTTTCACTATCATCCTGAATCCTTTTGTTATCTGAGAAATAACACACTAATTTTTCCTGCATTGCTAATACACTATGAGAAAAAGCATATTTTTGCACATACATATATGGAATATATGTGTATGTGCATGTACACATGTGTACACATCCATGTACACACACACACTTATAGAAACTTTTGAAATAGTGTAGTTCATTTGGTGGATTTTATCTTTTCTGTGTTAATATTTATTGTGAGGTTTTTGATATTTTTACACTTCAGACAGTAGTGTCTATATATTTATAATATACACTAAGATCTCTGTAAGAAATGTCACAGGAAGAGCTTTCAAGAGATTTATTTCATGCATAACAATTATTTGTTTATGAGAAACCCAGCATAGAGTGAAAAGACATAATCCAACATACATGTATAAAAACACCATTCAAGCTAATAGTCACAGGATGTAGCTCAGGCATTCACATCTCAACAAATGGATCAGGCTAAGGCAGCAAACTGAATGGGTGAGTAGCTTGGACTTCTGGCAGGATGGAAAGCCAGGAAGCATGTATGTCTGGGAAAAGTCCTCCCAACGGTGTGTTAATTTATGGCTCCATTTTGCCTTTCTGTCACTAGCACAACAACAGCTCTTACACTGCATTCAGCTTCCAACATATTGTACAGGAGCCCAAGAAGACCAAGAGCTGCTGATGCTAAACTTCACTGTTGGCTGTAACCACATGTCATTCCAGCCATAACCTTGCCCCCCAGTTGTTCTTGCAATTCTCGTTCCATGATGGGAAATGTCAGGACCAAGCAGACTTCTATGTCACAAAACCACCACCATGCTGCCATGAGGCAGCATCCATTTTAGCAATGTGATCATATAGTCCATTAGCCAAGTAGGCTGGGAGATTAAATTTATTACTTGGCAATCTAGAGATGGCCCTTCATTGAGCATATTGCTTGGGGAGGCTTGTGTGTATGTGAAGTCTACACAGTTGCTACCTGTTCTATACCTCCTATGCAGTTAGGGGAAGGACTACATCTCTTATGCTCCTAAGTGAATCCATTCACCGCTACAGTAACATCACTGAAAGTGTTCATGATAGATTCATGGCATTTCTTTGTAGAAACAAGGAAACAATTCCAGGGAATTTTTTTTACCATTGAGTTTAGTAAAAATAATTTCATATGTGAATTTTATTTAAAATACTTTTCTTTTATTTTCCTTTGAGAACCTGGTTAATGTCTAACCCTCTGTGGGACAACATTTGTAAGATTCTGTGCACAAATCTAACTTGTTAAATGGCATTTTACTGTTCTCAGCATTAGTATTACTTTTAACATATCACTCTTAGAATGTCCAGTTAGACCTCGGCTCCTTATGTCTTCCTAAAGAAACTAAGTGCTTGGGCTGTAGATTTACCTTTGTAATATCTCAGTTGTAGACCTAATAACAAAATCTTTCTATTGCCACTTATTTCTGAACAGTTGGGTTTTTCAATGGAATTTCAAGAGTGCTGCTATTGTAAATATTTTCTCAGAAACAGAAACTTAGGGAAAAATAGATAAAAAGAGAAATAAAAAATAAAAAGGGAAATTATGGAATAGTGAATGTAGGGGACTGAATGCGGTTAAGTTTAGAAGGTATAACAACTTTAGGGGAGAAAAGAATTCCTCGCCTAATTTAATTTGAGAATAGTTTTTTTTTCCACCTATCAAATTATTATTTGCCTTTTATGCTCTTGTGTAGAAATCATAGTTTTCTGGTACCAACATTTTTTCTTTCAAAATAATTAAAGGACTTAATGTCCCATGGCAAAACTGCAGGACAAGGATTGTATTATAGCATTTGTTGTATTGTTGTGTTCAATGATGTATTTCAATGACACTTTCTCTTTACTAATATTGCAGGAAAGTTGTTCTAATGTTTTCTCTCCCTCTCCTTGTCCCTTTTCCTAGTCCCCACCGAAAGGTGCCACCATTCCCTATCGCCCAAAGCCCGCCTCCACCCCTGTCATTTTTGCAGGTGGTCAGGTAAGAGCCGACCCGCTTGCGGCCTCCACTGCCAACCTCAGCCTTTTACTGCAGCACCAGCCGCTGCCCGTTAGTGCACTCAGGTTTTCTCGCCTTCTCACTTGCATGGTGTCATCCCATTCATATTGTGCCATAGCAGCTGGACTTAAAGCTCTTTGCAAAACTGCTGATTGTTTCTTTGCCTGAAAAATTGGCTTCACTTCTCCATCCATCCATAGGGGAATTTCGAAACTACTTCCTCCAGCCAATTTGCAGGGGACTGAAGTTAATTGCAAAACATGCTTCTCACTTTCATGCATTCTAGGAAGAGACTGACTATCCACAGCAGCAAATCAGCACTCACTTTGGATTACAAATCTCACCACATTAACATCTTACTCCTGCAAGGTAAGGGCTTGTAGCACAGGATACTAAGCAAGTGCTTTATCTGAGATCACAGTAAGCATAACCATGCTGGACTGAAAGTCAGAGTGTGTTCTGAACAGCTACACAGCAATAGTTACTATGATCTCAGTCTGCTCTGGACAGGGCTAGAGCCACCTGTGCATGCCCTGCAGCCACTGACTCCAACACCAGGCACTGACTCCAGCACCAGCTTACATGCCTGCCCATGAGATCATGCAACCCCCATTCCCAGAGCCCACATCCTCCCTCCTTACCACATGCCCAACACTCCCCAGCTTGGCAGCATCTGCTCCTGGCAGGCTGAGGCAACCTGGGTCTCTGCTACAGGTGAGGCAGATGGAGACATGGGGAGCTAAGCCTGGAAGGTGCTACTCCTGCCTCTGAATCCCACGACTGCTAGATTACTCATATTATCTCTAAGAAGTAGCCTGACAATAGCTGAGATCTGTGAAGTGGTCTGATGATAGCTAAGATGTGGAGATACTCCCATGAAAAGCTGTAACTGGTACAATATAAATGCACTTAGTATGTGTTTCCCAAAAGCTCATGTTTTAAGTGAAGTTAACACATCCTAAGTGTAACATACAGCATGACCCTAAGGTGCTGAGTGCTGTGACCCTGATCCAGCAAAGACTCAGTTTAAGTTCACCCATACTCAGTTTAAGGAGCTGGTATTCAGCGCATGATTAAGTGCTTTATTTCAAGCTCAAAGTACTTGCAGGCTCTTAGCGCAGGGTGATATGGAATTGGAATCTGGTTTGAATGTGTTCTGACCATTAAAATTAGGGCTGTGTCTAAAGCATCACACATTTGCCAGTTTCTGTTGCCAGTCTACCTTAGCTGAAAAATTAGCCTAATTTGGTTTACAGTTCTGCTCATTTTTGGCCAGCATTTCATCTGCTAATGCACAACAAAACCCAGTTTTTGTTGAAAATTATCCATTTTAATTATGTTTGATGTGAGAAAAGGTTATTCATTGAATGCATTAAATACATTCATTTTCTAGCAGTTTTAGATTCATTCAAAAACATTTCACACAGGTTCTAAAATGCGATGACATAAGCAAAGAATCTCTGTGCCATTCAAATGTAGCACTGAGTGCCTCTGCTCTTCCAGGGGCAGATCCAGTTCCTAATAAAATCAATGGAAAAAAATCACTTTGTTCCCTGTTGACTCCGAACCAAGGTGCTCAGCACAACTCACAGAATTCAGGGTATAAACAGACGTTGCCAAATGAAGTGGATCAGCTGTGGCAGGATGCATCTTGCCACAACTGATCCACTTTCTTGTCTGAAACATAAATTGTCCATTGCCCCTCATCGGACCCCTGATGGGACAAAAGGTGATGCATTCTTCTTGCTCATGTCCCTTGCTGCCTTGCATGTCCTTGCTGGGACCTGTGCTGCAAGGAGGTGCAAGGTTTTTCACATAGAGGCATAGGTCAGTGGGGTCCTGGTACAGGGCCCTGGGGGCATAGGGTATTGCAGGACCCTGGCAATCCCCAGCACCCCATGCCTCTATGCTGGGACTCGCATCGACCCATGCTCCATGTGAAGTATAAGTTGGTGCAGGTCCTGACAAGGCAGCAGGGGAATTCCTGGCATCTTGTGCTTTCATGCTGAGATTCACTGTGGGTCCCACACAGACTTGAGCTTCATAAAGAGGCATGGGTCAGCATAGGTCCCAGCGTGGATGCACAGGATGCTGAGAATTCCCTGGTTTCATGCCACCCTGGGCCTCCTTGCCAGGACCTGCACTGCTTAATGCCTCCTTGTGAAGCATGGACAGTGTGGGACTTATCGCATGTCCTTGCAGGGAGGTATGAGGTGCTGTGGGTTCCCCGGGTCCCATGCCTTCTTGTCGGGACCTGCATGGGCTTTCTCCACTAATGGAGATGTGCCCTTGTTGATCCTGGGGTGAGTATCCAGAAGTGGAGAACCCTGACTTTCCCTGTGTACAGAAAGGTGCCCCAACATTCCCTGATGTTCATCTCTAAGTGGCGGAAGCTGGGCAGTTGGTTTGGGGCTAGTGGGACCCAGTCCCGCATGAGAATTCCCAGGGTGTGCAGCATTGCGTCCCTCAGGTCCCTGGAGCACTTGCCTGGGTGGCTGGAGAGTGTGCGCAGCTCCGGGCTGCCTGCGCTCTTCTGCTACCAAGCACGTAGACCTCTGCTGCAATAAAGAAGCACTATCTTTTGTTGTGGCCACAGATGTTGTACAACAAGGGTTAGGGTTGGCTACTTGCTCACCACTTGTGCTGCCATAAAAATGTAGGTGATGTCTGTTTCTACTTTCAGACACCCTTTGTCCCACTGAGGAACACCACTCATTAAAGGTTTGGCTGAGTACAGACTTAAGGGTTGGGCCTTATATTAAAACTTTAATTACTTACACACATATCAGAAGATAATGATGTACAAGGAAATGTACATTATTTCTAATGGACAGACTGTTAAATAACAGACAATGTTGCATTTTCTTGAGTGCACACAGGGTGAGCCAAGGCAGAGTTTGGCTCGTAGTTAAGTGTAGTTTATCATAATCCTTTGCAAGCTAAATTGAACTCTGTTTTCCTTATTGAATAGTCTTCCCCTTCCACAGAACTTGCACACGTAGGTGTGCCAGAAATTTGCATACAGAATTAATTTTGGATGCTTACGCTGTTTCAGATAATTAAGGCATGTTTTTATTAAAACTCCTATCAAGAATTATATGGTTTTTAAAATCCCCTTTAAAAACAATTGGGCAAATGTTATCTCTATCTGATACTTTTCATTTAACCTTTTGTCACAAACTGACCATCAAAGAACACCCCACATTATCTAGTTTACATCATTCTTTTAGCTCAGCTCTAAAATTGATTTGATAGAGGCCAAATCTATATGCCAATATTACACCAGCTGACTGAAGTCATTTTAAAAAACAGTTTCATTAAGGAAATATAACCTGTTGTGTAAAACCCTTGAAGTGGTTTCTAGTTGGCTTACAAAAATGATTTTAGTTACTGCAGAGAGAGAAGATCAGCATTCAAAGCATTTTCAGAAATATATATGGGTAGTATTCAGAAACTCATCTTGCAGGTGTTTTATTGCCAATTGCTGGTAATTATTTTATCTATCTAATTCAGTCATCTCTTTAATTAAATCTCTGGGTTTTTTCACTATCCACCACTGTAGTACCTAATAATTTAATTAGAAGAGGGAATGCCCCCAGGTCTGCACTAACTTCCCTTCAGGTCAGACTGAAAGAAGACAGAAATATATCTAGCTATAATTTCAGAAATATCCGTTTGTAGGTGTTTCAGTAATTGTGTGCTTCAAGGACTGAACACCCAGCTTGGACACACAAGGTCTGGTGTTCAGTGGGAATGAGCACCAACCAGTGCCACTGCTTTCAAGTGGAGTCATAGCTACTTAACACCTTGCTTTGTAGTAGCTGAATATCTAACAACTTCTTCCAAGACGACATGCTTAAAGGGTTCTTGTCCCCTGAACCATGATAAATAGAAATATAAACCATGATTGAAACACATGGAAAAGACACATGCTTTGATAACAGAATGTTGCATTTGTAGCTGTCTCTTACTAGTCAATAAAATCAAGATAAGTACTCATTGCATCATTTATTCACTCTAGTTGCATGAAAGCGCTTTGGGTCCAGCTGTTCAAGTAACTATCTTCTTACAAGGGAGAGTAAGATGGAAGAAACGTTTTGTCCCTGATATAAACGTGTTGGTGTCTTGAACAGAAGTTATTTCAGGGCAGAAATAACCCTCTACAGTTCAGACATTTCTCATTGTTTGCTCTAAAATGGAATACTGTTTTGTCCTTTGGGTTTGATTTACATCGCTTCTTGGCCTCTTGAAGGCTCAGATCAAGTGTGTATCAGTTTTTCACACCTTGTAATGCTGGGCTAAATATTTAGCTTCTTTCCCAAAAAATGCTTTCTCTGTCCTTTGAATAGGAGAAAGTCCTATTTAATTGTACGACTCCTGTATCCAAGATAAAGGGCAAGTGCCCCTGCTCTATGCCTGGAACAACAAGTGATGTAGAAGAAATGCCCCCTAGCTGCCTCAGTTTCTCATTCTCCCCGTGTATGCTGCGGCATTGATGAACATCAGGCATTCAATACAACGCAAGCAACTTTATTGTCTTAGTCTTACCAAATACCACTAATTCCTTCAGGATGCCTTGGTTTAATCTGTTTCCCAACAGCCTAAATTGCTCCCATTCTCCCCAAAATACCCTTTTTACCTGCCATAAGTTCTCCCAGTGCCGGGCAACACCTTTAATTACTGCAGGCTTTCCTATTCTGCTAACAACCTTCTCATCTCTCAGTCCCAGTCTATCCTAACCCTCCTCGCAACATCCAGCCAACTGTCTCAGGCTCTCCCATCCCACAATACATGGCCACCTGTCTCAGCTCTCCCAATCTTCCATATCCACCATTTTCTTTCAAGGCTTCCTAACTCACTTATTCCCAAGCTCCTGGTGTTTGTACGCCATCCCCACATATCGTGTGAGCAATGATTTCTGCTTCCCCACCCTACTTGCCCTCAACCTGAGGCACCCTGAGCATAGTCACTGACTGTTACAGATAGCAAATGCTCCCCGTGGAGCTACATGGGAATCAACAGCAGTTGAAAGTAGTTGGAGAGAAGGGCCAGGAGCTTATGCAGTGACTGTGTACTAGTCACAAGGCAAAGTAGTACAAGTGCACTCACCCTTTAATAACTTACTGCACCGCTTCTCCTTCCATGCTTCCAAAAGCCATCCTGACCTTTGAGCAGGATTCCAGGAGCAGCTCAGGTTCTGTGGAGCCTGGGGCCATGTGGCTATTTTAGGAGTTGTATACATGCCCTGGCTTCTGTACAGGTGGCACAAGACCTAAGCCTTTGTGGGCCATGGTTTCTGTCCCTTCTTGGGAAGGGAAGCCTCAGACGTGACTGACTGCATACCTCCAGTATCACAACAATAGAGTTATCCATATAACGTAGCTCCAGGACTCAGAAGGATATGCTATATCATAATGTCAGGGGGTACTTGAGCAAACATATTGGTGGGTTAAGTCAATGGAAGCACAGAAAGTTGCATGTAAATCTACCCAAAGTAAGATGCCATGGTTTTTTCCATGTGCTTTTGACTGGCAGTATCTGAAATTGTGTTGGGAAATGCTGATTTGTTTAAAAGCAATTACTGAATTGTAATGTCAGTTTTTAAGAACATTGACTTTCATCAGGACACCTTCATATCTGTAAGTAACTCTGCATTTAAAGGAAGACATTCGGTAGAATATCCCCAAGAGGCTGGACTTATTTTAAATATATTCTTGAATGTTATGCTTATTGTCCTACTCTTTTAAATTTCTGTAATCAGTGAAACCTGTCTAGAATTAAGTAAGTATATTACTGAATACAGAATATAATTTATCATCCATTTGGATCCTATTTGTAATCAGTTGCTGTAAACTGTAGATGGCAACGGACAATGTTCAAAGTCTGACCTCCAAAAGACAATTAATCAAAATATCAAATTGAAATTCAAAGGAAAATTTAACATTTGAGAGAACAGCCTCAATCAGCTTTCCTTATTACTATACTTTATGCGAAAAAGATATGAGTGGGGAATTTAACCCTTTGGAGACTGAGGACATCGAGAATGTGCCTTAAGAAATGGTAATGTTCTAAATGTCAAAGAATTTTGCTTCCAGAAATGAAAACCAAACAACAACAAAAAATGCTTGTTGCCTTTTAGTTTCCAACCTTTCTGCTCTTGTTGTTCTTCACCCAGCCAATCTAGGGATATCACTGAAGTGACCAACTTGTTGATTTGGAGCAATGTTGTAACTTTTTGACCATTCAAAAATTTTCTTTTCTGTGCTGTCTTTACTCTCCCTTTACAAACTGTTATCCATCTTTTATGCCATTTATTTTGGAATCATCTGAAAATGTTTTGATTACAAAGATAACCCAATAAGTTCTTTGATACTAGAGTTTCTGGTAGATGGCTGTTTGTATCTGTAGTGCTTATTTTTGAGGGGATAAAAAGAATATATTAAAGCTTTGATAAAAATCCAAGATCCCTTGAAAATACCAAACTAGATCCCAAGGATATAGAGAGGGAAATTTGCTGTAATGCAGACAGTAAGCACAAGGCTCATATATCACTTAAATGTAATGTATGCACTATTTTGAGGGCATAAGGGAGATGTAAGTGGCATACATGCCTTGTATTGGCTTCCTGCACAGAAATACATTTCACCTTAATATGGCTTTATGGTAAGTGTAGATTTAGCAAGGTATAAAAACTGCACATTTTATAATAGAAAACAAAATATTTGAAAAAAATCCACTTTGCTTTGTGTTACTTTCCACAATGTTTGAGTAGGTATTTGTGTTACCTTTGCAAAAGTCAATGACTACATCACAGATATCACTGGTCCTGAGTCTGATTCACTTACCTGGTTTCACCATGGTGAATACCAGCAATCTCTTCATTTTTAATTCTGCACCTCATGGGATATGTTAATCAATGACTGTATGCATGTTCTTTATATAAAGGCACTTGTTTAAACTTTTTAACTGCACAGCTCAGCAAATTCTGTCAGGCTGAAAAACCATATTGTTTTTACTCTGATGAAAAATATGCACATGTATTGTTTCAGTGATTTTTTTTTTTTTTTTTTTTTTTTAACTAGTGTTCATTTGAACAGAGCATAGGATCCCTTTATTTGTGATGATCCTGAGAGGGAAGTTTCCGTCTGTTGAAGCCAGTACTGGGAACAGAGAAATCTCTTCCATTTTCTGAATTAAACCTTTTTCAGCTGTCCCAGTCACAGCTGGACCCTGGGCTGGATTATTTTTCTTTCTTTATAAACACTGCCTTATGGAATAATAGATTTAAGAGCTGCCCATTAATTTGGATAGAAACAGGCTGTCCAAACTCCTTGTGCATCTTTTTAAATCCCAGCCATAATATCTGGCAGTGTAAATGAATATTCATTTGGATAAAGGATCCAGTCCTGCTGGCAGTTACCAATAGAAGTTTTGTCTAAAGTAAGGACCCTGCGTCTGCACTCTTAATATGTTTTCTGAATTACCTATTTATTTTACAAGTATGGATCATGAGTGGGTGGAAAATAAAAACAATTAATGGACTTTGAAGTGGGTAAATTCAGTGCATGCTTTGTAAGACTCAGGCCATAAGCATAGCTGAAAGCTGTCAGATTCAGAGCCTGGTTAATATTGGCTCCAAAGTTGTCTGCTGCATCTTTGCTTATCTATGGCTGACATTTATAACTTTGCACAGTGCAGTTCCATTAAACTACATTTATTATAGTGAGGGCAATTACTTAGAAAGTCCAGTCCTAAAAGTTACCAAGTACCCCTAACACAAGGTTACCGAGTTCTTGTCAGATGCTTAGTACCCTATGGGACCAGGCTGATCAAATCAACTCCTGCTTACAGTTGTGCAATTTTTAAATTAAAGTTAGAATGTTATAAAAGAATGGTCTCCACATAGAAGAAAATGAGCCTTCAGAAATATGTTTGAAAATGTAGTCCAAAGGGCTTTTATATGTACTCCGGAAGTGTCTCTATCGTCTGAATTTTAATGGTCTTAGTTCCACAGCCTGTCTGCATATAGACTGTCTGTCACCTGCCACAAGGAACTTCTGTGTTGCACATACCCAGCAGATGCAAAATAGAGCCATAACTCCTGCAAACAACATGCAATATGTTTTTCTAGTGTAACATGAAATCAAAGGGTGATGAAATTACTTCACTTACTATGAAAATATTTCCATGATTGTGACTCCACTGTCATAGTCACAGGGCTTACTGTGCCCTGTGAAGTTGGTATGGAGATTAAAAGAGAATATAGTCAATCACTTTAAAACTTCCATTCATTTAACAAATGTGCTTTTTATGTGTGGTCTTAAGATGTTCTTTGGAACTAAAATCACTTAGTTTTACACACTGTACTATCCAGTACAGTCCCAGCAATGTTCTGATCATCCAAATCTTTCTTAGAAAGATGTAATCAGATCACAATGAGAGGTTGGAAATTATCACATTACAAAGAGTTTTTTTAAGCAAACCAGCTGCTGATAAGTATTTGTAGGGCTTCCCGAACATAACTGTGTTCAAAAATCTTGTACAGCAAAGTGTGCGTTGGGTTTAAGTACTGTGTAGCAATTCTGTAGTTCTGGCTTAGTGTTGAATGCTGAATTAGAAATCCTGTAATCCAAACAGAAGCATTTTGGGATTTCTCTGTAGGCTTGCTAAAAAGCTGTATTTTAAATAATTAAATTATAATTATGTAATTTAAAGGACCGTTTTGGGTCTTTTTACTGAGCAGTGCTGCTGCTTGTTACAGAAACCTTTTTAAGAGGGAAGACATGTTATTTTCATGACACTATAGTTAGCAGTGTTCTTTCAGTCCAGTGGTCTGGATTGGAAAGCAGAGTGTTTTATAGTTGGCATTCCAAAGAATTACAGCTGAAAGGAACTGAATAGGAGCAATTTTAACACTGACACTGACTAGGGTACTATGGAGAAGGGTGAGGTTGCCCTATCTGGCTTAATTTATATGTGACTGTACATGTCAAAAAATCAAAACACCTTCTCTGTTTTACCATATGGGTTATTGAAAGGAAAAATAATTTGGTAAACAAGCCTCAAGTGAGACATAGGACTTAACTGGATGCTGCTGTAAAGTCTAATAATATATATTTTTTTCTTTTGCAGGCCTATACAATTCAGGGACAATACGCTATTCCACACCCGGATGTGAGTTTTACCTTAATTTTTCTTATATCCATTCTACTCTTCTATGTCACCTGCATGCTTCTGTTAATTACTACTAATATTAATATTACACAATAATATTAATACTGTATTCTCAAAGTAACTGACCATGTGTAGTATCTATAATACCTTGAATAGCCTTTAACCTATTAGCACTAAACTTTATTAATATTGAGGACTTGGCCTGATGCTAAATTACTGTATTGTTCAGTGCTATCCCTTTACTAAGATATACATCCTATATGCATTTTGTGCCTTAGAGAATGGTCAAAATAGTTTTTCACCTCTACTGCCTCATCTTCATTAAATGTTGATAATCAAATGCATACAATGACTTATCTAGGTGCTAATGTGAAAAGGCAGATGTATTTGAAAACTTAGGGTATTATGGCTGTCTCAAAAACTTTGCTTTCAGAGCTGTGCCTTCCTATAAGTTTGTCATTAAATATGGTCTCAGTTTTACTGGAAAGGAAGTCTGTATGTCTGATGATGCTGAATTCTTCCCATTTTTCAAAACAAAATAGTTCAATAGCTTAAGCACAGACTATAAAATGCTAAGTTTGGTGAATGGGAACAAACATCTTATTTGGCATAACATAGAGGTGAGACCCCAAAAGTTGCCTAGCAATGAGTCAGTCAGCAAAGCTTTCTGTTGTGCATGATTTATCAGTAGGAAAGGATGTAGGTAATTATAGCGTATTCTTGCTATTTTCTGGTTGTTCTGGTGATCTCAGTATTAGTCTGGTGGCGAACAGGAGTGAAGAAAAGGAGAAGAAAGGGCTGCTGTTTCTTAGTTAAACTATTTTTTTCTTGATGCCTATTTCTAGTGATATAAACCTGGGTACAGGTGGCAAAGGGCACATCCCCTTTGCAGCCTTCACCAGTATGCCTCTTTGGCAGCTTCTTTAGTGTTTTCCCCCAAACAAAATTAGGATCAGTACATGAAATCCCATGTATAGCTACAACCTCCACAAATAACCCAGTCCACAGCCCCATGGATTGTCTGGCCTACCTGTTTGCTTCAGTTCCTTAGGGATGTGAATGAAGAAGCATGAGAAGCCCACTTCTCACTGTAGCATCAGTCTGCACTATACTACAATAAATTAGGTTAAGTACATTACCACTTCTTTGAAACTTGAGGGGGTGTGCTTGCAGTTCCCAAGACTCCTAGCTGAATTTGAAGACTGAAGCTGGTGAGACAGGTGGTTTGAACTCCAGATCTGTATTTCTATGAGTTGCATCTTAAAGTGTTGTATAGGAAGCCAAACTTAGGCTCTAAGATGTCTCTGGTATGAGAGAATTTTATAGAGAACAACCTGTGAAAGGAAGAATCCCTGTCTTCCATGGACTTCATGATTGGCAGAAGCATGTGAAACACATAGTTAAGTAAGACCCAAGAGAGGTCATCTCTAAGATAACAGTGATCTAAACCACTGAGGATTTTGTAGTTACAATCAACGTCTAGAATTTCACCTGGAAGTGAATTGCCAATTACGGCAGTGGACAGAGCGCAAGTGTAATATTATTTTCTCTTTATTCTGGCCTAGCCAGTGATCAATAGCATCATCTTATACTAGCTGAAGTTTGCTGAAGGTTACCTCTTTTGGGTTAACCCCAGGTACACCAGGCTATAGTTTATTGTTGAGGTAAGAAAGATGGACAAAACTGGTCCAGTGAAAAGAAGCAGCCTCTTTGCCATCCTGAAGTGAAAGGAAGCACTTCTGCTATACTATTTTCCGTGAGTCCATGAGTGGGAAAGAATCTACTGAGATCTCAGGCTTGAGGCCCACTCTTACCATTGGCATCCCAATTTTGATGGGCTATTTAAACTAGCTAGCTTTCCTCCATGGCCCAAACTTCAGTTGAGAAAGCCAGGAAATTATCTAATGTAGATTCAAAGAAGAGGAGATGCAGACCTCTGTGTTCTCGGCTTCTTGGTTATGCGTTGGTTCATAGCTCCTTGTGACTTTCTCTGGTGGCTTTACATGGACATTGAACAAGGGGAAAGATGGAATGGACCCTCATGGGATGCCATGGCTAACCCCATTGATAAGAAGAAGCAATTACATAATACAACCCTTTGAATTCTATCTTAAATTGAGTGGAACCACTTCAACCACTTTGTCCAGTCCTTCCAAGACAAATTGGCAACCCTTTGTAGTCAGTAGCATCTAAATCATTGACAGGATCTAGGCATACTAGCACAAATAACTGACTTTTGTTCTTATCCTGAGGAGGCTGCTCACTACCACAACTTTTTCAGAAGAGAAAAGTGGCAGACCTTTGATGATTGTCATAGGTTTTACAATTGAAAGATGAGCCAGCTAATAGTATGTTTGAGAGCTGGGCAAATAGGTACTCTTTTAGAGCCACATTAGAGTTCTTTGCCCCTAAAGACACAGGCATTCACCACTGGATTCCACTAGTCAGAGAAAATGGGACTGGGTTGGCAATGCATGAAGAAACATTTACCAGTTCTCACTTTGTTGTTCCAGAGAATATCCTTCATACCTAACCAGTGTTGTCTGGGAAGCAAATTGATTGCTCTCTGCAGTGAGAAACAGTCCATTTTGCAGGCTAGCAAAGGCAGTTTGATTTATTCCCAAAGCTCACTATCTAGGAGCATTCCAATGGCCAGGGCATGGCAGGTGTTGAAGTAGAGGACAGGAACAATTGCACAAGATTAATAGTGTTTTATGAAACATTTAGTTATTTTTAGAATCTCTCTCTGGAAAATGTCACCATTTTCATATTTTTTTTTAAAGAAAAAGGCCTTTGAAAATCCAGTTATTTTGTTGGAGGTGGGGGGCAGGTAATTAAAAAAATTGATGTTTGGCTTTTTTCATCCTTCCCACTTCTTCTCCAGTTCTTTGTTTTCCCTCTTATTTCACTGGAGAAAATGGTGGAGGACACAGGAAATGGAAAAAGCTAAAAAATGAAATAGTTTCAGAGACTGAAAGTTTCTTTTTTGTAGAAAATTCAGGAAAAATGTAAAAGATGACAGAAATTACCCACCAGGTTTTTAATTTTAAGTAAATCTTTTTGTCAAACGTAAAGATCAAATAATATTTTGAACTCACTTTTGTAGCTACATATCTCGATATAGACATGGAAAAATATATAGTTATAATATTTCACCTCCTTATCTATGCTCTGTTTGCTAGTCTGGAAGTTTTAGGACCAAAGAGGCTGCATTGATTTCAGAGAGCTGCTTCTCTGAGCTGGTCTATGCCAATATTAGGATTGGGGAAAGACCTTGTTCTCTTAAAGTGATGATTAAGTCACAATACAGGCATATTCGTTTTACCTATGCCTGCCAAACTGTTGTTGTCAGGGACTGGATCCAGTGAGTATGTATTGCGTGTACAAGGTCAGAAATGTCTGGGATAAATCTCTGAGGGTCATAAATGACTGATCCTAATAATGTAATGGTTATATCATACTTATGTTACAATCCATCTGCAAGTGTATTGTGAGGGTCACATCATCTTATGCTGTGCTTTTGTTGGATTTCATAACCTCCGAAGATTGGCCATGACGAGTGCTTGGATGTAAAACTTCCAGATAAAAGTGGTGCCCCTTGGAGCTATAACAAATAATATGGTGATTCAGGATATGAAACTCTCCCTCATGAGGTAGTACCAAGGTAGTGCTACATTACAGTGCTGGGCACCAGGACTGTTTTTTCTATAGAGTGCAATAATTTTTGTGCAGTGCTTTGACAATTGCAGAAATGTTGGGTAGATGACTGGTAGAATGGAGCTGTTCTGGTATTTATTTGCCTGATTCTTCTAATACCCCTGTTTAAATACTAAAAAATATAGGCCAAATATAGTACTTGGTTGAGAGAGGAAGGGAATATGGAGATTTGTATCTTTTGGGGGCATTCCCAGGGATTTTATATTTACAGACTAATTTGTGCCATATGTTGGAAGAAGGGCTGTGTATAGAAGGCCATGATATGACAGATGTCTGATCTGGTGTGGGTAGGGTTGCCACCTTTTACACCAGGGGTGCACAACTCACGTATGTACCTGGGCTAGAGGTGATGTTGGCCAAAGTGAGGAGGGCTGAACCCAGTGCTGTGCAAAGCGCAGCACTCCAAATTATTACTGGGGAATTTAAAGTGCTGCACAGTGCATGGTGCACCAACATTTTTGCCATAGTTTTGAGAGGGGGAAGGGGCGAGAGAGGAAAAGAGGGCAAGAGAAAGATAGAGTGTATTGGGGTACCCATGTACCCCCTGCCAGGGGTACCCTGCCTGGGGTACCCATGTACCACAGGTTGAGAAACTATGGCTTAATAGATTTGTAGATGCTCAGACATTACTGCAGAGCTAATTAGGCAACTCCACAGTAAACGTCTCATGTAGATGCACCTTTTGTATACCCAGCTAGTGCTTATTGACTTCTGGCATTGACTGAATGCCAAATTGTCCTTTTGTTTGATAACAGCTTTGATACACTCTCCTGTTGGAGTAGATTCATCACAAATGAAAAAAATTCTTTTATTTGATAGATATTCATTTCACATGGGTTTTTGTGTAGTTTCTACTATCCATATTGTAAAGACTAATGTCTTTGCAATTTTTAGCCATTCATGCCAAAATTCACGTTTGTTAACTGTTTCTATTTATTTTGGAGTGAACCGGGTCATTAAAAGAATATCTTTTTTTTGAAGAAGAAAATATATAAACAAACACTGCTTCATATTACAGTAAAATACTTAGAAATAGAAAAAGTACAAATTTATCTTTAAAAAACTGCCAAGAAGTAAAACCAAAAGCATACCTTACTACAATGAGAAGGTGGAGATTTCAATTGCATAGATGTTAGAAGGCCAAATATAAATTGGTATAATTCCAGTGGGCTAAGGCTCTGGCTCAGAAAAGCCAGAGTTAAGGTTTCCTGGGAATTCTCATATCTGTCCCCTTGCATGTGCACGTCACATCTTTTATACCATCACCATACAATCCTAGGGGATGTGACCTCCTGAACAGGTCATCCCATTCCTGTGATGTTGGCATGCAGTGCATTACATTATTTATATAACAGATGCCATTAAGAACCCAGCATATAACACAGTTAACTCTCAGTTAAATAGAGGGATAAATTACAGAAATCTCTTCATATCAAGTAGATGGTAACTGTTGGCAATTGTGGAAATGCTGGAGTTTTCAATAGCACTGTGAAAGGAGTTTGACACCCAGCTGTCAGTAACTTTTAGTGAGGTTCAGGCTCCTAACTTTCTCACGTCCCTCTGAAAATCTTAGACTTAATGGCCACCATTGCATGTTGTATGACTTTGTATTGAAAGTCTCTAGTGTGAATCTCATGTTGTTAAAGAATCACTATGGTCAGATTCATCTGGAAAAATCTTTATTTCTTCATTCTGCCTTCCCTAAAGAAGGTGTGTGTCTTATTTGGGGGCATGTGGGATGTGAGAAAATATGGGGACTTACAAACACAAACCATAGGCAACTGTGCTCCTACAATATTAATGCAAACCACTAACAGTGGCATTTAATATAGCTAAGGCAATTTTTAGAGGTGCTGTATTTATCTAGTGTAACAGAGAGCACAATGTAAGTCATAATTTTTCAGTGTACACATTTTAGACAGTTTGGCATAATATTTCCTATTTTTTTGCTTCATACATTTCAATTTCTCTCTTACGTAGACCGTAAATAAAAAAAAGATGTATTCTTTTTTAGCCAGACAAATTTACTCTTTCTTCTAATTTTCCTTCTTAAAAAATCCCAGCATTAATTTGTACTGTGTTGCTTCTTGGTATGCTACTTCTCTTTCTTACAGGAATAAAACATGTTATGGTATGCTGTACTGTAGGAATATTTATTTGCTGGTTCAGTGTTAGAAAAAGAATATTGGGTTCTGGTTCATTATACTTTGGCTTTATTTTGAAAAATATGGTGAGACTTCATTTGTTGCCTGAAAGAAGACTGAATGCTTTGGCTGTATAATTCTCTCTCTTGCAAAGTTCTGTTCATTAAAACAGTGTTGAACAATTGAATTAATAGAATATGACAGAAAATGTTCTATGTTTGTCTTCTACAACAGATATTTGTATATTTGAACCTCTTCTTTTTTAGAGACTCCTAAAATAATAGTTCTGGAAATCTGAAAGTAAGCTAAAGGAATGAAAATTAATTCAAGTACTTGGGGTAAAATCTTAAATTATTTTTCTAATTTTTCATTCAACTAAATCTCTCACTCAAGTCAATGGGAGCTTTGACTCTTAGGACAAGTTTGTTCCTGTGTGTTTATCTGCAGGTTGAGATATGTTAACATCTAGACAAGTTTTCATTTGAAATCTGCAGTGGGAGAAGGGAAGGCAGTGAGCAGTGATGAGGAATCTCATGGGTATTTGGGTGAGAAACAGTCATATGAAGAGCATAGGAAATTGTGCAGTTTGATGGAACCTAATATTGTATGTGTTGAGCCATGTACCACTTTGCCAATTGTTCATTAGTAAGGCATACACAGAAATTTTGTTGATGGCTACCGTTATTCTGCACAACTGCTTACTGATAAAAACTAGTGATCTCCAATCATGGCAGCTCTGTACCTAATATATGTCTGAATAAATGCTACATCCTAGAACTTTTATAGCTCCCTCCAGCCCATCAGGGTACACAAATTAGCCGCACCAGATATGTTTTAGACAGTCGAGGCATTGGTTTTAGCAACTTTAACCTAATGCCTCAGTATGAAGTCCCTGTTCCTTTTGAGGTTTTTCATGTTATGGTATGCATTTGTTAAAAGTCTGTTTTAAGAATATTTCTTAAAATAATCTATTTCAGTAATAAAAGAAACAGAAAGGAGTTCATTAATTTCCTCTGCCCCAAGTGGCTATAATGTCCATAGTCCCTGAAATCATTCCTTTGGATGAAACAATGTTCCTTCATGGATATATAAGGACTGTCCAGATAAAAAGCAGTCTTATTGAGTGGTTTGAGCTTCCTAAGTTATTTATTTCAGCTTTCATTTCTCAACCCCAGTAGCAGTAAGTGGGACTCTTATCATGTGAGCGAAGAATGCTGGGAGAAGCTAGTCTGGCAATGACAGTAGTGAGGAAGTGGATCTTGTAAGGTACTGCACAGCAACTGTCCTTAGCTGTTTGGGATCACAGTGAGTGTTCGGCATATAGACACTAATTTTAAAAGAAAAAAATGTAATTGCTACAGAATCACTGAAAATTATATTTTTAACTTTGAAACAAGCCTAAAGAAAGCATTTTGGTTTTCATTTTAGTGTGAGGGAGGAAAATTCTTCTTTTCATAATTATTTTCTTTTTATTTAATTTTTTGTTGCCATGCCTAGGAAAATAACATTGTAGACCTTGTTTTCCATGTTGTTTAGATGGAATCCTGTTGTGTGTGATACTAAGGTTTATTCTATTTTGATACGTAGGGATTTGTACACAGAACTCCTTGTCTATGAAATGACACTCCTCCCCTAGATCAGTGCAACCTTGAAGAGATGTTTAGTAAGTGGTGTGTTCAGTGCTTTATGATTAGGTAGAATAGCCAATGGAAACTCCGACTTGTGGAATTTTCAAATTTGACCTTCTCTTTTCTGCCAGTTTGTTTTAAAAAGTTGCCAAAGTTTGCATGCCAAGTGCTGCTGATGTTTTGCCTGCCAACTCCCTGGTAGCTGACAGAAATATACCATTTCTAAGATTCCCTTTCCACCTCCCTACTTGTTTTCTTCAGCTTCCCAACTCTTCCGCCATCAGTGCTTCACCCTTACCATTGCTGATATCAGACTTCCCTGCACGCCCTTCCTCAGATGTGCTGCAGGAGTAAGGAGTTTTTTCAAATGTTATTTCACTTAAAAATTAAAATAACTCCCTCCCTATGCCTCGTAGGGGGGCTGGATTAATTGGCCTATCAGGTTTTTTTTCCATTTCTGATTTCTATGATTCTGTAAACCTTTAAGGCCACCAAAGCACTGTAAGGTCTCCGAGGGGCACGTGAGACATGATGTTCCCTCCTCCATACACAGCAAAATCTTGAAAGTGGCCTTAATAGGATGGAAATTTCTGCCTCATTAATTTTGAATTTGGAACAATAGAAGTGATTGAGCACAAAATGTATTCCAGTAGCATTCTTCTCCGTGAGATCTGTTTATGAAGGGGCCATGAAAAGACTCCGAGCACAACAAGGGATATGCAGGATCTGAAATACTTACCTGTGTTGGCTGAAGCCCATATTTTGCCAAGCTGCTAGATAGCTTGTATTAAAATAATTTTAAAAAAGCCTACTTTAAGGCCTACAGTTGGTTTGCCTGCCAGATAAATTTCCCTCAAAATGTGCTGTGTACAAGTAAAGTGAAGGTCACATCTGCTGGGTAATAAAATGGAATGGTCAGTCATCGCATGGTTCTTACAGTTATTCCAGGAACTTAAAAAGATTTCTTAAATATTGGAATTTGACCTTCCTGGACCCGGCAGCAGACTGGACACAGCTCAGATATTTTACATCTATTCTAAGCTCATAGTAGTCAGTTGTAGTGAGTTACAAAGCCTGAGAAGCCAAGATGCAACTAGAACTAATTTGCATTGGCACCTTCACACCAGCATTAATATCTCCCTGTTCTGTCAGCGCTGGCTACGTTATTTGTGTGCCTATGGGAACAGAAGAGATCTGTAGTGACGGAGTTAAGTAATTTCAGTTAGAGACAGAGATCAAAATTGGGCTT
This sequence comes from Gavialis gangeticus, assembly GCF_001723915.1. Taxonomy (NCBI): domain Eukaryota; kingdom Metazoa; phylum Chordata; order Crocodylia; family Gavialidae; genus Gavialis; species Gavialis gangeticus. The sequence goes on from NW_017729031.1 coordinate 83,725,336, forward strand.
GCTGCTGGTATTGTACTTCAGACCCTGATCAAGCACTTCTGCTAAAGATTTGGGCTTACTGTATTTACCCAGGCCAAGTCCTTCTGTTAATGTTGTGTTTGCCATGTCTTAACATGGCTTCCTGTTTTTTTTATTATAATTTCGTTCTTAATTTTTTTGGTGTGACTTGTACTCTATAACAATAACCTTCTTAGTTCTAATGTCCCTCCTACCCCCTCAGCAGTTGACCAAGCTCCACCAGTTGGCTATGCAGCAAACCCCTTTTACTCCCCTTGGACAGACCACCCCCGCTTTCCCTGGTACGTACCCAGATGCCCTTTACAGATTTCCTTCTCTTCTTACCTGTAGAGTTTCTCTCTCTTTCTAAACTTGTTTTATTTAATGGAAATAAATAGGACAAGTAAATGGAAGTTGCAAATGTCATTGGTGAAAAGTTAACTAAGAGACTAGTTTAATGTTTCCGTTTTTTCTTATAGTCCAGTTCTTTGTGTTAACAGTGCTTGTCCCACCTACCTGCTCTTGAGAAGCCATTTTATCAGCTTCCTGCTTGGCAAGCTATTTATGCAGAAGTGACTCAAACTTGATACAAAACCCAATGCTCCTTGGCCCTTTCTAGCACAGAGGAGTTGTTATTCATGACCACATGCTGATATTATTCATTGCGAGACATCCATACATTTTGACAATGCTTTATTCGTTAAGCTTTGTCTGAAGATTGAAAGCCAGCAAAGGCTTTGTAAATTCCTTTCAGTTCTTCCTGTCTATCGCTGTCTGGGATGTTCTTTTCATAAGCACAAAAAAGTGTTAGAATATTGATGTAAGAGTACTACTATGTATGAACTAGACTGTGCTTCATGAAATGTGGTGGGGATTAAGTGTGGTTCTTGGGAGATATCTCTCTGTAGAAGTGTATTAAAAACAAAGACAATCAGACTTGTAGCTAGTACTGTTTGTCTCAAACTTTATTGACAAAACAAATATTGCAGGGTAAATTTTTCACTGTAGATAAGGGTGGCAGATATAGTGGAGGGAATTAGAATACTTACATTATCTTCATTTCACTCAATGGTCAAAAGTGCCAGTTGGTTGCTGCCATTTTGTCCATCATATTTTGAGCTTCCTAGTTGAAGTGACATTGCTTATCTCCTTGAAGGCAAAAGCATTAAAACTCTTTCTTCTTTGCTCTTCAGGAGAAAAGCTGCCCTTACATTCCTCCGAAGAAGCTCAAAATCTGATGGGCCAATCATCAGGTAAAACAAAAGCTCTAGGGAAATAAGTAGACTTCTGTTGTGAAATTTTGCTTGAATAGGACCCTGTCGTTGTAATCATAGATAACGTATCATTTTGTTTGTCAAGACAATATGACGTCCAGTAGGCAAGACAAGGTTAGCTAGGACAGTATCTGCCTTTTTCTTTGTACATGTCAAAAGAAAGAAAAAAATTGCCCATACTGTACTGCATTTTGATATTTTTTTTAAGTATTCTCTTGATACGTTTGTATAACTATTATTCATGCTAATGGAACTTATGTATTGATAAAGAAGACAAGAGAATTATGATCCATAATACTGCATTAATTTTTTATAAAATTCTACTTGAGACGATAGAAAAATTCCTGTGGAACCAAGGTACAGTATGACTTTGGTGATATAACTTTTTTAGTTCATCCAGGGTGAGGTAGCTTCCTAAGTTACACAGTACATTAATGTGTCCAAGTACAATTGTAAGTTTTTGATAAATGCCTATTTCAAATCTTTTGCACTGACAATTTCATGTATACTTATATATACTAGCTCTCTTTTATAATTTATTTTGTATATATTTGAAACAGTTAAAAGAAATTTTCTTAGCATTTGAGAATAATTGAGAGAAGAAATTAAGAACTCTAAAATATTTTTGGCATTTACATGACTTAGAATGCTTTTCATTTAAACAATACCTTTCTTCACATTACAGTAGGATGCTGAACAACTGCACTTCCAGTCAACTGCTCATTTTTTCTGCAGTGCAGTTTCTTCCCTTCTCTTAAAGTTCCTGCTCCTTTTTGATCAGGAAATCTCTTGCTATTTATGAAAACTTGAAAAAACACCTCTTTTAAATTCCCTTATATGTTAGCACAGTACTTTAAAAAGTAACTGTTGGCTATGGGCAAACGTACCTTTTAACCCCTTCATAATGGGAGGATAGTTGCTGCACAGGAGCGGGCATCTGGTGTTATCCTGTCACTGTAACTGCTGCAAAATTCCGTAGTGATCCACTGCTGTAAATTCAGCTCCCAATACAACAGTTAAAATTACAAAAGCTTTGCTACACTTTTATTGTCAGAGGAAAATGCAGAGATAACAGTTACATCATAGGTAGTGATCAATCAATAAACAGTGTGTTTTCATAACCACACAGAGGCCAGTCCTACTTAGTGTGGTAGTCTGGCATTCTACTGTATCTCCTAATATGGCCTAGTAATAAAGTATTTTCAGGGGAAAAAAAAGAATTCCTCATACCACTAGGAAAAAAACCCATATAAGGACATGTCTGGTTGGTGGATGGATATGTATTAGAGCAAACTACTTTGAGCAGAGAGAGTTAGTTAGCCTTGCTTCCCCCACTCCCCCCATGCAACCTGGTGTCCTCTGCTACCTGGTATTCTCTCCTGCTGCTGTTGCTGTTCCCAGATGATGGAGGCAAGGAGGGAAAGCAAGGATGCCCTGCAGGGAGCAGTTGTGCAGGGACAGTGGCAGTGGTGCACAGATTTCTCCTGCCAGCACAGGCCATAGAGGGAAGTGTGGAAGGAAAGCAGGGAGCAGAGGCTGGAAGGTGGAATCTGCATACTGCCACTGGTGTTGCTGGTAGAGCCCAGCATGCTATGCACCTGCTCCTCACCGCCACCAGCTGAAGCAGAGCAGGAGTGGCTCTGGCCTCTCCCTCCCCTTCCACAGATACCTGCCCCCCCTTCCATTCGCTGTTGATTTGCTGCTCTCTGCCTGGCTTCCTGGTGGCTACTGCTGACCTGGGGGCTCCAGCCATGCCTCGCCTCCATCCTGGAGGACTGAGGGACAGTGGGCCACACCCTCTTGAGGAAATCCTATATCCACCCATGTGGACGTGTAAGCTTTTGTGAGCAAGAACTGACTTCATCAGATGATTTAGTGAGTTCTTGTTCACAAAAGCTTATACATGTCTGATTCATTAGTGTATAAGGTGCATCTCTAACCTGCTTTTTGTGATAAAATACTATGCTTATGTTTAATGGGCTCGATCCTCATCGGTTGTAAATCAGTTTAGGTCTAATGAAGTCACTGATGCCATGTCTTGCATGTGAGCTAAGGATTTGAACCTAATGTGTATACATATACATGAAGTACACATATCAAGATAGTTTATATGAAATCACACACACACACACACGT
>NW_017729031.1:83729082-83739770 GCF_001723915.1 Gavialis gangeticus
CCCACCCACCCACCCACCCCCCGCTAGTAACATTTAACCAAAAAGGCAAGTTTAGACCATGGAAATGGAAACTGCCTAATCCTTCTATTAAAAATCAATGGGAGTTACATGTATGTGGGGAGAATTAAGGGGAGAATTTAATTGAACTAAAGTTTACTTGTTTCCTTTTGCATATATTAGGACTGAGGTCACAGTAGTATTAGGTGTGACATGCACTTAGCTCCTCAGCTGGTGTAAAGGAGCATAGGCCCTTGAACACAACACAAATATACTGGTTTATAACTGCTGGCCATGCCTTTTAATTTAGCCAGGAACACCCACCCTAATATTCAAGGACCTGATTGTGATTGTTGTTAATATTGTTTGCTTCAGAAAATGTCCCTTAAAGAATTCCAAGCTGTTACTAAATTAAATGACATAATTCCTGCGAGAAATTCCAGAGTGTTCAAATATCATGCAGTCTGGAGTTTTCTATCCACTGGGCAAGATGCACCTCAGAAACATCCCAGAATGCTAGGAAATTTGAAATGATGGCTGGCGTGGAGCCCCCCACACACCTCAGACCTTCTAGGTTTTAGGTACTTGAGGGATTTGAGATGGCAGTGTTAAAGTGAATGACAAATAACTTCCAGAGAGAAACAGTCAGCATGCGATCAGAACCCGGGGCAAACTGGAGGTTCAGGAGATTAGACAGCGGACAGAAGATAATTTATCCAAAACCAAATGAATCCTTTAGTCCCATTTAACTGTAGGTAAATATTAGGATCAGCTACTGTTTTTCCTTTTACTGTGTTTTTCTTCCTATTAACACTTTAAGGGTAGAAGTGTTATCACAGAAAACAATTATTAGTGAAAGTATTTCACTAAAGTAGGGAGTATTTAAAAAATCAATGTCTGTTTTAGTAAGAGTAGTATTCTGGAAACCTGCATGACACAGGTGCTTTACATTGGAGCTTGGCATGCAGGAGTCTGTTGCCAATCAATTGAGTTCTTTATTGTACTATAAAACCTATATTAAACTTAGATGACCTTTCATTTTGCTGTCTTTTGCTGTGGTATTTCACTTAAGGTATGATAGGAATAGGAAAGGTGTGGTCATTGGAGGACCTGGCTTTTATTTATACTTCTTCATTTCATTTCCTTTGTGATTTGGGCAAGTAATTTAGGTCAAAACACTCTAATTTGGATGCCTAAGAGTATGGGTTTAAATCTATATTTACATGTTTAAATAAGTGGCCTGCTTTCACAGATTCTGAGCAGATCCCAATAAAAACTTGGCAAGTCTGAAAATCTGCTTATTTGGGTATATTAATATAGATCTAAGCACCGAATTCTGAGCGGCCAGGTTTGCATTGTGACTTCATTTTTTGTTCCCTCAGTTTCTTCCTCTCTTAGCTAGGTCTAATTCTTATCTGGCAACATAGACTGTAAATAAATATCTCATATGATGCAGTTCTGGTTGTCCCAGATTTTGACCCATATCAAAACAGGAGCAGCACAGCCATTTACACACACAGCCCTTCCAAGCTGCATTGCAGCTCCTCTGCCAGTATGTGGCCAGCATGAATACATAGCCTAAAAGTCTTGTCCCTATCATCTGCAATTAAGTTAGGGTGAAGTTGCACATTACACATAGACTATACCAAGGGCACTTAAAATGTAAGCATCTAAACATTAAGCTTGTTAACTTGTGCTGAGTTTCCTCTGAGCATCTCAAAGTTATGCCACTTCAGGCAAGGGTTAACACTGGGCCATGCTACCTAGCTCATGTTAGGTAGCTTCAGTCTGCTCCACAGAAATAAAATGAGCAATTTGCATTTCACCAGCATCCCGGGATGCACTGCTCCCATTCCTCCACCTGTCCAGAGCAAGAATAGAGCACAGGTGTCCTGGCTTCTAACCATGCCCTTGCTTGCCAGACCTCTAGTGGCAGATCAGAGCTGTACAGGGAAGAAATGGTATTAACAATTAATGTATGACTGCCTACAGTACATTACAAATTTAACAGCCCTTAACATTCCACAGATTTCATATGGTTTAAGTGTAATGTATAACTTCATCCTTAGAGATGCACATGAGATAATGGGCTTGTCCTGGAACAGAAGGCTGTCTTCTGGTAAAAATGCAATATTTGGTGACAGTGCTAGGATGATTATGAATAAGGCTTTGTGAAGCTTCAGTTGCTGATTTGATTCAGCGGAGATTTGGCCTAATTCAGCGACCAAATTCTGAATCCGAATCGAATCAGGTGACCCTTTAATCTCTGAATTGAATTGGAACCCTCTGAATCAGTTTGGAAAGATTCAGAAAGATTTGATGATTCCGACATAGGCACAGTTTTAAGTGTTTTACTTAAATTGCTGTTTAAAAGATTTTGCAGAAACTGTGAAATCTGGAATTGTCCGTGAAATCAACAAAAAACTTAATAAAAATAAAATGCTGACTCTTCACTGGGAGCCAACAGTCCTCACTGCTGCTGTGGCCCAACTTCACAGACACCTGGGAGTGGAAGGCACTGGCTGGTGGGATGATATGAAGGGCAATAGAAAAAATAACAGCTGCCCCCTCTTCATTCCTCCCCCCCCAGGGCCTCTCTGCCAATCAGTGCCAAGAGGCAGGGCCACCTGAGTACATCTGTGAAATGTCCATGGAATTTGGTCATGATTAACCTGCAAAAATTGGTACGTCTAACCATGATTTAAGTAGACCCCTATCCATAGGTCTCAGTCTTGGTGAAAAGTACTTTTCATCACATCAGCTTTGGCATGCTAAAAAAAATGGTGATATTTCACATTTTAAAAAAACTACATATAATTACTCTTCATTCTATCGTTAGCTCAGTGTCATTTGCAGTTATAAACTTAGTGCCAAAATCTCCTGCTGTTCTAATTTAAATTCTTGCTTAAATCAATACTACAACCGGAGATGTAGCTTATTGGCTCATTCATTTTCTAAGTATGTTTTATTGTTATCAGCAAAACTAGAAGGAAGTTCTCTTTAGAGGTACAGAAAATCTTGATGGAAATAAAAAATGGCAAAACTAGATCATTACTTGCATAATTTGTATATGCTTACTAAAGTAACTGCAAAATATTCCATGGCATTTATGGGGTGATTCTATATTGTGAATTGTACAGCATAATTCAATATTGCTGCTGTGTTATTCATAGCAACATAATAAGTAACGGGCTTCATCTCTGCTAATTGGGGAAAATGGTAAGGCAGGAAGCATTTTGAGAACAGGAGAAGGCCGTCTGGCCTTATGATATACACCTTTTTTGTTTCATTTCAATTCCATTTTCCCTGTTCTTTTTTTCTAAACCTGTGAATCCCTCTTTCTCCACATGTACACATACTTAGGTTCATTTTTAAGATATTTATATTCTTTACCTTAAATCCCTTCCCTTGTAGTTTATTATATATCTTAATTAAAAGTGTTGTAAATAAGTGTAAATTTGTGTTGGCCACCAGGCAGCTTTGCTCTCTTTGTAATGCAAATAAGGATATAAATCATTATCTCTGCCTTGAGTGAAGATGTAGTCATTTCATTTAAAGAAGCTAATGGTGACATATTGCTTGGTCTTATACCAAGAATATTATGAGATGCTGCTTAGTTGCATATCAAGCTATATAGATTCACTCCACTGCTTCCCATATTGATGGAAGTGTCCTGTATCTTTTTGGAGAAACTGAAAGGAAAAATATGTCTCTATACATATTGGTCACTAGATACAGCATGTTTTTATGTGGTTTTGCAAGCGTGCATGCTCTAAAACTGAGTATTGTGCTTTTCCTGTGGAGTAAGGTCTGATGGGTGTTAAATTCTGTTAGTCAGTGCGTGTGCTGTATTTTGTCTTAGATTTATTGCTGTGTATAAACCTATGGTGCTTTGACTCCCAGAGATATATTACAGAACATGAAAAAGGATAACATCCAGGACTTCCACTCACAGCGTGTACTGCTGAGTCAGGGTGGCCTCATACTCCATTTTTATACATTTGTAAGCTGTTGGTGAAGAGACCTGCCAGAAGGGCCTACAGAAATACATTATTGTTGTCATGCAGCACTTCCACTTGTCCTAAGAAAGTCCATTCTCAATCTATCTGCTACATCTTCTCTCCTTGTCTGTTACCTTACATTAATTCTTTTGCATTGATATGACTAGAACAGGGTTATAAAATAATTTGGCCCCTGCAGACCAGGTGAATGGTGTGGGGCCAGTCCATGGGCCGAAGGACTGGTACAGGGCTGGTCCCAGAAGCTATATCAGGCCTATGGACTCCCTCTCTACACACGGCAACTTCTCCAGGAGCCACCCTGAGTATGGTGTCTGCCCTGGACTGGCCAGGGCAGGGCTGTGTGCAGCATGGGTCCCAGGCCAGCAGGGGCATTTGCTGTGTGTGGAGTACGGGTCAACTCCAGACCTAAGGGTAGCACCATGTTCTGGAGGATGGGCCATATCTTTGACACTTCTGGACTGGAGAGTTTTGTAGGGTCTATACTTCTTACCCCTTGAAGACACCGTCATGATGAAGCATTTCTATTATACTGGGTTTCTGCTTTCTAATAGGATTTCTCACTTGCTGGCATTTGCTTACAAACTTCCTTGCATAAAAGGCATACATTATTTTTCATTCGTAGACTTGCAGAAGAGCACACAATATTGCTTATTTAGTCTACCTGGGCATTACTCAGGTGGTTCTATAATTTTGCACTTTGTTTTATGTTAATCTTGAACCGTTTTGCATTTTATATTTGAGGGAGGGAAGTATGACCCAGGTGCTAATAGTGAGGAGCTTTTACCTTTTAATTCCTGGAAGAAAGACAAAGCACTGCGAAGGCACTTCTAATCCCTGATGCTTAGCTTGGAAGCTGAGAAGTTCATCTGGAAGGGTTAGGGATTTCAGCAGACCAGGTAACGCTGTAGGAGAGAGATTAGTAATTGTGTTCCTTGTCATTATACCAGAATGTGTTGTTCCCTTCCCCTCCTGGCCCTGAAGCAGTGTGCAAAATTTGTAACGTCTGCTATTTTGCTAAAAATCAGGAAATGCATAGCTTTTTGTTTGCAAGCTATAACCATTTTCCTTTGCATATGCTCAGGTTTGGATGCCAGTCCCCCGGCCAGTACTCATGAACTCACCATTCCCAATGATGTGAGTATAGCACTTTTGAATGCTCTCTGTGCCTTGATTTTATAAATATATAAAAATGAGAAATAAATCACTTGAATAGCATTAGAACAAACAATTCATTCTCTAAATCCAGCCATATCACTTGAAGAAGGTTGCTTCTTCATGCAGAATGATTACTGGGCAGATTAAAACAAAGGCATTTAAGAGTGTGTCAGTATGACTGCCCTTTTTATATCTTTGCTAGTGTAAAATCTCATTCAGATTTTTTCTTTAAAGTGAATTTAGTGCTCATGAAATCTGTCTGGTTGATTGCTCTAGAGAATGAAGCCTTTAATAATCCACAACAGGTGCAGCTGGAGAAGCACTGCAGACACTTCATATTGTCTCACCAACATGCCTTAACTATAACTACCTCTGGGAGGAGAGGACAGCTGCCCTGTCAGGCTTTTTGCTGTGCATCAATAGGACTGGTTTAATTTACTGAAGATAAAGTTGAAAGGGGATTAATTACAAATTAATGCTAATCTTGTAAGGAAAGGGAGACCCCAATATTTACGTTAAAGAATTGTCAGGTGTGTAGAAGGAGAGGAATGAAACTAGTGATAATTTTCAGCAGTAGGATACATGTAAAATCCTTTCTGTGAATTTTGCATGATGATTTTTAAATAAATGCTCACGACCTTGTTTGTGTTCAATCAGCATTTGAGCTGTTGAGTGTTACAGATACAAGTATTGGTGTGCAGTGAATTTCAAACTCTCATGCTCCGATATTCACAGAAGCGAAATATTAAGGGTGAGATTCTCAGCTTAATTTCCGACATATGGTGCACACAGAGGAGTCTGGGATAAATAGTTGGATAGCATGGGGTAGGTTTAGCTGGCCATATATTACTTGCTCCCCAACTCTAACTGAAGGCAGGGAGACAAAAGGCAGAAGGTATGATACTCCATTGATCCTGGATGGGCACAATGATTCCTATGGGACTATTGCAGACAGTAGTTGTTGGGGCCCATTTTAATCCCATTCCCCTCCCCACATCAGAACAGGAGGAGCAGAGAAATAATCTAAGATTATCTGTTCTGTCCCTTTCCACCAGCACTCTCCTTAGGTGGGCCAAAGCTAAACTCACCCAATTCAGTATTTGTATCAAGTGTTCACCTAGTTAAGGAACAGAAATGCACCCCGTGCAGGTGAAAATTGCAGTTGCAGCTCAGCGTCATGAAAGTTTCCCAGTGTAAATTTGGTTTGCATAACTTTCAATGCTGTGCTGTATTTTCCTCTGAAATTCCCTGTGCGTAACATGGGGCTTGAGTTCTTTTAACTCCAGTGAAACACATTTTTATATCCCTGTTTCCTGTTGGTGTAGAATACAAACCTTGCCTCTTGTTCATAAAGGAATAAATACAGGTGAGACAGGAGATCACTTTACAGCATCAGGGGAGGGTTGTCCCTCCTACTGCAGAGTGGCATGAGGTCTCAGGATTTGAGAGGGTAAGCTGTGAGTTTCATAGTCATTAGGGACTGGAAGGGACCTTACAGATCATCGGGTCCAGCTCCTCTTCACTGGGGCAAGAAAAACTACTGGGATCAGATGACCCCAGCAAGATGGGCATCAAGACACTTTTTGAAGATTGTCAGAGCTGGGGGAGAAGATTGTCCCACCTCTGGGGGAAGCCTGTTCCAAAATGATTCTCTTTTCCAGTGGCCCAAACCTTGGGGTGGTGTGTGTGCATGTGTTTATCTGTTATGGCTCCTTTATCTGAGCCCTCTTGATTGCATAACAACTGTAGTATAAAGAAATCCTATTTTATAGGGGAGTGGAGGAGCCGAGGGACCCATTCAAAGTCTTAAACACACTTTAAATGTACCTTTTTCATAAGATCATTGTAAAACACCCCTCCCGTTGGGAAGGAATAGTATTATGAGGCAATGCTTTTATGTAACTACCTGGAGAATTCCACTCACTTAGAACATGTGAGGGAGAACCTTTAAGCATGATGATGCTATGATCAGCTGCTTCTAGAAAATAAATCCTTTCATTTAATACACAAAGCTGCAGAGAACCTTGAAGTCTTTTATGCCTTAGAAAGCTATTATGATGATCTCTCCAGGGCTAGGGACAGACATTACACAAAACCGGTTTAAATGATCAGAAACTGATTTAGACCTGTAACAGAACAGATGTTCAGTGCACATAAACCAGTCTGAAAATGGCTGAAACTGGTTTGAGATAAACCTGGTTGAATGTAGTATCATACTTAACGGATTTGGGTCAAACCAGTTTATGCAATGTCTGTCCCAGACCCCTTGCTGGTTTAAGTTAAACCTGACTCCCAGCATGCTCTCTGGGCTGGGTGGGGCTCTCTGCTCCACAGCAGGGCTGACCCCTCCCCTCTGCTCCCTGGTTGCAGCTCTGGCAAGACTGAGGGCTGCTCCCCACCCTTCCCCTCGCCACTCCCAGCTAAGTAGGAATTCCACCCTCCCCTCTGCCTTGATGAGAGGTGTCTGTGTATCAGCCAGCAGACCACATGCTGGCTATGGTCCGTGCTGTGTCAACAGGTAGGATCAAGAGGTAGCTGGTAATGTCCCTCTGTTGCTTTCTTAATGGGGTAATAAAGACCGAGCTAGGGATGATAAACACTGTTATCAATTCCCTGCTGATCTAATCAGAGCATTCTACCCAGGCCTGGTCATGCCCCCCCTCAGCTCAGCTCTATGGAATTAAAGGGGGGCTGCTCCAGCATCCCCTGACTTCTAGCCTGAGCCACTGCAGGCATGTGCCTGCATGTCTGGGCTGTCTGCGCAGTTACAAAGTGATTTAGCCTAGCCAGGTTAGACTAACCTACAAAGATTGAATCAATTCAGGCTCAGGCTTTTTGAATGTCTGTCCCTAGCCCAGTGGAGTAGGGTGGGAACATTGCTATCACAGTTAGTCACTGGACACTTTTCAAATTTGCTTTTGTTCCTAGGGTTAAGTAAATCCTCTTTGGAGATGGCTAGGAGCTTTCCTGTTTCTGATTGCTCATGACTCAGTGAGATGAGTTATCTAGGTATTTGAAACATACATTTACACATGGCTTCTGTAAAGATCAGGCCATGTTTTGCAGCAGGATCCATTTCAAATAAGTAGCAGTTCTCTGTAAAGGTGATGCCAAAATGATTGTCATGTGTCCCTTTAAAGAACTCAGGATTGCAGTCACTAGAAGTCAAAAACTTATCATACAAGGTTTATCAGATGTTTGCCGCACCCAGTAGTTTGAAATACCATTTTTTTTTTAACTTTATACCTCTCAGTGGCCAGAATAATTTTGGCCAGTAAATTTTACCTCAGACAAAAGAGGCTGCTTTGAAGCCTTTTCAAATTCCCTCTTTTATCTTTGCCTGGAGATGACAAGCTGGCTTGAACATCTCTATCTTAAGGTGAGTAATATAACATTTTTTAGCAGATGTGGACCAGGTTTTCCTTGTGTTACAGGGTAAAGCAACACCAGAAATCAAGGGATGAACGCCCTTGTTTTTAGAAATTCTGCTTGACTAATTGTCCATCCCCATTCCCATTTTTAAAATGATTTAGTATACTTGTTGTTGTTCCTTGTTTAATTATGTTTCATGGGTGAGAAGAGGCAAGAGAGTATAATGGAAGGCAGTATTTTTTTGGAGGAGGACTAATTTCAGAAAAGCTCCACTTACGACATTTTAAAAGTATGTATTTTCTAATCAGGAGACTTCCATCTCAGTTTGCCTTTTTACAAGTTCAAAGCACAGAAAATCATCAGCTGTGCTAGAACAAACAGGGACTAGGAGCAGTAAACAAACATTTCTCTCACCCCTGAAATGATTGCAAGACCTGACTGGAAAGAAAGACAGAAACATAGAATCCTATAATCATTAAAACAGGGCTAGAAAAGACTTCAAGAGATTGTCTAGTCCAACTACATGCTCAAAACAGAATCAGCCCTGACTGAACATCCTATGCAAAAGTTTGTTTAACCTATACTTAAAAACATCAGTGACAGATGTTCCATGACCTCCGTAGGTTATCTGTTCCTATGTCTAATCACCTTCACAATTAGGATGTTTTTTTCTAATATCCAATCTCCCTGCGGAATTTAAGCCTATTAGTTCTTGTCTTGACCCCTTTGGAAACAGAGAGCAATTGATCACCATACTCTACTCTACTCTCAGTGTTTTCTGAGTTTGAAAATTTTCTCTAAATCTCCCATCAGTCTTATCTTTTCTAGGGTATATAATCACAATACTTCCAACCATTCTTCATACGTCACATTTTCTCATTCTGTATTTTTTTTGTTCTTTTCTGAATCCTTTCTAACTTGTCCATGTCTTTTTTTTTAAAGAAATGTGGTGTCCCAAACTAGTGCCTCACTAGCGCTCAATAGAGTGGAAGAATCATTTTGTGCGTCTTGCACATAACATTCTGCTTCCCAACCCAGTATGCTGTTAGCATTGTTGTGTGCTATAAACATTGACTCATATTCAGCTTGTGACCCACTGGAACCCCTCAGATCTTTTTCTGCAGTACTGCTGCCTCCAGCTAGTCAATCCTCATTTAGTATTTTTGTATTTGATTGTTCCTTTCTGTGTGTAGCACTTTGTGCTTCTCTTTGTTTAATTTTATCTGATTTGTTTCAGAGACTTCTCCCAGTTAATCGAGGGCATTTTGAATCCTAACCTTGTCCTCTAAGATACCTGCAATCCTATTCAGCTTTGTTATTTGTATATTTACTACATCTAGACTCAGTTACCTAATCTATCTCACTAATGAAAATATGGAACAATACTGACCTAGGACAAACACCTGGGGAACCCAGCTTGATAGTTACCCCCAATTTGGTGTTTCCTGGCCAGTTGATAATGGCTTAATTATAAAAACATGCTATGCTTTGCAGCAAAAAGTATAGGGGACCCTTTTCCTATGGTCTTCAAATTTGTACATTCTTCAGTTAAAATATCAACCATGAAACTAGGTCTGTGGGTTGGGGTTTTTTATTCCCGTAGCTATCATACATGAGGCTGAACTAGTATTTCATTTGATATAAGAAGCAAGCTCCAGTGTTCATGGCAAACTGATTTCAGGAAAAGAACATCTTTAAAATATCCCACTGGGATACCAAAAACTTCCCCTGCTCCACAGCACATGTTATTCTAGTTTTGGTTTCATCATCAATAACTCAGCAGTAGGGCAGTAGCCCCGGGAAGTGAAAGCCATTCATAGACTTATGCTTGGTTCTGTTGAACAAAACAATTCCTGTAAGAATAGATATTAATGGTAGTCCAATTCATAGTTTCATAGTTTCATAGATTAAGGGTCGGAAGGGACCTAGTAGATCTTCTAGCCCGACCCCCTGCCAGGGCGGGAGGACAACAAAACCCCAAAACAAGAAAAAACGGGACTCAAATGAGTCCAGCCAGGTAGGCATCCAGCCTCTTCTTAAAGACCCCCAGGGTAGGGGCCAGCACCACTTCCCTTGGAAGTTGGTTCCAGCTCCTAGCCGCCCTAACTGTGAAGTAGTTTTTGCGGATGTCCAATCTATACC
>NW_017729031.1:83740124-83766680 GCF_001723915.1 Gavialis gangeticus
TCTTCTCAAAGAGTTTCCCCAGGATTGAGGTAAGACTGACGGGCCTATAGTTGCCCGGGTCCTCCCTCTTCCCCTTCTTGAAGATGGGGACCACATTTGCTACCTTCCAATCATCTGGCACCTGGCCCAAGCACCACGATCGCTCATAGAGCCGTGCCAGGGGCCCTGCAATAACCCCAGCTAGCTCCCTCAACACCCTGGGGTGGAGAGCATCCGGACCCGCTGACTGGTCCAATTAAAGTGGGAAGCATGGAAGCAAAGACTTACCTCAGAGGAAGCCCCACAACATCCCTCTGAGGTATGTCTTGGGTCCTGTGCTTCCCACTTTGATTGGACTGCTATTACGTTCTATACTTATATGAATTGTTTAGTTTCCATATATCCTGTGGTTGGGTTAGAGCATATGTTTTAGACCCACACATCCAGCCTTGATTTAAAGACTTCAAATGATGGGGAATTCACCATATTCTCTGAAAAGCTGAAAATAATTGCCTTATTTGTAGTCTGGGTTTGTCTATCTTCAGCTTCCAGCACTTGCTGTATTTTTCCCTGTTAGTAGCTTAAATGGCCTATTGCTATCAGAAATGTTCTCCCCATGTGGATTCTTTTATACTGTATCATGATCTAAATCTCCTCTTACTTTTGGCCGACCTAAACAGAGAGACCCTGTAGCCTCTCAGTCTAAGGCAGGTTTTCTAAACCTGATATCAGTCTTTGTTCCCCTTTTCTGAGCCCTTTCTACTTAACCAACATCCATTTTGAATTGCAGATGCAAGAACTGGACACTCAGTGTCCAGGAATGGTCTTGCCAATGCCATACCCAAAGGTAATAACATGTTTCTGCTGCTATTCCATATTGTTCTGCTTGTACTCAAGGCTTGCAGTAATCATCTTGGCCACCATACCACACTGCGTGCTCATGTTCAGTTGGCTGTCCAGCAGGACCTAAGTCCTTTTCAGAATCTCCGCTGTCTAGGATATGGTTCCTCAACCTGTTAAATACACAAGACATTGCATAAACTGATGTTATGAGTCTGTATATGGCTGGTTTTCTTTCCCTTTTTTAACAATACTTAATCAACAGCTAATTTCCAGATGAAGGGGAATTGGCAGAGTAACATAAGTCACATTCTTATATTAAATGTAATTACAACAATCAGCAAATAATTTTAATAATCCTTAATGTGTGTTCAGTATTAAAACAAGTATAATAAATATTCAGGTAAGAAGTTGTCTCTATTTATATAGATGTTGACAAAAAGAATACAGCAGCTGCCATTTCAGTTCATTAAAATGAAGAATTGCAAGGTGAATTGCTTGAAAATGAACTTAAATTTGTCTTCAGAATAGAATGCACACACCCAGATGGGATTTACACACATATGCATTCAACAGCTTGGTTGCTAATTGATTTATACATACAAGTCCTATTGGCCCATCAAGAGAATAAAGCTTGCACACAAAAATGACAGACAGCAAATTGATAAGATCTCTGAGGCCCATTTGGAAAGTGGGCCCTAAAATTGTTCTGAAGTCAGAGCTTATTTTCTTTTTCTTTAATGTACATGTATTTTTAAATAAAAACATTCTCACTTTTACAGCTTTGCTTGTTAACTGCTTTCACCCTGATTCAGCCAAGGGTATTAGCTTAAACAAAACTTTGTGCCTGCTTACATTCAGTTGAAGTCAAATGAGCACAGCTACTCTAAACTAGCTGAGGAACTTGTCCCATATTTCTTGAGAATCATTTTGGAGCATATAAGGTCTCTCAGCCTTATGGTCTGGTTTTGCCTCTCCAGTAGGTATGGGGAGAAGGAATTTGTGCATGGGACAGGGTGGGGTTAAACAAGAAAATGCATGCCTTCACCTCTTGATGGGACATTTGGGCCAAGGAATCCTCTTTACGAGGGGAAAATGACTCCAATGGTAAGTGACATACCTATTTTCTTCTAATTATTTAACCCTGCTGAGCATCTTCAGTTTGCCTGGGTATGGTGAGAAACTGTGAGTGAATAAAGCCCTGGAACCTAAATCAAGTCCAGCTTCAAGTTCTAAACAGAATATGATGGAAGGCCTCTGTAATTTTGACCAAGATCCATTTTGCAATGGCAGCACATACACTGTAGATAATTTAAGCATGTGAGAAAATATTTGTATAATTATGGCTGATGGTATTTAAAACAGCAGCATGTATACCATCTACTACCCTGGTAAACAGGTGGTAGAAAACCTATCCATACAATAACAGCAGACATTCTCCTCCTAGACTACCAGTCTAACCTCAGCTACAAAATTCCTGGAAAAGAAGACATTTTCAGCAATTACTTTTTTTTTCTAAAGGACAAGGTCATAGTGAGAAATTAATCAAGAATTTAGGTGGACATGTGAACTACATCTCAAGTCTTTAAAACCTCCACGGGTGGAGAGGCAGTGGAACCTCCATCCTTGCAGGTTTTTAAGGCCTGGCTTGACAAAGCCCTGGCTGGGATGATCTAGTTGGAGCTGGTCCTGCTTTGAGAAGTGAGGGTTGAACTAGATGACCTCATGAGGTCCCTTCCAACCCAATTTTTTTGATTCTATGATATCTTGCACTACCAGATACAGATTCTTGTCGCCTATATTTGCATTTTTCTTCAAACAATGCTGTTTCTGAGTTACGGCATCTAAACTTTGTATCATAGTATATCTAACTGTGTATCGATAACTTGGTGACTGGCCTGGCAACTGTATACTGGGCTGGATTCTATAAACAGGGTTTATTTTGACTTGCTGAGACTGTGGTAAAGAAAATACTGTGATACAGGCAGATAACACCTCCTTTGCTGACCTCCCTTTCTGCATGTGCAGTGCACCATTTTAGGGCACCTGTACATGTGCCAGATGTCTGCTCCAGTACATGCTAATTAGCACACGTCGGAGCAGACTTGATTAATTGAGTCTTTTGGAATGTGCTAATTAGCACACTCCAGCAGCCTCTGTGTCACCTGTATTCAGAGTCACCATGCTTCAAAATGGTGGCAGCAGTGCTTTAACTAAAGTTTGTTTGACAAGTTTTAGGCAAAGCACCCCCATCGCCATTTTGAAATGCAGGATGATGAATACATGTGACACTGTGGGCACTTTAATTACACTAGCTCTTGGAGTCACTATAATTAAAGCGTTCCCCCCTTTACCCCAGAGAACATTTAGAGATGCCCTTAGAGCCTGGAGTTAATTTTGCTGTTAATGAGTGTTTCCATGTTTATATGCAGAAATTAAATGGATAAAATACTATACCAGAACATCTGCTAAGAATAGTTACTAGGCCCTGTGACTGCAAGGAGAACTTTCTGATTATGAATCTGTGATGTTGAATTGCCGAGTCATCAGGTAGCTTAAGATGATTACTCTAAGACATGTCAAATAGACCTTTTTGCCTCAGTGAAGTGTTGTCTCTGAAGCCTGGAATCGGTTAAATGCCAGGCTTTAATTTTTTCAGTGTAGACTATTTTCAGGCACGCATCCTTTGAGTGCCAGTCCATATTTCTATTCTGCTATATGCAACTGCATATGTACCTCAAGGAGTCAAGCTTGGAGACATTTTTGTGTTAGCAGTGCCCAGAAAGCTTCCATTCACTCTTCCTCTCCAGGCTTATACAAAGGCAGTAGACACTTCCTGCTCCCCATTTCCTTTCAGCTGCCTGAGCTCAAGGCAGTATTTCTCTGCAGTCTGTTCCAGATTTGTCTGACCATTTTTCAGACCCAACCTGTTCTACCCTCTTTCTTCTTTTTGTTTTTCCAGACAAATTCTGGTTTGCCTTTTCTCATTATTCTCCTTTGTGCTTCTGGTCTCCATCATTTCACCACTGAAACATGAGGCTCTCCTAGCCTACTCCTGTACCTGCGTGAGATTTCTTTTTTTTCCCATGACTCTGACCAGGCTTCTTCCTTCACACTTGGCATGGCTTCAGGCTATTTCTCTGCTGAAACAGGGCTGTGTCTGCCATGGATGAGTATGGTAAGGTGCTTTTGCTATTTAGGTGAGTCTCATGTCCCAAAGGGTTTTCAATTTTTTCACTTTTTGACTTTGAAAGATCATGAAGTTAGACTCTAGCAACTCTATGGGGTTAGTTGCTAACTTCAGCATGCAGGAGTCAGGTGAGCAAAGACACTGCAGAGGTGTAACTTCCTTTTTGAGACTAGGGGTCTCATTGGCAGGACCCCTGGCAGTGCAAGACTAGTTCAAAGGGAGGATCCCAACCCAGGGTTTTCCCTGAATGTGTCTTCATGCTGTCTTCACCCCCCTGCCCCCAACATAAGACTTCACAACTATACAGGCATGTTGAAGATGCTTATAAATGACCCAGGACAGATTTCTGGTTCCAGATAATCTGCCTTAACAGTGCCTATACAGCATAAAAACAAGTGCCCCCTCTGACACTTATTCATTATAGAGCCAATACTCCAGCACTGCCTTCCATCCTGGCACCAGTGGCCTTGGCAATAGTGTCAGTTGCTCCACTGATGTGCATATACCTCAGTGGTTTCCTGCTACACCATTGCCGCCAGCATTTTTGACATCTGTGGTGCCACCTCACCTCACTGAACCAAATGATATCACTGTCTAGCCAAAACCAGTTTCTGCTGTTCTCCCTGGCCTGGCTGGCACTAAGATCTATCACCTCCAATTCTGGTTTGTTAAGGAGCTGTTCCTGTTTCTATATACATCAACACTACCAAATGAGGTATCCTCATTTGACCATTCTTTCAACCTCTGGACAGCCATCACATTCATGATTTCTGGCCCAGTAGCCACAAGAATGAATCTCTGAGCTGCACATTCAAGAGGCAGCTCTCAGGACACATTCCACCACCTGTGATCATGGTCTTCTGTCAGCATCACAGGCCATTCATGCTCAGATCTTGAGCATAAGAAGACTTTGCAGACATAGCAGCTAGAATGAAAAAGCTTCTTTACACTAAGGTACGTTCCTCTTCCTTTCCTACTGAGATGTCCCTCATTCATTATCACTCTGTAAGGACCCAGTTAACATCTGAAGGGGGAGGTCCTGTTTCTCTCCTCCCAACTATCACTGACAGTTATGAAGAAGTCTCCCCACAAGGTTAGGGGACAGATGTGAATGCCTTTCAAACTCAAGCTTGTGCATAGAAGCAAAACTACATTCCAGTCTCAGAGCTAAAATCAATCGAAAGAGCATTTTGATCATTTCTACATCATATTGTGGGGTATCACATCCAGATTATGATGGATATAATCACTATAATGCTTATAAATATAATACAAAGAGGGAGGAGGTGCAAGATTTTCCCCCTTTGCTGGTAGGTAAGCAGGCAGCCTCTGGAACTAGCACATTCAACATAGGATATATCCATCAGCCATGTGCCTCCTGTGATTGTAGAATACCCAAGTGGATAGCTTCAGTAGGCCTGTCTCTCTCTCTCTCTCTCTCTCTCATATACTGAATGGGTGATCATGGACTGTGCACTACAGGAACTTTTCTGGAAGGCTGACCTTTTTTCCTCAGACAGCAACAAAAAGTGTTACATCATCTTCTTCAAGGGAGGATTCAGATGGAGCTTATTCTCCAAAACTTTTTTCATGCTATGCTTAGAGAACTTCTTTTATACTTTTCACCTATTCATCTAAGTCAGCAAGTGCTATGGAAGATGCGACACGTTTCCACATGACTAATCTTGCTGTCCTCAACTTGGACAAAGCAGTTTTTGTTCCTAGATTTTCTGTGCATGTCTGTGAGTAGCCCAGGTCTCTACCACTGGTCCCAGACCTGCTCTCCCAGTTCTTCCTGGAGAGAAGACACTCCACGTGGATCTGCACACTCTGTATTTCCCAGCCTGGATACTGGATGGTTTTCAGCAATTGAATAGGCCTGCTCCTCTCCTGACAGAGCTGTTCCCATCCATAGCAGGAGAGACTCAACCAGACAAATTTAACTGCCTCAATGGCAACATTTTTGGCTTGGTCCTATATGAAATCTCTTTCTCCCCACAAAGCTTCCATTCTGGCCATCTTTGAGTCTCTGTTAGAGCTGAAGTATAGTGACTTGGCCCTAAGCTCTGTCAAAGTGTACCTATCTACTGTCTCAGCTCACCACCCACCTGTAAAGGGTCTGTCTATCTTACCTTGGTTTTGAAATTGGCTTTAAAGCTCAACCAAGATATTCTCCAGTAGAAGATGCAATGCCTCAGTGAGAGCTAAGCCTGGGTTTACTGCCAAATGGGCTCACCATTCAAACTGATGAACATCAGCTTGCTACTCCATTTGTCCCTGAATCTGGCATTCTTGATGGCCACCACTTTGGTAAGAAAGGTGGGTGAAAACCAGGCACTCATGGCAGATTTCCCCTCCCTCCCCCTTCATGAGGAGAGCTTGCTGTTGGCAATCAGAGCCCATAACATCCCAGACAACTTTGGTAGACTCACCCTGGAACATGTCCATCACAGATATTTGCAAGGCAGACTAGAGCTTTAAAAACCAAGCACTGTGCTGTTATTGAGGCCTCCAGACCAGATATGACAGTAGACAAAGCAGCCAATCCAGTCACAGTTTACTTTAAACTCTGAGACCTGCTGCAAGTGATTCAGGCATTGTTCTGGAGTTACCCACAGTGGAAAGTGCATATGGACAGACACTGCAAACAAAAAAAAGCGCAGTGACTCGCCAGAACTTACTAGAGTTCTTTGAGATGTCCCACGTCCTGTCCCTCCTTGGAGTCCGTGTCACTCTGGGATTCTGTGGTTGAGGGAACTGACAAGTAAGAAGCATAGACTGTCTTTTCTAACCCCTGTATTGAGCTCTGGAAGAGGTCAGGTGCACGAAGTGTCCAAACTCAAGTGTTCAAGGTGCATGCTCACCTACAGTGGAATAGGGACATGGTTGACACATCTGACAGATCATCAGACTTGATGATCTATTGAGGTCCCTTCCAACCCTAACATCTGTGAATCTATGACTCTCAAAGAACTCCACTTATTGTTCATTACCTTCTCTATATTTTGAGCAGAGCTTTTATTTCTTAATCTTGTTCTTTTTGAACCTCGTGTTATTTACCATTTAGTTTCTATGTCAAGAGAGAATGCCATTAATTAAGGTTAGAAAAAATGTACATAAGAATTACCTGACCTTCGTTTCAGTAATTCTAAGGGGACCTGAGAGATCACTGTAAATAATCATATCTTATTTTAATTTAATTTGAAAATTTGTTGCAGATCTCTTTGCCATCTGTTAGACTTAATACCACAGCCATTTTAATGTCCAAAGTTAGCTTTCTTTGGCTGCTGAGAACATAATAATATAGATCTGGAATTAGCAAAAATTTCTTTTCTTCCATGTACCTTAGATTTCCATTCTGCCACTGTTCTTATATCCAACATAGAAATAATCCAGCAACATTCAGAAATTCTCCTCCTACCTTTCTCTTATACAATTTTCTCTCTTTTCTCACATTTTTTATTCTTTCTTTGTTTCATTGATACATTGTCCATTGGTGGCCTCTGGAAAGGAAGTTTGTGATCTCATTATTATAATAAGAAGACAGGTATTCTTTCTCTAAACATCCTGCTCTTGATGGCACTCTGATATGAGATGCTATTAAGTAGGAATGGGCATGGAGACATTAACCACCTTCTCATCCCCAAAGGATTTTCAGAAAGGAGGAAAGATTGAGGAATATTGAGAACTGTTGTGAGTCCTAAACTGCTTGTGTCTGTAATATATCTTCCCTGGGTGCTTCTACATATGCACCAGACTGTGCACTAACTGATGTTACTGTGCAGTCCAGATGGCGCTGGATGGGTCTTTTCCCATGCTACTGCACAGTAGCACTGGCATCATGGTTCATGCCTGCTGATGCTACGTCACTGTAGCACTGGGCTATGGAGACATAGCGTCTTGTGTAGACGCGCTCCCTGCGTATATATATGACTTCAGTCTCTAGTGCTGTCAACCTGCTACACTTTCCTCTCTCTCTGTCTGATATTCACCTCTGTGAGCCCATGTTTCTTTAATCTTATTTACCTTGAAACCTTTAGGCTTTGCTTGCCAGGGGGTTGTTCAGTGTGGACAGAGAAATTGACCCAGGATAGTGTTAAGGTTGAGACTGGCCAGTTCATATGTAGTCATAGTATAAATATGTTTAAAAGAACGTGAAAGAGCAAGGAGGACCAGATGATATCTTTGTTAAAAGTTCAGTAACAGAAGAGCTACTTAGCACTTTATACAAAGTAACTCTCCCTAAAGTTAAGTGTGCAATAAAAAAGATTCAACATTTCATCTTTGATTGGTTCTGAGCCTGGGTGAGGAAACACCAGAAGATGAATTTGGTAGCATAGCTCTATTTTCCATATCTTAAGCCTTCAGTGCTAGTTTGGCATAATCTTAGCACAAGTAGAACTCTCTGCTCAAAAGAGAAAAAGGACTGGAACAACATCAGGTTGTTGCAGGTCAGCAAGAAGTCACAACGGCAATGCTGTTGAGGGAAGTTGCTCCTGTTATATGTGGCTCGCACCAGTGCTTTTAGTCTCTTGCTTTCATGAGCATTAAAGTCATTCACACCTTTTAACAAAAACAGGTGGCCCACCAATCCCTTGACCTTCACCGTGTAATCATGCTTGCATCCTGCGAGTTACTGTCTGAGGATCCGCTTTAAGAAATTCCCTCCATACTTTTTTCTAGCTAATAGGCTGCATAATCGGACGCCAAGGGACCAAAATCAATGAAATTCGACAGATGTCTGGAGCGCAGATCAAAATCGCCAATGCCACAGAAGGTTCATCGGAACGTCAAATTACCATCACAGGAACCCCAGCTAACATCAGCCTTGCCCAGTACCTCATCAACGCCAGGTGAGATGTGCTAACCAAGGCCCCATTCTTTCACCCCAGTCTTTATGACCTCCTTGTAAAAGAGAAGCCAATTAAATAAGACATACAAAACTCAGACAGTAACACACACCCCAAGCATCACATTCATCAGAGATGACTTCATTAGGTTTCAGGGCAGCAGATTAAGTGAACACACTGGTGATTTACTGTATGTTGATACCTGAAGTGAATGTGAATATTATGTTATTATTCTGGATTCTTCTGCCAGGAACACTCTCTGAAGGGCAACTCATAACCAACTTCTCGATGTTAGTACTCATGGCCACAATCAGTATTTTGCTTCAGTTGTGGGCCTGTTAACATCTTCCTAGTCATACCCCATGTTTGAAAGAGCTTGTGTGTAATCAGACTGAGTTATTTTCTGCAGAAACATGGCAAGTTCTCAGGCAGGGCATAGGGAGTGATTTGTTTTGGTGTGGAGAGGACATAATTTAAACCCAGCAACTTTGGCCACATCACAAGACCATAAGGAACAGCAAACCCTAAATGATAAGTTCTTGATACCTCTTCTACATGCTTCCAAGATTCATAAATGTCTTCCCCTTTCAAATTAATATATTTAAAGTAACAAATCCAGTAAATAAATAAATTGAAGTAGCCTGTTTAGTTTCATTTAAAAATAGCACATATGCAATAAGTTTGACCTGTGGACATTTAGTAATTGAACATACTGAAAATGTTTACCACCAGCATTGACCCAGATTACAGTCAGGACACCTGAATATGGTTTACTGGTTTAAGGATGTATTAAGTGGCTCCTATTAATGGCAAAAAAAAATAAGCATGCAAGTATGGACTATTTAGTAGAATATCCTTTTTAGGAAGCAGGCAATTTGGGAGTAAACAGTTGAGTTTATTCAAGAGTGTGACCGATATTTGAGGTTTTGGGGGCACTTAGATTTAGTCAGATCTCTTGTATATGTGTACAAATACGTAGATGGTAGGATAGGGTGAAGGGGAACCTGAGAGGAAATGTGAGTCTTATCTTCTGGGATATTCCCTGAAAAAAATGCATTGTGCTGAACTAAAAAAAAAAACTGGTTAGTTGCAGAAGGGATTGATGCAACTAAGACAACTTTCAAATCTTTCTAAGCTGGGTGGAGCATGTACCATGCCATCACATGTCACTGGGATTTTAGCATTTATCCAACATGCCTGTTAACTTACAATATTATTCCATGTGTCCTAGAAGTGATTTATTTCTTAGTAGCTATGTGATGACTTTGGTGCTCCTTATGGTGAAGGACTGATAGCACTGCCTAGATCGGGTATAGTGCAGGTAGGCTTTGTGCAAGATTTCTTTTCATATGGAGTTGTGCCAACTAACCTCAGCTCTAACCTGTAGCAACCTCCACCATTCTATTCTCACCCCTCCTTCCCATGCCGCTGTGCCAGAGCACCTTTATTTTGACCTGTAGAAGCTTTCTGTTGTTCAAGTCCTTCATCTCTCCTGAGCAGAGACTAACAGTTCTGCCTAAATCTCCTTCAAAATCTATGTGACCTTCCCACCTACAAAGCAACACTCTGAGAACAGTGTTAAAGTTGCTTTCAGAGAATTTTCCTTAAATTCTGACTGCCTTTTAAAGAATCCCTCCTTTTTTTTCTTTGCAGGTTTTGGCTCTTAGCTTTACAGATAGGCACTATGTGCTATGAATAATCCAGAGGAGATGGGTTTTGGGACATAAAAAATATGTCTTATATCAGACTCTCCCAGCTTTAAAAATCTAAGGCAATATCAAGATGCAAAGGGGAATTTAGTATTTATAAACATTTTGCAGATAGGTTTGCTACATACCTATTTATACCTAAGGTGACCACATGTCCTGGTCTGGCAGGAACAGCCCTGGATTTTGAAGGCTGGTCCCAGCTGGTTGGTGAACATTAAAATGAGAGTCCTGGAATTGCAGGGGCACAGTCTGGCAGGGAGGTGTAGTAGCATGATGCACCAGGCAGCTCCGTCTCCCCACTGGACTGCTCCCGCGCCCCTGTGCACCAGCTTCTGCCACTGTCTGCAGCAGCATCACTGACTTGGGGAGGAGGTAGTATCCCAGATGTCCCGGATTTCCTCATGGTTACCCTACTGATACCTAACACAATCACAGAAGCAAAGACATAAAAAGCTAAGCCATTTTACAGTACGTAACAGTATAGCCCTGGAATGACTGTATATGCTGCCCCTGGAATGCTGGCCTCTAACACCTACAGTATCAGAGCACAAGCAGCCGTGACAATGAATGTCCACAGCTACCAGGGTTGGGACAGGTGGGAATAAACTGGTAAATAACTGTGTGTAGGACAAAAAAGGGAGCAAAGATAAGGTTCTGATGTGGTCTGTGGAATAGTTCAGTTGTGGAGTTGTGATCATGGTAAGGTGTACCCTGTGAGCAAAATAGGGCATATACTGTTAGATGTCTTAGCTTTTCATTTCCTTGCTTTTGTGGGTTCTTATTAATTATATTTTCTGTGTAGCAACCTCTGCTGTCTCACAGCAGAGATATTTGGAAACTAATTATTTTTAATGCTTACGTGGTGGTAGGGAATATTCCTGTGAGGCAGTAAAAGTCAGACCTGGACACAGGCATGGGCGAGCTGGGTGGCCGCCCAGGGCCGAGACAGAAAGGGAGCCTAACAATGAAAAAAAATTACAATTGCAAAACAAGTTTTAATATTACATATATATGGAATGGGCAATGTTATCAATTGATAACAAACTATTTAAAGACATCAGTACCACAGATGTGATAAACACTTTTGCAACAAAAAAAATCATTATCTCTAGTGAAGTGGAGGTTGATACTAAAAGTTTCCCTGGGGCTGCCAGGAGTCTAGTTATGGTACTGGTAAAAGTGCTACTGACAGAGAACATTTTCTCTCTCAGCATCTGTACATGAGCCCTCACATGCTGTAGGGGAATATCTGGCAGAAATGTGTAACTCCTGGCAGGCAAGGCTTTTTCATTTACCCAACAACATCAGTCAAGTTTCCATGTGCAGAGAGAGCCCTTCCTCAGCCAGTCATGTTTGGTTGTGCTCAAGACCTTGCATCTGACTTGTGTGCCCAGTATAATAAATCTCAAAATATAATGTACATAAGTTGAAAATCACCCAAAATTGGATGTTAAAAAACTGATAATTATGAGAATTATGGCACTACACACACAAACCTTATGTATAGGGCCTTGAGCATGCATTAGCCCTATAGCACTCGATTTTCTCAGGGGCCACCTTTCTATCAAACTTGGGATAAACAGTGTTTTTAGGATTTGTACATCACCAATGGAAAGCAGAGCTGCCAAAAAACCTAATCCAGAGCTGAATTCAGATATTTCTCTAAAAGTTTATGAAACAATCTAGAACTTCAAAGGACATCAGACCTGAACACTGACATTTCACACTAATTGGCCACTTACTTTTAGAGGCAGGATTTTAAACCCATTTTAAAATGCAGCCCTAACTGTGGTGTTGCTAGGAGAAGTCTCCACAAAGTGGATTAATATAATGAATATTTCAGCATGGCAGATTACACTGGAGAAAAGGGAAGAATGAGTGGGATATAGCAGAAAAGAGGACAGTTGTGAGTATACCACAAAATCTTTTTCTTTTCTAATCCTTTGATTAAGTACTTGTTTTTATCTCTTCCCTTTCCCCTTTCTCTTTACCTTTGTCTATTCTAGGCTGACGTCTGAGGTCACTGGAATGGGCGCACTCTAATTTCTACCTATCATCCTTCATTCTGCATCACCTGACCCTCTCAAGCCAATGACACTCCACCCAGCTTGTATATCTGTATAGCTACTGTCTTCCCCTTATCTCCAGAGAAACTTTTTCTTTACTAACACACACACACACACACACACACACACACACACACACAAAAATGTTTCTTTATAAGTTCCATACTGTGACCCTAATGTTGGTACTGAACTCTTTATTTATGGTCCAGGCCTGTACAGTGTTAATTATTTTAATAACCTTTTGGGGGAGGTTCCATTGGTAAGACTTCAGAAGAAGGTTGGTCTCTAGTGTCAGTTTAGCTTAGCTATTTTAAATTTGATTTGGCATTCTAACAGCACTTATTGTAGTGTATGATCTTTGATGCCATCTAGAGCTGTGTTTGCTTTGATATACTTATTTTCTCACAGTTATTCCATTGATGCTCCCATATTTTCATTTTGCTTGTCCTGGCTCACCTTTTAAACCTTTAATCCATGTCCTGAGAATATGGCATGGTTTTCCCCACGTTTTTTTGGAAGCAGAATGTGTAGGAGCCAATGAACCAATCTCACAGTCCCCATTGGTTCCCACACAGGAGATGCTTTTTCCAACATGGCAGGGTCCAGACAAGCCATATTTATGCCTACTAGAAGGGGTGGGGGGAAAGTCTAATTTTTTAACTAAGAAGTAATTGGGCCCAGGGAGGATTTAGTGATATGTAATTCAAAGCCACAGGGGCCTCTAATAGTATTCTGAAAACAAAACCCATAGAGAACTTTTGGACTTAGCTCAGGAAGCTCAAATCTCTGTGAGCCTGCCGTGTTTGTCATTGTTTGTATTCAATAAATGTCTGTGTGCAGCTCTGCTACCAATGAGCTCTGATTTCTGACTCTCTGTTCTTCCTACTGGATTCCTGGGATGAGCTTCTAATGCAATCCTTGCTTGTGTCCCCTGCCATTTTTCTAGTTTGACTATGGAAATCTGGGGTCATTCACAAAACCTTCTAATTTTTTTTCTCCATAAGGTTCCCTTTTGTGCTGCAAAATAATTCCATTTTGCCTAAGATTAAAATATATCTTGTAGTATGGAAAAAAATAATTCATATCTGGCCCTCTTGTCTGGATGAATCTGCCATGGATCCTGCATCCTTACCTATTGTTCTTCAGACCCAGCCTTGTTTTCTGCTTCCAGGGTCTTGTCTTTGTATCTCTCCCCTACTTTTTATAAGGGAAAAATTATATATTTCCCATAAATATTTTATAGTGTACAGAGTGTATAGTATGTATTTTATTATATCATATAAGCAGAAATAAAAATCATGATAAATGGCAGAGCCAACCTAGCTAAAATATTTGTGCAATGCAATGCATTTTTGCATTGAAACATATGGGAATTATACTATTTTTCCTCCTGAGTTTCAAGATCTCAGTCCTTCCCACTCTCTCTCTCTCTCACCCCAAAGCTCCACAAACACACGCCCATAAATTCAGGATTTCCAGACCTCCTCTCTTCTTCCATGAGAGCTATGCCATCTACTCTTCGGCCATCCTGTTTATAAGGCTGCTTATCTATCTGAGTTCAGATTCTGTAGTTGGAATTTCTCCTAATGTCAAAGTTTCTGCACGTGCTTGTTGTGTAGCTCTGCATCTGCCATGCACTGCAATTTGATGAACTTCAAGGGGGACAAATGAACATGTACATATTTCTGAGCTAGCCCTAATGGGCCAAGGAACAGTGACTTCAGTTCAAGGGCACCCTGGGGTGAGGCATGAGGAGATAAGAGAAGTGTGATGAGATAAGCAGATAAGATAAGCTGATAAACCAGGTGGTGGTTTGTCCCTGGTTGGAAGACCCCTGACCCCCCTACTGCTCAGCCTCTGTGTAAGGAGGTAAGCACCATAATATATAAATTGGCATTTGAAATCAGGTGCTACTCAATTCCCAAATGTTTTGGAGGGGTTCCTTGAGTTTAAAAAGGTTGAGAACGACTACCATGGGGTATATGTGGGCTTTTTAAGCCCCAGCTGCAATAGGGTGTGTATGTATGTGTGTGTCAGAAAATGCCATCTCAAAGGCATTCTTTCAGAAGATAAGATGTAACTGAATGCCTGATAGTTGGGGAGGATGATCAGGAGCTGTGCTCTTTTGTTAAAAGTATTTAGTATGTATAACTCCCAGCTTAACCCCTTTCTATGAGTAGACATGGCTGAAGATGGTGCTTAGGCCATCCTCCCATTATTCCCATTCTAGTCACATTAGTGTCACCCCACAGCTTGGGCTGTAGGGCTCGAGAAACCAGGATTGTAGGTGCTTCTTGCAAATGTGCAAAAAAAAGGGGGTGCGGGTGGGAGGAGGATGGTAGAGACACCAGTCTTAGTAAAGTATCTTGAACTTCAAGTGTTTTGAGGTCACTGAGGAACTTCAAGCCATAATACTTAAACAAACTTCAAACTCCTTAAAATGCTTAGTCTCATCCTTCATTTGCTATGAGTGGTCTGGTCTCCACAGCAGTTTAGATTTCCCAAGCTTTGTTCACGTGATCCTGCAGTGAAATGCACTAGAAAGTGTCTCATTATGTGAGGATTGTGGGGTGACAGCATGCTCCAACTAGTGCCAGTCATATACTTGGTAAATAGCCTCATTTCCAATAGAGAGACTGGCATTGGTTACGTCTGTGAGGATGTCTGGGCGAAAGAATTGTTGAGCTCATGCACCTGAGTTATCAGGGACATCTCCTCATGTAAAAATGGCCTCCCCTCATTTAAAAACACACCAGATGGTTTTCCCATTCATTTATTAGTACAAAGCCACACTTCAGCTTCATACCAGGGTCAGCCATGCCCTATGCCATTCCTGACTTTGCATCTTTCACTGCTGTACGGCATTAATATGTTCCCGATTTAAAGTACAAGGAATGTCTGTAGAGGAGCTTGGGGTGCCACAAAAGATAAGCACATGATCCACCTAGAAATACCACCCACTAGTGTTTTAAAATAATACAAGTCAGTATATCAGCCAATAAGTATAACAACAAAACATCTTCCATTCTATTCCATCCAAAGCACCATATTCACTTCAGATTTATAAAACATATCCTGGAGATGAACACATGTTTGCTATTTAAGCCAGGTACTTGAGGAGAAAGTATTCTGGTATCCTGTGCCCTATCAGGACAATGAGATGGCTTAAAAAACTAGTTGCCTTATTTTGCACTGATTAGTTTTCAGGTGGAATTGTAGGTAGAGCTTTCTGAACTAATCTAATCTTGAGCTGAAGAATGCAAAGGATGGATTAAAAAAATAAATCTGCAACCTGTAGATGTGCACAGAGTTAACAAAGCAGGTGTTGCCATTGCTGTAAGTTGGTCAGTGAAACTGGGGATCCAGGAGACAATATTTGCTTCAGAACTGAAAGTGGATTGAAGTTTGGCTGTGTTCATAACCCCTTCGTGTTGTCTTTTTGAGTAAGTTTGCAAACTTTCATGAATTATAGCATCTAATCAGAAAACATGAACAATCCCATTTTGACCCAGGTTCATTTACTGAAGAAATGAGTTGGTAGTGGAAATCTACCCTGAACCTGTCATACCCAGTTTAAGACTGTAAACTCTTTATAGCTGGGACTGTCTGGTTCTCTGTGTGTTCAGGGTGTAGAACAATGGGGCCCCAATCTTGATTAGCCTTTAGGAACTGCCATTAATAATAATAATTCATAATACTCCTAAGTGTCATACTTCTTTGTGCTTGACAATTGCAGTAGAACAAGTTGCCATTAGCTTATCTTTATAATATAATTTCTGCTTCTTTCAGAGCAGCACAGAAGCTCAACTGCAACCAATATTGTGATGGTGGAATTCACTGTTTTGCAACGGGTCCATTCAGGGACATATTTAATCCCAAAGATATATGGGTAGAATTCCCTCTGTGCACTGTTTGGAGGGAACAAGTAGGATAAATATCTTGTGTTGACCTGCACTAAAGTGGATTTTACTGTGTGCCTGGAGCTTCAAGTTTGCAGAGGGATGAAGATCTGTGAAAAAATGCTATATCACCAGGGTCTAAATGCATAAGTGAGAGTGAAGGAATATGAACACCATGGGACAGATTCACTGCAGGGAGAATGGAGAGAAAGTGCTCTCGTCAGAAATAAAAGATGAAGGGGGTTTCTGCTTGTAAATAGGGAAATTGTAGCACTTTCAACAGTGCTTCTCAAAGTGGTTTCCAAAGGCGGTCAGCTTCAAGATATCCATTTTACAGACTAGGAAAATTAAGGCACAGAAAGGGGGATGTGTCTTGCCCACAGTTAGCTAGTGGACCTGTGGCAGGGCTGAGAATAGAGAAGCACATCCTGCCCGCTTGCTCCCACTCAGCATGGGTGAAAGCCTGAAAATTAGGTAGCGTAGTGGTTTAGTCCTGAGCGCCTGGCCAGAGGCTTTGTCTCAGGTGTGCTTCCTAAAATGCCCTTTGGGCCATGCTAAACTGCCTATACTTTCTCATTTGCCATGCTAAACTGGCTATACTCTTTTGTTTCTGGGCTTGGACATGTGCTGACAATGGTGTGACTATGGGAGGACAAGTAGGCTGCCAACTCATGCTGTGGACAGGTGGCTCCAGAATGGTGGGGTCTGGGAGTCTTTGCCATGATAGCAACAGCAGCCAGTGTAGAGACAACACACTGCTACAGAAGCTGCTTCATCAGCAGCCAGGGTCTTTGGGTCCCTGGGGTAGATAAGTCTGACCCCCACACTAAAGTAGTGTTTTGCCCAGAACGCACAACTTGTCACTTATGCCTCCATGTGCTGAGCAGGTATGAGTAGGTGGGTCCAGCTTCTTGGTAACACTGTCCCAGCTCACCAAGGAGTCAGAGCAGACCTCCCCATACAGGCTGTTTGTCTATGTCAGACAATGAACCCACAGCCTAGACTCACAGGCTGCTGCCCCCACTGCTGCCCTGGGGCTGACATCACCATTTAGTGCACAGACAATTAATTAAACCAAATAGCCCTGTTGGCCTGCCCCAGACCAGGCCAGAGACACATTGCAGTGATTTTAGCAGAACAGAGACTGACAAAATTATCAGGAAAAGGCATTTTGGCTGGTCTCTTGATCCTCCTTTTCCCCTGCTTCTGGCTGTTGTGCCCTGCCTCAGGTTCAACAGAACCTGCTCAAGGAGGCTGTTTCTGAGTAGCCATTCCCAGAACGGAGCAGAGCTGAGCCAGGGTACTGTGTAGGAGGGTTGCTGTGCCCCAATAGTGTAACTGAGGAGGGGCGACCCAGGCAGCAGCCCTGGATCCCATCTTTGGGGATGGCAGAAAAATAGCATGGCAGCCAGCACTGCTCCATGCGTTGCCACTGCCCAGAGCATGGAGCTGCTGCTCAAGAGCATGGTATGCTTCTGTTGTACTCCCAGTGCTTTTCTAGTCATCCCTTTTCATAGCTGCTCTGCCTCAAAGGTGCCTAGGAAAAAATATCCCCTTCCAAGGACAGTCCCACAGACAGTGAAGTCCTCACACTGCAGCCAGCTCTGATCCTGTGTGTGCAGATAGACACCCATACTCAGTCATTGTTCCTGCTGCTGCTCAGTGCTGTTTCCCCCTCATATTCCTTTGGGGATGTTTGCTCCTTGGAGCTCCCTGGGGACATAGACATGCACAGATGGGACCATGAGGGACAGGAAAATTGCTGAACTGTAATTTTGCTTCTCTGCAGTCAGGGCCAGCAAGATCCCTTTCCTCTCTGGGGGATTCCCTTGTATAGAGATGTTCTTTTTGCGCTAGTTTCCCATCCCTGTTTCTGAGACATAGCTTTAAGCTCATGTTCCTTAGCCTGAGATGGCATTTCTTTCTGGAATCTCCATCTCCCACAGTGCTACAGGAAGTGAGTGGAATATTTGCCAGGTGTTTTGTGCAGGTGCCTTGGGGATCATGGCAACAGCCAAAGGAGAATGGGATTTCTGATGTGCTCTATGTGCTACTACTACAGCCTTGCTTACAGAGCCTGGCAGAATGAGTGAAGCAACTCAGACCTCCTATAAGACGATGCCTTCAGAGATGCCTAACTGCAAGTCAGCAACATCTCTGTCCACCGAACTCAAGTTTGGAAGTCTTCACTCCTGGCAATCCAGAGGCATCTAAATAGACACAATATCAGCAATAGTCACAGGGCTGAACGATGTCACAAGTCCCTTCTAGCCAAGAATGTCCTTCATCTCTGGGAGGCAGAGTGCCTTTTCTGGCACTATCTGTAGGACTGTTAGCATCACAAAGGGATTGGATTTCTTATGTGGGCACAAATTAAATATACCCAAATACTGCCCCCATCCCCAAAAGAAAAGAAGCATATGTCTTGTTCTTGGAATGTAGAAAGAAAAACTTTTCAAGTCACAGGAGACTGCATGATAAAGAATAAGACCACCTGAAAGACAGGGTGTCCAGAAAATGTGGCATCTGAGGAAAGAGTCTGGGTGAGGCAGCAGGAACTTTCTAGCATATAGGACACCAACAAGGCTAGGCCCTAGACCCTTACAAGTGCAGTAGTAGGACTGTTTCTTTTTTAAAATTGTAAATAGTTCTTTATGTAAGTTCCTGTAAATAAGGAGGTGTTGATTCTATACCCCAAGCCTTATCGAGATGTGATCAGCAGCTTGCTCACCATCATCCAGCTCACTAGCTCTTCAACAAACCTTGCTACCTCACCAGTGGGAGGGTTAACACTGGACTCTGCTCCTGCTGTTTGCAGTCCCAGGAAGAAGTGACGCCCATCTTGGCCAGCATAAGTCACAGTATCTGCTTACTTTATTCCACCTGGCTTGCGTTCCAGCAAAAATGGAAATCAACCTCTCTGCTTAAGATGCACACCCTAATTTTGGAGGGCTGGATTCAGGGGGAAGGATGTGTGTGGTATGTAAGTAAATATGGTAGAATGTTTCTTTAGTGAACATCTTAATGATTTATAAGACACCAAAGTCAGCTGCAGAGTTTAAGGGAATGTTCTCAGATACCACAGTCATGGGTATGTTTCAAACCAGCATCTGGTGTTACAGTGGTTACTATTATATTGTTGGAAATGGTTTTTGCTTGCCTATGGAGACTCAAACTCTCACTAGTGTTCTTTGATGGTTACTTTGTTATTCAAGGAATCTGTTGTTTGAGTTGGTTCTAAAATATGGTTGATTGCCTTTTTATGATCCTTTGGGTTGTGAAGCTGGATAAGCAAAATCTGCTTATCTGGGAAGGGTCTCTTATTTGGTTAGTTGATTCATAGAAGGGACACGAAAAGGTGAAAACTGAAATATAATTTATTTAAAACACTTCAGCAAAAGAGAGGTCTGTATCTTGAAACTGGTGGAAAAGAGAGAATATGCCTTTAGCTTTTCTTTTTGGGTAGTAAATAAAATAAGGCCATGTAGTCTATGTATCATTGCATATATTTTCCTATACTGCTTTTTGCAATGCAAAAATTGTGTATAACAAGAAATGGGGTTGGAAAAATAGATGGTTTTCCCCATAGGAAAGTGACTTTCACCAGTGAGACACTACATTTAAATGCTTCTGTTGTAGCTACAATTCTGCTTTTTGTGTATTCACACTAGTCACTTTTAATTATTCTAATTTCAAACATGCAGTCCATTAGAAAGGGCAATTTTCCCCAGTGTCTCTGGAATTAGGCCTGCTGCAGAATTCTTCCTCACTTGTTGATATTGGGTTGAGGAATATTTAATCTTATTTTATCTTTGGTCAGAGGTGGTCGGATATTCTTGGCTCTACATAAAATATTTTTGACAGCTTTCTCATTGCATTTGCAAAAGATGAAAACTGCAAAGCCATCTCCTAGTCATTCTGATGAATTGCAGTCCCATGTTGAGCTGAATTTCAAACACTTCAAACCTATGCACCAGTTGAATTTCAAAAGGGAAATTACCCTTGTTGGTTCAAAGAAAAGGCTGGGGCCTGGGGTTAAGTAGCTCATCCAAAGCATTCAAGCCTTGGATGAGTTAAGTTTGTAGTTCAAAAAGTGTCTTGGGTCACAAATGAAATTTGGTTGAGGGCCTTATCTCTTCACTACTTGTGCTTGTCACAGAAATACTGCGCTTTTTGCCAGTGCTAATGGAGTTGATTCAGATGAAACCTAGGATTAGTCATTGAATATTCAAATGAAGACCTTTATAGGAGTTTGACCATTTGATCCAATGTAAGGCTAGGTGCAGAAAACAACCTGGGCTCTTCAGAGCTGAGGAAAACATGAAGCATTATGAAATGGAAGCTTTCAAAGGACTGATTTGTATTATCTATTCAGTACTATCTATTCTTTATTTTCTGAGGAATATATTCTATATTCCCTTTGATCAAGTTTGATTTCAGTGGAGCTGCTTCAGGCTGTCATTGCCTGACTCTCCAGCCCTTACATGGAATAGTACCTTAGGGCATGTGTAGATGAAACAGAGGCCCCATATTGAAGAGGTGGGTTTTAAAAAAGACCGCTTCAATTTAGGGCTGATTAAACCCTCATGTCGTGCACACACACCTCTGACTTACATGCCTCTCTGGTGGGGAGGGCGAGCTGCTAGTGAGCAGAGCGGTCCCTGGGCTGTGGGGTGGGGCTGGTGCTTTACTCCATGGCAGCAGCAGGCTGCCCCCAGGTGGTAGCCGCCCACAGGCACCTGGCTCAGGCGGTCCCGGGGAGCACTCCAGCTGTGGAGAGAAGCACCAGGCCTCCACACAGCCCAGGTAGGCAGGCAGGCTCTGGGGGAGGGGGAAGATCAGGCTTGCTTGTTTTCTTGGGCAGAGCCTGCTTTCCCGGGCTGCTGCCAGGTTGCCTGCAGGGCTTCCTGCAGAGCCATGGAGCTGCCCAGTGTTTCGCTTTGGTGTGCCTCAAGTCATTTAAGGCATGTTACACCACTGAATTTCCTACAGCGGCTGAAATTAATGTGAAATACTCTGCCGAGGCATGCAAACACCAACACCATTAAAGCCATGGAAAAACATTTAGCCTGCTTTAAAGTGTCGTGCACACACACCTCTCATTTTGTCTGTACACAGCCTTACTGCACATGTAAAAGTACTGTCCCAGCCATGTGAGAGAGTGGCAGATTGTGGCCTTTCAGTACTAAATTTAATGTAATATTTCTGTTGAAGTCAAGGAGGTAGGAAGGGACAGAATCTGGATATTTCTGCTGTAGGTAGGATACAAGTGTATTGAAGGGACAGGCAATGAAATAATGTTATTTGTTTTGAGATGCCTGGGAAGAGAAAATATATATATTTAAATTGACTTATTAGTAGAATTCCACTCCCGGTTTTCATCAGACACATTTACATTTTATTTAATTGACCAAGTGAACCACTTGTAGGAAGACCTGTTTATCACACTTTGCCTTTACAATGTACAAGCATACTCATCAGAATGGGTGTTTGGAAGGTTAATTTCTATCATCTTCAGAGCCAAATATCCATTAGTGATAACTTAATTAACTTTTCCACTCATCAGCTATTCCTTTGATCTGTTTCAATGAGGTAATGAGCTTGAAAACACAGGAGGAGGAGGAAGCAGGAAGAATCACTCCTTCACGAGGAAATCAAACATCAAAGTTCTCTGCTCAGTCTAGTAGGAGTGACAAACTGGATGGATATCAAGGTGTTTGGGTCAGAAGGACTTGCTGAGAGCCTGACTGAATATTCATGAATATGCTCTGGCTGAATTGGAATATAAAAAGGAGCAGAGAATAGAAACATACATTATTGTATCAAACTAACCTTACAGCTGTTGGTATCTTAATTCCTTTTCTGTGTGTGTTATCTCAGTATCTCCATCCATCTCACCCACTTTGGGAGGCCTCTTTTCTGCTCATTGGTTCCTCTCTTTTGTTTTCTTATTTTCCATCCTTTTTCTCTACATCATTCCCATCTCTCGTCTTTCCAGCCTCTTCCTCCCATATCCCTTCCATGTTGGGCTCCATACGCTTCTCTTCCCTCCATCCGCTGGATATTGATATCTGGCCATCTAGGAAAATTTCAGGCAGTTGGGATAGAGGACAAATCAGGATGGATTTACTCCTGCAGATGACTATCCTCTGCTCTACACACTTATCATCAGACATTTTGCTAAAAGTTGAAATAGACCAGCCTAGTGTAGAGCTGGATTTCACCAGAGAGAGATTTGCTTGGGGAGGAGGATCAAACTCAATTTTAGAAGATTGCATCTGTATCCCCACATCATCCCACCACTATCAGGGAAATGGTGCTCCTCACTCCTGCCAGAAGAGCTGAAACTCAAGGCCCAGATGTGTAAGTAGCTTCCAGTGGTGCACACTGGTCCATGCAGTAAAGAAAACTAAACCAGACAGACAAGTATATGTGCATCAAGTACATAAACATGGAATACATTAAGTATTGGTTGAGTTTGCCATGAATGGAAGATAAGATTGGGGTTATCCTGTGATGAAGTCACACTCACATCTTGGATATCACACCTATGGGCTAAGTAAGTCGTCCGAGACCTTCACTGGTTCATGATGGACAACACTTAGCAAGTAATGTGGTCCTGACAACGCCATACTTTACTATTCCTCTAAACCTCAGTTTCAGTTTTTTGATTTCCTGTGGCCTTCAGCAATATCAGAGGGGCTCCTGTATGCATATGAGCCACTGGTTAGGACACACCAGGCTAAGTGGTTAGCTGGCCTGGGGATCTTAATAGGTTGACTGGCTAGCACAGCAACAGCACAAAGCATGTCAGGTCAGAGGTGATCCTGTTCCACCAGTAGGGTTGTTTTTCACATTCACAGTATGGCCATGTGTGTAAAGATTCTCTCTTCAATCATGCATCGTAACAACATTACAGACAAAAGTAGTTTTCATATGTAACGTTATAATGCAGAAATGAGAATCCATTCTATAGGCCCATGGCCAGACACTCAACTTTTAGGAAATGCCAGAAATATGGCTATCCATGCCGGCTGAAGATGGCACTCTCATGCATAGGCACTATGTACTTCTGTAAGCATTTACGCAAGAATGCTGATACACTTCTGCTTAAATGTTTGTGTTGGAGTTGGTTGTGGGCCTGTCTTCAAAGCTCTTTGTAATTTGACTTTACTCTTCCAGTGTGGGGAGGGATTTCTAATAGCAAATACCTGAAGAAGGTTAGAAACACAAAGGTCTGGGACACACATTGCATAAACTGGTTTGACCCAAATCAGTTAAGTATGATCCTACATTCAACCAGGTTTATCTCAAACTGGTTTTAGCCATTTTCAAACTGGTTTGTGTGTACTGAACATCTGTTACAGGTTTAAACCAGTTTCTGATCACTTCAGCTGGTTTTGTGTAACGTCTGTTCCTAGCCAAAAGGATTCAGGTGCCTACATCCAAAATTCAGACCCCCCAAATTTCTATTCAGCTGCCATCTAAAGTCCCTAAGCACGTACATTCCCATCTCTAAAGTTGCTCTAAACACCTAAATGTCTGCTTCTGGGCATGACCCTAGCTACTGGTCAGGGTTGAGCCAGGTGTACTGTCTAGGTGTCTAGATGTAACCACCAGGCTATAGCTTACTCTTAAGATGGATTTTCTCAATCTCTCTTGCCAAAGCTATTCTGCTTGGCAAGATACTAGTATTTTAGTATTAATAGTAGTTGTGGTTTTGTTAGGCTGAGTGCATCTGATCTTAGAAGCTAAGCATTCCTGAGCATGGGTAGCATTTGAATAGGACCCCACTTCAGCATCCTTGGTGAGGCTGATACAGGCCAAGAGCTGTTGATGAACACTTTGAGGAAGACGAGACCAAAGAAACTGAATGAGTGGCAGGACTTTGTTCAGACCCAATCATGCTAGTTGAATGCATGGACGTAAATAGAAGGAAGGGTTTATGTTAAGTGCTTATTAGAGCAACACCTGAAACAAGGTATCCCTAAAAAGTGTCTCAGAAGAAAAGTGGGTCAGAAGAATTGGCAGTCTGTGAGGCTTTTCCAGAAATAAATCTCATGCAGATGGAACTGAACCTGAATTTTCCACAGCCTGAATGAGGTGGGCTTTTGGCTGCAAGCAGTGGTTGCATCATCCCCCCTCTTTTTCCAGCTTTTGTGTTAGGTCCAGCTCCTGGGACTAGCTGAAGGTTCAGCCTGTGGAGCTGGGGGAAGGGTGGTGAGGGGAGGGGAATGGGCCAGGTGAGGTTCAGATAATCATCCAAAGGTCAGAACCATTCCTGAATGTCTGTGCAGGCTCTCCCAGTCTCCCTTCCCCTCCCTGGTAGCACTGTTCAGATGAAGCTGTATTCCCATTAGTTCCCTGGACTAGAACTTCTCCTTACCTTTCTTCCAGACCAGAGCTAGGCCAAAAAGGGGAACAGTGGCATTAGCTATTTCTGTGTGGATGCAGATGCCAACCTACTCAGCAGCTAGACATTTCTTGTAGCTCACCAGCTTGCAAAGACAGGTTATAGCTGCAAGTGTTGGCAGAAGAAGTGTAAGAAAGAGCTGGTGTAGGCATTTGACTCCAGCAAAAGATGTAGGGCTGTGAATCTCGAGTAGAATGAAACACCTTTTCCAGCTCAGAAAGAAGTGCTTCAGCAGCACCCCTGAGTTGGGCATTGCAAGTCTTGGCGTTTCTGAACCTAGATCTTTTATAAATATAACGTACAGTGAATGTAGATAGGGAAGGGTCTGAGGCCATTAGCTGTGCTTTGATCCTTCCACCCTGGACTGTAGAGCTGGATGATCAGCAAGAGTGTACAACCTATGTCACCCTGCAGAAGAAGATCATGAGGCACCCAAATTGTGACCTTGCTGCGAAACACCAATGCACTGATGCATTAGTAACTGCCGCCTATCCCCATTCAGTGGGGTCCAAAGAAGCAGGTGCCCCTAGATGCAGTCCTGTCAGTCACTGACCAAGGAGGACATAATCACTTTGATAATTATTGTATATTGACACCTGAAGCAGTGTCGGAGGCTTCTACCTGCAGTCATCCGTAGATTCTGCACCCACTCTCATCCCTCTTCCACTCAGACTGTAAATATACATGCCATTCTGCTGGTCACTAGATGTCTCTCTCTCCCCATGTTTTAAACAAATCCTTTCTTCCAAAGCTGTGATATGGTCTATATTATAATGTGATCTGTGCCAAACTGTGCAGTCTGGATGGTCAGTGGTGCACTGTGCTGTATAGTGACACATTGTGCTGTATAGTGACAATTATCCAGGAGCACACCTGCAAAGGACCAGCAGGGGAGATTATGCTTAGGGGCAACCAACATGGGCTCATTAGAGGCAGGTCCTGTCAGACCAACCTGGTGGCCTTCTACAACCAGGTCACAAAATCCTTGGACGCAGGTGTCACGGTGGACATAGTCTTTTGGACTTTAGGAAGGCCTTTGACACTGTTTCTCACCCCATTCTCATTAAAAAATTAGGTGACTGTGGCATCAATGCCTACACAGTCAGATGGGTTGCAAATTGGCTGGAGGGCCTCACCCAGAGAGTGGTAGTGGACGGGTCATTTTCAACCTGGAGGGATGCGGGTAGTGGGGTCCCCCAGGGCTCGTTCCTCGAGCCCGTGCTGTTCAACATCTTCATCAGTGACTTGGATGAGGGGGTGAAAAGCACCTTCTTCAAATTCCCAGATGACACTAAGATGTGGGGAGAAGTTGGCACGCTAGGGGAGAGGGACAGGCTGCAATTAGATCTGGACAGGTTACAAGGGTGGGTGGATGAGAACAGGATGGGCTTCAACACTGACAAGTGCAGGGTACTGCACCTGGGGAGGAAGAACCAGCACCATACCTACAGGCTGGGGAACTCCCTTCTCGTCAGCACAGAGACAGAAAAGGATCTTGGAGTCGCTATTGAACATGGGCCGCCAATGTGGGGACAGTCAGGAAGGCCAACTGCACCTTGTCATGTATGCACAGATGCATCACGAGCAGGGCCAAGGAGGTGATCCTCCCC
>NW_017729031.1:83767191-83767597 GCF_001723915.1 Gavialis gangeticus
TCCCTTCTGACCCTACCAGCTATGAAACTATGAAACATTAGTTTCATCATCCTCTGTTTGTTTTTTCTCTCACCAAGAAGGAGAAAGTCCATCATGTTCTCTTGGAGTTCACTTAAAAATGTATAATTCAACATTCTGGACTCTAGGAAGCTCTTGTTACCCCATAACACGGGAACTACAGTAACAGGGACAATAGGAGACTGCTAAAGAAATATCCAGTGTCTTTGCTATGTGACCTGTGAGTCTCCTGTGAACTTATGTGCAACGACAGCAGCTGTCACTAGCCAGAATGCATTTGTTGAACTAGCAGGGTGTGACGTTTTTGGCAGGCATGCCACAAAATAGCCTTGCACCCCCCTCCAATCTCTTACCCAATCTGCTGCTCAGCCTTCTGCTCCCTGCTTGA
>NW_017729031.1:83777716-83782710 GCF_001723915.1 Gavialis gangeticus
CAGCCTTCTGCTCCCTGCTTGATCTGATGCTCTGCTTTCTGCTCCCTGCCCTATCTGCCACTGTCCTGCCTGCCCCCACCGCAGTTTGCTGAGTGCCATGCACAGAGGCTGCCCATGCCACTTGTGGCACATATACCATAGGT
The DNA here is from genome assembly GCF_001723915.1 of Gavialis gangeticus. NCBI lineage: Eukaryota > Metazoa > Chordata > Crocodylia > Gavialidae > Gavialis > Gavialis gangeticus. Next base: position 83,777,860 of record NW_017729031.1, read on the forward strand.
TGGCCACTCCTGAGCTGTATCTGTGGACCCCTCACTGGAAAGTTCCCACAATAAACTTCACTTTGTCCTTTAGCTTTCAACCATTTGAAAAACCCATGCCACTCCTGCATCATATAGATTGCCTCAATAGCAACTGCTGCACAAAACTAGTTTTGTTAGGGATGTGAGATTGCTTATGGAGATGTTACTCTGGGAAACAGGAACCTTTCAGAGTGACACTGAGATCTCTTTCCAATTTCCAATACATGGGACAGTGATGTGGTTCTACATACTGAGTAATTGTATTCACTCACAGTATCTTCTGTGCCTTCTTCTGTAGGGTGATTGAGGGGCTTCTCTCATTATGGGCCTAGCTGGAGGTTCAGCCTGTGGAGCCAAGGGGTTCCAGAGCATCAGCCAAGGTCAGAACCATTCCTGAATGTCCTTGCAGGCACTTCCAGTCCCTCTTCCCCTCCCTGGTAGCACTGTCCATGTGGAGCGGTATTCCCCCTTGAGTTCCTTGGACTAGAACTTCTCCTTGCCTTTCTCTAAGATTAGAGCTAGGCCAAAAAGGGGAACAGTGGCACTAGATATTTTCTGTATGGATGCAGATGCCAACCTACCATGGCAGAAAAGCTTGCCCAGCAGCTGGACTTTTCCTGTAGCTCACTAGCCTAGGGAACAGGCCACAGCACCTTAGTACCAACTGAAGAGTTGACAGAGGGATTAACAGTATATGGGGCCTTTCCAGAAATGAACCACAAGTATGTCCTTTCCTGTCCTGTCCTTGAGGAGCGTTGGAAACTACAGAAATGCACTAGTACAGCCCAAGGGATGTGAGCTTTTGAATTCTGAGTGAAAAATGTAGGTGACAGGATTTACAAATGCAGAACCTGTTGTGTTTTGGACTCCAGAGCTCCTCAATCCTCTTCTCTGTTTGCAGGAAGCTTGGCAGAAGACTTCTGTCAGGCCTTTTCAGTGTTGAGCCCCTTGAATCTTTAGCTATATAGGTTTTAGGGGGGAGTGAAGATAGGCTTAAAATATGAATTATGCTTCCATCTGAGCTGGGCTAGGTTTTAATAGTGCATGGACTTTAAGTTGAGTCTCCCACATCCTTGGTGAATGGCCTGACCACTCAGTTATTTGCTGTTCTGGATGGGAGAAGTTTGGGGTATTTCGTGTTCTCTTTGGTTTTGAACAGAAATTCCATCCTAGCCCTGACCAAATATCATTGAAACCAGAATGTTTCCATATATAATTTCAGTTTTAATTAGTTATTATTTTTCAATATAAGAAGGCTTTTGTTCAACAGTTTCTGACCAACTCATAGCATGTCCTCTGAGGTTTTCCCTGTCCCATGTAAAATGGCTCTCTGGTTTCACTTTGGAAGTTAACTTAAGTACAGCATGCAGAATAGAGCCAAGGGTAGAATTATTTATATAAAAGGTCAGTGACTCAGTACATTTTTCCTTTCTCCCTGCATTACATATCCAAGGACCAAAGCTCTGCTTGACTTTTTTCTTTCTTTCTCAGAACACTCGAATGTGTCCTAATCCATTATGGGCACTGAGATATGCGCAGCTCCCCAGTCTTTAAAGAAAGTGCCATGAGTTAGACCAACCCTCCCGACCCAACAGATGTTAGCTGTCAGGTCGGGAGTGTGGAGGATCGAGCTCCATTTTGGAGCTGATCCATCTGAGGAGCTGTGTGACCGCACCTTCTCTACCCTAGCCCCCTGGCTCTGGTGCTGTCTGCATGATGGAAGGGGGAAGAAGAGGGAGGAGGGAGCTTGGGCTAAGGAGGGGAAGGAAGGAGTCTGTGCTGGATTGGAGGAGGGTAGATTGGAGTCCCCCACCTTAGGGGAGCTCCAATCCACTCATCCCCTGTCCAGCACAGGCTGAGCAAACCCCAACTCGAGCTCCCTCTACTCCCTTCTCCCATCTCGCATTGTGCAGACAGTACTGGGGGTGGGGCTGGGCTGTCCGGCCCTGATCAGACGGAAGTTAATGAAGGCACTCCACTTTTGGAGTGCTTTCATTTGAACCCTCATGCAATGAGGGTTAATTTGTCACATTTTAAAAGTGCCCTTTTTTAAAGTGCTCTGCAGCTGTGCACTTTTGTCAGGGTACAGCTGTAGAGTGCTTTCAAGAGGCCAGTCGCAACAAATGGAACTTCTGGCTGCACCCTGTGTTATGTACCACATGAGATGTTTTCTTCCCTAGGAACCTGTCAAAGGATAGCATGGCAGTGCCTTTAAGGAAACACTGGAAGTTCCGTAAATGAAATTCCTGTATTATTAGTGCCATTTGCCCTTTCCTAACAATTGTCCTGCAAGGAAAAATGTCATTAAAATAAAATGCAAAATAATTTTTTTAAAAATCTAGCACACTAAATCTCTCTGTATTATAGTATAAGGACAGGATGTCTAAGAATTCCCACACCACAGTTTATGCAGCTTAACCACAGACGTATGTTTTTTTTCCCAGGAGTTTGTAATTATGTTGTTTCCACATATGGGGAGCAAAAGTAGTTGAAAGAGCAATTTAAAGTGTACATTCATAGAAAAGCAATTGGTAAAGATGAAAGATAACCACAGTCAGGACACAAATTAACTGTATTTAGACTGTGATTTGAAGTTTAACTTCTTAGCCTGACTGATCTTTAAACATATATAACTTTTTTTTATAATGAACATCTTTGATCCCTCACTGGAAGGCCTGCTGCTTCCATCTGCACATGAAAGACAAATTAGGGCAAATCACAAAGCTGAAACTGATTGACATTGAGACTGAGACAGGAGCCTGAGGATTGTGTAACTAATATTAAGATTTTAATCAGGCAGACTTGAGAACTGTATTTGAAGCAGTCATTTGGAAAGAAAACACTATCTAGTCTTCAGCTAAAGGCCATGGGGGAATGTACTTGTTTGCTCCAGGAGGAAAATAGCATGTGTTATAAAACTAGGTCTAATAATATTTGTGTATTGACCACTAAAGAGGAGCTAACCCCAGCAGAGACTGTTTGGTAATTGGAGACAATATTAGTCCTGGTTCAACTCCACTGACTTTGACAGTTCAGACAAGATTCTCAGGGAAAGGACTCCAGTGACATGGCTATCTAAAGTGTTTCCAGGCAGGAATGTGTGCATGCTGTCAGGTGCTAGCTGCTGGGAGTCCAGAAAAATGCTAAGATGTACTGGCTCAAGTAAACAGCCAGGAGTATTTTGTTACTTGGCTCAGTCCCTGAAACTGGATTTGTAGGTAGTTTGTGTGCCCTAAGGAGAAAGTAGGTAACTACCACGTACGATGCCACAGATGCAGGGAAGGCTGGAATCTTATTTTCATTAGCAGTGAGCTCAGGAAGAGCAAATCCACCAAGGTGCATCTCCTGCCTTTGTCACCATCAGCATCCCTTGTACACTACAAGTCTCAGCTTGGCTGCACTCAGCTGTCAGGGGCAAGGGGAGGAAGGCCTGTATTGGTAAAAACCAAACTAAATTGTGTTTGTTCTTTCAATAAAACAAAAATTCACTCCAAATGTCATGTTGAACCAATCTTAAATGTGTAATTTGATCTTAAATTAAATGTTTTGCTTTCTTTTGTCTTACTTGCCTGAAAAATGGTCCAAAATTGATCAGTTAAGATCCAACAAGAACAAATCCAAAGTCCTTAACTTTAATGAAATAATTGAATGCATAAATGTAGACTGGGGATGACTGGTTAGGCTGCAGTACTTCAGAGAAGGCCCTCGTGGTTACTGGAGTAGATCATAAGTTGAATCTAAACCAACAGTGTTCTCTTGTTGCAAAAATCCCTAACAAAACAAAACAAACAAACAAAAAAAGCCAATGGTATCCTGGGTTGTATTATTAGGAGTGTCACCAGCAAATAAAGGGAAGTGATTTTTTCACTTTATTCCACACTAGTGAGGCCTCACCTGAAATACAGTGTCCAGTTTTGGGCCCCACATTTCGAGAAGGATGTGGACAGTTTCAGAAGAGTCCAGCATTTGAAAGAAAATGTTCCAGGCCTCTAATGATGACCAGAAAACAGGTTTTCCATTTGCTGTGGAAAAACATGTATTTTTTTCCCTTTAATGGAGAAGAAAGTGGAGTTTCTCTTTTAAAGGAGAAAAATCACAGATTTTCCCCTTTAAAGGAGAAAAATGTGGGAAACCATGGGTTTCCCTTTTCAGGCTGGCCAAGTTCCAGCCTGCAAAGGGCTGCTTGGGGCTGCAGGGAGCAGGAGGAGGGCGATTGGAGCCAGGCAGCAGTGGAGAGCAGCTCCTCCAGGTAAGTCTATGTGGGGAGGGCACAGGTCATGTGGGGAAGAGTGGGCAGAAGGGGCACAGGCCACATGTTGGGTGGCAGGGGGGAAGTGGCACAGGCCACATGATGGTGGGACGTAGGCCATGTGGCAGGGGGTAGGGGGAGCATGTATCCTCCCAAAATTTCTGTGCCACTGGGAGGCTTGCAGCTGGGCCAGACTAGCTCCAGGTAGGAGCTGTCTTGGTGGCCGTTACCACCAAGATCAAGTGCCCTCTCCCTACCTGGCAGCAGTGAGGGGCACAACTCTGTGGTGCCACCACTGCCACTTCCATACCTCATCATGGTGGCATGGTGCTCCCTCATGCACGAGATCCAGTTGTTGAGCCATGGTGGTCGTTTCTCTGGACCTGGTTTGGCCTGGCTGCAGCCCTGCACCCTGCTGTGGGTGCAGAAATCGCAGGGGGCACATGCCATCCCGCCACATTGCCTGTGGCCCACCTGCCTTCCCCATACATCCACTCCCTTCCTCACACACTGGGGGACTGGGAGCTGGGGCCTATGGGTCAGGAGTGAGAGGCCTTGAGCAGGAGGTTGAATTAGATGAC
>NW_017729031.1:83787710-83809075 GCF_001723915.1 Gavialis gangeticus
CCCACCCTGGCTGGGCAGGGCCTGCCCCTGCCCCATGCCCTCCTTCACCATGGGGGCCTCAATCTGCACCCCCCCAATGCCCCTCCCCTCCGCCCCTTCCTCACACACTGGGGGACTGGGAGCTGGGGCCTATGGGTCAGGAGTGAGAGGCCTTGAGCAGGAGGTTGAATTAGATGACTTTGTGAGATCCCTTCTAGCCTTGCTTCCCTATGATGCTATTTAAACTTTTTGTTTAACCCTTTTCTACTGATTTAGACTATTTTTTAAAAAGGAAATACCATTTCAAAATGAAAAGTTAGAAGGTTTCCCTTTGGAAATTTGAAAATGTTTTGGCCTTTCTAAAACAAAACTTTTCATTTGGAAATGCCAGAATTTCTTTGACATTTAGAAATTTTTCCCCATTATGTTTTCAGCTAAAGCTATTCATCAATATTGTGAGTAAATTTAGCTCCCTAAAACTCAGTTTTTAGACAAATATACTGTTCGTTGAAAAAATTTCACTCATCTCCGGTTGTGGGTGCACAAAGAGTACAGAATCAAGTGTAATAGAAAGTGCTGTTATGCACCATAATTTTACCATTATATCACAGAGTCTGAGAACACTTATGTGAATTTATGACACTGTGCTTGTTTGGGGGAAAGCATTTTTGTATATTAATAATAAGTAAAGGGTCTCATTCTGAATGGATTTATATACAGTGTGTCTGGTGACTGTGAGGTGATCAGGGTAGGATTTGGCTTGCTGTTCACATCTGATAAGCAAATCTTACTAATGTAACCATAGGAGGGCCCAGTAACAGCCTTAGGGGAGGGTGACCGCCTGGGACCCCACACTTCATAAAAATAAAAATTAATTACACTGTGTGACAGAGCACCCTCTGGGTGCCTGTCACTTCAAGGGCTAGAGCAGAGAGTGAGCAGGTGCCTGATTAAGGCTGCCATTTAATGCCCAGCTCTCAGTGCTGGAAGGAGCAGTTTGAGATCAGCCAGCAGGGGAGAAACATCTCCCTGTTGAGCTCCTGCTTGTAGGACATCTCAGAGGTAAGGGTGAGGCTGTGCGGAAGGAGGAGGCCTCATGGGTCCTGGGCATGACCTAAAACTTCACCCTGCAGGGATAAGGAGGCCTGATGGTCCTGCCTGTGGTGGCACAGGACCACTCAAATGTCAGGACTGAGAACCTCCCCGGTGTAAGATGAGCCGGGGTCTCTAAACCTCAGCCCCCATGTTTGGGTGGGTTACAGAGAGAGTTGGAGTGGCCAGGTAAGCTTAGAAGAAGTACCTGAGTCCTATGGGGTGTTGGACCCTAGAGGTAGGCCAGGCACACTCAGGAGGGAGCACCTGAGCCCAAGGAGTGTCAGACCCCAGGCCCTGATGAAAGGGCGGAGTGAAGGTTAGGCATGCTTAGGGAAAGAAGCACCTGAACCTGTCTGGGTGGAAGACCCCAGGCCCCAGTGTAATGGGTGGAGCTGTGGCCTGAGAGAGGGACATAGTGGTCCAGTGAGGGTCCAGAGCTGACATAGGCCCATAGTTGAGTAATCGCTCAGTCCCATTCAGGTGAGGGCCTAGGGAGGTACCAAAAGACTGTGCCAGGGCTGACTGAAGGGTGGAGAGATAAGCCCAGTGAGCAGGGCAGTATGAGTGTGGTCCCAAAGAAGATGGTGTGAAAGAGACTGGGTGAGAGCTGATGGAGTGCAAGAGGCCCCAGTGAGAGGGAGGCAGTATGACAAAGATCCAGCTGTGTGCCCAGTTTAACCCGGCCTTGAGCCAGAGTGTCATCATGTAGTGTGTCATCTGCAAGGCATGGGACACGTATAGGGGTGGTAGGAGCATGCATATATTGCCCACAGGCATCTGTGTGCACGAAGGACAGCCTCCCACCTTATTAAGATTCTAATTACTTAACAACAAGGTGTGGCAGGAAAGTAGGTGGGTGGTTTGCCCATGGACAGGAGGTGGGCCGATGTGACCATTGAGCCTGGGAGCTGGCCCCTGTCACACACTGAATATTTGTATTATCAATATTGTATTAAGATGCCTTCATTGCAGTTTCATGGTTAGGGTAAAGCGAAATTGAAATTGAAAATGTCCGACTTGCTTATAGGTCATCAAAATTAAGCCTCTAAGGTGCCCCAAATGACTCTCTTGCACAGGGTTCCAACAATCCTAAGGACGCCACGGCAGGGCCATGCATTAAAAATAGAGGGAAGTGACAGATACACTATGTACAATTCATGGTTTGTTGAGGAGGTGTGATTTTAAAATGCTTATCTCATGTACAGTGCAGTTTAGAAAAAGAGATGCTTCATTCCAACTATATGTTTAAGAATAAGGATGAAAGAACTCGTCACAGTGTGGTCTCAGACTAGTTCTTCTACTGCTTTCAATTCTTTTCAATAAGTAGATTTCTCCTTGGAATATCCAGCCTAAAATAAGATCATCTAGAAACAAATAAAATATAGGCACTATTTATCCATGCAATTAAACTGATATTTAGAACCCACATGTCAAAAAAAAAAATTAAAGCACTCGCTGCATCCTGGCTTGAAAAAGGTCTTATCCCCCACCATCATTTTGACACAAATTAAACCTTAAAGTCTATTGCTTAGCAAGTAGACCATAGGTGCACCCTGCCTGGTTATGAGTGTGTCTGTTCTTACTACCTAACTAGGACTAGTTCTGTGGTTCATGAGTTAATCTCCAAATTGGGTAATTGCATTCTGCCTACCTGATACTCCTGCTCTTGTTTCATTGGGCTATTCTTAATTTTGTCAGAGAGGACAACATTTCAGTACTGTGTGAACTGATTTGTCTGTAAAGGGCTGAGGGATTCTTTTGGATAAAGGAATGACATTCCTCTCAGTAGATGATTTACAGGATGCAGACCTGTGACTAGATGTCATAGTGCAGAGCAAACTGAGAGCTGGTCTGTGATTGATGTATTGTTGATTTTTGTATTGGTTTGGCAGGTATTATGAGGGGTTTATAAGAATCCAGCAAGAGGTGTCTTCTAATAAGGTGCTCACTGCAGTGTTCCTAACATCAGAGGGGAAGGAATGTGAAACTACCTATAAAAGTGCTATAATTCGTTAGGTTGAGAACCTGGGACACAATTGTTTTTGTACAAAGACTGCTTTGTTTGTACAAGAACAGTCAAGGCCACAAAGAAGATTCCTAGGGCTGTATGGGATGGAACATGGTGGGGATGAGAGGATCTAATGGAGAGATGACCCTCCTGATTCAGGGATGGGTATTTTGTCTTAGCTTATCTGGAAATAAAAGAAGAGCTACAGCTAATAACAGTGAATTATGAGGGTTGTCCCCCTGCACTCTCCTGGTTCACTTGAGACTGAGCCTAGGCTGGGACTCTAGAAGGGACTAGGATCAAACATTTATTCCACTACAGTACATGGGAAAGGGTGATAGAATTTCTCTTAAGAATAGACAGGAGAGATCAGTCCTCCCCTACCCCTGTCCTCCATAGGCACCCAACAGGCGTGGTTGCTGCTGGAGAATAAAATACATGCAAGAGGGCAGGGAAGTGACCTAGCCCTTCCATGAATATTAGTGAGACGTCTGAAGGCACTGGCCATTGGGCAGGCATCTCTCATATTTACACATTAAACCCAAGAAGTTTTTCCTTCTGCCTCCTCTTTCCCATTTCTTATTCTTCCCTTCCCTTTCCTTACCCTACCATGACCTTCTCCCACCCAGTGGAGCCCATCCCCTCTAGCTCTCAAACTCTGGTAGCATCCACTATATGGGAATATTTCATAAATGCCAGTGGAGGTGTAGCACTTCTCTAGGGGGATTGTTTTGATCTGCTCTTAAGCATTCATGGCTTCTTGGAGTACTAGCAGAGCTGACGCTAGCGGGGTGTAAGGCCTGGGGCAAATCAGCCTGTGCAGGGCCCCCTTAACACTGCACAGGGCCGTGGTACCCCTGCAAAGTGGTGGGGGGGAGGGGTCTCTGTGCTTCTTCCACGGCATGGTGTGGGGCTGAGCCGCCAGCTCCATCTGGCTCTGTGGGGCCCCCCCAAAGCATGGGGCCCGGAGCAGTTGCCCTGATTTGCCATATCCTAGGGAGGGCTCTGAGTACCAGTATCCTATTACGCATTTGCTTTTATCTGGCCTCCAGATACATGAGCTTTGTGGACAGCCAAGTAGCCTAATGGTGATTTGTGAGACACTGGGAGTTGTGGGTGCATTTTTGAAAATCAAACTACTCCCGTCAGTGTCTAAGGCCAGGTCTGTATGTAAATGTTTGGCCAGCAGAGTTACTGTTTGCTGGGGGCATGATTTTGGTTTTTTTCCTTTTTGACATTTTTACACCAATGAAGGCTCTGTCTAGATGGAATTATACAAGAAAAAAGGTGATTTGGTTAGTACAGCTTGTTTGCATCAGTTCCCTGAGCATAACTGGTAGCGAAAAGCATTGGGGCATGCTGCAGTAAGTGTGCTGACTTGAGCAAGGATTGCCAGTGAAGGCGTAATGGATGCTTATTCCAATAAAAGCATTACCTATAGACAAACCTTGCTGTGGGATTGAGATGCCTCATTTTAGGCACTCATATTTGAACATTTCAGCTAATGACTGCAAGTCAAGTCAATGGCCCTTCTGTGTCCTGCAGGAACTTTCCAAAGGGTTTAACCTCTTCATTGACTTGAGAGGGCTTTGGTCAGGCTAATGGAGCTTGGGATGTGGATGGAAGCTTATTGAGAAGGAACGTTGTCTAGCAGGCTGAGGTTATCTCTAATCTGTTCAATTTTCTCTCTCTCCTTCCAGTTCTCTGGATTCGGAGTCCCATGTGAGAAACACCTTCCCTGCATAATTGGAACTTCTCAGCACACAAATGGTACTGGCTTATTGCATTGGAGCTGCTTCTGAAGATGCAAATGGAGTGTCATCAGCCTCTTCCTGGATCATTTTTCCATGGTCACTGACAATAAACTCTCACGTGGCTGAACAGGAAATACAAAACCAATCCTCACATAGATACGTAGAAAAGCTTTGCTAGGTATATTCAAATGTAAGCAGACTCTTTGTGAAATGGCTAAGTGGACCACCATGGGCTAGCAATCTTGTGAGCAGTAGTTTTGAGGGGCGTGGGAAGTTTTAAGCCAACTCTCTTGGCCTGCATTTGTTAGTGCTTGAGTAGTAGCCCCCTTTGCAGATGAGCATCTCTTGTATCTCTCTCTGATCTTTGCATTTATTTATCATTCTTTAATCTTATGCCTAAAAAGAGAGCTTTGATTCTAGCTTAGCACCTCATATGTAGCTGTGGCAAGCAGGGAAGCTCCTGGAAATGCACAGTGATGTTTGGCTTGTCTCAGTGCCCCTTTGTGCCAGGCTTTATTAGTGTTATGCTCCTCTATGTAACTGTGCTGTACATGGTATTTTAATGGCTTTATCTGGGTATTTGTGAAAATATAATAAAAAATCCATTATTTAAGGCAATCTTTCCAGCAAGTATAAAAAGGTAGGGGGTGACAATCACTGACACCCAGAACACAGTCCCCTGTCCTCAGAACTGAAGTGAAGTGTTTCTGGGGACCCTGGTGAGTCAGAAGATTGGGTAGACAGAGAAGAACTCCCTCCTCTTCCCCTTCCCTTAGCTTTATCATGACTTTCCAGCAGCTGTGCAGCCATGACACTTCCTATCCATATATGCAAAGAGGAATTTGACTGTTGACTCGGGTTAAAAGTATGCTGATACAGCTGTGTGGCCAGCATCTCCTGGATCTGCTGTAGTTCCCATGAGACTTATCCCGGTTGACCTGTAGACAGCTGCCTTGCAATACGTTGCATTCTGTGACTCCTTCAGCATGGGTTTCAGAAGGGTGGCTAAGGGAGAGGGCAGCTTTAAAAATCCCATATAAAGAGTTGGTGGGAGAGAACCCAGACTGCAACTTCAACCCCTGTAGCTTTACTCTAGGACACAGGGCAAAGAGCAGGGAGGGTGGAAAGTGTATGAAAGGTCTGTCAGGTACCACTGGGAGGTTTCTAGGGTAGAATTTTCCCTAGGTCAGTGGATAGTTGTCCTAAACTAGACGCCTTGTCTGTCTGTATGGGCTGGGCAGGCTCCATTCAAAGCCCTCAAAGCTCCTATGAGATCTGAAGAGGAGACAAAGCCCCATGTTTCTGGACAGGCTTAGAGGCTGAGAAGCTGGATGCTATTAGTGCTGATCCTCACACTTTGGCATACTACAGATGAGACCAGGATGTGAGGGAGATTTTTCACATAGATACTGCAAATGTAAAGCTTTGATCATAATGGCCCAGAAGGAGTAAATATTACAGGATATGGTCCATCCTCCAGGCAGAGAACAATTACATCCTCTAATTTTATATAAACATAAATTCCCCATAAGGGTTAACACTGAAACTTGGCCCTTATAATCCTTGAAATAAACTGGAACCCATAAGTAGCCTGCTTGGAAAAAGCGCCTCAGATTCCTGTCTCTGATATGTATCAGGAAATGATAGAGTGCAGGAGCGGAGCTGCCAGAAGGCAGAGGGGGGAGAGGAGACAGTATCATAACAAAAATCAAGAGCTTTCCCAAATGGCACTTGAGTTGGAAGAGCTTGGATTCATTATATGATGGGAGACTGCGTTTATAGCAACATGAGTCACAGCCAGGCCTGACGGGGAGAACAGCCTCCAGTCATTCTGCAGCTGGAGCACAGGGGGCTCCAGAAGACAGGCAACAGGCGAGTTAGAGTCGCCAAGTCAGCCTGCAAAATCTGAGACAGTGGCATCTCTCAAATAGATTACACCCCATGTAGGCTTATATATGAACTCATTAATTACATTAATAACCAGTTTCCAGAGCCTGGAACAGACAGAGTAAACTATAAACTATTTTGGTCTAAATAGAAAACGTACTGTAGCGTGCATTTCACCCGAGACATGTTGTTTTTCCTGAGCAACATTAATAACTGCGTTAGGGACATGAGTCAGTGCTTTTGGAAGAGCTGGGATGGGAAGCTATCTACTGCTGGGCCTGTGCCCTCCTCTAAACAGCAACATGTGTGATGGGAATAAACTTGGGAATAACATTGTTGACCACTAAATTCCATGCAACACAAGAAAGGCCATCTGGGTGGATCCGATGTTTCACATGTCAGGAGAGCCAGTCTTCAAGTCCACCGTAACTGGGATGTCACCACTATTTGCAAGCATCTCGGCATCTATCTCAAATGTCTTTCTGGACCTTTCCCTTTCTTGTTTTAGGAGAATCTTAGAGTGGATTAGGATGCTGAACTCTGACTGTAAAATAGTTGTGTCACACCTGAACTCCCCTCCAAACCTACCATACTTCCCAACATCCCAAAGCCATGCTGTGCATAGGGACCCTCTTGACCCTGCCACTCCTGTCCATGCTTCAAAAGTAATCCTAACCCTTTTACTTCCCTGATGATTAGGAAATTTCATCATCTAATCTAGGAAATCATTAATCTAGTTTGAATCCTAAGGGTCAAAAGTTAGTGCCTTTGCCCTTGTGTTTTACTTCACCAAATCAGGAATTAAGCCAGCCCTAATTGCTACTGAATGATTTGTAAACATCAAGGTTGACACACAGCTGCCGGGGCTAATTTATCCGCAGAACTGTGTCATTTGGAGAAGACACAGGTGGTCCCAAATAGTCTTGTCAAAGATTGCCCAAGCGGGAGCCTCAAGCCATGCAGCAAGGAACCTAAAGAAGCTGGACTGCCCGAAACATTCCCTACTGACCTTTAGTATGGGCAGGGATGGGCAATTCGTGTGGCTGGCAGACCACTGAGGAATTTTGGTGCGTTGTTGTGGGCAGGGTTGGGGCCTGAGCCAGCCTCAGCATGGATGCAGGGGTCAGGTGCAAGGGGAGATGCCAATTTATCCTACCTGGGCCCATCTACCCCACATCCACCGCTGGGGGCACCAGCCAGAGTGGGTGGCTGGGTGGGCAGGCAGGGTCTCCATGGAGGCTGGCCCAGGACCCATGTGAGCAGAGCTTGCTCAGCCAGGAGGATTGGGGGGGGCGTGTCCAGGAGTAGGACAGGTGGGCAGGGCCAGAATCGTAGGGCAATGACAGCATGGGTCTGTCTGGGGCCTGCACATTCCTGCACATCCCTGCAACGGGCACTGGTTCTGCAGGGAACCACAGGGCAGAAACTGGTGCCCATCACAGGGATTGTGGCTCTGCCCTAGGTCTGGCCCTGTGCTGTCACTACCCCATGATCCTGGTCCTGACCCTGGGCCCAGCTGCCTGTCTTGCTCCCAGATGCTGCTCCCCATCCACCCATGGCCCTATCCTATCCACCCGGCCAAGTGTGCCCTGCCCGTGGGGGTCCCGGGAAGGTGTCTGTGGAAACCCTGCCCACCCACCCACTCTGTTCAGCACCCCTGGCAGTGGGTGCAGGGCAAATGGGTCAGGGTGCCCAGGCAGTGGGACCAGGGTCCTATGGCAATAGTGGTGGGGCACACATCTGCTCCTGGACAGTGGGGGCTGCTGGGAAGGCAAATCTAGCTGCTATGGCACCCCTACTCCCACCCCCATCCTGCTGCCTGGTCCTGTGAACTCCAGCTCCTGGCCTGCCCAAGAGCCATGTAAAAGGGAGTTCCAAAAACGCGGTCTTGCGAGGGTGGGCACCATTACTGTCTGCTCGGAGAATCTGGAGTCAATTGGTTTTCCTAGCAACAGTAGCTGAAGACTAATCTATGCTAATAATGCATGCAAGGCCCCTCTAACTGCAAGAAACATAAGCCAAAGGAGTTCTTTTGCTGGTATAGTTATCAGCAGTGTGAGCCATATATGCACAAAGTAGTCTTTTGCCAACAGACCTCGTGTCTACACAGGAGGATTTGCTGGCAAAGATCTGTTAGTTTCATACCAGAATAGCTATGCCTGCAGATCTTGGTACTGTAGACTAAATTAGGGAATGCCAGTGGCATAACTAGGTATGGGCAAGTGGGACACCACCCTGGGCACCAATTTAGGAGGGGCGGGGGGGGTGCCAAAAACAGTAGCCTCTGGGGGCCCTGTGCTGTGGTGCAGCAGCAGCAGCCAATCCAAGGCACCTGGGCTACAGCAGAAGCAGCTTATGATATAGCAGCTGCATCCGAGGGTGCAGGGTAAGATTTGTTCCTTGATTCCCCAACTCTTGGCACTTTCCCCCTCTCTGTCACTACAATGCCTAATGACACCTTTGGCTAGTCCTGCCTCCACAAAACACTTTTTGTTATTTAGAAAACTTCCTTGTTATTTTTATCATCTTCTGGGGTCTGTAACTTTTAAAATCCAAAAATACATGCACAGAAATGCAGACAGACACTCTGTGCTTTGTTTCAGATGTGCTTATTAGTACTAAACTGCAGGCATGGATATTTTAAGAACATTGAACCGCTTGTTCTGAAAAGCAAACTGTAAACAGTCTTGGACTTAGCAAACTACAGTACTAGAAAAAACAAGGGAAGGCAAGATTCAGTCCTTTTAACTAGCTATAAGGAAGCTAAGATGGTTTCCTTACAGGAACAGCTTCCAACACTGAAGCTTCCCAGTGCAGGGGCTGGGTTATTTAATGCTGGTCAAAGTTCTAGCCAGGCTGTTTTTTTGTTTTTTTTTTTATAGGTTTTTTTTTTTTGTTTTTTTCCAAAAAGTTCCTGTTTTTGTTAAAAAAAAGTTTTAATTTTATCAGAAAATGGAAAACAGAAAAATCAAAAAAGTTTTGGTTGAATTTAAATTTGTACTGGAAACCTCATTTGTTGGATTCCCTGACTTCTTGGTGTTTGACTTTGAAACCTTAATAATGTTCTTATGATTGTAGGACAGCCATGTTATTCTTTTGTGCTGATAATTTGCATAAAGAAAACAAACTACAGTAAAAGCTGTGTTAACTGGCATGAGTTGGGTAAGGGGTGCCAGGTATCTAAAAATTCTGGTTATCTGAGGCAGGGGTTTTCAACTTTTTTGAAAACTCCTGCAGAGTGTGAGGGGGCATCAGTCACCATGTGCGCACTTTTCCGGTCCCGCAGCTGGCCAGAAATTCTGGTTAATAAAGTATTCTGGATAGTCGAATGCCAGTTAACACAGCTTTTCCTGTATTAAAAAAAACTGGAAAACATTACAGTGACACCCTGACATGTCAGCAACAAGGGATGGACCCTAGGCTCAGACCTTTGCTATGTGTGCTAATAGAGTAATAGACAACAGTGGTTGGTTGTTATCCTCTACCTGGGCCAGCACTGGAGGGGGATAGGACATCATCTGGCAGTGATCTTCACAGGTATTTGCTGATAGCAGCGGAAGGGGAAGACTCAGCCATCCTAGGATCCGTTACAAGCTGTGGAAGGGAGTATGCTTTAGTGGACACAGGTCTTCTACTGCTCTTTCTCTCTATCCCCACCTTAATCTCCTGGCTCCTTATCCCTATCTCCTTTCTCAATAAGTCCCTCTCTCCTACTCTGGACACTTGATTTTGGTTCCAGTTCCCTCCCCTTTATAAGTCTTTGTCCCAGTTTGCCTGTCCTCTAGACCCAGCTCTTTACCCACCCATGCCACTCAGCCCCTTTACTTCATCCCCTGGACACCAGAAAGGAGGTATCAAGAGCACAGAAGAGACAGGCTCCTTGCTTCTAGGTTCAGTGACCAGCACTGTGGCAGCCTCCAGCACGATGCTGCAGCTACTAAAGCGACCAAAACGCTGGTTTGCATCCATAGATGCTTCTCAAGCAAATCCCGGGACATCATTCTCCCCTTGTACTCAGCCTTGGTGAGGCCACAGCTGGAGTACTGTGTCCAGTTTTGGGCCCCACAATTCAAAAAGGATGTGGAGAAGCTTGAGAGAGTCCAGAGGAGAGCCACGCGCATGATCAGAGGTCAAGAAAGCAGACCTTACGATGACAGGCTGAGAGCCATGGGGCTCTTTAGCCTGGAACAGTGCAGGCTCAGGGATGATCTGATGGCCACCTATAAGTTTATCAGGGGTGACCACCAGTATCTGGGGGAACATTTGTTCACCAGAACTCCCCATGGGATGATGAGGTCGAACGGTCATAAACTACTGCAAGACCGTTTCAGGCTGGACATAAGGAAGAATTTCTTTGTCTGAGCCCCCAAGGTCTAGAACAGCCTGCCATCAGAGGTGGTTCAAGCACCTACATTGAACACCTTCAAGAGTAAATTGGATGTTTATCTTGCTGGGATCCTATGACCCCAGCTGACTTCCTGCCCTTCGGGCTGGGGGCTGGATTTGATGATCTTCTGAGGTCCCTTCCAGCCCTAGTGTCTATGAAATCTATGAAAAACCATAGAAAGAAATCTCAGGGAGCAACCTGTTCAGTCTCTGCCTTGTTGATCCATGTGGATGGCATACATGTAGTTAGGTTACACATCAGCCAGGCTGCCAATTTCTGCAGTGATGTAATTGCGGGACTGGGATTCCAGCTTCTGCTGGAATAACTCCTGCCTTGGGGAAAGCCCCTTTGATTAGCTGCTGCTGTCTAGGATGACATGGAGCAGTGGGAGGCAGCCAGTCAGAGCCACTGCAGAAGGTGGGCACTCCCTCATCCTCCAGGCACCAGGTAAGGGAGAGATTTTAGCTGACGCCCTGGAAGGAGGGTGCTGGTTTATGGGGCTATGAGCAATGAGTTCTCCTGTTCCATGCCTCCCCTTCGTAGCCTAGAGCTCCAGCCAGAGCTGCAGGAAGAGCGAAAAAAAAGGGCTAAGGGGAAAGCAGAGGTAATGCAGGGATCCGTGACAAAATTAGCTGTGAGGTGGAAGAGATGCAGGTGTAGGGTCAGGAGGGTAGAATTAATTGCTTGGTGGAATTAGGAGCAGCTGCAGGGAGGGAGGGAAGGGCGAGTATAGGCCTATTTGTCCTGTCCAAAGTGTGAGCCAGGCTCACCATGTAACATAGTAGCCCCTACTAATTGGTAGGCCTGTGTGAAGTGGCTAGTATTCACTTTGGATTCAGATTCAGATTTGGCTGAATCAGAGAACAATGATTTGATTCAGTGATTCAAATCACTGTCCCGAATTGATTCAGTTGAATCTGATTTGGAGATTCAGCTGCAGCTGAATCGGCTGAATCTCCAAATCCACCCCATCCCCTGCCCGCTCTCAATGGCTGCCCCACCTGCTCTCCCAGCTCCCGAAGAAAAAAAAAAAAAAAGAGCCTGCACTCACCAGCTGCTGCCGCCAGGTTGGAGGGGGAGGCGATGATCTCCGCTGGCCCCCCACTGCCTCGCGCTGCATGAGGGGCTCTTCCATGAGCCCTCAGAAGCCCTGACGGCCACTGCAGCAGCTGGTGAGTGTGGGGTGTTTTTTTTTTTAAAGGGCCGGGAGCTGGGCTGGGTGGGGCAGCCATGGGAGGCAGGGCTGGGAGAGCAGGCGGGGATGAGGGGGCTCATGGCAGAGCCCCTCACATGGTGTGGGGCAGCAGAGATCGCCCCCCACCTGGCAGCAGCCAGTGAGTGGGGGCTTTTTTTTAAAGAGCCAGGAGCTGGGGCTGGGCAGGGCAGCTATGGGGGAGCTGGGAGAGCAGGCAGGGGTTGGGGGGTGCTCAGAGGGGCTGGAGGAGCAGGCAGGGGATGGGGCCTGGCAAGGGTCCCCCCCATGGTTCCCTCCGCCCTCCTCCAGCTCCCCCGCCGCCTACTTACCAGCATAGAGTACCAGCTACAGCAAGCAGGGCCTGCCCTAATCACCAAAGCTTTCTGAATCATTTCTGAATCAATTTGGACCTTTTCATTGGTCCCCTGACTTGATTCAGATTCAGAGATTTGGCCACCAAAGTGGGCCGTATCTCCTCCAAATTGAATCAGCACCCAAAGCTTCACATAGCCCTACTATAATGGGGGGTAGGGGGGTGGTAGTGGAGACAGGAACAACTAAATATGGGAGACAAAAAATTACAAAAGGATGTGCAGATGGGTCAGAGGTTCAAAAAAAGTGTACCATTGTGGGATGAAGGGTGAGTATAGGAATTGGCGGGGGGCAGGGGGGCTAGAATTAATGAGAATGGTCCAGGGAATTGGCAAGTAGGGCCAGAGCCCCTTCTTGTGCCCAGAGGGAGCCAGGGAAGTAAGTTAACCGGATGCCACCACCTGGTTCCTGCTGGTCACATTCCTTTCTACCCAGGGAGAGTATTTGGATGGGATCTATACTCCCACTCCCTGCTGTGACCCATCCTCTGCTACCAGGGTGTCACCTACTGCTCCTCTGTAAGAGTCCTTTTTAACTCCCATTATAAGGAAGAAAAGGAAGAGCCCTTTAAGAGCAGAAAACAGATTGGAAGGCCCCACTCTTGGGTAAGTCTATGGCAGGAAGGGGCAGAAGGTTTTTGGTAGTGGAGCTCTTGCCAAAGGTGACAACATCAATGAAGCTGATAGTGAGTAAGCTTGGAAAAACCTGGCTGCAGGCCAAGCATACCAGAAGGAAGGAGGTCTGGGACTAAACAGGTCCTATCCTGAGGATTCAAGGAAGGTTTAAGAACAGCTAGCATGAGGAGGGAGTCGGCAAAGACCAAGCAAACACAACTGAGAGGAATGAGTCCAGTAAGGATAGGTGACAGATCCTGAGAGGACACTGCAGCAGAGGATAAGGCCAGCTATAGGAGACTGCATGTCTGGAGACCCTAGTGCATCTCAGTCCTGAGGGATATTGCACGCTATCAGCAAAGCTCCCTTCCCTGCAGGGACCTGCCCAGTGATAATATTAAGGCTTGTGGCAGGTTAGGCAAGTGGGCAACTTGGGTGTGAGAGGAGGATTTAAGTTGTATAGGGACTCTGAGGACTGCATTGTGCCTGGGCGAGGGGGGGCAGCAGTGGGTGGTCACATTCTTCTTCTCTTCCCTCTGCTCCCTATGCATATGGGAGCGGGCGTGCACACACACACACGCACACACACACATTGGTCCCTGGTTCCGATGAGCTCTCCACAATCACTGCCCAGAGCTTGATGGTGCGGCGGTCCTATGGAGGCACCACCCACAGCTTCATCAGTATCCTACCTCCTGTCCTGCTTACAAGACAAGCCCCCAAACCCACATAGATTGTGCTTAGGGCATCCCAGCTCATCTGGCAGCAGTCCTTATGTGCACAGCACTATTACTAGCAGGAAAGGGGTTCTTTCCTCTCTTATTCTATAGGCTTTAAGCAGAAGTTTCATAGATTTCATACATTTCATAGACATTAGGGCTGGAAGGGACCTTGGAAGATCATTGAGTCCAGCCCCCTGCCTGAAGGGCAGGAAGTTAGCTGGGGTCATAGGATCCCAGCAAGATAAGCATCCAATTTACTCTTGAAGGTGTTCAGTGTAGGTGCTTGAACCATCTCCGATGGCAGGCTATTCCAGACCTTGGGGGTTCAGACAGTAAAGAAATTCTTCCTTATGTCCGGCCTGAATTGGTCTGAAAGTTCAACCTGGACTCCATTCCACGAGCTGCTACACCCTAGGATTGGTAATGGCAGCTACGCTCTTGACCAGAGGCCATAAACTGGAGAGGAATAGAGCAAACAGAGCCCAGGTGCCCTCCACCCTTATACTCCCATGTAACCATTGTTGATGGTTGTTTTTATTCAAAGCCACTTCACTTTGAATATTGGCTTTGAAAGACTGTGAAGAGCTCATGCCCTGGATATGTTTATGGTGCACAATTAACCTTTTCTATTAACCAAGTTTTAGCCCAAATGTCTGCCCTCCGTGCTGGGGTGGAGGGAACGCTGACTGAAGTGTGGAGGTGCTTCAAGTCCAGGGCAGCTGGCACAACTGGGGATGTGGGTTAGAATTGGGGTTTTTGCTTAACAAGTGGTCCCACAACTGATACACCTGACTGGGAAAACATTTCTATGCATTCCCTCATAAAACAACATGAGGTATGCCACCCAGACACACATGTGCTAGCACACCACAGTGCTGACCTGCCAGGTTAATAGTAGAGTGTAGACAGCGCCCAGCTCTAAAGCTTTCCACTTTAAAGTGTGTTAAGCCTGTCAAGGCAATACCTAGAGTTCATAGATTTTCAAGGCTGGATGGGACCTCAGCAGATCATTGAGTCCAACCCCCTGCCTTGGGCAGGAAAGAGTGCTGGGGTCAGATGATCCCAGCCAGGTGCTTGTCCAGTCTCCTCTTAAAGACCTCCAAGGTAGGGGAGGGAACCACCACACTTGAAGGTCTATTCCAGATTCTGATAACGCCTACCATAAAGAAGTCCTTCCTAATGTCTAGTTTAAATCTGCTCTCTGTCAGTTTGTGGCCATTGTTTCTAGTTACTCCTAGGGGCACCTTGGTAAACAGAGTGTCTCCTATTCCTTGCTGCCCACCTTTCCCCCCTGACAAATTTGTAGATGGCCACAAAATCCCCTCTCAGCTTTCTCTTACTGAGGCTCAACCTCTCCTCGCAGGACCTATCCTGCAGGCCCCTAACCATACAAGTGGCCCTCCTCTGGACCCTCTCAAGGTTATCCACATCCCTCTTGAACTGTGGCACCCAAAACTGAACGCAGTGCTCCAGCCACAGCCTTACCAGTGCCACATAGAGGGGAAGTACCACCTCCCTAGACCTGTTCGTGATGCACCTGGTAATGCATGATAAAGTGTGGTTAGCCCTATTGGTCATTTTGTCATATTGTCAACTCATGTCCAAGATCCCTTTCTGCTGCTGTGCTGGCAGCAGCGGGAGCACAGCAGTGGGAGCACGGCGTTGGTAAGCTGGGAGCTCCCGCTGATGCCGCTGGCACTGTCGGGACGGGGGGTGGCCAGGGGTTGGTAACCACTTGCAGGCGCTGCCAGCAGTGGCCAGTGGTGATTGTGGACTGCCCGCAGACACCACTGGTGAGTGACGACTATCCCAGGCACTGCTGACAGTGTTGACGATGCTTTTTTGCAGGGGGTGCACGTGCACCCACGTGCACCCCCTACGCATAGCCTCTGCTTCCTGTGTTAGGTAAAGGCCTTGTATGTAGGTGAGGAACCTACGTGAATGGTCAGATCTAGCTGACTGCACCTCCCAGCAGATATCAGGGTAGTTAAATTCACCCATAACAACCATATACCTTGAGCGTACTGCCTCTGAGAGCTGCCTTGAGAATTCCCGGTCTAGCTCATCCTCCTGGTGTGGCAGTCTGTAATAGACTCCCACTACCGAGTCCCTTTCACCCCAACCCCCTGTATTCTGACCCACAGTACCTCAATTTGCCCCTCTTCAGATCCCATCTTGATTACTGAGGGTGTGTATTGCTCCTTAACATAGAGAGCATCACCTCCCACCCTTTTTTTCCCACTCTATCATGTCTATGCAGCCTACAGCCCTCAATGCCTACTGCCCAATTGTGGGTAGGGTCCCACCAGGTTCCAGTTAGTCCAACCAGGACAAAGTCTTTGGGATAACCTTCACCAGTTGAACAGGTGTTCAAGCACATGTATTGGTAACATTAATGCATTTTAACTAAATTGTGTGAAAAGCCTAAAGCAGCACACACATCCTGGTCTAGGTAAGACCACCTTCCTTAGCTGTTTGCATTGTTGCATGTTCTAACATGTATTTGGATCAATTGTAATTTTAATAATGTCTCTAGTAGAGCCGGCCTTCTACGTCTTGGTTGCCTATGAAACTATACATTCAATAACAGGTGGGTCTGTTGGTTTGAGAGCCTCTTAAATGTATGTTGTCTTGATACAGTTTCATAAAGGCATTACAATTAGTGGAGCAATGATGGGTGCTGCTTTTCCAGCTGAAAAGACATTTGCTTCAGGCCAAGGTTAAGCACATGGATAGGGCAGGTGGGGGCACCTAGTGTTGCTGGTTCTTCCTATGTTGTATTGTTCTCTCCAGTGGATTAGAAGATGGCTTTCTGCTCCAGGAAGGCCAGTCCTGCCCCCGCTGGGACTCCTTGTCTGAGTAACCATTCGCTGCTAAGCTGCACAGTGCCTGATTCAGCGGCTGGGACGAAGAGGGCTCTGTGTGGATTCAGCACCAACCAAGCTGAATGAGGGTGCAAAGGCTGGCCCTGAATTGCTTTTGAAGATGTCTCTCCCCAGTATGGCCCCAGCATATGCTTAAAACCAAACCTACCAAGAGGACAACATTTAATTAATTCCTTGTTAGGAAGAGGAGGAAAAAGAGATATAAACAAAACAGCTGAGTGTATTAATCATGGGTTTGCGCCGCTGAACAACATGTGGTGACCAGCCAGAAAACAAAGGAAAAAGGGGGCTTTGACAAAGCCAACATCTTCTGCATGCTTCATGAGGGGATAAATCTCTGACACTCCAGACAAAATAGCTTGAAAGATAAGTGTGGGGGAGCCTTCCTCCCCAAGCTTGGCCTTAATTAAAATTATCCTCCTTGCTATGGTAAGCACATGGGTTAGATCAGGGCTTTTTGGCCACTGTATAATACCGCTTCCAACCCAGCCCCCTTGCTGCAGGCCACAAGCCGCCTGCTCCCAAACCACTTGTGCTTACCCATACTGCTGATCCGCATCCCCACAGCAATGAGGCATAAGAGAACAGTGGGGCCAGCTGCGGAGAAGGGTACTGTGGAGGGGATGGGTGGCATGGCCCACTCATCCCCTCCCATAGGGGGGGTGCATGCCTCTGATCCCCCAGGCCAAATCTGAACTTTGTGGGCTGGATCCAACCTCTTTGCAGGCCAGATCCAGCCCACAGGCTGTAAGTGCCAATCCCTTGGGCTAAAGTATCTCCAGAAAGGAGGGGCTGCTCACAGACATGGTGACATTTTGCCATTGTGGTGTCCTACTCTGAGGCCCAAAGCAACGCTGTGCCCTCCCAGGTTTAAGCAACACTGTGCTAAGTATTGTCCTAGCAACATGCTCTTTGTAGGAGGCAGAGCCAGACTCACTTTGGCGCCAGCTTAATGTTTGCTTTACTTGTGGATTGCTTTTTCCCACTGGGATTTCACACGTGGAACCTGCTTTGCATTCAGACCAGTTGGGTTCGGCCTCTTAATTAACCATTCAAAAATCTACATTAAAGAAAACTGTCCAGTCAAACATTCAGAGATTTGGAAATGGCAGGACCAAACCCTTTGTGCATCTATCTTATTACTGTACAGTCTTTCATGACAGGATCAGAGCCTATTTTTAACATGCGTTGCCCTTGCATCGTTGCTGTAGTTCCAGGGCTGTCTAGTTACTTGGAAATGATGTAGGAGGTTTGGAATCAGCCAGGGAGCAAAACTATGGCAGAAAATCAAAGCCCACTGTCTACTGAGTATCTGCTATGTGGGAATGCTGCCAAGGCTGGTGATTCAGCCAGAGATCAGAAACAAAAGGCACC
Organism: Gavialis gangeticus; assembly: GCF_001723915.1. Taxonomy (NCBI): domain Eukaryota; kingdom Metazoa; phylum Chordata; order Crocodylia; family Gavialidae; genus Gavialis; species Gavialis gangeticus. The sequence continues at coordinate 83,805,983 of NW_017729031.1, forward strand.
TTGCTGATGTCAGCATTCAGCCCTGACACACTTCAGCTGCTCAAAAACAAAAGAGCACATTTCTGGAGAATAGGGCCTCTATCCCTAGCTTTGTTCCAGTACAAGCTGCACTTATTGTCCCTGCCAGAGGCAGAAAGCAAGCATGGAAAATGACAGCCCAAATGCCTATGAGGGAGTAGTGTTCTCAGGAATGAACACCAGGGGGTGATTGATCATGGAAAGTGTGAAGCAGCCCTGCCTGTTGAAACCATTACTGCTCCTTTTCCCAGTTAACTGTCATGCTGGGCTGTGTCCATCTCTAATGCTGCTTCCAGAGCAAGGCTAGCACCAATTCAGGACTCAAACTCACTGTTTGGTTGTCACTGTCCTCTTCCTCCTTGTGGCCTTTTTGGTATAAGTGGCCATTGTCTCTGTGCCAGCACTGGCTATGTCCATCCGCACAGAAGTTACTTTCCTAAACTGTTCCCCCCATGATGGTTCTGCTCTCCTGAATAGTACAGTCAAGCAAGCTAACAGGTTTCCTTCCTCCTTTCTGCATGACTGTGCAGCCAGGCTTAAGCAAAGATTTGTTGTGATTAGGCATGGAAGAGCCTGTCTGCATGCAGAAGGGGCAGGCTGGCCCTACGTTGCCCACTCCTCACGCTTACCCAGGGAAGTGAGAGATCTGCCTCTTGTCTTTACCAGCACATCATATCCCCTGTCTCTTGGGTCTCTGTAGCTGTGTCTCCATTCTCCTTGTTTCTCACCCTCTGGGTCCTCATTTTTTCTCTTCTAGAAGGTTGCAGTTAAATGTTTTCCTTTCCCTTTGTTTTCTGATCTTCCCTGTTCCTGACTCCTGGGCTTGTAGCTCCCTAACACTGAACTCTAATCACCCATGTCCCAGTCATGCTCCTGATAACATTGGCCACTACATTGATGCAGGGAGAGGAAGCGCTTGTCCTGAACAGCTTACAGTCTAAGTCAATATAATAATTGTTAAGTACAAATGGCATTTCCTATTTTGTGGTGTCAGACTAGATTTCCCAGGTTCAAAGAACCACCACTTTTCATTTGACAATGAGCTCCTCTAATTTTTCTTTCAGTCCTGGCAGCTGATTATTTAGGTGTATTCTGAAGAATGGAGGAAATGTGATTTATCTCTAGGCCTTTTGGCTAGGTACAGACATTACACATAAACTGGTTTAAGTGATAAGAAACTGGTTTAAACCTGTAACAGAACAGAAGTTCAGTGCACATAAACCAGTTTCAAAATGGCTGAAACTGGTTTAAGATAATTGAATGTTTTATCAGATTTAACAGATTTGGGTCAAACCAGTTTATGCAATGTTTGTCCCAGACCCCTTCCTTGTTTAAGTTAAACCAGAATCCCCTTGCATCCCAGATGCTTTGTAGCCCTGGGTGGGGCTGTCTGCTCCAGAAATCAGAACTGGCTTTGCCCCTCTGCTTCCTAGCTGGAGCTCTGGTGGAGACTGCAGGTACAGCAGCGTCTGCCTGGCTTACTCCTGCCCCACCAGCCCCTTGCTGCTCGCTACTCAGGCGGGGTTCCCTACCTCCCTCCCATCTCCCACAGCACAGACCTGAGCCCCACAGACCCTAGGCATGTGGTATGCTAGCTAATGCTGACAGGTGTCTGTGTGTGTCTCCAGTTTCACTGGGACAGGCCTCTTAGGGCTTTTTGGAGCTAATCAGCAAGTCAGCTGGTAATGTTCCTTCCTTAGAAAATGCTATTTAAGAAGAGCTCGAACTAATGAGAGAGACTTTTGTTTTGTTGATGGGCTGATAAACACTGTTATCAGCTCCTTGCTGGGGTCTGGCAACACTCCTGCCTCTTGAGCAGTGAGCAGGGAAAAGCCTGGGACGGCTATTTGGCCTGAACCCAGCGAGATAACACTAGTGTAAACAATTAACAAATATAAGAGTAAATAATTGAATTAGCAGCAGTCTGAATTGTCAGCCTTTCCTGCTTCCAGGAAATGTGTTCTTGTAATACTTGGGTCAGTCACTGGCTAATTGCTTGCAAGCTCAGCGTGAAACTTCTTGTGTGAGAAAACAAACTCCTGGTGGCTAGTGGGGTACGTTGTTATGAAAAGGGGCTTCTGCCTTTGACAGGGGCGGGCAATTATTTTGGGTGGAAGGCCACTTACTGAGTTTTGGCAAGCCATTGAGGGCCACATGTCAAGCAGCTAGGGGCAGATCAATATTAATTTTTTAAGGGCCCTGTGGGCTGGATAGAATGGCCTGGCTGGCTGCATCCGGCCCCTGGGCTGCATTTTGCTCACCTGGCCTATGAGCAGGAGCTGATCCAGGGGAAAGCTTCTGCTCCTTTGATTCCTGCTCTACCCAAACTTTAAAATCAACTGCCTGGGAGGGGCAGCCACATTTCTATTCAGACAGCACTGAGGGAGTCAACTGACTTCATGACTCATTGCAATCTACCTGATTCCTGCTAAAGTCTCTTAACTGTTAACAACCCTTTCTCCTTGTTAATGGTCTTGTTCCACTATTCAAACTATCTTTTCTTCTGCAATGTTACTGTCTGCTAGCCGTTCCTGGTAATGTCTCTCTCCTATTTCACAACACTGCAGACTTGTTTTTAGCTCTAGCTAGAAACCTTCACTTAGGTGTGGTCTATTAACGCAGATGTAGAAATTCCTCATGTTGAAGTATTGGAGGCACTGTCAAATAACTCAAGAAGACTGGATTTTATTTTATGAATTTGAATAAGAGGTGTACATTTAATTAGAATGACTGCAGGACTAATGAAACACTATCTTTTGCCTTTTTGGACCATTTTAACCTAATTTCTTGTGTTTTTTTAAACTTAATATATCATTGAGCAAATTAGTGATCATGCCAATAACGTTGTATTTGTATTTCCTTTGATCTTAAATTGAATAATATAGTGGTAGGCCTCTGGCATATTAGTAGAGCTTCTAGTTTCTCTTTAACTGGAGAAGAGTGTCTGCCATGTTTATAATTGATGCTGCATCACACCATCTTCCCCCCACCGTTCAAAAGCCTAGATCTGCCCATGCTTACGAGATAGTAAGTGCTTATGCAGCTGGTGCCACCAGGCAGGCTTTGGGTTCCTTG
>NW_017729031.1:83809086-83811035 GCF_001723915.1 Gavialis gangeticus
TACAAGGTCCCTTCCGACCCTGCTTCTATGATTCTATGATAGTACAAAGTTGTCTGTATGGGCCCAGGGAGAGGAGATGTTTTGTTGCCCGAGTCCCCATAGTCTGTCACAGAGGCGGCCAGTGCACAGGATGCTCCCTGAAGGAAACATGACCAGGCTGCTGTCTCATTGTTGCTAAAATCTAAATTCAAAGTCCTCCAGACAGAGCAGACAGTTGTAGTGTAACTAAGGTGGGGGAATGGGGCACCAGCACCAACCACTCATTTAGAGGATACACCAACATGGTGGTTCTTGGGGACCTTGCCAGCATCTGCAAAGCACTGATCTCGGGTGGCAGTGGCAGCCATGGTGCAAGGGAATTACTAGGCCTGTGCGAAGCAGCTAGTATTCACTTCAGATTCGGACGATTCAGGGGACAGTGATTCAATCTGGAGATTTGAATCACTGCCCTGATTTGGAGATTTGGCTGCTGCCAAATCTCCGAATTTCCAAATCACCCAGGCCCATCCCTCACCCGCTTTCCCAACTCAGGCAATGGCTGCCCTGCCCACCCCAGCTCCCGGCACTTTGAAAAAAAAAGCCCCAACTCACTGGGTGCTGCCGGGGGGGGAGGGGGGCAATCCCTGCTTCCCCCCACTGCCCCACACTACATGGGGGGCTCTGCATAATTCCTGTGGCTGCCCCACCCACTGTGGCTCCAGCCCTTTAAGGAAAAAAAAACAGAAAAAACCCAGACTCACCAGTTTCTGCTGGCAGAGGGTGATCCCTGCTGCCCTGCACCACATGGGGGGCTCTGCATGCACCCCGAAGCCCTGAGGCCACTGCAGGAGCTGGTGAGTTCTGGGGTTTTTCTTGTTTGTTTTTTTTCTTAAAGGGCTGTCGTTGGGGCAGGTGGAGCAGCCATGGGGGTGGGGGGCTGGGACAGCAGGGGGATTTGGGGGGGGCTCATGCAGAGCCCCCCAAGCAGCATGAGGCAGTGGGGATTGCCCCCCACCTGGCAGCACCCAGTGAGTTGGGAAATATTTTACCACTCTGGCAGTGCCTCTCACCTCCCCCGGACCTTTACTATCCTCTGTCCCATTTTCAAGTATCTGAGGAAAGGATGTTTCTGGTAGCAACCCCTGAAGGTAATCAGTAATAACAATAGCTAATCCACGGTAGAAAGTTCCACTTTTTTCTTACGAGTCTAGTTATATAAGAATTTTGTAATATTCCTTTAACTATCACTGTCCTGATTTGGAGACATATCACCTGGACAATGGAGAAGAGATTGATGTCATATATCTTGATTTTAAGAATGCCTTCGGTCGGGTGTCCCATGATCATCTCATGGAAAAATTGACCAGCTGCAGCCTTGGCTACATCACAGTTGATGGCTGGGGAATTGGCTCCGAGGTCAGACCCAGAGAGTGGTAGTCAATGGAAGTAAGTTATCGTGGTGCGCCGTGACCAGTGGAAATCCCCAAGGCTCCATCCTTGGGCCTACTCTTTATCATCTTTATTAATGATGTGGACATTGGTATTAGAAGCGGACTGGCCAAGTTTGCCGATGACACCAAACTTTGGGGTAAAGTGTCTGCATTTGAGGACAGGATGGTGATCCAGGCCGACCTGGACAGGCTCAGAAAATGGGCAGATGAAAATCTGATGTCATTCAAAAACAAAAAATGCAAAGTGCTCCATGTTGGAGGAAAAAAACCCTGCAGCACGCTTATAGGCTTGGCAGTGCTATGCTTGCAAGCACCGTGGCTGAAAGGGACTTGGGGGTCATGGCTGATCACAAGATGAATATAAGCCACCAATACAATATCACAGCTGGTAAAGCAAGCAAAAATCTGGCTTGCATCCATAGATGCTTCTCAAGCAAATCCCAGGATATCATCCTCCTGCTGTACTCAGCCTTAGTGAGGCTGCAGCTGAAGTACTGCATCCAGTTCTGGGCTCCACAA
>NW_017729031.1:83816035-83816323 GCF_001723915.1 Gavialis gangeticus
TTAAACAGGATGTGGAGAAGCTTGAGAGCATCCAGAGGAGAGCCATGTGCATGATCAGAGGGCAGGAAAACAGACCTTATGATGAGAGGCTGAGAGCTATGGGACTCTTCAGCCTGGAAAAGCGCAGGCTCGGGGGACCTGGTGGCTACCTATGTAAGTATATAAGGGGTGTACATCTGGACCTGAGGGAATGCCTGTTCACCAGAGTACCCCAATGGATGACAAAGTCAAATGGTCACAAATTCATCCAAGACCATTTCAGGCTGGGCATAAGGAAGAACTTCTTTA
>NW_017729031.1:83816334-83817473 GCF_001723915.1 Gavialis gangeticus
GGCTAGATGATCTGTTCAGGTCCCTCCTGACCCTAGGTATTATGACACTACTATGAAACTATGTTGCATTTCTTATGTAATGTGGCTTCAGAGAGAGCACTTACACCTCTGGGGAATATTTTCTACTGTGTACAACAGCTGACATGGGTAACTCTGATGCTAATAAGCTGGAAAAAGCTCCAGGCACCGACATGGACCATTTAATCTCAAGTAACTGGACTTCCAGCTGGATTCTAGAAGGGCAGAAGCAAGAGCAGCTTCATGGCTGCTCCTCAGACTTGTTCCTAGCTGTTTCTAGCTGCCTTGCTCATACCTTGCAATTATGCAGTTCAGTATGATTAGCTTAGTTGCTTCATGATTGGAGAGGCCCAGCTGTGGTTGGGACTGAAATGCATCAATGGGGCCATGCGTAGGAAGCTGGCTCAGTGCCTTCCCCTCTAACTCATGAGACAGCACTATCTGTACTTGGCTCAAGGAACCAACTGAAATAGGAAATCTGGTTTACACATCCTCTTTGTATTCCCTCATACAGCACTCAAAGGGGCAGTGAGGCAGGTCCTGCTAGCCTGTGGAGTATCTTTTCAAAGTAATAACTTCTTATGTTTGGCTGTGGCTGTGGATCTTTCTCTTTGCTTCCAGGGAAAGGCCTGTTTTCAGAAACATGCTTGGAAAGTCCTCCTGGCAGTAATCCAAGGCCAGGCTGTCCTTCACGTACCTCCTCAAGCCCTGTGGAAAACCTGAATATCAAACCCTCTAGCTCCTTTGCAGGGGAGGGCAGAAGGTATCTCGAGTAACTCTGTTCCCTGTCGTTCTAGTGAACACTTTTGGTGCCTGGGGCACAGTAGAGACCCGGAATGTGGAAAACAGAACCCAAGTGTGGCAGGATATGGGACAACACATCCGCTGTGGGCCTTGGCAGGCTCAACATCCTATTACAGAGCTGAGGAAGGAGAGAAGGGAAAAGCTGCCTTGTGTAGGAACCTGGCCTGTGCTATCTGAGACAAACACGATCTGTTGGGAGCATATGCTTGAAATTTGACAGCAGGGAGAACCCTGACATCCACTGCGACAAGGCAGGGGACAGCCATGCTAGGGGCCATGTTCCCCAAGTGCTCCAAGGGGGTTGGAGAAAGGAGGGT
>NW_017729031.1:83822806-83830800 GCF_001723915.1 Gavialis gangeticus
TGGTTTACACATCCTCTTTGTATTCCCTCATACAGCACTCAAAGGGGCAGTGAGGCAGGTCCTGCTAGCCTGTGGAGTATCTTTTCAAAGTAATAACTTCTTATGTTTGGCTGTGGCTGTGGATCTTTCTCTTTGCTTCCAGGGAAAGGCCTGTTTTCAGAAACATGCTTGGAAAGTCCTCCTGGCAGTAATCCAAGGCCAGGCTGTCCTTCACGTACCTCCTCAAGCCCTGTGGAAAACCTGAATATCAAACCCTCTAGCTCCTTTGCAGGGGAGGGCAGAAGGTATCTCGAGTAACTCTGTTCCCTGTCGTTCTAGTGAACACTTTTGGTGCCTGGGGCACAGTAGAGACCCGGAATGTGGAAAACAGAACCCAAGTGTGGCAGGATATGGGACAACACATCCGCTGTGGGCCTTGGCAGGCTCAACATCCTATTACAGAGCTGAGGAAGGAGAGAAGGGAAAAGCTGCCTTGTGTAGGAACCTGGCCTGTGCTATCTGAGACAAACACGATCTGTTGGGAGCATATGCTTGAAATTTGACAGCAGGGAGAACCCTGACATCCACTGCGACAAGGCAGGGGACAGCCATGCTAGGGGCCATGTTCCCCAAGTGCTCCAAGGGGGTTGGAGATAGGAGGGTGGCTTCACCTGTGCTGACCTATCAGACTTTCTCTCTCACTGCTCTGGGGCATCCAAGTCCCAAATGGCTGCTTCCTGGGGGAATGTCGCCAGCCTGGGGGAAGGTCTGTAGAGCTGGAGAGGGGGGCTGTGTGAGGAGCTGTAGTGTGGAGCATGGGGATCTGTCCTATGTCCATTTGCTGCTCTTGTAATAGATTTGCAGTTTGAAGGGACCAGATGACTTAGGACAGCCTGATATGTGATGGTCTCAAGGCTTGCCTCATAAGGTGTCAGAGATGCAAAGAGAAACATCCAGTGAACAAGGCTTTCACAGCTGGACAGAGGGAGATGCCATTTTTTCTTTGTTAGTGGAGATGAACTTATCAGGATTTTACTCAGGGTTGGTTGAAATAAAGAGACCTCGTGTATGCCCTGTGCCTCTGGAAACCATCCCTTCCCAGAAACCTTGCAAGACCTGATGTTTTCCCTACCCACTGTTAGTTGGACTTCACAGCCCTAGAGTTCAGAGTTCCTGCCCTTCACTGTTACAGACCCTGTTGCTTCCTCCAGGCCAGGAGGAGGTCTTGTGAGCATCTTGAAGGTTTAAGTGCTTCTTAAACCAGAAGGTTTAAAGCACAGGCTGTCAAGTCTGCAGCCCCAAACCTCACCTTGATTTTTTTCCCCATACAACTGCTTACCCCAGCCTACTACCTTCACTGCAGTTCATAGGGGATGGATACAGCCTGCCATCAATGCACAAAGCTCACTCCTCCATGTCCCTCCCCAGCACCTGGCTGGCTGGTCTGCAACTATTTAAGATCGGGGAAAGGAAGTTTCCAGGGAATAGGGCTCTTTCTGCTTCTGTGATTTTGCTTGTGTCTTCACTGTGGTTCCAGACCCAGTTCACTCTTAGGCTCCACTTGTCAGCTCTGACTCTGGCTTTGACTCCATAGCTCTGTGACTCCAGTTCTGATTCTGCAGCCCTCCAACCATTATTTCCTGATCTTCTCCCAGACCTGGCAACCCATGTCTTGGTGCTTACACAGACAGTGCTCCCATCCTCTGGTGTCTATATTAGAATGTGGGACCAAGCCTTTAGCTGGTGTAAATCAGCAGAGCTTCCCTGAAGCCAATAGTACAGTCTGAGGTCACCATGATGTGAAGTCTAGCCTGCTTCATAGGGAACTGGTTGCAAAGGACAGTCAATCTTGCTATCCTTCAGGGACTGCAGCAGCTAATACATGTCCAGCTAGGAATGCAAAGGCTCACTGGGGACTTACCCCTTCACATCAGAGCCCCACCTCAGCTCTGCTCCACAGGACATTGCAACAGCCTCTTTCCAAAGCGGGCAATGCTGCTTCTTGCTGCCAGAGCAGCATCTGGCTGCTGCCACGTCAGAGTCCCCTCAGGTCAGCAGAGCAGGGGATGCAAGCGGAAATGTCCAAAACAGCTGGTAAGCCTCAGCAGCTGCATTTGTAAGCTCCAAGTCAGCAGAGACCAAGAACGTGGTGTGCTAAGTAGAAAAAAGTGGCTAGTGCAAGGAGTGTTCTCTTGGGGTGCTTGTTTGTGTTTAATTTTGGAAGCCTCAGTGAGGAAGCATGACCCCACTGGGCTGGGCAAGGTACACAGGAGCAGTAAGAAGAAAATCGCTGCACAGGAGTTCACGGTCTTGGAATAAAAGCCCCCCCCCCAGTCTAACCCCAGTTGACCAGATAAAGGGGCCCTAAGACCCCAGTATCCAGCCAGGGAGGAGGTTTCCCCCAGCTGTAAAGTTATTTTCCAAGGCCATCACACAAATTGGAGGGGGCATGGTGGGGTGGGGCTGCAGCCTAGACTCATGGAAAAGCAGGGAGGAGAGGAATCACCTGGTTCAACACCCTGATCAAGGCAGGATCATCCCTGTCTAAACCATTTTAGGTTGTACTGCATCTGTCTATCCTGCTCTTCAAAATTTCTGGGGCTGCAGGTTTCACAGCCTCCCTAGGTAACCTATTCCAAGGCATAACCACCCTTATAGCGAGAAAGTTCTTCCTAATATCCAAACTCCATTTCTTGTCTTGCCATTCAAGATCATTCATTACCTCTCATGCTGTCCTTTGTGGACACAGAGAACAGCCGAGGCCACCAGTGTGCAGTGTGGGGGAAATTCCACGGAGCACGATGGCCTACAGACCAGGCCTTGGAGAGCACAGGAACCTGGGCTTATCCTGATGTTTGAGACCATGGCTTGGGAACACAGGCACATGAAGCAAGGAAGAAATGGTAACAAAAAAATGAGGACACAGCCTTTGCAGGCAACAAGCTCAGCTCCCCACCTACATGGTGATCACCCACAGGCAGGGCTGCACTGGTCTGCTGCAGATGGGCAGTGTTAGGAAGCACAAGGAGGGAAGCAAGGTGCCATTTTATGAATCTCAGCAGGAGTGTGCCTTTGTAGAAGGGTATACCCACCACAGCGCTTAGGAGGCTGAGGGGACAGAAGCCTTGGCCACTGAAAGGCCCCCAGGGCTTGTCTTCAGGATTTTTCTGCATCTCCTGTCTTTAGCATTCTCACTTTAGGATGAAAACAATTAGAGGATCATAGGAAAGCAAATCCTATGGTTCTGGTTCTGGGATGAGAGAGCACGTGCCAGAAACAACACATGGCAGAAGAATGAGGAAGCCAAACTCACTGGTAGCGGCCAGCTGGGAAAGCTTTTTAGCAGGTCCTGGGGCCTGACCCCTTGGATGTCAACTGGAAGGCATGTGATGAAAAAACCCAGCGCTCAAGTAGCTTGTTGCACCAGGGAAAGCTGTGAGGCAATCTATCTTGAGACTTCTTAGCCTGCGCGCCAGTTGGAGCTGATATTGTTTCTTATGGTGTTGAGCTCTAGTATGCAAACAGCTGCTGCAGCTGACATGCCACCCCCTGTTGAACAAAACGGTGGTCTAAATAACACTGCAAAGCATGACGGGCTGGAGGAGGCCAACATGCAGGGAGCCACAGCAAATACAGCATCAAGTACCGTATGGAAAGAAACTGGATCATTCTCACTTGGGGGATGTTGATCCCAACAGAGAAGAGTTTGAGGCTAAGCTTCAATTTGCATGGTCCTGACTGGCTTTGCTGTTGAGTCACCACTGTCTGACTGAGTATCATATTGCCATAGTAGCTGGAAGCTTCCCCGCTGGGTAATCATAAATGACAGTCTCCCTCTTCCTTCCGAGCCACAGGAGTGCATTCAGCGGCCACAGAGTATGTTTCCTCTTGTGCCTCTGTGAGAAAGCTAAGAGGAGAACCCCAGGGAGTGTCAATATGTCCTGAGTGGGCTGAGGTCAGTGTTGTGTGTGGGTTCCCGGGCCCGTCGATGCAGAGGTGTTTTCCATGAGTCACTCTGTGGTTAGATCAGACGGGTCGAATTGTCATCATTCCTGAGCCCTGGTTTTCTATGCTCTCTTGCCTCATCTCTGATTTTGAGCTAAAAAGGCTGCCTTGTGCAGCAATGACCATTGAAAGAACCTTAAAGCCAGCCTAGGCATTCTTGGGCAATGGCTATCCGGTCTGACAGTAATCCTGCCGTGAGCCATATGTACGTGACTAGCAGTCCGTGTGAATCACTTGCAACATCTCCATGGATCACCGATGTTATCATCTCATTACAGTAGCTATTTGAAACTGATCTGGTATCATAACCTCTTTCAGAGCCCTTTGCAGCATATATCCCATATCACACTATCCACAGTTCTTCCTGATTTGATGAAGTCTTGAACACCTGACAAACAAGACTACCTCACTGGCCATGTCTACATGTGTATTTATGCACACCTTTGCTTACAGCGCACTAAGGCAATTTAGGTGTGCGTCTACATATGGATGTGCTAATGCACATTAAGTCGCTTTAAATGTAGGCGCAAATAGTTAAGTCGCATTAGCGCATGTGCGGACGTGCTAATGCATATTAATGCAGTGTGTATTGATTGGCGCACACCACGTTAGTGCACATTAGCCCAACTACACGTGCTAATACAGCTTAGCTATTCGCATAAAGCAGGTATCAGATTTAGGCTCACATCGCTTTATAATTGCCCCCTTAATGCACCTTAAAAATGGCAATTTTAGGCTAAGCCTGCTTAAGAGGCATGCGTAGATGTGCTCACTGACAGCCCTGGATGCGTTTCCATACCAGTTGCAGTCTGGAGCTTCATTTGCTCTTATGTAAGAATTTGGATGTTTATAAAAACAAACAAACAAAAAACCCTCTTGCCTTAGACCTAGGCTGACCTAACCTCAAGGATGAGAGATTTCAGGCATCTTTTGACAGATATTACTTTCCACTTTTAAGCTTCAAGAAATTTCTACTTTTTACAGGCACAGTAAGGGAAAGGCAGCACTGACCTGGGCTGAAGTCAGAATGGCATCAGCCCCTTTTCAGGATATCAAGAGCAAGAGCTGGAGGGAAAATGTATTTTATTTTCTTCAACACACTTGAAGCTTCAAATAGAAAAGCTCAGAAGTGAAAATGTTAGATTTTTTACAAAAAATCCATTTATTTGTTGGGAGGGGGGATAGATAGCTCAGTAACAACAATCTTAATAAACTCTCCTTGCTCAGATGATGAGGAATAAAATCTATTTTACTGCCATACTCAGGAAATGCTTCCTTGCATCTACAGTTTCCTGAAATGTACAAATCAAGGCTCTGATAGTATAAAAGCTTAAGTACATGAGTAACTTTATTCATAGGTTCAGCCCCAGACCCTGGGGCCTTCTCCCGGGTTTCCATGGGTACAGAGTGGGGAAGATTGTATCTACTCCCTGCAAAGCCAAGTAATCAAAGTTATCACCTGCCCCGGTATTGTTAGGGATGAGATGTGGGTGAAAATCAAATGGACTTACAGCTCTTAGAAGTCACAAATAGCCAGTTTTACCTACAGATGTTCCTCTGTAAAAAATCTGCAGAGGAACTGCTGCTATATCCCTCAGCATCAGCTTAATCCTGTGCTTTCTGTGGAGACCTCTGCTCATCACCATCAGCTATCGTTCTGTCTCTGCCACTCTTTGAGCAGTGCAAGGTGACAGGAATGCACATCAGTGTGGTATTTGAAAGATGTAGTACAAATCCAGTTCCATGCTAAGTACCTCTTGGCAAAGGAGTACAAAATTCCTCTTTTGGAAACATGCCAAAAGACATCAGTATTCTCAACATCTAGACCAATGTGTAGTCACCAGAGCAAACTCCACAAACTTTCAGGTGCTCTAGTTCATTATATTTATAGATACACTAAAACAAGAGCCTAACTGTGTGATCCAGGCACCCTTGGCATACTTTAAAAATATATCCTCAGCACATAAACCAGGGGCGGGCAAATATTTCAGGCGGAGGGCTGCTTACTGAGTTTTGGCAAGCCATTGAGGGCTGCATGACAGGCAGCCAGGGGCAGATAAATATTAATTTTCTAAATTTGGAGGGGCCCCTGCGGGCTGCATAGAATGGCTTGGCGGGCTGTATGTGGCCCACCCCTTACATAAACCAACACAGTGGGAGCAAGCCAGGCAAATATTTTACCACTCTGGCAGTGCCTCTCACCTCCCCCGGACCTTTACTATCCTCTGTCCCATTTTCAAGTATCTGTGGAAAGGATGCTTCTGGTAGCAATCCCTGAAGGTAATCAGTAATAACAATAGCTAATCCACAGTAGAAAGTTCCATTTTTTTCTTACAAGTCTAGTTATATAAGAATTTTGTAATATTCCTTTAACTATCTTGCGCAACCCGCCTTACTGGTGCTCTGTGTTCTGCCATCCAGAAGTGTGTATCAGCAATGCCATGTGTGTTTTGTATGTCAACAGCTGTTGGGCAGCCTACTATGTCTATGTGATCCCTTCCTATTGCACTGGTTGTGTAAAGAGAAAATGGCAAAAGGAGTGAGAGTGCATTTTATAAAGAAAATCATTTGCAGGAGGATGGTTTCTGATGCATTCCAATCCTGCCTGGCTCAGTGCTACTGTTAACATCCTTGGACTAAGGCAAAACCTGGCAGAAGGAGAGTAAGTTTGGAGAGAGAGATCCATGAGCAACAAATCTGCTTAGCAACAAGCTTTGTTAAGTAAAAATAAGCCATTTGTCACAATCGTGTGCTATATCCTGAGGCCTTTGCCTAGCAAGCACTTTTAGCATGAACAGGATATTTTAAGCAGGCGCTCGGAAGAAATGTCCACATTGCCCAAAGGCCCTTGCTTTGCAGGGCAGTGAGGACTCTAAAACAGGCTTCAGAAAGCCCTGCAGAGTGACTGCTCTGGGCTAGAGCAAGGCAGGCACTAATGTACAGCATCTGCCAGCTAGGCAGCTTCATGCTCATCCTAGGGGACAATTGCACAAGACTGAAAATCAATGAGCCAGATGTTTGCCTTGGAAAAAACACGATGCCTCGCTCCCCTAACTCAGGGCTCACCCTGCTTTCTGTGACAATGCTCTGAGACAATGCACAGAGTAAAGGGCAAATGCTTAATGGTGACCTCCCGTGGGCAAGCTGATATCTGTAGCCATTGCTCAATGCCCTCTCTCCAGCACCCCCAGTACACAGACAGATCTAGGGGCTAGCTAGGATGGCTGGCAGCAGGATGCATCTGCCTTACAGTGTGAGAAGCAGCAATCTGCAAAGTTCCCTTTGTGGAAAAAGAAATTTGCTCCCATACAGAAAGGAGCAAAACTTTTTGTTGTTGCCTGACAAAAATATGTGAGCCCCTGAGAAGCCAGGACCTCTCAGGTCTGTTGTAACTCCTGGTAAAATGGCTTTACCAGAGACTTCCCTTGGTTGCTGCTACCCTGGCAAGGCTCCCTGTAAAAGACAGTCTGAGGTTGTGCCAGGCAATCTTCATGGTGGTGGAGAGGGGACAGTATGTATTCTCTTTAGCACCAGCTCTAGGTTGCCCAAAACCCACTTTTCCCACAGCTCAGACTCTTCCCATGCAATGAAGGTGAATAATCCAATTCAAGAGTGAGATAACGGACTTGCATAGAAGTGTCTCCTGCTTGCATTGATTGGAAGGACATGAACCAGGCCAATTCATCTAGAAGTATTTATTGACTCCCGTGCATCACGGTCCCCTAGATACGTAACTAGCGTTATGGGAACTGGCAGAAAGCAACACCAGCAATCTGCTCACTAGTATCTCCCACCCAGGCCAGGTCGGCACTGCTTGTCTCATTGTGGACTGCAGTCACAGAAATGTGCTGGTGGGAGTAGCCTGGACTTAGACCAGGGCAAACAGAGGATGTGGGCAGTGATCTCAGCAGAGCAGAGCAGGGCAGAAGAACAAAAAGTGGGGGAAAGTAAAAAGCAAATTTGAATATTTTGAAATTTTGGGGGTTGTGTTTTCTTTTTTTCCTACTTTT
>NW_017729031.1:83835800-83839592 GCF_001723915.1 Gavialis gangeticus
GCAAACAGAGGATGTGGGCAGTGATCTCAGCAGAGCAGAGCAGGGCAGAAGAACAAAAAGTGGGGGAAAGTAAAAAGCAAATTTGAATATTTTGAAATTTTGGGGGTTGTGTTTTCTTTTTTTCCTACTTTTCTCCCTCTTTCACCAACTCCTACAACAGAATGAACAATGCTGCAGGGTTTGCATGTGTGTTTGTGTGTGGGTGTGTGCTTTTCCATTTTTCCCAAGTTTTCTTTTGCTATCCTGAAATTTATTTAAATCTGAGAAAATTCTGAAAAGTTACAGAGAGCCTAAAGGAAAAATGGGAAAGGGAGGAAAATAGGAGGTGGAGGAGGAAAGAAAAAAAAATTCCAAGGCCTCATTTTCTTTATAACACTGTTGCGGAATCTGAAATTTCAAATAAGCAACACATTGATGCTTCTGTTTTTAACAAAATAAAACCAAAAAATTTTTGAAAAGTTTGGGGTTTTGGAAAAAAAATGGATTTTTTTTCTTATCAGCAAAGAAACTTGAACAAAATAATTGACTACTTACCTGCTCAGCCAGCAAGGTTTAATACTGAATGGCAGCTTTGCTTCTCTGCATGTGGCCATACCGATGGCAGAGCTTTGTGAAAAAGAATAGACAGTGCACGAGCACCCTGGAAATGTGATGTATGCTAACTCAGTGCAAATCCTTTGGGCTCTCAGAAAGAGAATTTGCATGAACTGCTCTCAGTTTACTGGTTTCCTCGCAGGAAACATGAAATCAGATTCATATTGTTTTTGACTACTAAACTCCTACCCTGAGTATTGTGTGTTTGGCCACAAAACAGAATGCTGTTACTTCAGTCTATCAAGGAGATAAATAGATATTATACCAGGACTAATACTGGTTTTGCTTTGCAAAAAATTGATATGTAAACCTCTAGAAGAATCATGCCATGCTACAACTTGAATTTTTAAAAGTTGGATAGTTACAGAAAAATGCAGATTCACTTCTACTGAAACAATTTATGGCTACATATGAATTCATCTATTTGTTTCTGTTGCAGATAACTTGAAAATATATATTTTTACAAACTGAACCATTTTGTTTGGTTTAAAATAAAACACCTTTTTGTTTTGAAAATGTTGCTGTCACAGCTGCATACACGTAATTTTAAAAAAGATTTAAAAAGTTAAAAACTGAACAACCCCACAACTCAAAATCCAAATGAAACACTGTGTTACTTTGTTTGGCTTGAATCTTTTTTTCCCTTTTTTTCCGCTACTGCAGGGAGAAAACAAGCAAACAACAAATAAACCAGTTATTCATGCAGACCTACTAAAGGCAATGTCTGAGCAAAAATACATTGCCAACCCAAGGAATTCACAGTCTAAATATAACCTCTAAACAGTCAGGATAGTAATGCAAGGAGTTACTTTGGTGTAGTAATTAACAATGGGAAAATGGAACATAGAAATGCTTTAACCAATTGTTTTTAAGAGGATTTTGATGGGACAGATGTCTGGATTGCAGGTCATGATAAAAAGTAGCAAGCAGCATGGGGAATGGCACGAAGCTGAGCCCTAAAGAATGAAATGTATGCAAGAATGAAAAACGTGTCAACTTCCCCATTTGATTCTATGTTTAATCCTATCCGACAACCATGTTGTATTCAGTCCTGCTCTTTTGCAAATGCCTCGCTGAACCAACTCATAACAATTCAACATTTTCATCACTAGGAGGAGCTCTTGCCTCAACACAAACACAGCAGATGGCTGCTGTAGTCTCCCAGGAACTCACTCCAGGCTTCTGCTGTTATTTATAAAAATCTTTAATGGCAAGAACTTAATCTTGTCATTTTAGACCGTATACACCATCATTATTAGTGGAATTTAGTGTCAAGCCAGGCCTGGAAATTCCTTCACTCATTGATCAATGTAGTAGCGTACGAAGAACCCTGGGTTATCTATCTAATGAACACCTGCTGTAAAAGCAAAGTTAAGCTTCTCAGGAGCC
This sequence comes from Gavialis gangeticus, assembly GCF_001723915.1. Lineage (NCBI taxonomy): Eukaryota > Metazoa > Chordata > Crocodylia > Gavialidae > Gavialis > Gavialis gangeticus. Next base: position 83,837,784 of record NW_017729031.1, read on the forward strand.
TTCTTGAAGTGCTACAGCTCCTATTTGCTTACCTTCCAGCTCAGTGCATTGCTGCTCTTCCAAAAAGCATTAAAACACGTGGGGGGAGAGAGATGTTCACTCCAAATGGTTGTGTTTTCAACAGAAGGGCAACAAAATGGAAGAATTTTTTCCATCTGCTATCCAGATTCTGCTAAAGAGCCAAGGACACGGCTTGGCACCTCTCAGGCTGGATTGGGAATATACCATTTCCAGACAAGGATTTTAATTCACTTACTACTTCCAGGAAAGAACTAATCACTGGAATTTAATTTAGTTTGATCGGAGTTCAGATGCAAATCATGTGTGTTCTTAGTAGCATATACCAGGGAGAATAGTTACGATAAAGTTAAGGTTGTTAGGTAGAAAACTGCCAAGAAATCTAATTGGAAGGTAATCTAATTAGGGCAATCACAGGCCCACTGCCTGTGTGATCCGCTGTGTAATGTGTCATGCATCCCATCTATGCATAAGTCACAGATGTTTAGACTCTTGCAGTTGTGGTTACAGATCCTAGCTCTAGCTCCACCTATACGAAGTTGTGCTGCTGGTTCAGACCCTGGTGTTGACAGCAATGATGGTCATTGTGTATACAACACAGACCGATTCAACAAAACTGACGAAGCAGCAGACGGGCCGGGTGTGGTGGCTGGACCACCAGCAGCAGTGCTGGCATTCCCGGAGATCTCTATAAGTGCACACCTGGGGCTTGTTATGCTACTGGGTCTAACTGCTGTTTCTCTGCCACCCCTCCCTTCGTCTTCCCCAAAGCCCTTGGCCATTATCCCCATTAATGTTGGTTGGTCTTTGGAAGTCTGTTTGGCACTTCCTAGACTTTCAGGGCCTGATTCTACACTCACTAGAATCAACAGTTAAACTTACATTGACTTTAATGGTTCAGAACCAGGGCCTTAAATCGTAGCTCAGATATTCTAAGTGCAGACTACAAGGCCCTATAGGCTCTCATCTGCTGATCCCTGGATAACTTAAAGGCTCAGAAACCACTGAGATTTTAAATAAATGGCTTTGCACTGAGTACATTTTCTGAATGGCTGCTGCATGACCCAGATATCTCCAGAGACCAGAAAGATAAACCAGAGACCTACTGAATATGAAACCATATTTAAAAGGACCAAGATTCCTTGAAGAAGTTGACCAGGAGGTAGGGAAGAAAACTAAATGTAAAAAGATGTGATTTATCCTGAAGGCAAGCAAAGAAAGATCTTGTACAGATTAGAAAGAGATGGAAGCATCACTGATTTGGTTAGTTCAGCCATTAACTGCACTGAGGCAGGCAATCTGGACCAGGCCAGAAATCTAATGACAGAATCCTGCACACAAGACCCATTACTGTCATGTTAAAAGGAAGTATTCCTTCCTGCCCATAATATCAGGTGTGGCTAGGCCACTGGAAGGCAGTTATTACAGTAGTAGAAAGCAACGTAGTCATAACTGTAGTACAGCAAAGAACCTGAGGAATCTATATTATGAAGCCAATTAAAAGACTGACTTAATTTTGTTAGAAATGTAGGGATTGCAATACCTAATAAAGGTCTTCAGAAAAATGAAAGGGATCTATAAAAATGGTGCAGTAGAACTGGCAGAGGGTGAAATAACTCAAGGTATAACTGAATAAAAAAATAACTAATAAGGGGTTCAGGTACATCCTGTTATGCTTCTGGGTTTGAGCTCCCCATTTGAAACTATGGTTGGTGGCCACCAGCTCTCTCTTTCTTACAGCTCTGGTGTCATCCCACTGTTGCATAAATTGCTGATTTTATCCCCTGGAGG
>NW_017729031.1:83839603-83840286 GCF_001723915.1 Gavialis gangeticus
AAAGAAACATAGAGAAAAGTATCTATTTTCACTACACCACCAATGAAGGGAGGAGAATAATTCAAATGGCTTGATGGACAGGACCAGTTGGAAACAGTGATTCAGGAAATGCATGTGGGCAAATGGGGGAGGGGGAGAGGGGAAGGGAAGGGGACACGTTTGAAACTTAGCCTTTTCATCAGTGGTCACTAAAAGAATCTCAGAAAAGTTGCATTGGTTTAAGGAGAGCTGTTTCCCTTTCTCCCACCACCTGGAGGTGGAATGCTGTAATGGTACCTACTGACCAGGGTAGCTGCATGTCTGTTCTTTCCTAATCATCATATAACTTTCATCGGTATGCAGACCTGATATAATTTACTTCTGACTATGGCTAAGGACAGACATTATACATAAACCAGTTTAAGTGATCAGAAACGGGGTTAAACCTGTAACAGATCCGATGTCCAGTGCACATAAACTAGTTTGAAAATGGCTGAAACTGGTTTGAGATAAACCTTGTTGAATGTAGTATCAGACTTAACTGATTTGGATCAGACAAATTTATGCAATGTCTGTCCCAGATCCCTTGCTGTTTTAAGTTAAACCAGACTCCCCAGCATCCTGGCATACTCTTTTGGCTGGGCGGTGGTCTCTGCTCCATAGCAGAACTGTTCTTTCCCCCCTGCTCCCTGGCTGGAGCTCAG
>NW_017729031.1:83840827-83846714 GCF_001723915.1 Gavialis gangeticus
GGGGGGAAGGGGGGCGGGCTCCCTAATCAAAGCATCCTGCTGGGGCCTGGCCACGCCCCCCTCAGCTCAGCCCTATGGAAGGGAAGGGAAGGCTGCTGTAGCACGCCCTCTCCCCCCCGGCTTCTAGCCTGAGCCAATGCAGGCATATGCCTGCATTTCTGGGATGTCGGTGCAGTTACAAACTGATTCAGCCTAGCCATGTTAGACTAACTTGCAACGATTGAATCAATTCAGGCTCAGGCTTTTTGGATGTTTGTCCCTAGCCTATGTGAATGTATGTCCATACCCTGTGCTGCTGTCCACAAGCTGAAAGAAAGCAGAACATCAAGGACCCTCACAAACTCCCAGGGGATCTGTGGTGATTGCATGGAAGTCATGAGTAAGAGGGAATTTTAGAGGCTTCTGAACTGCTGGTCACCCAGCTCTAAAGTAGTGCAAGACATCTTCCACGTACAGAGTTACTGTGACCCTACCTTGCCACTTTAGAGTTCTCGCAGCTCTGCCTAGCTCCCTGCACTCATGGGTCTGTGAATCTAAGATGGACAAGGAAGAGGAACACATCCCTTTCTCAGCACTTCACTGTAAATCATGGGAATGATGTTGCCTCTCTTGGAAGTTTGAGCTCCAGCACTGACAGGCATGTGTATCACCCATGCACACTTTGGGTTGTGTGTGGCAAAGTGTGTTCTGATTTCATGTTGCTGTGTATCTTGTTTGTGCTGTATATTGTGCCTTTTCTGGTACTGGAAGAGGATCACATCCCCTCCCTCTCATTGTGTCCAGATTATTGTCTTAAGATTCCCTCTGAGGGACCTGTAGAACCAGTTTGGTGGCTCTGGCCACTTCACTGGGAGTGCTGAGCATCTTTGAATTGATTGATTAGTCTGCATTAGCAGTGTTCAAATGATGCTGCTTCTGGTTGGGACCAGGTGATGATGTCATAAAAGTGATTTAAGGGTCAGGCCACCTGAGCTGGGTCTCTTTTTCCTCCTGGGGCTGCTGAAGGCTGAAAATGAAATAGGGAGCCAGAAAAGTCTGCTCCCCATGGGGGGTCCTCCCTCTGTCCTTCACCAGAGAAGCAAACTGAAGCTATGTGAAGGGAAAGCCTCAGGTACGTGGAGAGAAAGTCTGTCTCAGGGTTAAAGACCTCTGTTCTCTCCCTTTTCTTTCCCCTTTTGTTTTTCTGAGTTTTAAGTGGGATGATGCCACTGGGGGGGCTAAACAATCCCTGCAGCACACTAGCCAAGGTCGGAGCTTGGTAGTTTCACTGGCACTCCCTGGGCCAGGGCTGAGAGCCTGGCATGTTTTAGTTGCTGTTGCAACCTGTTGGGTTCATCATTAGCTGTGTCGCTGAACCCCAGGTGCATGTCTGTCTGCCAGTTTTGGCCACGCAGGCCTTGAGTGGGATGATGCCATTTGTGTATTCTTCCCTAGAGCAGGCTGGCCAGGAACGGGGGCCAGGCAGCTACTGGCCCCTGTGCTGGGGGTTGTAGTGTCTCATCATGGTGGTACAGGCTGTATCTATAAGCCTGGGCTCTTTTTGCTGTTTCACAGCTATTGAATTTCAGCTCACCTGTGTGGAGCAGAACCCCAGCCATATGTTTGGCTGGAAGATTTGGACCAGGGTGAAGCCCTGGCACTTTTTGTTGTTTATCCAGACCTCAGTGCTGTATAGGCCTGGCCAACTTTTGGCTGCCCAGTCCAGGCCCAGAAAAATAGGCCTGGGACTTCTTTTGTTCCTTTTGCAGTTTATATCACAACCAAGCAGTGTGGTTGGGTGCTAGTTGTAGTTCAGGCCCAAGCCAAGATAGGCCTGGCCCGTTTGTTGTTTCATAGCTGTTAGGTCACAGCATAGCAGTATAGCTATAAATGTCCAGGCTGCAGCCAAATAGGCCTGGTGCTCTTTTGTTGTATGTTCAGGCCCTGGTGCACGACGGGTCTGAGTCCCGCTTTTATTGTTTTACAGTTGTTGTGTCTTAGCAAAGCTGTATTGCTGAGCCCTAGTGTGCATTTGCTGCATGTCTGGGCCTGGGACATGTTGTTGCTTTCGTAGCTCTGTGTCCTGACCGCGCAGTGTGGTTGGCGCTGGTTGCAGTTCAGGCTCGTTTGCTGTTTGCCTGCCTTTTCTTTGAGTTCTCTTCCAGTTTCCTTCCCCAGCAGAGCTGTGATTCAGACTAGAAACTTTGGGGTGCGATATGCTGACAAAAACTGCAGTTAACCCCTCAAAGTCACCGCATGGAAGTGGAGATCAGTGCTACAGCTGCACAGGAAGCAACAAGTGGCCCCTTGCAATGCAGAAGGGCCTACACTTTGCAGCAGCTCCCTGCGGTGCAGTGAACCCATGGACCACTCATAGGACCCTCTGGTGTGGGCTCCCCTCTCCAGCCCATTGCTGAAGGGCAGGTATAGGGGTGCAGGCCCCCAAAACTACCTGCTGGGGAACCCCAAGTCCCAGACTGCCTGGGTATGGGTAAAGCCTTCCCAAAAGGTTGCCACCTATACACCTTGGTTTGTAGTTTATGGTATTTTAAAATTATACTTAGTGTTTACTTTTGTTTTTCTGTATTCTTTGTAATAAATTTGGATTTTGTGTTTACACTGCTTGTGAGGAAAGGGTTGTTGGTTTTACTGGACACCCTAGTGATTCATCTAGTGTTTCCCAGGTAGTCTGGGTGGGGGCTCAAGCCAAGGTGAAATATATTTAGTACCCCCAAATTGAACGCAGCCCTTGTTGCTGCTGACAGGTGCTGAATGGAGGGTGCTCATGGTTCACAGTACACCTCAGTTATCTTCTAGAAAAGAAAACTATGAAGTGTAAAGAGCCAAGGAAAGGAAGAGAGATGTGTTTAACAGGGACAAAGTTGTTCTGGATGGCCTTTCCCTGCTCCTAGTACACCTCACCCTTCTTACCACAGCCTTCCCATCCCGATGAAGGTGTACCTAACCCAAGGGAACGCATTCCACTGCACAGGAATCGCCCAGGCTTTGATTTTTATGTGGAGAACTGGAAAATCTTCTCTGCCCAACCTTCAGCACTGAGAGTATATTTTTTCCAAGAGGTTTTCATGCTATAACTGCTGGAAATTCACCATGAGAGGCCAGCCACATGAGAGAATGCCCAGTCTTAACAGTTTGATTATGGCAGCAAGGAAATTATTACTGCCACGCTCCCAGTTTCAGCAGTGAGAGTTATGGGGCTGAAGCCAATAGTCCTTGTGCTCCAAGAATACAGGGGGTGTGCAGGGTAAGGAAAATGGGAAACAAGAACAGACCCTACAGCATGAAAGCAGCTAGCATCAACATTTAAAAGTGGGCCATCAAAACTAGCTTTTGGTAGCCCAGTGACATGCCATGCCATGCTGAGGATTTGGTGTGTGTGTGGGTGTGTAGGTGGGTGGGTGGTCTACGCCTCCCCCAATCCCTGTAAATTTCCTTTGCACAGTATTACTCAAAAAGTATATGGAACAAATGTGGAAAAGAGTTTGGAAACAATGGGATTTCTGTTAGCATGTGGAACCTGAAGGCAGGTGGCTGACTGTCTAACAGATCATAGCACAGATCATATGGCTTCAGCCCCATAACCCTCACTGCTAAATGCTGAATGTGCTGTCTCTGCAAGTGCTGCCCAGTCTCTATGGCTGGTTGGGAGGAGGGTCACATTTTAATTAGACTGGTTTCTGGACAGCTATTCTAATTAAAACATCTCACAGTCACATGTATTAAGCCCCTGAACATTTCAGAATGGCTGCTGGATGCTTTAGCTAAAGCTCATTCAATGAGGTTTAGATAAAATGCCCCCACAGTCATTTTGAAATGTGCAGGGGCTTAATACATGTGCCAGTGAGTCAACATTGGAGCATTGTAATTGGAGCATGGAGCAGACTCAATTAATTGAGTCTGCTTTGATGCAATCTAATTTGAACACGAACAAGCACGTCTATAGGCACCCTATAGGAACAAGGGTGCCTGTAGATGTGCGGGATGGTTGTTCCAATGCACTGGAATTCCAGTGTTGGTGCAGACTCGATTAACTGAGTCTGCTAGAGTGTGCTCATTAGCACACTCCAGCAGCCTCTGTGTCTTGTATATACAGTGTCACCGCGCTTCAAAATGACAGTGGGGCGCTTTAACTAAAGCTCACTGAACACCATTTTGAAGTGCAGGATGCCGAACACGTGAGATGCTGTGGGTGTTTTAATTACAGCATCCTCCCCCATCTCCAGAGCACATGTAAAGATGCCCCATAGTGTGAGGGGTAAGTCCTTGTGCCACATCTTAATAAGCTACTGGCTCAGGTGGGTTAACCTGGTTTCTAGCCAGCTCATCGGGTTGGCTCTTGCTTGTCACTTAAGAGACCACCCTAGCAGCTGATTTTGGATGCATAATACAATGGATTTACAGTCTGAAGGTAGCTCTTGACTTCTGTGCATCTTAATTGGGTGTGGCCTTTTGCAGCTTAGACTTGTATGCCGGCAACCAGGAAATGATGGTCAGTAGATCCTTGGTGTGCCATTCTCTGTATGGGGAGAAAAAACACTCCATGTTAAATGCATGCACTACATCACTCCGGAGGCAGCCCTAGGAGGTGTTGTCACTCAGGTTATGTACAAACATACATTTTTTTGCAGTTTTAAAATGGGAGGGAGAGCTGCCACTCTGGAGCATACGGTTGCTATTATGATTAAAGTGTTATATTTGCATGAGCCTGTAGCCATACAAGTGAGCTAAATCACCATAACTTGACCCTGAAAGGAGCAGGTCTAAATTTCATTGCTGATGAAGGAGAGGAAAAAAAACATTCTTCTTGGATAGAATAGAAGACAAAATGAACATTTTTTTGTTCAGGGTGTGGAGTTTTAAGACAGTTTTTGAAAGATATTGGGTTTTGAACTGCACTAATGAGAGTTCATTTAAAATTCAGAAGTGATCCCTCCTGGGGAAAAACACCCACATTTATTTATTTAACAAGCTCTAATTCAGATTGAAAACATCTAAAATAATAGGGAAGTTAATTTTTCATGGAAAACTGGATTTTTGCCTAACCAAGAAATGAAATATTTATATTCTTTTAAAAGTTTTAAATTTTGTTATAAAACCATAAGCCAGAGCCCTTTTTGATTTTATCAAACAAATAAATAAATACATAAGCAGGTTTTAACTTTTTGTTTTTATCTATTTTTACCCCCAAACCAACAACACTTGCCCCCCCAAACCTGCATACATTCCATTTCGGGGCGTTTTTTTCTTAGTTAGGTATAATTTTCTCAGTCAAATTTTCAGTGGAAATGTATTTTATTTAATCCTCCCACACACACCTTTCTCCTCAAAGGAACATTTCATTTGTCTCTTGGACTGCTTGGGAAACAAGCCATGTGCTTTCTGAAGACTGAAATGAGTTAGATCCTAATTTTCCAATTCAATGTAATTTGGAAGGAATTGTTGCCTTTTACCCACAATTTGCCCAGCAATGTGTGGGAGTGTGTGACTCTGCCCCAGTAGGCTTAACTCAAGCCCTTGTTTATATTCTTTCTCAATCTTTCATCACTGTTTATTGTTCATTTGCTTAGCATTACCATGGAAGAGCCTCTGTCCCTGAGAACTTCACTTTGCCAATCACTGTACAAGCACAGAACTAAAAGACCTTGTTATGAATCTGGGAATTTAAACTTCAGTTGACATTGAAAGCATTTTGAAAAGAGATTGGATAGGAACAGCAGGTGGTTAATTAGGACTGGTCTGCTCGCCATTTCTTGCTTGTCTATAATGGAGCGATTGTTCCATTTGGAGGCCTAAGTCCAAGTGTGGTTCCCTAAGCAGACGACAGGGTAGAGATGCACCTTTTATAGACTAACCAAAGTAGATTGGTAGGTAGGTAGAGGTGGGTGTG
>NW_017729031.1:83851714-83856899 GCF_001723915.1 Gavialis gangeticus
TTCAGTTGACATTGAAAGCATTTTGAAAAGAGATTGGATAGGAACAGCAGGTGGTTAATTAGGACTGGTCTGCTCGCCATTTCTTGCTTGTCTATAATGGAGCGATTGTTCCATTTGGAGGCCTAAGTCCAAGTGTGGTTCCCTAAGCAGACGACAGGGTAGAGATGCACCTTTTATAGACTAACCAAAGTAGATTGGTAGGTAGGTAGAGGTTGGTGTGGCACAAGCTTCTGTGAACTGAAGTTCACTTCATCAGATGCCTTAAGTTTAGTAAAAATGCCTTGACCATAAGAACAGATTTCCCCAAAACAGATCTGCATCCTCCTTGCAGTGAAGATGATAATGCTTAGCCCTTCACTGTTTCAAAGAAGCACCTGCATAACTGCTCAACTTCAGAGTCTTGTTCCAGCAATTAGTAACTAACCTTTGGTTTCAGGGCTTGCCTGTTTTCAGTTGGGCTGAACATGCTTACCTATCTGTGGTGTTTTGGTACCACTACTGCTCCTGGCCAGAACTAGCAAGTGAATCAGGGAAATCAAATGTATTGGGAGAAACAAGCCATCAACTTTTCAACCTTAAAAATTTAAGTTGGGATTACTGAAGTTGGGGTGAAGAATCAGAGAGCTTTTATCAATTTTTATCCAGATATTTCATTGATTGCTAGATGTAGCAGAGTAAGGGAGAAGAAGGCTCTATGCCCCTAACACAGATGCATATGTTGCTCACACAGTTGCATGTAATTTAAAAAAAAAGATTAAAAAGTTAAAAACAAAACAACCCCAAAACTCAAAACCCAAATAAAATACTTTGTTATTTTGTTTGACTTGAATGTTTTTTTCAATTTTTTCACTGGAGCTCGGTCAGCCTGCAGATAGCATTTTGCAGAACTGCCAACACTGCGGGTTTCTCTGTTTAAAATGAGAAATCCATTTCCACATTTTCCTGTGGAAAAGGGGGAAATCTGTGTTTTACTCCATTTTTCTGTAGGAAATGGGAAACCCAGATCCCTGCTGATGACACAGAGAAGTTTGACTGCCACTGTTCTTTCTCCCTAGTTTGAACTAACTGTCAAGAGTGCTGTAACACTGTCCTAAATTTCAGTTCCACTAATGGTAGGGTGACCATACCTCCCAGTTTGGCCGGGACACTCCTGGAATGCAAAGACTGGTGCCTGCTGGTTGGTCAAAAGTCTCAGGCTGGAGTCCGGAGGGGAGGTGGAGAGGTATGGTGCACCAGGAAGGCAGCTGGGCAGGTACTGATCCTGTTGTGCAGAAGTAAGACAGGCAGAGTGGAGCAAGTGCCACCCCACCTGCACATGGCATGTCCCTCCTTCCACATGGCAGCAGCAGTGCCTGCCTGGCCATCTGCTTGGTGCACCATGCCTCTGGCCCAGGACTTTTAACCAACCATCCACGACCTGGCTACAGAATCTGGGAGTGTCCTGGCCAGACCTGGATGTATGGTCACCCTAACTAACGGGTGCATTCACTTCATTTTCATCCCATGGGATGTGTTCAAAACCTTTCCCTGATGTACTAACTGTTGGTATTTTCTTATTGAGTGCTGGACAGGTTTGGCAACCTGCTATGAGACCACTTAGTGCATCTCAATGTCCTAAGAAGGTATTTGAATCAAGGCTTCTCTTCCCACCCCAGTCCCCCCAACTACCAAGGGAAAGGCAGCACAAAACCTTCTTAATCAGATCCCAACCAAAAGCAAAACGGCACTACAGAGCCATCATGAGTCTGTGCATAAGTCTGTCTTCAGTGCAGGGTCCAAAGCAGACTACTTTACAAGCTAGACTCATGTAGAAGGGGGCTTCCTGATTCTTCCCTCTTCCTCTCCTCCTCACCCCAATTCTTTCCTTAAATGACCAGTTCTAGAAAAAGGGGAAAAAAATAAAAGTTATGTCTACCGCCCTCCTCTCCCCTCACTCTGATACTCAATGGCGTTGGAGCATTCTGCTCTGCCTCTAAAATTCCTTTTCCAACTAAATCTGTTCTTATTTTTTACGAAATCAGGCCAAACTTTCCCACAGACTCAGACAGCTATTAAAGAAATATTATTACCAGATGTTTTATTTTATTTCCATAGAAACAGAGGCCAGCATGAGGTAACTGGAAAAATATTAACCCATCCAAAACCAATAGTGCGTCAGAGCACACATGCAGCCCACAGTTTGGTCACGGGGTTGGCTTGGTGTTGGCCGGCCCAAGGCTGACTGTGAGTGAGAGCCAGTGAATGTGTAACACTTCATACTAAGTGTGGTAGGGGTCAGCATGTCTGGAAAGAGGGACTGCTTTGCAGCCATCACAAACAGATGAGACTCCTTCAGTGTACGGTGATTTAGAGACCACTCCTGATTGTCCTGGCCAGAGGAAGCCAGCATTGCTGGGATTCATTTGAAAATCTTTGAGCCAAGTCAAACTCCCGAGGCCCCTGAACTCATGCTGCTTGTGAATGACTGCTAATTTAATCTTCAAAAGCTCCTATGGCAGCTGCTTATCAGCCTAGCTCTCTCGTTTCTGCTAGAACCTCTCAGAGGTCCAACTAATCCTCCTGAATGGGAAACATCAGTGGGCCCCTGAGCTACAGCTGCTGTCTGGCTGTGACTTCAGCTGTGGATTGGCGACACCCTTTGAACCAATTTCCTGCTCCATAAACTCTGCTGACAGAGGTCCTCTGAGGGCAATTATTGCCTCATATAGAGGAAACCCCTGAGCAGTTATTGCCTTGTATAGAGGAAGCCCCTCGAGCCCTTCAGCTACGCATTCTGTACACTGCCTCCCCGCTGAACCCTGTTCAGGTGCCGTCTTTCTCTCTGCCCGACTACTCCTCAAACACTCAGTAGACCCAAAACAAATGCACCACCTCTGCAGCCACTGCTCTGAGGAAGTGGCTCCCTTAACTACAACCTTTTTAACATTTTTCCCCATTTTTCAGTGGAAGCCACAGGTGCTTTGCTCTCATCCACATGCTAACAAAAAAATTCATTTTCAATGTTTTTGGAATCAAATGTCTGTTAGAACTGGCAATGGCTGTAAGGCTTGTTATTTCTGAAGGCTGGCATAACCCCCCCCCAACAATTTATAATAGACAGATGAGATTACCACTGTCTGGATTAACATTATATCTAAAGACATCTGACATGTATCTTTCAGGGGTGCAGGTTGTAGACCAAGCTGGTTTAATAAAAGATATCAGATTTACCCAAAGAACCTTGTCTGACATGTATGTTGATATTGGTTCGTTAATTCTAATGTTGAAAACAAAATTTATTTTACATCAAATGAACTATTTTATCTGACACCAAATTAAATATTTCCTTTTGGATTTGGGCAGGGTTGTTTTCTTCTTAAGAATTTTAAATTTTATCAGAAATAAATGTGAAAGAAGTGTTGAAAATCATTTTGTATAAAAAAAAATCAATGTTTAAAAATGTTGCAGTATGTTTATTTTTTCATTTTATATTGAGGTTTTGTTTGTTTTGAAAACAAACAATTTAGAAAAACCAAGACCAATATGCAAAACATCTCAGTATCCTTGAATTTGCATGTTTAGCCAACAAATTTTGCTCAGCCTTATATATTTCACAATGGCACTGAAATTCTTGTGATGCTTGTTACACTGCACATAGTGCAGAGCAATCTTATTGTTGCCATCACGTCTATTTTAGCAGTTGAGACCTGCAGTACAGTAGGACTGACTGATTGCCTAACATCACACACAGGGCCTGTAACTTGAGTTGAACAGAGATCCTTTGCCCCCCTTATCCCATATATAATCATCCTCTCTTCCTGATGAAGGGAGCCCTCTGGTATGACTCAACTCATTTTCTCAGAAGAAAAGAAACCAACACAGATAATTACTGACTCCCTTTAGTGACAGAGGGAATTAGGAATGTAAACCTTTGTGGTGACAGATTTCATTAGGCAGTTTGCAGCTTCATTCAAGGTTTGGCGTGTGTTGTGTGCACACACACAATGCAAGTGCTCATTAAGGAGTGTCTCATGTTTCTTTATGAAGGGTGTTTGCCATTTTGGCTTTGATAAAACATCATGTGTGGTCCAAGGAGATGCTCATTTGTAGCTCTGGGTAAAGGATCTTGTTTAACAGTGGCATACTTTACTGTCCAGCACTCATCTTAAATGGGCCATTGTTCCTTCCAAGCAAATGTCACACAAATCCCATAATGTGCGGTTTTCAGTCTTACGTGGAATCGAATGCAGAGTTGTTCAATTTGGCACTCAGTTGTTACCAGCCACACACAGCCCTGTCCATGGCTTGGTTCATTGCTAGCTCACTGCTTTAAAGGATTTCTTGATCATCTCCCCCTACAGTTGAGGTAATGTCATGGGAAGTTTAACTAGCATGTTTACTGAGACCAGAAAACTACTTTTTTTTAATAGAGTTTTTAATTGGCATGGCTGAAACCATAAATAAATGCTCCATCTAAAAACATAGCCACTCCCACTCTTTGGATGATAGATGCTAACATATAACTGGCACCAAATAAATACAGGACAGTAGAGTTTTAAAAAATCCGAAAAAAACCTAAAATGAACATTTCTGACTTTGGGACAAGATGCCATTCTGCAGCTTCTGAGGCTCTGTGTTCTAGGCCTATTAATAAAGGAGCCGAGGTAACTCCATAAAAATGGAAGTATAATGCTGTTTCTTCCAGCCTGTGTGTTAGTCACTCTGAACGCTTAGTCAGTCTTGGGCATTTGTTTCACTAAAAAAAAGAGAAGTTTATTGCAGATGGGCTAGACTTACAGGCAGAGGCTTCTCTTTTATATGGATGTGACCAGGGAAATTCAGGTGTCTGCTAAAATCTGGCTTCTCTAAGGGAAGTATAGATAGGAGGGGCAGCACTAACTTCTTAAACTGAGAATCAGTGACTGCATTTCTTGTGGAAGTTTCATGGTTTCTAGGGTCGGAAGGGACCTGAGCAGATCATCTAGTCTGACCCCCTGCCATGGCAGGAAGAGCACTGGGGTCAAACGACCCCAGGAAGGTGGTCATCCAACCTCCTCTTAAAAACCCCCAGGGTGGGAGCCTGCACCACCTCACTGGGAAGCTGGTTCCAGACCCTAGCCGCCCTGACTGTGAAGTAGCGCCTCCTGATGTCCAACTTAAACCTTCCCTCCGCCAGCTTGTGACCATTGTTCCTGGTCACTCCTTG
>NW_017729031.1:83857209-83866682 GCF_001723915.1 Gavialis gangeticus
GTTCTGGTCCTTACTGAGGAAGACAGAGGCAAAGAAGTTATTAAATATGTTGGCTTTGTCATCTGGCGTGACAACCAGATTCCCCGTCTTGTCCTGCAAGGGCCCCACATTTCCTGGGGCCTTCTTTCTACTCCCTATGTATTTAAAAAAGGACTTCTTGTTGTCTTTAATCCAGGAAGCCAGCCCCTGTTCCATCTCTGCCTTGGCCTTCCTAACCATCCCCCTACATCCCCAAGCAACTGCAGAATAGTAGCAACCCAGGTTCTGCCACCCTTCCTCACATTTGCCCTCAATGAGATGCCTTAAGAAGAAGGTGCCATTTTATGTGACTAAAGATGCTGGACTCAAGGAGTAGAGGCTGGAACCCTTTTAGGACACGCAGGCAGAGTGGGCACATCTACACATTGAACTAATGTGACTGAATAAAATCTGGCACAATCTGAGCTGGAGTAAACAAATCCTGACATCACTGTCTACACATGTGTTTAAGTGCAGTAATTTACTCCATTGCCAGGTAATACCTGTTTGACAGAATTATCTGACAACACTAAATTAGTCTACACTGGCCCAAATGCCACGCACATGTAAATGGTGACACTTTACTGTGCAGTAAATTAGTCTACTGCTCAGTAAAGTGTACATGGAGATGCACCCACAAGTTAGAATGTGGCTTGAGACATTCAGAGCCGCTCTAATTAAAGTACCTGCAGCGTCACATGTATTCAGCATCCAGCACTTCAAAATGGCAGTGGAGGTGCTTTAACTAAAGCTGATTTGAGCAGCTTTAAAGTGTCCCCGCCACCATATTGAAGCAGAGGGATGACAGAGAGGCTCCTGGAGCATGCTAATTAGCACATTCTAACAGACTCGCTAATTAACACATATTGGAGCAGAGGTATGTCATGTGAATAGGTGCCCTAAGTGTAATTTTATACGGGGCTGGAGCACCCTCATGCCCCAGCCAGTCCCTCTGCAACATGAGCTGGGCCAGAGCACCCCTAAGCTGGCAGGCTAACCCCACCGGCCCCCTGCTAGCTGGGGCTGCTCTGACTTAGCTCAACCTGCTGTGCTCCTGGGCGCATGTGTAAAGGAACCCCCGGTTAAGCAATGAAGTCTGGCATGATAAATGCTGGAGTCTGTTGCTTTGACTTAAATGCATGTGTAGATGTGCCTAATTAATAGTATTAGAAAGTTTCTGGCCTTGAAAATTCCTGAGTCTATTATTTCTTTGGCCAGTATCAGACTGTGATATCCCTGTCCTATTCCCAGCAGCTTTGTTGCCTGCACAAAAGGTCAAGCTCAGCACGTCTCAGGACATGGTTAGCTGCCCCCTGCCTGTTTGACTTAGTGATACAGGTGATAGGTGGGATCAGCCAGGCCAGGACCTGCTTCCTCACGCCACTGTCCTTCTTTCTTTTTGGTCTGTTCCTGAAGAGGTAGGGGATGGGTGGGTGATGGGTTACCTTGCCCCAGTGCTTACATTGCCTCTCAGCCTGGATAGAGAGCTTGGTATCATGTAACCCCCAGAGGAGGAATGATTTATTGCAGAGAATTTCCCCAGACCTGGGCATAGCCTTAGATGACTGCATGTCATTAGAAACTTTGTAGATTGTAGCTTTGTGTGAGGTCTTACCTGGGCTTTGATCTGAAGAGGCTGCAAGGGAAATTTTCTTCATCTCCCAATGCCCTGTACCTTGTGTGGACAGCATTCATTATAAGGGGAGGGAAAGTAACAAGCATTTGCTTTTTTCTTATGTCAAACACAGTGATGGGCAATAATTGAATTATTTAAGACTTTATGCAGTAGTCATTCCAGCAGCCATACAGGAGAACTATGAAAATGGTGTGTTAATCTCAGTAAACATTTTTTTAATTTATTGCCTTCTAAGCTGCAAAGTTTTCCGGATAGTTTTTTTGTTGTTTAATGGGATACATTGTTAATTGTATTTTATTTACTCTATTCTAAATCCTACATCTCTAGTGATTTAGAATGTATGTTGGTGCTGATGCAACTTGAGAACACTGTGAGTGTGGTAAACTAAATATGGTATTAAATGCAAAACTGTTTGGTCATTTTAATATCACATCTCTTATGGTTCTTTGGATCTCAGTTCTTTGGCTTAAGAACAGACTTGAGAATTTTTTTAACTGTTTCAATTTTGTTGCTAAAATTAGAATGTAAAGACAAAACAACTGCAGAAAATATAAATTCTAGTTAAGAATAATGTAATATAAAAGGTGATTTTATTATCAAATAATAATTAATCAAATCACTATAACTCAGAGCCTAATCATGCAGTCTGATTTTAGTCCAGACTGATTCTGGGCATGTGCATTTTGTACTAGTATCATTCAATGCAGATCTTTCTTAATGGGTCAGTCAAATTTACATGCCAGTCAGACTTACAAGGACTTGGTCACAATATCTCAAAGAAAATTCTCAGCCTAGAATTAAGAAATGTACTGTTGTGTCTATTTACATAGATATGACCGCTATGTCTACTCACTTCAAAAGTACCTTCTCCAGGGTAAAGTATTTAGCGCCCACCTTGTGCTCACACACTCACAGATACCCCTGGGCCTATGGGTAGATGACAGATCAAATCTACTGGCTCCCGTGGCCCTTTAGCCAAGTGCCTAAACAGGAGTAAAATCTTTAGGTTTAAGGTCATGTCAAAGGATGTGTTTATACTGCAAGGCATTCCCCACCTCCAAAAAGACATAGTAGACAGAGAAAGGTACAGAGAAGGGCAGTATGGATGGTCAAAGGGTGTGGACAGTCCTCTGTATGAAAAGAAACTAAATAGGATTTAAGAAAGCTCTCAGAAAGATGGCTGAGGACAGATATGATAAAGGTCTATGAAATAACAAATGGTGTGGAAAAATAAATAGGTAATTAGTATTTACTGTCTTTTGTAGTATAACAGCTAAGGAACATACAGTTAAATTATTAGGAAACAGGTTTAAAACAAACAAAAGGAAGTTCTTTTTCATAGAGCGTGTACTTAACTGTGGAACTGATTGCCACAGGATATTATAGAGGCTGGGGATTTAACCAGGTAAAAAAGAGGATTGGAGAAATTCACATAGGATAGGTCCATCAGCGCAT
Source organism: Gavialis gangeticus (assembly GCF_001723915.1). NCBI lineage: Eukaryota > Metazoa > Chordata > Crocodylia > Gavialidae > Gavialis > Gavialis gangeticus. The sequence goes on from NW_017729031.1 coordinate 83,860,319, forward strand.
ATTAAATATGATTCTTTGGGGTGCAGATTCCAAATTATGACTAAATGGTAGAAGATTAGAGGAAGAGGAGCAGGGGATGGATCATTGTGGGCGGGTCCTGCATAAATGTTCTCTTCCTTAGGTTCTGCTTTCTACCACTGTGAGAGACACCGTGTTGTACTAGAAAGCTTGGTAATATGCATTTCCTATGATTTGATGTGTATTTGGGTTCACATTCATGCCCATACCACCCTCTCGTCCATACTAACAGTCCCTACACTCCTTTCCTGGAGCAAGTGTAGCCTCTGCCTGCAAGCCATTTGGTTGCAGTATACCCATGAGTTACCAGCCTTGAATGCAGACTATCCTGTTTGGGCAATCACACAGTTCCCTGCTTCTATGTCTTCTGGCTCTTCAGCACACCTCACCTATGCTCTGCTGCTCAGAATCTGGGAGGTGTTTTTGCATTAATTAAAAGCAGGCAGCTGCTCTCCCTGTAACTGCAGCTGCCTGCATTTTGTAATTTTTTTTTAAAGCAATTAAGAGTTTTCCAGATTGCAGTTTGTTTGTTAGCTAATAAAACACAGTTACTTCTTGGTAGTGGTTGGCAGATCTGAGTACAATGTGCTTCACTTTTTCTTTGCATTCATTTGTAAATTTAATAAAGTTCTGTGTTTAAGGACTTGTTGCCCTCTTATTTGTCAGGAGCTGCATTTCTGCCAAAAGCCTTATAAGAAGCCAGCATGCAACGTATATAAGCCAATTAAATGACACACCATGTCCCCAAACCGGTTAGGACAGAGAGTTACAATCTAAGTATCACACTATAGATCCAAGAAATCAACGTTTCCCCATTGTAATCCATTAAATTAATCTGGCACAATGTACCCCATTCTGATTAGCAACCCCCTCAAGCCAAGAGACTGAAAAAATAATCATTCCAGGCATTTTCAAACCTTGTGCAGCACGCTTAAATTTCGGAGCTTGGGCTGAGTCCCAGGCTTGGGAGTCTGCTGCTTTGATTGGTGGAGTCCATCCACCAATCAGGAGGCAGCCAAAGGCATGAAGCCACGCCCTTTTCCTGAGGGGAGGGGGATGGGAGCGCTGCGGACCTAATTGTAGACTGCAACGCTATCAGGTCTGGAAGACTTCAGGCACAGAGCCCTAGGGAGTATATAAAGAGCAGCGTGCCCAGTATGGAGGGAGATGCAACAGGGGAGCTGAAGATGGAAGATTGGAGCGAGAAAATCTGGGGACAAGCTGCCCACATGGGGAATAGCCCCGAACTCCTGAAAATCCTTGGGAGGGTGTGATACCCTTGGGCTCAAATGGCACGCATTTCGGCACATGGAGCTCGGGCCCTGGGAGCCGTGAATAGCAGCTTGAGCCTGCAACCCCAGCTGGTGGCCAGGCATCATGGTGCACATTTCAGCACACAGAGCTCAGACTCTGGGAGTCGCAAATGGCGGCTCGAGCCTGGGTCATGGACTATATTAAGGAGTAGATGTTATTAAGATTGTTTATGATTGCACCTTACATTGAAATGTGCTATTGTGATGTTGTATTGTGTGATGCTGCTGAAACTGTTTATTTGTGATGGGTAAATAGTGCTATCATAGGACAGAGTAATTTCTGAAAAACACCCTTTTGAGTTTTTTTTAATGTTAGGTACCCTAACTGGGTAGGGGCCCATTTGATGCCTATCATTTTGCATTAAGGAAGGAGGGAACTATTCCTCTATAGGGGTAAAATCACATATCCACTGTTAAATTTTGCATGACCCTTTCATTGAGTACAGGTTCCCCACTGTGGGGTGGGGAAGCTGTGGGTTCATTGTGGATATATATTGTTTTCCCTGGAGGTTGTGGTTGGGAGTGATTCTCCCACAGTGTTATTTAGGATTTGACCTTGGTTATTGGCTAATGTCCTCTGTGTAAATATATGTATATGATATTTAGTTTTATATTCATGTATATTATATGTTAATAAATACTGTAAATAGTTAAGAGCGTGTCTCGAGTCTAACTCTATAGAGGTAGGAGGGAACCACAAGTCAGTGGTGGTGATCCCTCCCACAGCACCCTCACCTCTCACCACTCCCTTGTGATTGGGATCAGGGCACACACTTGGGTGTACCTGGGCTATACCTGTGATGCATCAGTGCAGCTTGTGCTATGGTATTTCACTGTCCACAAAATAAAACACAAATGTGCAGTCAGAATCTCAGTAAAATTGCCACATGCAGCATGGATGCCATCCATAACTTCTCCAGCCTTTCTGGACACCGGTCCTATATTGCATATAGGGTGCTTTTTGGTTGTGCAAATCAGCTAAGGCAGGGGTGGGAAATTATTTAGGCCCATGGGCTGCACATGGAATTTTTCTGAGCTGTCGTGGGCCAGGTCAGTACGTCCTCCCCACCCCTGCAAGCACCAGCTCACCAAAACTCCTTATATGGGATGGGGCCGCAGGTGGGTGGGGAGCAGTGTTGGGAGTGGGGTGGTTGGGCAGGACCAGGGAGACCCCAGGGTTTGAAGTGGTGACAGCACAGGGCTGGGGCCCAGGGCAGGCCGAGATCTGCTGTTCGCATGCCTCTGTGATGGATGAGGGTCCTGTGGACAGGAGAATATGGGGAGCAGATCGCGGCCTGCGCTGGCCCTGTGCTGTAACTGCCTCAAGATCCTGGCTCTGGCTCTGGCTCTGGCTCTGGCTCTGGCTCTGGCTCTGGCTCTGACCCTGAATGAAGCTCCCACTCATAGCCCCACCCTGTCTGCCTGGCCACAGGCCCTGCCCGCACTGTTCCCAGCCAGTCTTCATGGGGACCCCAGGATCACAGAGTGGTGACAGTGCAGGGCCACTGGTTCTGGGGGCAGGGATGAGCAGGATCCTGGCTCTGCCTCAGCCTTGCACTGTCACCACCCTGCAATCCTGAGGACTCCATGAGGACCAGTCAGGAGCCACACAGGCAGGGCTCATGGCCTGGCAGATGGGTCGGGGCCACAGATAGCCAGGGAGCTGTGTCTGGGCTGTGATCTTGGGGCAGTGACAGCACAGGGCCAGGGCCAGGGCCAGGGCAGAGCCATGATCCACTCCCTGCACACCCCTCCTGCAGAACCTGCACTCATCACAGGGGCATGAGGGCAGCATGTTGCAGCTCTGCCCTGGCCCCAGTCTTGGTCCCTGCCCTGCTAGCTTGTGGCCCCATCCCAGCCACACACACTGCCTGTGTAGGTCCTGTACCCGCTGATGGGTATAGAGCAGATGGGCCGGGGTGTCCAGGCAGCAGGGCTGGGTCTGGAAGATGTGGCAGCTGGAAGGAGCCACCACCACTGGGTCTACCAGGAAATGGATTTTGGTTGCTTTACCACATCATCCAGGAAGAGCACAGACCATCTGCAGACGCTTCCTCAGTCTGACAAAGGGTATTTGTGCCCAAAAGCTTGCTAAGAAGAATTTTTCCAACTATTTAAGTTGGTCTAATAAAAGATATCAGATTTATCCGAAGAACCTTGTCTGCCTATGACAAAATAATAGCCTTAGCTATGAGGGACTATTCCTCCTAATAAATTAGATTAACATCTGTTAACAAACCTAACCCTTTGGTGTAGTACTGGGTTTGTGTCTCTTGGAATAGCACTACAATGTCCAAGAGAATTCTCCGCCAAGCTTATTTTAGCCAAGTGACATTCAGTTTCCTTTTCCTGTCCAAGAAACAGCTTGCGCTTACTAAAGCTTCTAGGACCACTTGTTCTCAGCATTGACTTCATTATAACTCAAGGATAAAAGGTTTTTGTCAGGAGCCAGAGCCACAGGCAGGCTAAATAGCCTCCAGCTGGTCTTGGTTACCTGAGTAGTCCTAGCTGCTAACAGCCAAGCTGCTTTCCACCAGCCCCAGTTGCCTGCATGGGTGTAGCTGCCCCTTATAAGCAGCAGATCTTTCAATCTCTCACTTAACGGGATGGATGTGTGTAACCTTATGTGACTGACTTCTAGTTTCCTGATCTCTGAGTCCTAATTGTTGATTTCCTGACTTCATCCTTGTTCTTAGTTTCTGTCCTCTGATTCCCTGTTCCAGACTCCAGCCTGGACCCCTTTGCTCCAGGCTGACTTATTGGCTCCTTTCCCCTCTACTGCTGTCCAGGCCCTTATCTTCTGACAGTCTCTCCTGGCTTGTGGTTTTCAGTTTGGTCTCATGAAGATATAGCTGCCTTTCCTGAACTCCCTGTGGTCTGGGTGCCTACTTCCTGTGCTCTCTCTTCCTGACCCCCACCGCTCCACCCTCCCTTGCTAGCTCATGGTACTACCTAGGATGACTACCTGTGTCTCAGGGCCTCCTAATCTCTGTTGGGACTCTTGCTCCCTGATACCTCAGCATATGACCCTTTAGGGTCAAGCCTTGACTGCCTACATCCTGACAATTCTTGACCGTACATTCATGATTCAAAGCATTATGAGCTACAGGTTTGGCTAATGTTTATTATTCTCTGTTAGACTGTGTGTGTTTAGATTCAAGAAGTCCTGGTTAGAGTGGGATTGTGTTCCAGAGATTATATTTAAATAATTCATTCTGCAACATTTTTTGGAGCTGTCTTCAAAGTGAGACATTAGTGTACCTCGTTTTTGTGATTCTGAGTGTTCCCATAACTCCTTAAATCTCCTGTTCCCAAATCCATGTGATAAGTGAAGATCTCAGGCTTTAGGAAAAGGTTCTATCCCCTGCTTGCCAGGCAGATTGGGAAGTGTCCACTCTTGCTCCAAAATCAGAAGGCAAGAAGACAGGATGCCAACAGAATGACTTTATTATAATAATCTCATCCTGCTTTCAATCGGAGGATATGACTCAGAAGACTATGCTGAGCTTCCCAGGTATGGGGTTGTTGCAAGGACACTAGGTAGGACATAGATGCTGCAGATCTTAACCCCTGGCCTGACTTTCACAGTATGCAAAGGTAGGGCATGACTGTGATATATGGGGAACTTAGTTGCTTGCCTAAACCCTGATGGGTTCTGGAACATTTCAGGGCTGAAGATTTCATAGATTTTTCTCTTGCGGAGGATGAAGAGATTCAGGTCCCTCAGTCTGTCTTCATAGGATCTTACCTGCAGGCTCTCAACCACACAAGTAGTCCTCCTCTGAACCCTTTCCAGGTTATCCACATCTCTCGTGAAGTGCAGCGCCCACAACTGGACACAGTACTCCAGCTGCGGCCTCACCAATGCCGCATAGAGGGAAAGTATCACCTCCCTAGACCTGCTCGTGATGCACCTACTAGTGCAAGAAAGAGTGTGGTTAGCCTTACTTATTACCTCATCACTTTGGCAACTCATGTTCATTTTTGCATTGATTATGACTCTAAGATTCCTTTCCACTGCTGTGCTACTTAGAATGGTACTTCCCAGTCTATAAGATGTCTCCTGCCCCTTTTGAGTTTCATGGACCACTGCAGTTCTGGGCTCACATCTGCTCCTTTAGCTGATTTCAGGTAGTATGAAGTACTAGACAGCAAGGGAGAAGAGACTGACAGTGCTGGGTGAGGAGGGCTCTTTCTGCCAGTGCTCGTAGCACCTTGTGGATTACCCCCATGTTGCCTGCAGCTACAATCTGCTGCTTTGCTGCTGCTGGAAGGGGAGATAGCTGCTGGCATCCCCTGTCTTGAGTAGGACAGGTACCCCTGAAGTAAGGACACAAGCTGGTAGTGGTGGGAGAAAATATTATTTGGGGGGTGCTGAGAGCTGTTGTGGAGCTGGTGCGTGCCAGCAGTGGAGGAATGTGCAGCAGGGGTGTTGGGTGCAGCACAGCAGCAGCGGAGCATGGCAGTGGTGCCAAGTGGCAATGGGCGCTGTGGGACGGTGGTCCCATGGTGCTGCTGCTGTCACTGGCCTCCATGAAATCAGTTTGGGGGGCTAAGTCCCCTTGGCCCCGGCCTTCCACCACCTATGACACTAGTATCAACACCTCACCATGGTCTCAGAAAGGGAGACAATGGAGGTAGGACCCCAGGCATCTACTTTGCCTGTTGGCTGGATCCAGATGGTAGTGGTGAGAGCCAGCTGTGGGTGCTGGAGAGGGCTGGAGTTGGAGAGGAAAGCAGTATGTGTATGGGGGATTTGGAAAGTGTGTGTGGAGATGGATTGGGAACCTGCTGTTGATGGTATTGCTGGCTCTTACCGTTCTGCCAAAAGTTGTACAATAGTCCAAATTTTATGTGAAGGCCAAACTCCAGGCCCATGACTTACTCAGCTTTCATTTGAAAAGAGAAGGAATTTCCTAGCCTTTGTAATTATAGATAAATATCCTAGTTCACCCTCCCAGCTGAGGAGCCCCAGGGGAAGCAGGAGGGACCCAGCTATTTCTACCAATTTACTATGACTTGAACTAGTGTCC
>NW_017729031.1:83866882-83889288 GCF_001723915.1 Gavialis gangeticus
GGGTGGGTGGGTGGGCGCATGCTGCACTGGGGAGCTAGAGAGAGCTCAAGTGGAAGGAGGGCAGAGGACACAGAGGACAAAGGCCTGCACTTGTGTGTGTACATTTTGCTTTTGTATGAGGATGCATCTGTCCCACATGTCCTTGTCACCCCCAGGGTGTTGGGGGAGTTTAAAAAAATGGATGGGCTAAAAGACACAGAGAATCTTTGACTTCAAAGAAAGTATTCCAAGGCTCCCTCCTTCACCTCTACCCATTAACTTCCACCATAGACTTCCATTGTGGCCCCTCGGGGACTGTCCAGTTGAAGTGTGAGGTGGCAAAGCAGTTGGACACCTCCTTGGATACTAGAATTCACTCCTGAAGTTCTCCTGCTGCCTGGTTAATTTTCATCAGAGTCTGACTGGTAGAGAGACAAGATGAAAATCAGGAAACACTTTTTATATCTTTCAAAGCTAACTTGTGTCCCAAGACACTTGCTTGAAATTGTGAAGCAGCAGGATTGTGACACTGTTGGTCACACTGCCAAGCCTCACATGGCTGACATTAAGCATTGGCGCTCCGTGCTGCAAAATTTGGGTGGAATTCTGTAAAGCTAGCTTGGAGTTTTCTGATGTTTTAATGTGAGCTCCTGTGAAGTGATAGTTTAATACTACTGGTCTGGGACTCAGTTGTGTTTAGTGACCTAAGGGCACCAAAAAGCCTAGATGACATATCCTTTTACAAATTCACAGCTATGTTTAAAATCAATAATACAGTCATTGGACATCTGAGAAGACACAGCCATACATCTTTAACCTCCAACAAGTTGTAAAGACTTCTTGGGTTAATAGCAACTACTCGATCAGTTTAATATATTCTAGATGTTTAACTGGGGGTATCTGTAATACCACACCTCTTCTTAAGACTGCAAACATCCATAGAGCAGGAACTCTTGTTTTCTGTACTCTCTAAGGCTGTATAAATAGCTAATAAATAGATATGAATTGACTGTAGGGAGGAATAGACTAGGTGATCTAGGCACTCTGATCCTACGTTATTTTCCTTGCCTATTCTGCAATGGGATTTGTGCATTCACACGGTATATGTAGAATCTTCATGCCCCATAAGCCCAGACTGGCTGAGCTTTCTGCATCTGCCACGTAATGTGAATCATTTCTCTTTGGACAGCTCTACCTATGAAGAGAGGGGCCAGGCAGATCCAGCTGGGGCAGGGTACCAAGAAAGAGTGCCCCTCAGGCAAGTGTAACCTCCCACACTTGAAGTTCCCCATAGGCTAACTGAACTGCCCTTGAAGAATGGCATGTACCCTGGAGGCATTGACAGGGAGCAGCCCCTGTGTACAGAGGAGCATTATACAGCAGCAGCTGGCTCCTCGCCCCCGGCCCCACCCTGCACTCCAGTGGCAGAGCCAGCACAGTGTAGCATTTAGCTCACAAATTGTTCGGAACATGAATTCCGGTTTCCCACACGTTCCTATCCACACGTACATTGGTGCTGTTTTATGCACATGGTGAGGATCAAATATGTGGACTGTATCTCAAAATAACAAAACCTAGGAAAGCATAAATTTAAAATGGAAAAAAAAAAAAGATTCTTAGCTCTGATTTGACACAGAAAGCAACTCTGACAAAAAACAAATTTTAAAACGGACAGGATCTCTGTGGCCAGGGCTGCGGAGAGCTTATGGAATTAGCAGACTAGCTGCAGTCTTTGCTCGGCAGCCCTGATGGCGCTGTTGCTCTTTGGTTGGAAAGGCTGCCTTTGCTGAGCACTGCAGGGATTGGGTGCAGCTGTGTGCCTGCTAGAAAAGCATGTGTTCTTGATCAACTATAGATGTGCACCACTTCCCAAATATGGTAAAAGATGCATTGCAAAACCATACCATTATCATTAGATCTTTTACTGGGACTTGCAGGCTCCCTTCCAGTTTGCTGCTCTACAAAGCAGTGAGGAACATTTTAAGTTAGAGACAGTTTCTCTAGAATGCCTTTTACTGTAAAAATGAAATGAATAAAATCTACAATAGCAGTGAGGCTGAGTGCAACAGTCTTTTGCTCTGCACCAGTGTTTTGCTAAGAACACATGGAAGGATGAGACAGAAAGGAAATCAGTTCTCTTTTACTAACTGGTTCTGCGAAGTAGGGCTGTGTGAAGCTTTGGTCTCTATTTTCAGCAGAGATTCAGCCCGATTGAGTAACCTAATCTCCAAATCTGAATTGAATCAGAGGTCCCTTTAACCTCTCTGAATTGAATTGGAACCCTCCGAATCGATTCGGAGAGATTCAGAAAGATTTGGCGATTTGGACATAGAGGCAGCTTTAAATGTTTTTTCTACATGACTCTAGGTACCAGGCAGCTCATGAATGCTGCGATGCTGAGGCGCATGGAGTGTCCCACAGAAGCACGGGGGGCTCCCCAGCACACCCGGAAGCTGACCCGGAAATGGATCAGAAGCACTTCTGGCCCACTTCTGGGTCCACTGGAGAGCGTGCGGTGGGGCCCCCCACACTTGCCTGGCTTGGTGACTGGTGCCTCTGAGTCTGGGGGGGGACCCAGGGTCCCCCTGCAGCTGATTGCCAAGCCAGGGGTGGTGCGGGAGCCCCCAGCAGTGCACTCCCTTGAGTACTTCTGGTCCACTTCCAGGTTCGCCCCCGAGCACGTGGGGACCCCCCACCCATGCTCCTGTGGGACACTCCATCCATCCCAGCACCGCAGCATTCATGAGCCACACCTGGTACCTCAAGGTATGTAGAAAAAAACATTTAAAGCTGTATCTATGGCCAAATCGCTGATTCTCTGAATCAGCATTGAATCTTCAGATTCAAATTTGACCAGATTGAATCAGGAACAGTGATCTGAATCAACAAATTGAATTGCTGTTCCTAATTCAGGCCACATCCAAATTGAACAGGGCCCATTTCGCACACCCCTACTGCAAAGAGTATAATCCCAGGATGTCCAAAGGAAACACCCTTTTGCCTTGGGTATTCACAGTCTCTTTAGATACACACATTGCTTCCCAATAAGCCTCTTACCCCAAGCCTCCAACTTCCAGGCCCCTTTTGAAAAGAGATGGAGACTGCCAAGTGCCCAGTCCAAGTAGAGGTGCCGGACTAAGAACATAGAGAGGCATCCTGCCTCCAGGAGATACGTTACAGATTTTTTTTATAGCGCTCACAAGGTGACTCCTCCCTGGCATTCTCATGCCTCAACTCCACCCAACCTCTGCTTGTTGCCCCACACAGCCCCCATGATGCAGATGGGATGTGGTTTCCCCTTTTACCTGGTGATGATGCCTCAGGTTAGGTACCAAGGGAGCTTTTTCAGCCATGGAGGAAGGAGCAGGACAAGCCTTGTAATCCCCTTCACAGAATATTAGTAGCATCCTGGAAAAGCGCAGGCTCAGGGGTGACCTGGTGGCAGCCTATAAGTACATCAGGGGTGTGCATCAGGATCTGGGGAAACCTCTGTTCACCAGAGCACGCCAAGGGATGACAAGGACCAATGGTCGCAGACCCCTCCAAGACCATTTTAGGCTGGACATAAGGAAAAACTTCTTTACTGTCTGAGCCCCCAAAGCCTGGAATAGGCTCCTTCCATAGGTGGTCCACCTATTCTGGTCTCCTTTAAAGAGTGTTTGGACGCTTATCTTGCTGGGATCCTATGACTCCTGCTGACTTCCTGCCCCTGGGGCAGGGGGCTGAACTCAATGATCTCCTGAGGTCCCTTCCAGCCCTAATGTCTATGAAATCCTACAAGTAGCATTAATCTAGATTCCCAATATCAGTCTCATTGTTAATCTTTCCCCCCCAGAGAAACAGATCTTTCTGAAATGTAGATGCAGCGGTCTTTAATCCAGGGGTGTGCAATTATTTGTCTAGAGGGCCACTTAATGAGTTCTGGTGAGCTGTCGAGGGCCACAGTGGTAGCCCTGCCCCCTGACAGGTGCTTTGCCCCAGTCGCCATTTTTGGAACCCCCTAACCCCTGACCTGTTCCACCTGATGTCTCTCCCTTTGGCCTGCGGCAGTATTCCTTTTGGGAGCCCCGGGGGTTGCTGTCTTGGAACCAGATAAGAAATGAAATCATATACAAAAAGTCAAACATCTATTATAAGATGTTTTAATTTTATTTCAAAGAATATTTTTGTCCTGATTTATTTGTTTGCTTAGTGTATATAGAAGTGATTGCCCAATACCTCAAAAATGAAATCTTACTCCTGTATATTGAGTGTGGGGGAGAGGGTGGAGTGTGGTTGGGGGGTGGGCATGTATGTATGGTGGGGCGTTGTCAGGGGGTGTGGCTGTGTGTAGGGAGCTGTAGGGTATGTTGTGGGGGGAGGTGTATATGTGGGGGATTGTGGGGACAGGGTGTGGGTTTGTGAAGTGTGAGGGAGGGTTGGGGGGTGGGGAGCCCCTGACACCCCCCACCCCATGGCGCACAGCCCTTGCCACTGGTGGCAGCAGCAGCAGGAGGTGGGCCCTCAGGGTGCTTGTGGCCCGCACAGGAGCTGCTGCCTGGTAGCGCATAGCTCCACCCATTTCCCGGAGCTGCATGTGGAGGCAAAAAATGGATCCAGGCCAGCCTGCCTCTATCGAGCAGGGCTCCCCACAGCATCCATGCAGCTCCCGGCTCTTGCATGCCACTGCAGGAAGCCCCACATGATGGAGCCAGCTGCCTTCCCTGCTCCCGAGTGTAATGTGCAGGTCTTGGGACTCCACTGGAAGTGGAGGGGAGCCCTGCCCCTTACTTCCCAGCAGAGGACCTGCATTTGGTGGCAGGGAGTGGGGAAGGCAGCAGGCTCCATCGTGTGGGCTTCCCCCAGGGGTGCACAAGTGCTGGGAGCTGCATGCAAGTTGTGGAGAGCCCCACATGATAGAGGTGGGCTGGCTTGGCTCTGCTCCTTGATACCACATGCAGGTCCTGGAACTGGCTGGCGCCATGGCATGCAGCCATGTGTTTCCCGCCGCTGCGCGGACCAGGCAGAGGCTCATGGTGCTGCGCTGCACCACTTTCAAAGGCTGCAGCGAGGCACAGAGCAGGCAGAGCCCATCTCACCTCACAGCTGGAGCTTGCCCTTGCCTCATGCAAAGATCTGGGGAGGGAGGGAGCAGTGCTTCCCTTGGCTCCCTGGTTCCATGACTCTGTAGGAGTCACCAGGCCTCGCTTGTCCCACGACCCAGCCTGACCAGGGCTCTATTCACTGTGAATGGGGCCCCAGCTGTGTCATGGGACAAGCCCCACAGTGCAGGGGGGAGCGGGTGCGGCGGGGCTGGGTGGGGCAGGGGCGAATGATTCGACCCTGCCCCTACCCTGCCCCCTCCTGCACCATGGGGGTCTTGATCTCCCACCCTACCCCCCCCAAGGCCAGAAACTAGAGAAAGAAACCTTACCTACCTGCCTGCTGTGCTGGGCTGGCTGTGAGCCCGGAGCACCCCTTGCCCCTGCTGCAGCAGCCTGTGGCCAGGAGTGCCACCGGTGCTTCTCTTGTGGGGGGGCATGGCCAATCTCAGGGGGTGCACATGCACCCACGTGCACCCCTTACATTTTGCCAGTGAATTTGTTACTTATATTAAAATGCTTCTGAATAGGTCTCAGCTGTTTTGGTAAAATACTACAGCTATTGCCTCTCTGGGGTTTGCGAGCACTTTCTGCTCCAGCTTTATCAGTGTTCATTTTTAATGTTATTCAATTGGGCTGTCAAGGCCTATATTTATTTTCATCAATACTGTCCCTAAGGTCTGGGGCTGTTAGCTTTGCCTCCAATAACTGTTCTATGTACATTTTATTAACGACCCCTACAGGTCTTATTACCCAACATAAAATGTATAATGGCTTACACAACTGTCAGGCTTAAAGAATATCTTCTGTTTGGCAAGAATGAGAGCAAATGAGACCATTTCTTCTTGGGAGGATTTTCTGGGGGTGGTCTGAGAAGTCAGGGAGAGGTGGGAGTCTTTCTCCAGTGTGTGTTAAACAAGTTGTTGCCTAAATGGTCAAAAGGTCCTCTTGGCCTTATGAATCCATGTATCTAAGACAAATGTAGGAGCTGTTTCTACTCCAAGATACAGTTAGATTTTCCATTTTCTTAAATGTTGTAAAGAGGTTTCAACTGAAGCATGTCATTTGTAATGTATAATTTATTGAATGGGAGATAGCCAAGTACTTGAAGTTAAAAACCAAGTATATAGCCCTTTTGAAATCAACAGAGCTATGAAAATTTATACTAGTTGGTATTCTGAACTTAAGACCTATGGCCTTGCTCATTCTTGACATCATTGAATAGTGGTTCTGTAATTCACAGACTTCCCTGTAGTTTACGATATAGTGATGGCAGGCATTTATCAAGCTTCTGGTTGACATTCTTGCTTTGCATGCTTTTACTCACCACATTGACTTGAAAAAGGATATTGTACCACATCACAATGGAGACAAGAAACTTGAATTTGAACAGTTGGCATGCCAGGGTAAGTGCTTCATAATGGATACCAGCATCTGCTTGCTCTGATTCAGCCGATGCAGTGAGGACATCATAGACTTCAGCAGTTTGCTATCAAACAGCTTTAACACTTTCAATTTTGCACTCCCAGCATGTTTTGCATACTGACTTGAAATTACTAGGTGACTTTTTATGACACGTGAATCTGAGATATGTTTCCAGTCATTCGGCCCCTCAAACACTAGGGATGGTTTTTTGATTCAGGTCAATGAATTTGCAGCAGAAATAGAAAATCTTGTTAGTGGGCTCTGAGTAAAGCCGCCGGCATTACTTCAGAATTTGGCCGTTTTTAAGATTTCTGTATAAAAGTGTCATAGGAAAATAGCGATTCTGCTCATCCAGAGGAAAATCCATATTCTTTTGTTGGATGGTTGGTCACTAGCAGATCTCAAATTTTGGGTGTTAGATTGGGTCATAAAACAGCATCAGAAATGGCATTGCCAACACCTGTAATGGGAATTGTTTTATTTCTGACACTAGTGGAATTGTCATTATTCTGGTCTGGATGAAGAATTTGTTTTGTCTGAGTCTCTTTGTTTCTCTTGCCATGATTCTTGGAAGTTGAATTGTGGATCACCTATTCATTTTTCATCTGTTGTTTCAGCTTTGACCTTCTCGCTACTACTGTATGGGTTCTTGTTAATAGATTTCAAGTATTTTTTTTCATAGCATCTGCATCTTTTTTCCTTGCAGTCATTAAATTAACTTTTTGTTTCCTGTTCTGTGCCCCTAACATCCTCTTCTTAGGTACTTGTGATATTTTGTTTCCTTCTAAGTTTCACTGCTGGTGAAAAATAAAATGTGTATCTCAGCCCACTGTGACAAATGCTAGCACACAATTGCAAAGGTCATGGCTGGTGAAAATTAAAATGAGTGTCCTGACTCTGACCCTGCTCCTGCCACTGCTGAGTAGCTGTCCCCCTCCCCCAGGTAGTACAGCTCTATTATATATTACTATTCAGGCAGCTGAGGGAGTTAATGGCCCATTAATTGTTCTTTACTTCACAGATGTTAACAGTCATCTCCCTTAGCTGCTTGAGTAGTGATACCAGAGCTGCACCAGCCACCCCGCCCCCAACTCTCTGCCTGCAGAGCTGCACAACACTGCCAGCACCACCCTGACCATGGCACCCTGGGCGGTCACCCACATTGCCCATCCCTAAGGCCCCCTCTCAGTGGAAACTCCATTTTCTGCCTGATCCCAAGCCACTCTCACTGTCCAACTTGGTGGAGTATTAAACAGCTCCATATATTTAAATCCGATGATGCTGCACATACTTCCTCTTCTCTTGAGAGTAGGCTGAATGATCATGCTTGGGGGTGGGGGGTTCTGAGTTAGGAATCATGTTAAAAAAGGTGCGAGCAAGTTAGAAACCACTGGATTTTAAGTTCCTCAAGTAACTCTCAATCATAGAAAATTAGGGTTGGAAGGGACCCCAGGAGGTCATCTAGTCCAACTCCATGCTCAAAGCAGGACCATCCTCAATTAGATCATTCAGGCCAGGGTTTTGTTGGACCTGGACCTTAAAAACCTCCAAGGATGGAGATTCTACCATCTTTTTAGGTAGCCCATTCCAGTGCTTCACCACCATACTATTGACAGTTTATCCTAATATCCAACTTAAACCTCCCTTGTTGCGATGTGAGACCATTGCTCCTTGTTCTGTCATCCGCCACCACTAAAAACAGTCTAGCTCCATCCTCTCTGGAACCACCCTTTAGGTAGTTAAAGGCTGCTATCTAATCCCCCCTCAGTCTTTTTTCTTCTGTAGGCTAAATAACAGGTGTGTGAAGTGGGCCCTATTCGATTCAGATTCGGCCCAAATTGGGGATAGTGATTCGATTCATTGATTCAGATCACTGTCCCTGATTCGATTTGGTCGAATCCGAAGTTGAAGATTCAATGCTGATTCAGAGAATCAGCGATTTGGACATAGGCACAGCTTTAAAAGTTTTTTCTACATACCTTAAGGTAGCAGGTGTAGCTTGTGAACACTAAGATGCTGGGGTGGATGGAGCATCCCACAGCAGCGCAGAGGGGGTTTCAAGCGTGCTTGGCAGCAAACCCAGAAGTGGCCAGAACTACTTCCAATTCACTTCTAGGTCTGCCAGGGAGTGCGCTGCTCCGCCTCCCTCCCCCCCGCACCTCCCTGGCTTGGCGATCAGCCAGAGGGGGACCCCAGGTGCCCCTCCCAACCCAGGAGGCACCAGTTGCCAAGCCTGGAGGGTGTGGGGGGCCCCCCTCTGCACACTCCCCAGTGGACCTGAAAGTGGACCGGAAGTGCTTCTGGTCTACTTCTGGGTCTGCTGCTGAGCATGGTGGGGAGCACCCTTCATTTCTGTGGGACACTCCATGCACCCCAGCATTGCAGCACTCATGAGCTGCCTGCTACCTAGAGGTATGTAGAAAAAACATTTAAAGCTGTGTCTGTGTCCAAATCTCTGAATCTTTCCAAATTTCTCCGAATCGATTCAGAGAGATTAAAGGGTCCTCTGATTAGATTCAGATTCAGAGATTTGGCCACTGAATCGGGCCGAATCTCCACCGAATTGAATCAGGGACTGAAACTTTGCACAGCCCTGCTAAATAAGCCCAGTTCCCTCAGCCTTTCCTCATAAATCTTGTGCCTCAGCCCCTGAACCATTTTCATTGTTCTCTGCTGGACTCTCTCTAACTTGTCCACATTCTTTCTGTAGTGGCAGAATGACACAGTACTCCAGATGTGACCACACAGTTCAAAATAGAGGGGAATAATTACTTCTCTCAAACCTCCCACTAATGCAGCCCAGTATGCTGTTAGCCTTCTTGGCAAGAAGAGCACACTGTTGACTCATATCCAATTTATTGTCCACTGTAATCCCCAGGTCCTTTTCTACAGAGCTGCTGCTTAGCCAGTTGGTTCTCAGCTTGCAAGTGTACATGGGATTGTTCCATCCTAAGTGCAGGAGTTTGCACTTATCCTTGTTGAACCTCATGAGATTTCTTTTGGCTCAATCCTCCAAATTGTCTAGGTCACTCTGAATCCCAGCCCTACCCTCCAGTTTATCTACTACTCCCCCCAGCTTGATCTCACCTGTGAACTTGCTTGGGGTGCAATCCATCCTATCTTCCAGATTGTTGATGAAGACATTAAACAAAACCAGTCCCAAGACTAAAACCTGAGGCACTCCACTTGATACCAGCAGCCAACTAGACCTCAAGCTATTGATCGCTACCCATTGAGCCGAATGATCCAGCCAACTTTCTATCCACCTTACAGTCCATTCATCCAACCCATCCTTCCTCAGCTTGCTTGCAAGAATGCTGTGGGAGACCATATCAAAAGCCTTGCTAAAGTCAAGGTATATCACATCCACTGCTTTCCTGCATCCACAGAGCTAGGTATTTCATCGTAAAAGGCGATCAGATTGGTTAGGTATGACTTGCTCTTGGTTAATCCATGCTGACTCTTCCTGATCACTTTCTTTTCCTCCAAGTGCTTAGAAATGGATTTCTTGAAGACCTGCTCCATGATCTTTATGGGTACTGAGGTGAGGCTAACTAATCTGTAGTTCACTGGATCCTCCTTCTCTTTCTTAAAGATGGCCACTATATTTACCCTTTTCCAGCCATCAGGGACCTCCCCCAATTGCCATAAATTTTTAAAGATAATGGCCAGTGGCTCTGCAGTCACATCAGCTAACTCCCCCAGTACCCTCGGATGCACTGCACTTGGCCCCATGGACTTGTCACATCCGGCTTTTCTAAATAGTCCCTAACCTGTTATTTCACCACTGAGGGGTATTCACCTTTTCCTGAAACTCTGCTGCCCAGTGCAGTAGTCTGGGAGCTTACTTTGCCTGTGAAGTCCTGGATCCTCAAATACATTCAGACACCCTATAGCAGATAGATGGTCAGATACATAAACACCCTTACAGACTTGGCCCTCAGTTAATTTTGAAAATTGGATTTAGACTTACGAATCATCGTAGGATGGCCAGACATCGTCCACAGGCAGAGGGAGTTAACTTTCAACCCAGCCATGGGTTTTATATAGCACCTGAGCTGACTACTGAGCCTAAAACATCCTGTCCTCTCATGTTTTCCCTTTCATAATTTTGCTAATCTCCATGTTGAAATGTTTTGGCTTCTTTGTACCCCACCTCTTTTGCATCAGTTCTAAATCTTTACTCCTTCCATAGTTCGAAACCTTCTTTTCATTTCCAGTCTAAATGTATTTGCAATTAATTTGTAGCCATTTGATTTTCTGCCGATTGTTCTTTAACCTAATACATCTTCTGCCTCTGATATTCACTCCACAAATAAACCAGTATTTTTAAAAGTTATTATATCCCCTCTCAACTTCATTTTGCTAAGGTGAACAATCCAAGCTCTTCTAATTTCCTCTCCAGTCTTTTAGAGTGAGGGCTCTAAGTTTTTGTTCATATTTGGTACCACACAATTGTATCTTCATCTTACTAAAGGCTAAGGCAAAGGCTTGATTCAGTACTTGGGTCATATCTAGTTTGTCTTTGGTCTCCACCACATCTTAGAGGTCTCAGTTCTCTTCTGGGTTTCTTTATTTATATGAATTGAGAAGCCTTTTCTCTCCTCTCCCATTGGGCAACATGGTCATGTTCCTTCTTGTGCCTATGGTCTCTGGCCTCTTGAATCCTGCATTCTTTACTACCAAGTAGCTCGAAGCTGGAGGTCACCTTTTTCCACCTCTGCCTTGCCTACAGCTTAATGGTTAGGGTGCTCTCCTGGCAGGCAGGAGGTATGGGTAGAACTCCCTGGGCACATACACGTGCACATTTACTGCACAGTAACCAAAAATTACTGCACAGTATGGATAGCATTTACATGTGAACACCCATACTGCACAGTAAATATGGCGACTTACACTGACTTGAGCATGAATTTGATACTTGCATCATGCAAGTACCAAACTTACACCTGATTAGTTACTACGCAGTAATGCACATATAGATGCTTTACTGTACAGTAACACTGTGTGTGTGGATTGACTTGGGACTAACTTTAGTCCCAAGTTGGTCCACACACAGCATTACTGTGTTTTAATGCCTGCACGTGTAGACACCACCCTAAACCCGCTTACTGTACAGTAAATTTTAATGCACAGTAAATGCACGTGTAGATGCGCCTGCTGAGATTGAAAAGGGCCTAGAATTCAATTCTCCCACTTCCTGGGTGACTGCTTTGGCCACTAAGCTGTTATATAATATGGTGGCTGGCCGCATCACATCCTCACATTTAAATAAAGACTAGTCGACCCTGTTCAGTTCTTTGAAGGGGTTCTGGCTCTGGGTCCTGTGTGAATAGGTGCCTCCAAGCAGCCCTTACTTTGGCATCTAACCTCCAGAGGGGCATTTTCAGACCTACCCCTGGCTGAGTGTTTCTTTTTGGCTAGCCCCGTGTGGATCCCTGCTCAGGATCCCATTCTGAGGTTCCTAATTCTGACCACGCACTGTATAATCCAGACACTTAAATCTGGGTTTTGGATGCCCCTTATGGGGTCAGGAACCTAAAGTCAGGTTTAGGGTGCCTAAGTAGTACACTTCAGATCTGGACTCTAGACATTTTTTCTCCAGTTACTGGAGTAAGGGCCAGGTAGAAAGGTTATAACAGGCACTGATGATTCCTTTTCTTGAAGTAAGGAACAAGTCACCTAGCACAGCAGAATAGTCTCTTGACTTACGCTTGTTCTTCCGGTTCTCCTCTTAGAAGTTTCTGTTCTTCATTTTCAGCTCTGAGGAAGCTGATGGGTTAGCTGGAGCTTTTCTGTCCCTTCCTCTTTCCTTTTCACTTTGCTTTCAGTGTCCTATGGGATGAGGAAGAGGGATAATGAAGGGCTGTCAGGAGGTGGTGAGCAGTGCTAGTGGGATAGGTGCACGGAAGCAGTAGCTAGGTTTTGTTTGGCAATGGAGTTCTGGTCTCCAAACAGGAGCATGGTGGGCTGGTTTTGTTGCTTTGTTTTTTTTGCATGAACATTCACATTTCTTGCAGACAGAAGGGTCTTATCTTTCCTACCAGAATTCTGGATGTTCTCATTATCCACAGAAATGCATAGCCTTTAGTTAATCCTGATTAAACACGGCTCCTAGACAGGTGGCAATATGATTAAAAAGTAATAGTAGTAGTATTTTGTTACTATGCTGAGATGGTTCTTGGGGATAGGAGAGATTTTCTTTTGCCAAAGCCCCACAGGTGAACACTTATCCTATCATTTTCCACTAGGTGTCTCATAATTCTTCTTTTACATAGTTTTAACCAGAGTAGTACTGATGTAAAGCTTTTTGTGACAGGTGAAGAATTTATTATTTGCTGTATCTAGCTCTGATTTTTGACACTACAGTGCCTCAGTGCCCTGTTTTTATTAGCTGAATAGAGTCAGCTGGGGCATGTCTCTCCTGTACCCTCTCTTACAGAAGATTAATTCAAAGCAGTAATTTTTCTCTACTGTTCTTATACCTTCTAAGCACTCCTCAGTGGACTTGTTGGTGATCTTGCAGGATTTCTACTTAATTTACATGCAGAAAGTATATATATTTCATTCAAATTTAATCTGATTATCCAAATTTCCATTTTAGTTGCAGCTGTTAAGGCCCTTCTCTGTTGTATTCACTTAGGCTGGATTTCCAGTGTTTGAAGACTGCCTGTTTGACTGAAATAGCCTGTTGAACTTCCATTTAACTAAACTTCTGTTGGCTCCTCTTTTTTCTAGGGATGTGCATGGTTTTTGGGGATAAGATTATAAAGTTTCCATGCATCTAAATACTTGTCATTTTTTCTCTTTTGACTTTAAAATAGCATCCTGATTTTTAAATCATCCTTTCTAAAGTTCATTGTCACCAAGCTAGTGGTTGCTAGGATCTTGCACCTGGATGATGGTTACTATGGTCATGAATACTAAGCAATTCAGCTATAGTCACTTTTTCAGCTAACAACTGTGTGTGTTACAACTACATCAATAGCCTCCTCCTCTAAACTTCTGTGCTCTAGTACTAGCAGTTCCAAGAGGTAAGGTTTAGGTTATGAAACCTAATGAAACTGCTTCTTTTAACCTTGTCATATGGCAATTATTGACTTTTTATATGCAGAAAATCAAAGCTGTTTATTAATTATTGCCATTTGACTCATAATTGGCTCATTGATCTCCCACAGCATTATTCACTCAAGGTTCTTTTCCAGAGGTGGAACCCAGTAACATAAGCCCATTAAAATATTTATTTCCTACAATTAAGACTATTTGTGCAAATTGCTATGTAGTACCTTTCATTCGGAAACTGTATCCAAGAGACACTATGGAAATTTTTAGGTTTGGTATTACTCTCCAATCACTACTGATTAATCTTTTCCTTTGCCACAGGCCACATCTAAATATTACATTATTGCCTTGGTTTCTATCGTTCCACTATACTTCAGAGATTTCTGTTATATTGAAGGGTTTGAGGGCATTTGGCAGATACTTTGGATTACCTGTCCTTTGATTTTTTTTCTTTCTTTTTGTTGAGCTTCTCACATTGATATATAAATACTTATACTTTATGGTCAACACTTTTAAATCTAAGTAGCTGAGTTGGGCTCCTAAATCTCCTTGTGAATGTACAGCAGTATAGATTTTGCTGTAGTAGCTGTATAGTAAATCATCAAAAGAAGTCAACCTAGTGCATGAGCCTACTGTTGTTGGGATTCACACATAGTCAAGCGTGATAGTGGTATTGGGTGTATAGATGGTGTAAGACAACTCGAGAGTCTCATTCATTGTATGAAGAACTATATGAGCTGGGGAGGGAAATACCATCTCTGGAATAAGAAGCTAGAAAGCCTTACTGCTTCTCACTATGCAGAGTTATCTTCACATCTGCAAATCAAAGGGGCAACATTTGTTTTGCCCATGCTTTGGTTTGGGAGAAGTACAGGGGTAGGGAGTGCCTGTCTCCATAAAGTAGAAGCCGTGAGAAAATCAGACTGGGAGTCTTTATTTTGAGAGTGGACCAGGCCTGCCAGAATTTGAAATGAGTCTTGAATGCCATCTGACACAACAACCTTTGACTTCAATGGGCAATTTGATCAATGATGCTAGGACTGGCCCACACAGAAGTTAACAACTGAGTCAAAAAAATGATGTGCAGATTTTTTTGTAACTGAAAGGATATAGTATTCAGGCTTATGCCATCTGGATTCTTCTTCTGAGACTGAGATCCATGTAGCTATGCCATTAATCATTAAATCATAAAGCATTGCAAGATAAGTTTGGTAAAGAGGGAGAGAGTGCAAAATATTTTTGAAATTATGATTTGATGAAGATCAGGATGATTTTGAAGGTGCAACAATATTTGAAGAAGGAAAAAGACACTTCGATTAAAGAAAAAGGCTCCCAAGATAGGACTGTGTGTGTGTGTCAGTGACTCACAGCTGGCTGAGCTGAAACGGACAGAGAAAATCCCTCCCTCCAAAGCTGAGAAATGAGCTTCTACATTCATCTCCTTCTCATCTCAACTCCCTCTCGAACTCCTCCTCCTGCAGAAATACAGTAGAAAGTTAGAAAAAATCCTCAAGTTGGGTAAAAACTCCTTCCCCTCTGGCTTCATTAGTTTCTCCTTCCCTTCCTTTTCTTAAATATCCCTAAATGGTAATCTGAAACTGTCAAGATGAGGTTAAGAACGTTTTTGTTCACTTTCCTACTTGAAGTCTGTTTCCTATGGAAAGGGGCACTGGCTCAGCAAACAGAACTATCCACTACAGTTGTGAAATTTGAAGGTAAGAATGTCACTTTCTGCTGTATTTATTCTGTTCTTATAGTCCTAATAGTTTCCTACAGTGTGAACACTTGTATCTAACTTCAAATGGACATATTACTGTGTTACCTTATTTTTTGCACTAAGGAAAAGGCTTCTCATGTTGTTTACAATGCAGCTTTAGATTTGCCTGGGTTTTTAGAAGAAATCAATTTTAGATTGATTATTTTAAATCAATTATTTTAAAGGGCCTGTCTAAGATCGACTTGCTTCCCTCACCTCTCTATGCAGCCAGGAGTTTTTTTATTTTCCAGTTATCTTCTGGTCTCTTATACCTGCCATGTGTGTTATTAGCTGGGGCTGGTGATTAGTAAAGAAATATAAAAGAAGCAACTAGCAAAGTGTTTAACATTCTGACGTGTTGTAAATTTTTTTTTTAATATTTTATCACAATCTGTAAATATATATATATATTTTTAGGTTTTTTCCTTTACTTGTAACAATGTTATGGGTTCCTGCTGCAGAACATGATTCCTCTCTTAATTGTAATTATTTTTATTCTGTAATGGGGAAAGGCATACAAGATGAAACTTTAATGCTATGTCTGGATGTTGTTTTAAATAATAACACTTGTTTCATGAAGCATTTTATAAGGATGAAATTAGATCCTATTTAGAACAGAGAAACCTGGAGAAACAGACTTTCACTTTAAAAACTGCAACAGTCAATGTGAAAAAAAATACTAAGTTTGGGGAGAAAGATGTTAAAGCCAATGAAGAAAAATTCTTTTGAATATGACTACACATTCAAAGCAACTTACCACAAATCATAAAGCAGAAATGCCATAGAAATCTTAGAGTTTATATACACATTTTGTGTTCTGGCACATGGCATTATTAAGATTTGAGAGCATATTAGAAAGGGCTTTAGATTTCAGATGTTCTTTAACAAAACACATTGGTTCTCTCTCTTGCACATACGCTTCACCATGACCCATGGAAAACCAAGTCTACCCTGTTATATCTTGTAGAATAACTGAAATGTATAGCATCACAGTATTTTAAATTATTTGTCTTGCTCTCTCTCTTTCTTTCTTTTTTTCTTCTTTTTTGCAGATTGCCCTGTGGATCTGTTTTTTGTTCTGGATACCTCAGAAAGTGTTGCTTTAAGGGTGAAGCCAATTGGAGATTTGGTTGACCAAGTGAAAGACTTTACCAACCGGTTCATTGATAAGTTAACAGACAGGTAAATATACGTGGATATCTTTTTCTTCCCCTTCCCCCTATGCTTCTTACATCATTCTAATTTTCTGCTAATATTCTGTGCAATCTGTATGTAATAGTGTAAAAAAAAATGTGGCACTACTAAAGGGATTATGTACTTGCAAATTTGTATTAGGCTTTCTGGTGATTGTATATGTATGCCTCAGGGAAATGTATATCTGTCTCAAAAATGAAGAGAGAATATCTGTGGCCCCATAGACTTTGTACACACAAGTTTGATGCTCTTTTTTTTTTTAAAGGTGGTTGTCTTGTGTTTCCCCAACAAAAGTGGAGTTGTTCTGCACATCTCCACTCCAAACTGCAGGTGGCGGCATTCCTTTAACAATATTTAGGCTTGGCAGAATGAGACTTACTTATTATGTTGACAGCAAAAATCAATGTTTTTTTTTAACCATTTATTTAGATTTTTATCAATTCAGATCTTCAGGATTGCCTGCAATTAGGGGTGTTTTCCACTTTTTATCAATTTAACACATGC
Source organism: Gavialis gangeticus (assembly GCF_001723915.1). NCBI lineage: Eukaryota > Metazoa > Chordata > Crocodylia > Gavialidae > Gavialis > Gavialis gangeticus. The sequence continues at coordinate 83,883,884 of NW_017729031.1, forward strand.
ACACACTGGCCACTACACAAGCTAGGGTCTGTGCCAGTAAGGCTATGCTGGGAGTGGGGATTTGAGGGGAGAGCTGGTAGCACCTAGGAGCCTGGTGCCTCTGGCCCCTTGCTCTGCCCAGATCCCAGACAGGTCGGGGCCAAATTCCCATGCAGCTGGCTTGGCCCAGCTGAGCCTTTGCATGATTGAGGCAGGGGCCAAACTCCTGCAGAGGCCAGGCTGGGACTTAGAGTGAGTGGCTGATGGCACTGGGCTCCCTGCTGCCAGCACCCTGACCCTCCACCCACCCCTCCCAGCACTGCCTTACCAGTATGGCCCCCCAGCCCCTGCAGTGACTGGTCTGTATGTGTGCATGAGCACAGTACCCCCTGCTCTGAATTTCCTTACCTCCCTCATGGATATCTATATATATTTACATTTCCTTTATGTAAATTTTGATTGCCAACAGAAATATTTTTCTATCAGTCTTTTGAGTGTCAGGCAAAACCAATGTTTACCAATTAAAAATTGAATCCTGCAAAGCTTAATAATACTTACCATAGAACGAGTTTCCTGGTCCACTTAATTTTATTTTATATTTTCTTAGGTGCTTGTTGTAGGGGATTAAAGTTATTACCATGTTTTATGTACAGATTTCTCCTTGAGATTTTCTTTATCAGGTCGGTGTTAAATCTGACTGGCTAAAGGAGTTCAGGGCTGGCTGGTTGAGCTGTGCGAAACAGCACCATTTCGCTTTGACTTCCATTTTGCCAGGACAGTGTTTCATTTCAAGTTTCATTTCATTTTGAAAGCACTGTTCCATTTCGTTTTGTCAAAACTGTTTCACTGCCTCGATGCTGTTTCGCCCATAGGCTATAATGGAGAAGCATGAAACTGCCTGTAACTTTGTCATTTCTTGCCTGATTCAGATGAGACTTGCAGGGATGGTATCCCCTTCTGAGAGCATAAAGTCTGCCAAGTTTCAAGGAGTTAGGTGCAGGGGTTTCTGGGAAACTGCGCCTGAAGCGGCTGACAAGCAAAATTCATGGGGGGGGGAGGGTGTGTGTGTGTGTGTGTGTGTGTGTGTGTGTGTGTGTGTGTGTGTGTGTGTGTGTGTGTGTGTGTGTGTGTTAAGGCCCAGCTGTTTTTCCGTCCCTCCCCCAGAGCACTGGGATTGGAAGGGACCTCAGGGAAGGATCACAGTCACAGGCCAACTACACAGTCAGTATCAGAGCAGCCCTTCCCCGCTTTTCCCCCTCCCTCTCCTTAGTTTCTGTTTCCCCACAAGCAAGCCACACTCAAAACATTTTGAAACTTTTGAAACACTTCGAGTGCCCTCATTTTGTTTCACGGCTGTTTTGAAGCCCTTTGTTTCATTTTGATCTCACTGTTTTGAGCTTGAAATGAGTCGAAACAACAGTGAAACGAAACACCCGGCAATATTTCACACAGCCCTACTAGCTGGTAAACACAAAGCAACTCCCTGGCCCTTCTTAAGTTGTGGCAGGACATTTCTCTTGTATTGCTTGTATCATGCAGTGATGTTGCTGCCCTCTGCAGTTTGTGTCCACACAGATAACTGCAGTGCTGGGTGATTATGCCCCTAAGGGTGCAAGACTCCAGGGAAGCACCCATAGTATGCACAAATCTGGTGTTGTTGGCAGGGAGCAATGGGAGAAGCAGAGCTTAGCTCACAGATACTGGATTGCTGAATGGGGCTTTTTACCAAGCTGGCCGTTGGATGATCTTAGCCTTTCCTAATTTACTTTCAAGCCCTTTCCCTTGCAACACATTCACCTTGAAAACCATGAATGAATGCAGCCTGGTGACCAGGAGCACACAGCTTTCAGCAGGATCCTGGGGTATCCTCCTCCTCTGCATAGTGACTTTTAAGGAGGAATTAAGAGAATCCTTAGGCTGCTGACTGGCTCAATAGGCCAGCCCTACGGGGCTTAAAGGTAGCTACGATTAGTTATTGAAACCCCCTCAAACGCCAAGTTGACACGGCTGCTACTGATAAGGGAGTCATAATGTATTCTGTGATTGCTTCAGCAAGGCCTCTACACAGGGAAACCTTGGGTGGTAGCACCAGATCTAAAAGGGACCCATTTCCCCAGCTACCTAGTAAGCCATCTGCTGACAAGGTCCTGTTCCTGATTTGCTAGTACCACCATAGGTTGTCCTGCTGGGGATAGAGGCTTCTGCCTAGAAATGAAGTATGTTAGCTCTCCTCCCAAGTTAATCTGCTACCACATGCTGAGCATAGAGAGACAGCCCCTGTCAACCCTTATCAAACTGGTGGCAGTTGGGCATGTGTTCCCCCAGGGGCACTCGCCATGGTGTTATGCAGATGTTCTGCTGCTGGGCCTCCATGACATATTGGGGCAAGAAAGCTGGATGGGTTAGGGTGAGTAGGGGGAACAGTAGTGTCTGGGTAAATTTAGGAATGGCGGGGAAGACATTTGAGGGACGAAGGCTATCACAGGAATTGATGACTGCTAGACAGTATGTTAGAGGGACCTTTCTTAAAATGGTGGCAGCACTTTCCTCCCTAAAGTAGAGAGGCCAGGGGCTGCCAAGGGTGTTCATTCCTCCTCACCTACCACCACTCAAAATGCCCAGCTTTCAGGTCTGGGTGTTGGGGAAGGTGCCCCCCCACTCCCACACTTTCCCAGTAGTTTTGCTGAATGCCCACAAGCCCCTGTCTCATAGGAAGAGGGAGAAGGGCAGGGAAGATCCTGAGGAACACACAGCCAGGACGGGCTGTGTAGCTGTGCTCCGTCTGTCGGCAGCCCGTACAATCTGCGTTCTTTCCATGTGGGTCAGCAGGAAGCTTATGATGGTGCCCAGATGTGCAGCCAGAGACACTCCTGCGCTGCAGAGACAAAGGGGCAGCTCATCTCTAGACTGTGCAAAAGGCTGAGGTTTAGGTTCAGGGTGACCTGGGGGCTTGTGATGGGGCTTGCTCTGGTACTAGAACTCTACCTGAGCCAAAAGTTCTGCTATTTGGTCATTGACCTCTCTGGGGACCATAGTGCATGTGTGGCAGTCTGATTTCCCTCATATAGCCAGGGGAATATAGAAATATTTATCCAAAGTAATGTAAGGAAAATGCCCTGCTAACTATTCAGGCTTCACACTGGCTTGCCCCCTCATCTTGCCACTTGAGCCTCCAAAGAACCCATGAGTGTCTATGAAAATCCTTAGGTTTGGTGTGGTTCAATCTTTATTGATTAACATCAAGTCTATCACACTAACAGCCTGATGGAAAAATATTCCCCTCGGTAATAAATGAAATTTATAGAAAGGGGACTGTAACAAGAAACCCTTACCCCTGTTACTGGGCAGTAGAGAAAGAGAGTGAGGGAGGAACAGGGCAGAGGGATTAAAGAGGAAAACAATGAGTGGCCTAATATTAATTAAGCAATTAGCTGCTCCTTCACAGGGGTAGGAAGCTAGCTGGAGAGAGAGAGGCTACTTAAACAAACCCCTACCAGAAACCAGGGTAGGATGGGGTGGGGTAGGGTAGGGGGAAGGAGAGGAGAGGAGAGGAGAGGAAAGGGAAGGAAGAGTATCCAGGCAGGGTGGCCCCCGCCTCTGCCCAGGTTCCCAGAGCTCTGGGAGTGCGGCTGCCCTCCTCTTCTGGTCCCTGCCCCCCCAGCTCTTTCCTAATGAATGAACAGAATGATTTAAAGCAAGTATGATTTATTGCTTTATGGGTATTTACTTTTTATATTTTGACATGTGATTTTTATAAAGCTTTTAACAGTATACTGTCATTATTCAATTGTCTGCCCCCATAAACCTAGTTTTGTGCAACCCTGGAACATTTTAAACATTAAAAACTGAAATACATGCTTTAAAATAAACATTGATTTTAGCTGTCAAAATTATTAAAACATAAAAATTGAATTTTGCCAAGCCTAGAAATAATGGATGCCCTCTTTACTCACAGACTGGCCTGATACCTTTCCAGTTGCGCTGGTGATTCACTGGTATCCATGGGCTTGCTTTGCCCAGCAGATGATGTAACTGATCCACTGCGGAGCTGCTTAATGATTGTGTCAGTGCCATTCACTCGTAGTTCTCCCCACACCGCTATATTTTGTCATACTCCCTGTTTTCCCCTTGCTTCCCCAGTTCCCTCTGTATAGATCCCAACAGCCTTTCCTGTTTCTCCCCCTACCAGTCTCCCCTCCTGTCATCATGTGTGTCTCAACTGTTGCATCCTTTCAAGACCCACAGCAAACCTCCCTTCCGTCCCACGTGCTTTTGCTGCAGCTGGAACCTGCACTCCAGATCTGCAGGGTCATTCTGTGCAGCATCACTGCATCTTACCAGTACTTCACCTGTCTTTCTCAGAGGTTTTCTTGCCCCTACACTCCCCATACAAAGAGCTGCTCTTTTATGGAGGCTTTTCTCAGATGCTCCCTATTCAGAGCAGAGGTGATGGGAGTCTCCTTTCTTGCTCCTGCCACTTCTAACCTTTCCCTTCCCATGTTTTGTCCTCCCCTGGGTATCTTTTCCCTTCATCAGCCTTCTTCTTATTCTGACTTCCAGCTTTCTTTATTCATCTTGCCACAGCCTCCCAAACTCCTCCTTGGCAGCCCTGCAAGAACTTGACCCTGTCACCTCTTGCCCAGCCTGACTTGGTCTTCTACCCTGATGACTGGAGCTGCACAGCCCAATCAGTGGGAACACTGAAAAGCAGCAAGGGATCCTGGCAGATTGCTTTACAACCCCCATGACTCTCATCAGAGATTTTAGTTAAAATCTGTGGGATTCCTACAGGGATTTCCCAGTTAGGTTTTGGCTCTTCGGGGCCATACACTTGCCAAGCATTCCCTGGAGGCATAAGCAGCTGACTGATATAAGCAGGCTTTTTCTCCTGTGCAGAGTGAGTGTGGAGAAGCTGTACCATGCAACCTTTTAGATTTTACCAAAGCATGAGTGATTGCACAAAATACAGGCTGGGGAATTGGGCCTTATGGAGTTTTGTGTACCACATGTTGAGTAAAACACAGGAGGACTCCATGCTTGTAACCTGGCCCTTTTTTAGGAGGGTTATTTATAGAGGTGCTGCACCTGCAGCTAACATTTCAGCCATGCATACACAGACTGACATCTAGTACCTCTTCCAATCTCTTTCCATCTGCAGTCTGCATTCTTCTCCCAAGTTCCTTGCAGGCAGCTCTGCAGGACACTGACAGAAGACTGTTGAAAAAGTTCATAAGCTGCATGTTAGAGTTCACTTGGATTGACAGAAACCCCACTGTCAGCCCTGCAAGAACCTCACACTGTAACCCTCTAGCCATGCTTAGTGCTAAAAGGTGGAGGGAAAGCTTGTTTTTGGAGTGAGTTAGGCCTGTGCGAAGTGGCTAGTATTCGCTTCAGATTCGGCCAATTCGGGGGACAGTGATTTGATT
>NW_017729031.1:83889540-83933373 GCF_001723915.1 Gavialis gangeticus
GGGCGGGGGGTGATCCCTGCTGCCCCCCACTGCATGGGGGGCTCTGCATGAGCCCTCTGCCCCCCTTGCTCCCCCAGCCTCCCCATGGGTGCCTTGCCCAGGCCAACTCCAGCCCTTTAAGAAAAAAAAAACCCGAAACCCCCCCACACACACCACTCCTGGCGATGCGGGGTGATCCCTGCTGCCCCCCACTGCCCTGTGCCACGTGGGGGGCTCTGCATGAGCCTCCAAAGCCCTGAGACTGCTGCAGGAGTGGTGTGTCCTGGGGCTTTTCTCAGCTTTTTTTTATTTCTTAAAGGGCTGGAGCTGACCTGGGTGGGGCACCTGTGGGGGGAGTGAGGGAGGTCAGGGGACTCGTGCAGAGACCCCTGTGCAACATGGGGCAGCAGGGATTGCCCCTGCTTGGCAGGACCCAGTGAGCACTGGGGCTTTTCCTTAAAGTACCGCTAGGGCGGGCGGGCAGCCATGGGGGGAGCGGGTGGAGGTCGGGGGGGAGCTGGGGGACCATGGGGAGACCTCTGGCAGCCCCCCCACCAACCAGTTAAAGCCGTTCCAGCAGAGATCTTAGGCATGGCAGAAGGTGTAGGGAGGAGCCAGGCAGACAGTGTCATGGCAGAACCTGTTGGTCTCCCTTGTGACAAGATCAGTGAGATTGTGTTTTGTCCTGCAGGGATACGAATCAAAGTGGGTGAAAAAATGGCTCTGTTTGGGAAGGCACAGGGTAGATCTGAAGCAGTAGAGACCATGTATAGAGCAGAAGGTCTGCATGGGAACCAGACACAAAAATAGGCATAGAGCAAGCAGATGCTGGTGGATGGTAGGATGGAGTTCCAGTTAACACAGAGGAGAAGAGAGGGATCCTGGAAAAAAGGGAAGTCAGCTGCTTGATGGCATAGGGGGAGGGGTTGCTGCAGCATGACCTGAGGTTTGGGAGAACTTGGCTTGTAGGGCAGCAGGAGAAGAGGTTCAGGATTTTGTTCCTGTGTGGTAGGGGATGATGTCCATCTCCTCCTGGATTCCCTCTGCTAAATGAACATGTTCTTAAATGGCAGCTTAAGCTCTATAGTCTAGCACACAAGCAGAATACCTGAAAGACCTGGGGAGGATCTGGCCCACCCTGTGCTGAGATTTCCAGCAACCCTGGTCACTGGCAGATATCAGTCTCTGTATCAGTAAGCCAGGGTTTTTTTCACATGCTCTAAACTGTGTCAACAAAGATGGGCTCACAGCAGGATGTTCAGAGACCTTTCACTGTGTCTTTTAAAAATAGTCTATCCTCACATGCATGGCACAATTGTGGTGGTATGCTAGGATTCTGTAGCCCACTCATCCAGAGTGCCAGTAAGTATGAAGTGCCCGTGTGTGACAGGAGTACCTCTACTAGAGTCTTTCTATCAGTGACTCCGCCACCCTGTTATGGGCCAATCGCCTGCTTACTCGCCTGCCATGCCTTGATCTTGATTAATTAATGGATGTTAATTAGTGGGAGACTGCCCATTTCATCTGCCCCGGTGCCAGGGAGCGCTATCTGTGGCTCCTTTTCCTCCCCTACACCGCAGCCGAAGCCTCGCAGATGACACTGACGTAGTTTGATCTGGGCCCTGTTGTGATTTGGCCCTTCCCTTGTCTTCCCTGGGCTTTCCACTGCCCTGTCTCATTCCGTGCCTTCCTGGCGCTCTACTGCCCCCTCGCTCTGGGGCTTCTCGCTGCCCCCCCTTGCTCTGGGGCTGGGGCCAGTGCACCCCAAAATGCTCCACCCTCCTTGGCGCCAGGGTCTCCATGTCACTGGGGATCCCCTATGGGGCCTCCTCCAAGCAGAGCAATGTGTTACCGGCAAGTGAGAGGGTAAGAAATCACAAAGTTATAGGCAGTTTTGTGCTTCCCCATTATAGCCTATGGGCGAAGCATTGAAACAGCAAAAGTTTTGACGAAACAAAATGTAACAGTGCTTTCAAAACCAAGCAAAACTCAAAACGAAATACTGTCCTGTCGAAATGGTGAAACAGAAGTCGAAACGAAATGGTACTGTTTTGCACAGCCCTACTAGCTTCAGCTTCCAGTCACTGTCTCTTGTACCTTTTATCTGCTAGACTGATGGAGTCTTGTTCCCTTCCCAGTGTTACTTGTAGCCAGTGATTAATTCACCCCTTTATCTTTTTCTGTTAAGTTAAACAGAATTGGGAAACCTACCTTACATAATCAAAGGCACAAAGGCTCAGTTTGTTAATACTTTGCCACTTGCCATTAGGTGGGATACAGGCTCCAAACAAGGGCCTACAAAGGGAAGACAAGTAAAATCTGATTCAGTACCTGCGTTATTATTAAAAGCAGTCTCTGTAAGTGAGCAGGATTTTGCAGTTTCCAAAATGTTTAGCTGCGGGTCTACACAGACTTTTCAGGTATTGGCTTGTAGAGGAAAAAAAAGCAGGAGATCTGTGGTAGTATTTGGGAAAGGGGGCTGGGAGAGAGACCTGGCTGGAGTAATGGAAGAAACAGGCACAGAGAATGACATGTCCCTCTTCATTTTTCCAGGTATTACCGATGTGACCGGAACCTGGTGTGGAATGCTGGAGCTCTGCATTACAGTGACGAAGTGCAGCTAATAAAAGGGCTCACCCGTATGCCCGATGACAAGGATGACCTGAAGAGGAGAGTGTCTGAAGTGAAGTATATTGGGAAGGGCACCTACACAGACTGTGCCATCAAAAGAGGGATTGAGGAGGTGCTGATCAGGTATGTGAGAAGAATGCACTTATGCATAATGTTTGAAAGATATTGCAGATGCGTAGAAAAGGGAAAGGTTTGGTCTTTTTCTGGTTCACAGTCATTCTTGGCTAATCTGCTGGCACAGTACTCAATATGGCTGTCTTGTGTTAGCGCTGTGTCACTAGGCAAGTTTGAAAATGTTCCCAGAGGGTCCCGGTAGTCTCATTTCAGCAGTAGTAGCCCCCTGCGTGCTTTCCTTTTCATTTCTCTCAGCTCTTTTGTTTTGTTTGTTTTATTTTTTTGCTCCTGTGCCAAAAACATTCCTTTAAAGCCCCGGGTGATCCTCAGCTGGTGTAAGTTTTATTGCTGCAGTGGCACTTTACACTAACAAAATATTTTCTCCTTTGTCTCAATTCGCTTAAACTGGTCTCCAGCACCTGGAGCAAAATTTTATGAGTGTATCCATTGTGGGTGCCATCAGTTGAATGTGCCATCAGATAAAATAAATTGAGCCTGCATTTAATTGTAATGAGAAATTGTTCAGGCTGCTTTTATATCTTCAGCAGATGTAACTGAGCTCATGGCTCTTGGCGCTTCTCATAGGGTTGAGTCTCAAGTTTCCATTTCTGGGTGGAAAATTCCTCCTCTTAAAATCCTTCATTTTCATTGCTGAATTTACTGTAGTTCCCTGAAACTGTAACTGGGATCCATTGTGCTACTTACCATATGAACCTACAGAAAGTGGTGGTCCTTTCCCTAGACAGCTTGCAATCCAAGGCCTGGTTTTACATGGTTCTCCAAAATAGAAAGGTTCACTTCCGGAGCTCCACCTCCAGTCTGGGGACTGAGGTGCAGATAAGACCTAAGTGAAAGTAGCAAACAGTAGGAGAAGGAGATTTGCTATGTCAGTACTGAGAACATGGACTTCTATAGCCCTACAATATGCAAGGTTCAAGATGACAAAGCAGTAATTTAAACTAAATCAACATATGTTTATTTGAAACTTTTCAAATGTCTGTTTTTAGAAATGGTTACAACTTTTCACTTTTTCTTTCCAAAAGGTCAGTTTCCCTAACTTCCCTCCTCATTTTTTGTGCTTTTCTGTGTTCTCCTGGACTCTGGGAGGGAGGGAGGGGCTCACAGGGATGAGGATTGGCAGGGGGGATAGGCAGTCAGCGGCACAAACCAATTTAAGAGGGCATCAACATCAGTAACAAATACCACATTTCAGGCTGTTTTTCTTGCAACAAGTCCAAATCTGGGCTGATGTATTTCCTGTGGCTGAAATAGTAGCTCAGATCAGAGCTAACAGTTATTGTACAATTGCTTTGTTCTAGAAAGGGATAAGAATACCTTTAAACTTTGTCACTAACTTACTGAATTATTGAGGTGCAAGGTGGGATTGTTTCATTGTGTGGTTCAGGGAGTGAGCAGGTGATACCTAAACATAGATAGGGATAACCACGCATCTGAGACACAAGCCTCATTCTCTAGAGGAGATTGAATTTTCACTGGTCTTAAGGACAGCTCTTAGCAACAGAACATCCAATTTGCACATAGGTGTACACATGAGAGCCCACCACTGGCTACAGCTTAAACGATAGTGTGACAGAATTCCTCCAACCACCTAAACCAACTTCTCTGGTGGTGCCTCAGGCTGCCCAATCAGGCTAGATATCATGAGGCACTACTTCACTGTCAGGGCAGCTAGGAGCTGGAACCAACTTCCAAAGAAAGTGGTGCTTGCCCCTACCCTGGGGGTCTTCAAAAGGAAGCTAGACAGCCACCTAGCTGACCCCAGCATCCTTTCCTGCCCATGGCAGGGGGTCAGACTAGATGATCTGTTTAGGTCCCTTCTGACCCTTCCAACTATGAAACTATAGGAAAGGTGTGAGAGACTCTGAGCCAGTATTGGCTGCCTAGAGCCTTGTCACCCAAGAGAGAGAAATTAGAAGCTGAAACTCATTGCTTTAGCAGTAGCTGGGCTGAAGGTATCAGCAGAAAGAATACAGAATTGCCATGATGATCTAGGGTGATTCCCACCATTGCAAGTCTGACCAAGATGTCACAAAACTTGCATTTGGTAAGTTCTACTGCTGTTGAAGGAGGAGATGCTCTTCAGCTTCTTTGCAGGTTTGCTATGTTTTCTAGATCAAAATGGGGAGGAGGAAGGGAGGCAAAAAAGTGTTATTTTTGGCGCTCTCAAGATGAGGATTTACCTCCCCTCATTTTAGTGCAGCTTGGCAGCTTTTGCTGCTAGGACTTGGCTGGAATCCCAGCAGGAAGCAACCTCTCCAACTAGGTGTATGTTATAGGCTGTGAGGCCATTATTAACAAAATTGGCAGAATTGATTGTGTGAGGTGACTAGATTCCCATCAGCATTGTGTTGAACCCATCAGGAAATTCAGGCATTTGACTGCCATTTTTTTAACAGAATACTGTCAATCAATGCTCAGTGGCAAGCAAATAGTTAAATAGGTGGTTGGAGTAGGCCTGGAAACAGGACTATTACTCAAAGCAATGTGCATGTAGAATTCAGGTCCTACTTGTTCTTTTTGGCCTTCCAAAAAAAAGCAAACACTCTTATAATAAGATCTTTCAGCTAGGGATAGACATTACACATAAACCGGTTTAAGTGATCAGAAACTGGTTTAAACATGTAACAGAACATAAGTTCAGTGCACATAAACTAGTTTCAAAGTGGCTGAAACTCATTTAAAATAAATCTGGTTGAATGTAGTATCAGACTTAACTGATTTGGGTCAAACCGATTTATGAAACTTCTGTTCCAGATCCCTTCCTGGTTCAAGTTAAATTAGTCTTCCAGCATCTGAGCATGATTTCCAGCCCTGGACTGTGTTTTCTCCTCCAGCAGAGAAGGGATGGGGGTGGGGGAGGAGAGGCAGGGATTTCTCCCCCTTCCTACTCCCCCCCCCCCAGTAAACCCCGGCTGGGGACTGGGGCCAGGGAAAGGGGTTAACTACCAGTTCCCCTGCTCAAACTTACTGCTGGCTATGACTGTGGACTACAAATCCCAAAGGCACCTGGAAGCAGGAAGAGGAAATGATGAGCATCTCTGTACAGTCCTACTGTTGTGAGTCTGGACTGCAAATCCCAGAGACCTCTGGGGCATCAGGAAGAGGAAACAAGCACACAGCCCATACTGGCTATGGCCAGAGAGCCTTGTTCTAGCACCTCCCAGCTTCTGGCCATAGACACTGCAGGCATGGGTCTGGATTTCCTGAATCAAAAGTAAATGTGTGTCCAGTTGTTTCTCAGTTTAATCTCTGCAGTTTAGACTAATCAGCAAAGACTCAGGCTTTTTGACTGGATGTACTAATGCCCAGGTCCAACCCACTGAGGAACTCGAGAGAGAGCAGAGCAGTAAGACATCCTGCAAAGGCTGTAGCCTATAGAATAGGCTAAGTGACTGTAGGCAGGAATGAGAGAATTGTTTGAGATATTTGAAGTTGGAAATTTAGAAACTTAAATAAGTTACAACTGCAAAAAGAAAGGACAATGATTCCATAGGAGCCAGTTGGTGCAAACATTAATGGTGGTAGAGTAAATGGATAATTACTTACCAAAAATGGAAATCCCCAAATAAAAGTATGGGTGGGCTAAATACAGAAAAAGAGATACTCACAAATGCAAATATGTAGCAGGTGAATTAAATATTAGTGCAATACTATATATGCTTGGTGTACTATCATGGGGAAGATGTCTCTCTATTTCTGTGGCCCTCTTACTATTCAGCATTACTAGGTTACTTTTGGTCTCTTTCCAGGTATTAGGTATGCTGATCTTTTATTCCATCTTCTCCTTGTTAGGTCCCAGGCATGCTGTTTTTCTTTGACATGTAAATAAAGTGGTTATATCAATCCATCTCACATGGGTGTCATGGGAAACCTCAGTCCAGTAATATCTACTGTGGCTGCCAAAAGACAAACCCCTTGAAGTAACCACAGGTTAAATAATTTTGATTAATATTAAAGAGTCTGAAGTATGAGTTGGGTCCAAAATGTGGTGTTATTCATAAATGTGTAGGGTGCCATCCAGAAGCTGACAGAGCTAAGCATTTCTAATGGTAGTGAGAGCAGAGAGGATACTGATCCTTGAACCTGAAGTATGGTGCACAAGAAAAGCACTACAGGAGCCAGCAGAGCTAATGTACTCACTTACCTACCATGACAAGAGCAGACATTCCATCTCTATGCACAGACATCTCCCAGCTAGGCTGTAGGATGCACAAGGCTTTAAAACCCATGTAACCAGCCCATTTCCTTTAAGTCACTAGGTATAATAGGCATCTTTACATATGCTCCAGAGGTGGGGAAGGGGGGCTGTTTTAATTAGAGTGGCTTTGAACGCCACTCTAATTAAAATGCCTGCAAAGTCTCATATATTCAGCATCCTGCACTTGAAAATGGTGGCGGGGCACTTTAACTAAAGCTTGTTTGATGAGATTTAGTTAAAACATCCTTACCACCATTTTGAAGTGCTGGGACACTGAATACACAAGATGCTGAGGCTGATGGAGCATGTTAATTAGCATGCTCACTGTAATTACAGCATGTCAGAGCAGCATCCCTGCACATCTGCAGACACCCAATAGAATAAGGACTGCTTGATACTTCGAGGGCTGAGGCAATACATAGGCCTTGCTCTGGTGCTCTGTCCAGAAATTAATTTAACTTTAAGATATGTTGCTTTGCTACTGCATTCTATGCTTGTAAGCAGTAGCAAAGCCAGAAAGAAATCCCTTCAGAGAGGGAGGTACAGTAATGAAGGACCTGAGAGTATGGAACCGTGAGTTGCTGTTGCAAGGAAACTGTTGGATAAGATAAAGTAAAGGTTGCATGAACCTAGAAATCATTCTTTTACCATTTCTTGCATGTGGCTTTCTAGAGAAGGGCTGCAATGATACAATCCTGGCTCTTGACTTGCTCATTGATAAGATCAATAACAAAGGAAGGGAAATGCCTCTACATTCAGACTGCTGGCCTGGTGTTATTGCCTCCAGCAGTTGTTATACTGAATCTTGTTTTAGGGGTGTTGGTTACTGCTGGTCTAAGAGAGGGACAGGCAATTATTTCGGGTGGAGGGCCGCTTACTGAGTTTTGGCAAGCCATTGAGGGCCGCATGATAGGCAGCCAGGGGCAGATAATTAATAATTTTCTAAAATTTTTAGGGGCCCCATGGGCCAGATAGAATGGCCTGGCAGGCCACATGCAGCCTGTGGGCTGCATTTTGCCCACCCCTAGTCTAAGGACATACGCAGATAAGGTTCTTTGGGTGTTTGTGCCCAAAAGTTTGTGAAGAACATTTTTTCCAACTATTTAGTTGGTCTAATAAAAGATATCACACATACCCAAAGAACTTTGTCTGCTAATGAATCTTGTAATGTTTGGCATGTTAGGACCCAGCTCCTAGGGTCATGTGATTAGCTGAGAATCTTAGGGCTGTGCATGGCATAGGTTCAAGTCCTTCCTCTGCCTGATACATTAGCCACCAGCTACTGTCTCTCTCTCTCTCTCTTTCTTGCCCAGTGAAGAGTTCCTAATACAAATTATAACTGCTCCCCGAAGAGAGAGACACCTCAGAAAAACCAATAGGCTGGTGGTCAGGGAACTCTGTTGATACACAGAAGACTCAGTTCAAGTGTCTGGTCTGAACTGGACAGAGAAGATATTAGAATCTGGGACTCCTCTATCCCAGGCTATTGAATATTAGAGTCTTCACTCTGGCTCTGACCAAAAATTCTAGCCTGAATCTAAGAATTTTTTCCATGAAAGTTTAGTAAAATTGGTACATGCCAGTGAAAATGTCACTTCACATTACATTTATTTTGCTGAAAAAAATCCTAACCAGGTGGAGAATGATTTCCCAGCAATGCTTCCAACCAAATCTAAGGGCTTCCCACTTCATCTTTGCTGCTGCTCCTCAGATGATTTATTTATGAACTGACAGAAGTAGAGCACAAAGCTAATAGAGATTCCAGCTTTCTGAGAATCCATTTGTATGGGCTTGTCTACAGGGGAACACTCAGGCCCTTGTTATATGCTGCACTTTGAGCTGCGCAAATGTTGATCAGTGTCAGTGCTAGCTCGAGTTTGGAACCAGAGCCCCTAGAGGGCTGGTGAGCAGGGGCGTGACTAGGAGCTACAGCTGTGAGTTGCCATTATGGGGCTGGTGAGCCAGGACAGCCTTTTATCCCTGCTGTGGGTGAGAAATGGGTTTGGCAGAGAAGGAGGGACATGAAGCTGGGAGACAGAAAGTTAATGGGTTGGGGGTTGATAATGAAGCGGGAGATGGAATGGGGGTGGGGGAAAGATGGTGAAATGCAGGAAGTGAGCTGCTGAAGGATAAAACAGAAAGAAATAAAAATAAGAAAGAATTGAAGAATAAATAAAGAGGAAGTAAATTAAAGAAGGTCTTGTGTTTTAATAAATTGGGATTTGGGATTGGGATAGGGGGTACTGGTTGTGCTTCTTGAGGTAGCTGGGGGATGGGAGCAGTGAGGGAAGGCACTTCTGGGGGAGTTACTGAGGAAAGAAGCCTCAGCTCATGGGCACATGACCTAGCCCCCTAACTTGTTCACTCCCACCAACTCCCCTAGACTACACTCTTGGACATGTCCATGCCCTGCAGCTTGACTAGCTGGTATGTGCTCTGCATGCTGTTTATATGGGGTTGCACCCCTGGGGGTGGGAAGTTTCCACCCCCATGGAAGGGAAGGGGAGTTGGCTTGGTGCCAGAACCACCCTCTGGGCAATGGAGTTCAGGGTGTAGAAAGTTTGTCCACACAGAATAGGAAGTTGGGGGAGGAGGTGCTTCATCCTGGGATGCTGGAGGACTGCAATTTGAGCAGCTCGTCTCTGAGAAGTGGCCACACATTAATGCAGGGGTGGGCAATTGTTTTGGCTGGAAGGCCACAATGAGTTTTGGTGTTGAGAGCTGCAAGGGCAGCCCCACCCCTGGACAGGTGCCTCATCCCCTGGTCACCACCTTGGGACCAGGAGTCCCACCCTAACCCTTGACCTTTGCCACTAGAAGCCCCTCTTCTTGTCCCCGGAAGTATTCCTTTTGGGATGGGAGGGTTGCCATCTTGGAACCATAAAAAACCCAAATCATATAATAAAAGTCAAACATTTTCAATACATATTTTAATTTTATTACAAAAAATATTTTTGTCATGATTTGTGTTTGCATACTGTATATAGAGGGGACTGCATAATAACTCATAGAGGATGCTGGGGGGTGTATATTTGGGGGGTTGTGGGAGCGGGTTGTGGGTGCATGGGGGTTGTAGGGTGTGAGGAAGGATGGGGGTGTGAGGCCCTCCCAACACTCTCCCCTCATGTTGCACAGCTCTCACCAGCCGTGGCAGAAGCAGCAGCAGCTCAGGGTGCTGATGGCCCATGCAGGCACTGCTGCCTGGTGGCACACGGCTCCACACGTACAACTCGTGGCACTCGTGCACCATCAGGGGGAAGCCCTACACAATGGAGTCAGCTGCCTTCCCTGCCCCCTGCCATGCAGGTCCCAGGACTCCACTGGAAGTGGAGAGGAGCCCTACCCTCTGCTTCCCAGTGGAGTCCTAGGACCTGCATGGCTGGGGGCGGGGAAGGCAGCTGGCTCCATTGCGTGGGGCTTCCCCCTGGTGTTGTGCGAGTTCTAGGAGCTGCATGTGCACTGCAGGGAGCCCCACATGATAGAGGTGGGCCGGCTTGGCTATGCTGCTTGCCACCACATGCAGCACTGGCCAGAGCCAAGTGCCACCAGGCAGCAATGCCTGCATGGGCCATCAGCACTCTCAGCACCCACCTCCTGCTGCTGCCGCCACCAGTAGTGGGGACTGTACCTCATGGGGGGGAGTGTGTGGGACCTGCCTCCCACCCTGCCTCCCACCCTCCCTCCACACCCTACCCACCTGACCTCTGTGCTCCCGCTGCCCCTCTGGACATGGGCTCTGTATTCCCGCTGCCCCTCTGAGCACAGGCTCCACGTTCCTGCCAACCCCGTGCTCTGTGCTCCTGCCCAGCTGCAGCTCTCCTCCCAACCCCTGCTACTTCCCCACCTGTTGTCCTGAGCGAGCGCTGCAGTAAGGAGATGAGGAGCCACTGGATGCTGGGGAAGCCAATGGCTTCAGCAGTGGCAGCAGCAGCCCCGCCTGGAAGCTGCGTGCTGGCTGGGCTTTTCCATGCACAAGGGAGCAAGGCATGTGGGCTGAGCAGGGTACAATTATTTGGTGCATGCCTGTGGGCCAGATGAAATTGCCTGGTGAGCTGTATCCGGCCTGCGGGCCATATTTTGCCCACCCCTGCATTAATGGACCATAAGCTAGGTAACACAGATCAGAGATGAACCTGCCCTGAGTGGTGTAACTTTAAGCTGCTTAAAGAGTGCATAAAATTTTTCAGGTGTTTATGTTAATACACAAGGGGTTAAGAACTCCAGGGGCTGCCTAAAATTAATGTGTAACAAGGCCCTCAAAAGTCAAACTTAATTAACAAAAACATATGAACTGAAAGATTGTTTAAACTGGTTTAAACTCCTGTGTGGATACTTTTATTCTGAAAAGAAATGGCCTTAATTCAGTTTAGCTTGAGACTCTCAGCCACATTCATTCTGAATAAGAGTCTCCATCAGTGGTTTACTGCAGTGTAACTGATTAGCTTTAAAACTCAATTTAGATTACGTTTTTCTGAGTGCCGTCATATAGATGAACTCTATACTGCACACATACTGTTAGAAATAAAGTTGGAGATCATCTGTTTGCCCAATAGCTCATACACAACATGTTCCCAGTTCTGTGTGCTTTGTAGCCTACAACTGAGCACATCACAGTGGTCCATAATCCTCATTCTTATAGGAATCACTGGCAACCAAAGCAGCTCCCCTTGTCTTTGGCAAGAAAAGCTTGGTATTATGTCATTATAATGTGATGGGTGGTATTACTACTAATTTTTGTGTCTAAAGATTAATATTCATTTGATTTATTGGGCCATGCCTCCTCCCCAACAAGTTAGTTGGATCTATTGTGATACTTTTGAAACCTGAACTGAAACTGCACAGTTGTGTTGTTAAATTCCATATGTGAAAGGCTTTCTATTCTCTGTGGGAAAGAGTAAACTCCCATATCAAAGATACAGCTATCCCCAAACCCTATGTCTCCCTGATTCATTCAGAAGTTAGCTGCTGAAGTTGTTGTAGAATTGTAGTTATTCTGCTAACCTTTCCACTCTGCATCTATTAAGTCTAAGTTTTTCCTGTAGAAAGTTAAGCCGTTCGGTACATAGACATTACCTGTGGAGCTAAGCTTAATTGTACTTAGGTAGCATTTACTTTCTCTTTTGCTTCTGCCTCCAGCTGCAAAGTGATACTGAGAAGAGAAGTTCTGTGGGACTCTTGCATATTCAATACTTCAAGTTCTCTATAAATAGACTTAGAAATAGTATTAAATCCTGGCCCATAAAATTATAATCCTATGCTAAACCCCCTTTGTATTACATTTGTTTTGCAAGATAAGTCATGTCAAGACCCTTCATTTGGCCTTTGTATAGTGCTGCTAGTCCCTGTGATTAAACGGGCTCATTCCAGACCATGTACAACTTCAGTGAGCCCAATTTTTATGATTTAAAGACATCAGTTTTAAATATTGATACTGTGTTACTTCCTTAAAAATGAACCACAGCCTGTAAAAAAGAGAGACATTTCTCCCCTCCCATCCAAAAGATACCCTTCACTGCTTCTCCAGCAGCTGTAATCTGCATTCATGTTGATCTCCCAAGTTTGTTCTTCCAGAGACATGTTCCTCATGGCCTAGAATCTGTCTGGCACAAATGTAGCAGTGCCACTCAGATAAGTGTCTTTGCAGGCACCACTTTAATTCAACATAACATTGTGAGTTGGTGTCAAATAGAAACTGAATGTTTTCCTCAAAACTGCTCACGTTAATCAAATATCTTGACTTGTCACAGTGGTTCTAATCACAAGGAGAATAAATACCTGATTGTGGTGACGGATGGTCATCCCCTGGAGGGGTACAAGGAGCCTTGCGGAGGACTAGAGGATGCTGCTAATGAAGCCAAACATCTGGGGATTAAAGTGTTCTCTGTGGCCATTTCGCCTGACCATCTGGTATGAATCTCAATTGAAGCCCTTATTCTGGTATTATCCTTTTGTAGGCAGAGCTGCAGGGGATGAAAGCAGAAACAGGATATTATTTAGTGCATTCAGTTAATCCTTTTTTTGCTTCAGAATAACCCATTTCCTATAAGGCTTCAAAGCCTTTGTATGGTTGCAGAAAAGGCAGGCACTGTATGGTCTTTTTGTCTTAGCTTAAGATTTTCTATCTGAAATACCGGACTGATGGATTTATGTAAGTTTACACCAGGAGTTTGATACTATAGCTTTGACAACTATGGAAGGTGATCCCAAACTAGATTTCTCAATCTAATACCCACCCCACACTCCATCTTTCAGGAAGTTTCCAGATCTAAATATTGTGCTGCTCTGTTTCCGTATGCAGATTAGCATTGCTTGCACACTGTGGTGAAATTTTCTTTAAGTCTGTTCCTGACTCAGTTGGATTCAAAATGATTGTCTCTGGCAGCTTGATGAGACAAGCAGACAAATACCTAGTCCAGCTTGCATTAGTAAAACAAGTCATGTACATAAGTGAAGGATTTTGGTGACTGTAAGGCAAAATAATAAGTTCAGGATGATTAATGTGACAGTAGTAAAGGCATATAGGAGCTAAAATGTTTTCAGCATTTTTCTAGTGTGTGAACAGAAACAGTGTTCTTAACAGCAGTGCTGCCATGTACAGAGCCGCAAGATGACTTAGAGATATGATTTATAAAGGCAGTAAGGCCCAGGAAGAATTTTTTCACCTTGAAAGCATAATTTGGTGATGGGGATGGGTGGAGGGCAGGAGGGTTTTCCTTCTGCATCAGAAATTGGCCACCGCTACAATTAGAAATTAGAGGGTTGTATTTGTTGAAGTGGAAAACCTCTCCATTTTGCTTACGTGTTCAGGTTTAAACCAATTGGCAGATTTGGAGTCAGGAAGGAATCCCCACTATGGTCAGACTGGCTGGGAACGTTGGATGTTTTCTGCCTTTCTCTGTAATATAGGATACGGTTTTCTTCCTAGGATCATTTGCAGGAGAGACAAGGATTTTGTGTGATATCTTTTATTGGACCTGCTCTATAGTTGGGACAGCTGTTGGATGAGCTTTTAAGCATCAGGTGCCTGTCTTCAGGTCTCAGACCTATGCAGTCCATCCAATAAAAGATATCACAAATGCCTCTTGTACATTTCCTGGACCATCAGGGCTATAACTGCACTCCAGCTCTACTGCTAGGAATATTTGGGCATCTTTCACTTAACAAATTCCCTCCTACTGCAGGGGCATATGGCATTAGTAGCATCCTTGGTTTCTGCTACTCTCTCCTTGTGGCATGTTATAGTTGCTGAGACCTTTGGTGCTTTGTACTGAAGATCCTAAGTAGGTTGTAGGGTGATAGCTGGGGTGTTTTGTGGCTTCAGATGTGTGGTGTAAAAGTGGATTTTTTTTTGGACTTAATATCAAATACCTGGTCACCTGTAACAGCATGGACTGGGCTGAATTGTCATCTGAGCCAGCCTTGGATGGGAGGGTGCTTGGGAAGGCACTTAGGTACCTGTATCCCTGTAAGTCTGACTTTGCTCTGTCTTGTTGTACCACAGGAGCCAAGGCTGAGTGTAATTGCTACAGACAACAACTATCGTCGCAATTTTACAGCAACCAGCCTTATACAGGCCCCGGCTGACACGGAAAACACAATTGACACCATCATTGATATGATTGTGAGTATTCTCTTCCTCTTGCCTTCCTGTTTGCTCTTCTTTCTAACCTACTGCACAGGCATGATACAGTTGGTCATGCTGTTCCATGTGATCTCATCAAATGCTCTTTTTTCTTTTCTTTTTCAGAAAAATAATGTGGAACAAGTGGTGAGTCTTCCAGTTATGTTTCTCCACATGCTTGGGTTCCCCTCTAAACCTACTGCCTCCACCATCTGAAATGGCACTTCTGGGAGTACAACATAACAGTGAGCCCAGTATCTTGAAGGCCCTGCTTTAACAGTCTGTGCTATAAAGAGCAGTAAGCAGGAGCAGTGTGGCTACTCACAGGCCCTGGAGAGCTAACCTGAGACTACTCTGCACTCCAAAAGAATGAGCTCAGGTGGCTGAGAGAGGTTGCTCCTGTCTTGCTGAATCCATGCTTGAAAGTCTTCTTGGATAGCTCTCCTGACATTGGCTGGCAAAAGTGCAGCCTGCAGTCCCGTAGCAGTTGCTACCAGCTGATAGAAGGTGCCCAGTGGGGTGGAGCCTGGCTAGACACAAAGCTTACAGTGCTTTGGATCAACCAGACCAATCAGTGTTGCCAAGAGTACTAATTCTCCTCAGGTCCAGAGTGGATAGGGGGATATGTGCTGGTATCTTCTCCCTTAGGGAAAACTTGACCTCCCTGTGTAAGGCAAATGGTTAGTTTGTAGACTATGGTCTTATGTCACACCACATCCCTTTGATGCCTAGTGACATTTTACAGCAAGACTTGCTGTCCAAGGCTGTCTATCTGTAAACATGTCCCAGTCCAACTTGCCCATCACTATCCAGGGTGGCTGAGTTCAGGTGTGGGTGTGTGGCAATTGAATGTTTCAGTTCTTGCCTGGGAGTGAGGGTTTGTTACTCAGATATATCCATCATCCTGCCCCTTCATGCCTCTAATGCTTTACTTTTTCCTATTTTCAACAGTGCTGCTCCTATGAGTGCCAGGTGAGTAGCTTTCTCAGCCTTCTATTAACTCCTATTGAATACATTTTTCTCCATGTTTGATTATGTGTGGCCACTCTAACAATTATATCTTCCTGGTCTCTTACAGCCTGCTAGAGGGCCTCCAGGGCCACCCGGGGACCCAGGATATGAGGTTAGTAAGCAAACATCAACACTAGCTACCATACCAGGTAATAAGGGTATATCACAAGAACAGAAGCTGTTTGTGCTGGAAAGACATGGGCAAGACACTAGATGGGATGTTCCTGGTTTCCCAAACCTATATATTTGCCATCTAGTTCTATGTGGGTGGTTATCTATCCTGTAGCTGTCCCAAGCAAGGCTTATTTTATCAAGACAATAATGATTAATGGTTTAAGCAGAGAACAGCAGCAGTGGTTTTAACTTTGTTACGCCACTTGTCCCGCACTAAAGCTTGCCACCTTCTGCCAGATATTGCTGCTGCCTGATAGCTTACAAAAGTACCCTCACTTTGCCTACACCCCAGCTGTATCCTTTAAAGTCTAGTCAGAAAGACATGAATAAGGGTCCTATATGGATGCTGCTCACAGTCCTATCTGGCCAGCACTGGGCAATATCAAGTACTTCTCTCCTTGGAGGTGCCAAAAGTAGGTCTATGATATTCCCACCCCACTCCCAAATGACAAAAGAAGCACTGCTGCTGGGACCTCACCTTTGAGTGAGTTACTATCAGCAGGGAGAACAAGGTGGCTGATGCTAACCAAATGCAAAGCAGTGTGAATGAGAGGAGCAGGGATGGGTTCAGAACCATGCCTTCATCTCCACCAGGAATGTGGTGAAGGGCACAGCAAGAGAAGGTTATATATTACTTTCCCATGAGGCAAGGCCCTGTACTCTACAGGCTCCCCTGGTACTGGGAGGCCTTATGATGCCTGTAACCAAAAAGCTTCCATCCATACTGGCTATGCGAAGTACCCCCTTCTCCTGCACTCACTTACCTTCAGTGATTACCCCCACCCTTCCCCAACCTCTTTCACACGGAGTATAACAGTAGCCCACTTTTTAGGAACTGTCAGGATCACTTTCAGGACCATGTTTGCTTTTCTCTGATGTTCAGTAAGTAGAGATGGGGAGAACATGAGAACAAGGCTTTGTGAACCCATTGTTACAATTTCCAATATACAGAGTTTACTTCTTTTTCTTATGGTAGTTCTAGAAATGTATATCTTCTATGAATCAGAAAGGTCCTTGTCACAGACATCAAATATATGAAATGTCACATTCTTAGATGTTGAAACTGGAAACACATCCAGCAGAGTCTAAGAGTAAGCTAATAAAATGCAAATTCTTTGGGCCAAATTTATCTGAGGTGGATGATCTGGACCACTTTTGTTTCATATGAAAAAATAGGATGCAATCATGTCTTAACTTCATTAATATTTTGTCTTCTAGGGGGAGAGAGGAAAGCCAGGTCTTCCTGGGGAGAAAGGAGACCCGGGAACGCCTGTAAGTAGGGGAATGACTGGTGTCACTTTGACTGGGAGGCTGCAAGAGAAGCCACACTTTGACTGGAACTTTCATAGTTTCATAGTTTCTAGGGTCAGAAGGGACCTGAGCAGATCATCTAGTCCGACCCCCTGCCATGGCAGGAAAGAGCACTGGGGTCAAACAATCCCAGCAAGGTGTTCATCTAACCTCCTCTTAAAAACCCCCAGGGTAGGAGCCTGCACCACTTCTCTTGGAAGTTGGTTCCAGACGCTAGCCGCCCTGACTGTGAAGTAGCGCATCCTGATAGCTAACCTAAACCTACCCTCTGCCAGCTTGTGACCGTTATTCCTGGTTACTCCTGGTGGTGCTCGGGGGAACAGGGACTCCCCCAATGCCTGCTGATCCCCCCTGACTAGTTTATAACAGGCCACAAGATCCCCCCTCAGCCTTCTCTTTTGGAGGCTGAACAGGTTCAGGTCCCATAGCCTCTCCTCATAGGGCCTGCCCTGCTGTCCCCTGATCATGCGAGTGGCCCTCCTCTGGACCCTCTCCATGCTGTCCACATCCCTCTTGAAGTGTGGCGCCCAGAACTGGACGCAGTACTCCAACTGCGGCCTGACCAGTGCCGCATAGAGGGGGAGGATCACCTCTTTGGACCTGCTTGAGATGCATCTGTGGATGCATGACAAGGTACGGTTGGCCTTCCTGACTGCCTCCCCACACTGCCGGCCCATGTTCATCTTGGAGTCAATGATGACTCCAAGATCCTTTTCCGCCTCCGTGCTGACAAGAGGGGAGTTCCCCAACCTGTAGGTATGGTGCCGGTTGTTCCTCCCCAGGTGCATCACCTTGCACTTGTCTGTGTTGAAACCCATCCTATTCTCATCCGCCCACCCTTGCAACCTGTCTAGGTCTGATTGTAGCCTGTTGCTTCCTTCTAGTGTGCCCACGTCCCCCCACATCTTAGTGTCATCAGCAAATTTGAACACTTCCTTTAATGATTCTTGTGAAACTTGGTAGAGCTTCAGCTTCCACTCAGCCTGCTTTTGCCCGTGCCCAAACACCTTAGCTCTATGTATTCACCTTCTTCTGAACAACCCTGCATTATGCTAGAGTCACTCTTCATAAATGCATTGGGAGGATAAACACAAGTGAGGGGAAAGAGCTCTCTAAGGTTAAAGGGAAAAAGGGGCACATGAACAAAGCCATATGAAATGGCCACAAATGAATCTAGGCTGAAGATTAGCAGGAGGTTCCTAACCATTATGGCTGTCAGGTTCTGAAACAGCCTGTCACTAGGAACAGTAAGGGGGCAAGAAACCTAAGTGGTTTTAAAGTGGAGCTTGATAGGTTTATGAAAGCAATTTTATGAGATAAGTGCCTGCAATAGCAGGAGACTGGATTTGATGGCCTAAGAAGTCTCTTCCAGTCCTGTGCTCTGTGTTCCCGTGTTGCAAAGGATGATGGACTGGGTTCAGTGTCATCTGTGCAGGACCAATTAGGAAGCCAACCAAAGTAGTACATTAAGTAACAATGGTTACCAGAGCAGTTGGCAAAAACAGGCCTTTCAATTTTCGGTGGATCAGGTAGCAAGTAAAATCCACAAGGGTAAAGACTTCCCTGATCATTCTGAGTTTGAAACGTGGTCCGCTCTCCTGAGAACTCAATGTTTTGTTGTTGCTGACCCTAAAATTGCCCTCTTTTTAGCTCTTCTTAGAGGCTTAGCAGCATTTTCATAGGCAAGATTTGTGCTTGGCTCCCATCCCAGTCTTACAAGAACAGTTCAGAGAAGCGGAAAGAGGTAGTTGTAGCCAAATAGATGTAGCTGCCAAGGTAACTATAATCTTGGAAACAAGGGCTCTCATCCCCCTCTCCACATCCAGGCAGGGTGCCCAGGTTTCTGTGGAACACCACACAAGTGGTGTGGACAGTGATGATGCTGAGGCTGGCTCAGATGGGCAGGCCTTCCTCCTCTCTGTAAACCTCTGGCCACAAGGCATGCTTGTTCCACACCCAAAATAGCCACTTTTTCTAGAGGGTATTTCTCTGAATCAAATGTCCCATCCTCCACCCCGCATTACTATGTATTTTATGCTCTGATGCCCCTTTCCTACTAAAAACAGGGCAGTGTTAGAGGCTTGTATTTTAGCAAATGATCTTCAAATAGGATGAGGAAAACATCCTCCCATTTCTCCTCCCATTTTTATAAGGTACGTTTATTTTTAGAGGTGTATTTTCCCCACACACATTACTGCAGTTAGTCAGCTTGTGTATTTTCAACCTTGAAATACCTTAGAGAGAGATTCTTGCATAGACTTAATATTCATCCCAAACAACAACACCTCTTAATGTGTGCAATTTCCACACCCCTTGAGATGGGCCACATTTTTACAGTGAAAGGATCAGAGGGCATGAATGGCTTCCCTGCTTGCCTGAAGAAGTAATTAGGTTTCCTTCAGCTAATTAAACAGATCAGATGTTTGCAACATGGAAGCTGATGCATTACTCTCTGCTTGTATATAAAGAGGGAATTGCTCAATATGATTTACCAATGAAGTTTGCATTCCAAGTCCAGGAGCAAAAATTGCTTTAAAATGCCCTATGTATCTCCGGCTGAAATAAATCTGTAATTTTCCTTTGTGTTTGCTGATTGGAGGCCAGATGAAGGAAACTGGGCATTTGATGAATGATGAAAAGTGGATGCAGATGATGAAAAGTGGAGAACAAGTCAATGTAGAATTAGAAGAATAAAATGAATCAGGAGACAGATATTCCAGGAATGTGATGTTTTGAGGCATGTGGGCTTTTTTAAAAATGTAGTTAAAAAGTAGGGATTCATCAAGGAGAGAGTTGGAGTCACCAGATCCCCTTGGTGACTGCATATTCCCAGGATGCTGCAGAAAAGCAAGAGAAGTAGCTGCCTGTGTTGGCTAGTTCTTTCCATAAAGTCTATAACTTGTTTCATTTTGTCCCCTAGGGACCACCAGGAGACCTTGGACCTGTTGGCTACCAGGGGATGAAGGTACGTCAAGTGTCCTTTACAGCTTGAGGTAGAACTTTACTTGTGTTGTTTCCTAGACTGTATTTTGATGCCTATGTGCAATTAATTAATTTATTTTTCTTGTCTTTGGTGTTTAGGGAGACAAAGGTAGTCGAGGAGAGAAGGTGAGTATAGCATATGATGCACCTTCCTTGTCTTCTGTTCATCCCTACAGTCTTACTGCAACAACTATCTACCCTCCCTGTGTTCTGTGAGAAACCTCTCCTCCCCACGCTGCTGAATGACAGTGGTCTTCACAGCTTTTCTCACTAGGTAAAGCACAATCTCCCCCATTGCCATTGTCAAAACACATGGAGGGAGGAACATCACTGTTGTTTAAGCATACTTCACTCTCTTGTCATCTTAGTGAGTCTGATACACACTTACACACACCTTCTATATGACTGGTTATTGGCAACCCCACCCATCACACTTGCACCAAGTATGGTTTGCTTCAGGAATCTGAAAAGAAGTAGGGTTTTTCAAGGCCTGTCAGGGATTCTGAAGTTGTCTGATGAACTCCCGTGGTGTTCGCCTGTTCAATGCAGAGCATCACCAAGCTGAGTGCTGTTGGCCCAGCATCACTACAAAGCTGCACGCTATGACCTTGTGTTGCAGTAAGGTGTGATCAGAGGGCACCTGCAGTGAAGGACCCTGTTCTATGGAATGAGGAGGAACTAGGTTTCAGGGAGCAATAGTCAAGATCAGCTATCCTTTTCTTTAACTGTGAAAGCTAGCATTCCTTGTGTGCCCACCTCTGATCTCTGTCTACTGCTCCAGGGCTGTGGTAGAAGTAACATCCTGTTCAGGATGGAGATAAAGTGCTACGGGCAGAAGTGAGTACATGCACAAAAGAGAGATGCTGTTTGCAAATGCAAAATGCCCTTTGGTGTGAATTTGTCCTCCTTTAGCTAGGAATGGGGCAAAGCCCCTTTTCATTTACTAGAGAACAAATGGCAAACTTCAAAAGGAGACACTGCATCCCTTATTTCCAGCCCTCCCCTGCTGCTCTGCACTGGGCTGATCACAGATATCAGTGTAGCGAAGACATGAATATGCTCTGCATATAGGCATTAACTTCTCTCTTCTCTCCCTCCACAGGGTTTCAGAGGATCCAAGGGAGCCAAGGTCAGTAGCAGCTTTTTTCCCCTCCCCCCCAATCATTCTTTTTTCTGTTGATGCTGTGAAGATGCAGTAACCATTTTTCCCTTGTTCTCTGTTTTAGGGAGAGAAGGGCAGGCGTGGTATTGATGGTATTGATGGCATGAAGGTAAGATTTGCCTTTGGGGCATGGAGGCAGGCACAGCTGTACACAAGTATTGCCACCCACAAAACCACAGGGTGTTCATACAAGAAAAACCTGCCACTGGGCCAGGAAGCTCAGGAGGCTTCCTACTCCCCATCTCCTCAGGCCAGAGAGTGATCAGGGTTTGGTGCAGAAGTAGGCCATGATCTGGGGACTGTGAAGCCACTGCAATGGGGGGTCAAGGAAAGAAGAACAGTGCAGCTCTGGCCCACACCCAACCCTCCAGCTGGCAGCACAGCCCCCCAGGTCCAGCTCGGGATCCTGTGTGCTGAGAGCTTGCCTCTCCATGGATCATGCAGAGCTTCCTCATTCTGCTATTCCTCTCATCTCTTTAGTGAGGGAAGGATTCAGCCCACAGTGAATCTACACTGTAGCCAACCCATTGCAGCAGTGTCTGGGAACACTGTGAGAATACATGAACTCTGTGGGATAGCTCCCATTATTGGTAGTCAGTCCCAAGCTCTCACTCAGGCTGGAGACCTACTGCCTTTGGGGAAGAAGGAATTCACTCAGAAATCACTGATAATTTCTATATTGAGACAAACAGCCATCTTAATTAACAATGGTTATCTCAGACAGCTGAAAAATCAGCCCTAGTGTCACTCCTCTGTCTTCAGTCGGGGACCTTCTTTTATCTGGATTCCATCTGATTATTGCATGCTGCAGGGGCTCATCATATCTATGCAGACTAGTTGTGCTCTTGGCTTCTCCTCTAGCACTGATCTTAGACCATTGGCTGGCTGTGTCCATGCAGCAGCAACATGTGCTCACAGTTAAGCATATGTCCTCTGTCCAGTTCCACCCCAGCATTAATCAATAGATCCAGAGCCAACTAGGAGTTGGGAATCCCATTCACTGACCCACTTGGGCAGGGTTGAATTCCCATGCTGGAGCTTAATACAGTAAGAGCTCCACACCTCCAGCTGCCTTCATTCCTATAAACCATGATGGCTCTTTCAGCAGGAGGATCATTGCAGGCCTTTTTTCTTTCCTAATAGGGTGAAGATGGATATCCTGGGTTACCAGGCTGCAAAGGATCTCCAGGATTTGACGTATGTACTTTGGTGGTTTGTCTTTCTTTAACATACCTTGTCTTTAATTAAAAGCACTGTAGAAAGAATGGCAATGCCTGTGACTGGGAATCAGCCTGCCAGCCACCTGGAATCTTAATATGTGGCACTTCCTGGGGCCCAGGAGAAATCACAGTGGAGAGGTGACATATTTGTGACTGCAGAGATGTGATGGAATTCCTCACCTCAGCCCTGTCATCTGAGAATAGAAGAGTAGGGGGGTTTAGGAGGTGGATGTAATCTGGTAGAAATTGTTCCAGAGTACCTGTGGATTTGCTGTTATTAGCCACATGTTGTTGTATACTTGTTTTATTCAAGAACATTCAGAGCACTAGATCAGAATGGATTCATTTTATAGAGCAAATGGAGATCTGTGATGATGATGATGATGATGAATCTGAAAGCCAGAATTAGCCATTAGAACAAGTTACCAAGGGAAATAATGGAGTTTCCATCTGTTGGTGCCTTCCCATGAAGAATGCATCACTTTCTGGAAGATGGCTTTGGCCAAAAACAAATTATTGAGATCAATACAGAAGAAACAGATTAAATTTAAGGATTATAGGAAATCAGGTTAGATGATCTGATTATAAGAAGTCAGATTAGATTATTTAACCGTCCTTTTAGGCTTAAACTCCATGAAATACATGCGTCTATGACAAAAGTCAGTCATATGCATAGGTGTCTGTAAGACTTTACCCTACCTTTGTGGATTACAGCTTCTCTCTTTAAAGACCCAAAAAATAAAACCCCAAAATTGACCATAGGTTAAAATAGAGGATTCTGAGTATATTGCACAGAAACATTTCAGTGAAATTCTTGATTAATAACTTAACCTTCAAAAGAGGTAATTGATTGTAGCCATGACACTTATGCATGATGATTACTTTCATAGTTGAATACATTTTTAAATAAAAACAAAGACATGCATTTCATGACACTTCAGACATCCTGAAATTTGTCAAAAAGTAGCAATTTTATTGAAGCACAGTTTTCAAACACAAAACCCTAAGGCCCGAATAGTCAAATGTGGAAAACCATTGCTTTTAGCCCTAAGTTATCATTAAACATGCAATGCACACAAACCTACTTGCTTGTTTTTTTCCTAGAAGGAGAGCTTCAATGTTTGAGAGAGGACAAAAAATGACACCAAGTATTCACCCATGCAAGATGATCCTCTAAAGGAATCCAAGATAGAAAGATGGTTATATATATGCAACGTTATTTACACTGGGCATTTATGTAGTTTTATCAGTTTGTACATTAGGCAATTTATCAGTTCATGGATTAGGTAATTAAAATAAATCTTAAAATTATAGTTATTCCACTAAAAATACTTAAGCTGTTTTAGGCTTGAAAATTTCCCAGATAGGGAACTAATTTCCCAGCTGTGTTTTGTATATAGGTCACCTAAAGATAATATGGGATATGCCACCAGAATAGTGACTATAGTCTAGTGTTAAGATACACAAGCCAACTTGATGTGAGCTAGCTGTAGCAATACAAAGCTCAACACGGGCAGCAAAATCTACCTGAAAAGCTGGGTGAATTTACCTGTGTTGACCTGCATGATGGGACCTGCACTAGCTCATTTAATGGTAGTTTGGAAATGTCTGTGCTACATTGCAGTCATTGATGTGAATGATGGGTGTTTGCATTCCATGAGATGGCTTTTAAGGGGCACTTTTTTCCTAAAAATTGTATAGGAACATGGGTGTAGCCTTTAGTCATTCATTTCTGTGTGTCAAATTGTGCCATCTTCTCAGGTGTGTCATTTGGAGGAAGTGATTTGATCCCTTCCTATTAGTCAGCTTATGGTACAGAACATAATGTTCCATCTCTGTTAATAAAAAATTCAAATAGAATTGCTATTGCTCTGCTCCAACAACTGGAATTTGGGCAAATCCCAAGGCAATGCAGTATTGCAGTTGAACCCCCTTCCAGCTGCAGTGAGCTCCCTCAGCTTACCAGCTGGTTGGTGTAGGCTCTTGCTGGAGTGGCTGCTTTAATACAGTTCCAGAACCCAAGAGGTGTGATGGCCACCGCCATTCACCCCTCCTTCTCCCCTGCCCCTAAATTTGGCATAGGGAAGGTGTTATGGGTGGAGGAACAACAGCAGTGGTCTCCCCCAGGCTCCAGAGACATGCAAAAGAAATGAGTCTGGCAAGAGCCCATCCCAACCAGCTGGTGAGCTCAGAAAGGTCAGGCAGGCACAGGCAGGCAGAGGTCTGTCAGGAGCCCATACTGATCAGCAGGTTGCTCAGGAGATCACTGAGCATGGGCCACGCAGCTGAAGTGCATGTGGTAGCACCCCCCTCATTCCTTTCCTGAATCCACCCAGGACCGAGATCACAAGCTGCTTTGTTTTAATTTACTTTTTCATTGCAAAAGCATATAAAAGTTTACAGCAGTTTTCATAAGACACAGCATGTGACTCAGCCCCATGAAGGCATGTAATTCTGAAATGCTCTCAATTTCCTTGGTCCCTTTACATGCGATTAATTTACTGATATGCCTCTTCAGTCAGAATGGTGGAAACTTAATTGGATATTTGGGATGTTTGATGCCTGTTTGATTTTCTATGTACATTGATACTAGCTTATTTGCAATAGGGATCACAAGGCCCTCCTGGACCTAAGGGAGACCCTGGTGCTTATGGCCTCAAAGGATCAAAGGTGAGTCATGAATTTCAGGTAGTATTCATTCAACCACACATCAGCTTCAGATTTATTCTGTCAATGGTACAGGGGATGGCAGGTCATTGTTTGCTAAATGAAAATTCCATAACGAAGCTTACAAGTGAGATGAGCAGACTTGGAAACCACTCATAGAAAATGTATTTAATGGTTAATGGTGAGTGATGCATCATTTATTGTTACTGAAGTTTCCTTGAATGCAAATTCATGGACCAAAATTAATACCAATGGAGCTGAGCTTCTAGTGCCAGCTCAGGGCAAAACTCTTGTAGACATCTGTGGGACTTGCGGATGCTCACCATTTCTCAGTGTGATGTCAAACATGCTTCTCTTGCTAGGCCTAGGGAAGTGTAGGAGTTCAACTATCTTGATTTTGTTACTGACCTTTTAATGGTCCAATTAATTTATATGCTGAGGCTTTCCCATGGTGGACTTCTGGGGTGAAGAAAAAATCAAGCTGGAGCTCCAAATAAATCTAACAACTGAACGCCACCTTGTATAAAAATGAGCAATTGTATAAAAAGTTACATAGTGTTAAAAAGTCTTCTTCATGGCAGCTACTGGTGGGGGATCCTTCTAGGATGACTAGCAAGCAAGGCATTCATTAGTCAAATAGGCTCTGGAGTGAAGCCAAGGAGTGCAGCGATTCATCCATCCTCAGCCTCCTTATGCTTGTTCAATTTGCATAATTCACTGCAGTGGTTCATGACAAATGTTGCTGTTCCAAGATGGGTAATCCAGAATAACGGTGAAACAATAAGGTGGGCTGTTTCTAGAGACATGTGAAATGTAAAATGTCAAAGTGCTAATGCTCACATCAGGTTTCATAAAAGAAGATTGAAATGACTGTCACCAGTAGCATAACCAGGGTGGGGCAACAGGGGCAGCAGCCCCAGACACCAACTTGGGGGAGGAGGGTGGAAAAATAAGAGCGTTCACGACAGCTGTACAATCATGGCCTCTATGTATCGTGTTGCCCTGGGCACCCAGATGCCTTGTTACACTTCTGGCTGTCGCTGAATTATTTCTGAACGTTCTTAAAATATCAGCCATTACACAAAACTCCATGGTGCAGACTATGCATAGTTTTTAACCCTCCAGCAATGTTTTCAGTTTGCTGAACATTGTGCTTTATAGCAGAGATTCAGCAAGGCAGCCCTGGTTCTATGGCTTGTGGGCATCTAGAACCATCACATCTTTTTTTTTTTTTTAAATAGGCATGTTTCCAAGGAGGTTTTGGGTTTTGTCAACTAAAGGAGTTAGAATTTTGGAAGCTCAATTTCTTGACTTACATTCTGTCACCCCAAGGCTTTTCAGTGCTCTTAGCAAGTTTTCATAAAACTATGCTGAGCCTGTTAATGTAACCTCAGAAATCTTCCTCCCTTCCTTTTTCCCTCTAGTTCCTATTATAACCTGCCTACAAGGTCAACAACCTGCTGTGTCCCTGTTCTGTTCAACAGCAGTGTAAAATTCTTCATGAACCTGGAATATTTTTTTTTGGAGGGTTCATATAAAACACTGTCCCAGGCTCTGAAGCCTTTCTCATAAGAATAGGTGACTCACCATAACATATCACTTCCTGAAATTTGCCAAGTGACCTGGAGTTAATATTAGAATGCACAGAAGCATCCACAGAATACATGCCTGCAATCCCGGCTTGGTTAGAGAATAGTACAAGGTGGATATAGAAGCCTGTTTGGTTTCATAGCTTCTCATTTTTAAACTCCTGTTTCCTTTGAGATGGATAAACATAAACACTGCCACTTCACATCCTTAAGTATAGAAGGCTCAAAGTGGGCAATTCTCTTGGAAGTTGGAAGAGCATATAGATAGATCTGCTTGTCCCCAGGCTGTTACTTATGTAGAGGGTAACAAAGACCCTCATGGTCTTTTACCCTGGATTTCTCTCTCTATGGCCTACAAAAAAAAAGATCTCAATCTTGAAGGGAAATAATTTGGGTAAGAACCTAGGAAATGTTTTTGATTGCTCACAATATGATATAACATACCTGAAATGTACTGGTTTAGATGAAGCAATTTGAGATGGGAACAGTGATTTTTATTTTTAATAACACTGTTTGGTTTTTTTGTCAAGGGAGAGCCTGGAGTTAATGGAAAAGCTGGTAGGCCAGGAAATCCTGGAAACTCTGGAGAAAAGGTCGGTAAAGTGCTTTCACCTAAGGCTGCCCCTCCTTTCACCTTTGTACTGTTATTCCTTCTCCATGTCTTGGTGCCAGGGCTATGACTAGCTTTATATGGCAGCAACATTGCCACCCAGTCAGTCACAGCAAGAATAGCTTTCTGCCTTTAGTTTCTTATTTCTTCTAAAAATCCAGACTCAAAAGCAAACATTGCTGCTTTGTCACAAACTTTTGAAGCAAATGGAGAGGGATGCATGAACAGTTTGAACAGTGACCCTGCTCCCTGTTAGTACCTACTCTCAAAACACTTACACAAGTGTGTCAGTCTATTCACGTGGGAACTCCCATTACAGGTGAAGAAGCAAGTGCTGAAGAAGCAAGTGCACATCTTAAAGTTTGATCTTCAGAGACTTTCCCCCTTGGCTGCAACCTTCTTGTCTGAAGGCAGAAGCTGTCCCTCTGGCCAGCTTTCTTCTTCTGAAGATTAGCTGTATTGTGTAGGTTGCAGCTGTAAAACAATGCCACAAGGCTTTATTTCAAACTCATCTCGGATTTATCTTGTTTGCTTTTGTCTGATTTATTTGTGTAGGGTCCACCTGGGAGTGTTGGTCCCCCTGGAGAGAAAGGGGAGCTGGGGGATGAGGTGAGTCATCTGTACTTTTCTGGAATGGATGATTACATTTGTTGGCAGCTTCAAGTGTTTTAACACTGCTTTTATTTTTGTGCAGGGAGCTCCTGGTCAGGATGGCCTTCCTGGAGAAAGGGTAAGAGACTCCTGCAATATGGCACAGTGATGAGATATAGGGCATTGTAACTGCTGTGTTTGACTAGTCCTCAACAGAGCTGGGGTAACTCAGCGTTGAGCATCAGGAACATAATGGTAAAACTAGAAGTCTGACAGGAAAGAAATTAATGGGTTTCTTCTCTTGATGTACACAGTGAGCCTCAGAGTATGCACTGAGGCTTTACCAACAGTGTGCTAGGGTTTAGTTCAGTCCAGTCCAATAATTCAGTCAGAGTTTTGAAGCTAAATCCTGTGCAAGTCCTTGAATGAGGGAACAAGACCTGAAACCTATGCACGACATTTTGTCTTGGATTCTCAGTTGCAGGATACTTCCATGTTGGCTCTGGAGTAACAGATTCAGGGGAGACCTTGGCCATCCTCACAGAGGCCACGTGTTACTTCTCTTTTCGTGGCCCTCAGCAGTCACTCCACAGTAGGCTATGTGGGGTTTGGAAGTGGTAGTGCACCTGAGGTATTTTGATTCTCCTGCCTCCTTTTACAGTTTACATGGTAGGAGGATAATCTGGTCCAATGCTATGACCTTCCTCAAAGAATCGTCCAAGATCTGTGTGACCAGGGCAAATGAAGAGCACGATGTGACCAGAGCCTGCAGTACTGTGTAGCGGGTTCTGAACCAGCATTTGCTTCTTTTCTAACAGGGCGGTAATGGAGAGAGAGGCCCACAGGGCACGTCTGGCCTTCGGGGGCCAAGAGGAGACAAGGTAACTACTGACTCACGATGCTATTTCTCTCACTGCATTGTCTCTGCCTGCTTCCGCACAGGTGCTTCCTCAGCATAACTTAGGAAAAGGCATGTATTAGAGAGTGCAAATATGGGTCCAATATCTGATCCCATCAGACCTCTTTCATAGGCCAGCACCTCATTGATTTCACCACTAGGTCAGAAGATAGCATGAACAGGCCCCTTCATGCATTCAAACAAATGTCTCCTATACCTGGTTTCTACTATTTACTAGTTGTTGTTTTTTTTTCATGAAACTGTGTACCATCGTGGCCATTGTTTCTGAGGGCTTGGATGGACAGATCCAGGTTCCAAAGGATTGTGAAATGTTAGCTTTGGACCTCTTAATCATGAGGGCTGTTATGCTCCCAGCCCAACAGTGCATGTCTGAGCAGTTCCTGTGGCAGTAGGGCCAGAGGGTGACAGTAGCAGTGGAAAAGAGTCTTCCTCCTGCCTGTGTACTTTGTGTATCTAGGTCTGTAGTATGTGGGTCCCAAATGTCAACAGTATAGCAGAGAATGTAGCCATCTGGTTGATTCTGTAGTGGTCCTGGGGGCAAAGCCAGCAAGGAGGGAGTTATGGGGTATGGCCCTGCTGAAGCAGCACAGCTTTACTCTCTGTAGGAAAAGTTCATCATGTCCTCTTGTCCTTCCACTCTGCCGCCAACCCTTCTTCCAGGATAGAAGAGTGTTAAAGGAAGCTGACAGGGATGGGTCTTTGGGTAGATGTGATATCTTTTATTAGACCAACTAAACAGTTGGGGAAAAGTTCTTTGCAAGCTTTTGGGCAAAAACACCCCTCTTCAAGCATTGGGGGCATTTATACACACAGTTTTGGGTCCCACAATGAGCCAGAGATCCGCCACTTCATAGCACGCTTGATTAATCAAGTCTGCTCTACATGCAAGTTGATGCGCACTGTGCTGCATCATGCACAGCCAGTGGTGTACCTAGACTCCTGGCAGCCCCAGGTGAACTTTTAGTATTGGTCCCCTTGTACATGCTCAGTATTAAAACTTTCTTTTGCAATTTTTTTCCCCACATTTTTCGGCCCTGAGTGGCTGCCTGGTTTGCCCATGACTGTGTTCAGGTCTGTGTGCAATTGTATAAATGGTGAAATGCATGTCACCATGCAGAAAATGGCAGTGGTGCACTTTTGAACTAAAGCACCTTCTATGTGTTTTAGTTCAAAAGCACACTGCCACCATTTTCTCAGTGCTGATGCACATTTCACCATTTGTACAACTGTAAGTGTTGTAGTGCCGGGTGCTTTTCAAAGCATCTGGCACTGCAGTGCATGCATGTGTAAAAATGCCCTGGGAGACTGCTGTTGTTCTGAGTTCTCCAAGGTAGAAAAGAAGCTAAAAGTGTGACAAGAAGTCTGTGAAAAGGAAGCTGCTGTCTCAGAGGCCCCAGGAAAAACTCCTTTCCTCCACGGAGATTGCTCACATTGGGAATGATTTTTGCTTTGGAATCTGGTACTTGGGCAGAAATGTTCCAACTTCTCCACCTCAAAAGTTAAGACAGTTGTGGAGGATAGCAGCAAAGCAAGGGACTGGGAAGGAAGAAAGAAAATGATAGCAGAGAAAATGAAGTGAAAATGTTAGAAGTGCTTGGCAGTAAATGGCTCTGAGTTTTCTTATGGCATTAGCATGAATCTGGTATTTCAGCTCCATGAATTCTCTGCATGAGGGCTGTTTCAGAGAGTCCTGTACAGGTTTTTAGGGTCACAGCAGACTCCTTGTTCCTGTGACTCATTAGAGAGTGTGCAGATGCCATTCACTGATGGGTGGTGAGCGGGAAAGTGTGTGTATATGTGGAGAAAGGGGGAGTTCTCCCTCAGTTCCCCTTTAAGAGGGGTTTGAGGTCTTCAGGATGGGCTGGGAGTAAGTAGGAAAGTATTTTGCCTGTCTGCCACTTGGTGAATCATTCAACAGGCTCATGAGGAGGAGTTGGGTGGGCAGTAGCACTCACTTGTCCAAAATCAACACACTGAAAACACCAGGCAATGCCACACTTTGTGTCAAGGAGATGGAAAATGTGCCGTTGCTTCGGGAGGTGGTGGTGATGAGGAATAAGAACAACAACAAGTAGGGCATACTGTACTGGCCTGTCACTGATGAATTACTGTCTGCCTGTCCCTCTCTTACATATGGTAAGGCTGCTGTCATTGCTGTTTTTTACTCTACAACCAAAACACAAACAAGTCTTTTTTCCTCATCTATGTTTTAAAAAATGCATGGTGAAAACACCTGGGAAGCTACCGCTTACTTACCAGCCAGATTCAGAACTGAGTCGGTGGAACGTGCACCCTGTGTTTTGCTTTTGTAGCCGGGCAACTGTAAGGATCAGTGCAAAGTATCTTGACTAAGATTTCCATATCTGTGTCCAAACAGCACAGCAGTAGTGATGTGTAAACTGTCACTCTGTGTGCAAGGCCTTTGAGGTTTGGAAATGCTCTTTATTCCATATATTCAGTGAATGGCTAATAGTTTTTGCTGAAATTGGTTATTTTGGGGGAGAGTTGCAGAACCAGCTCACTGGAGGAAATGCTCCCCCTTCACCATCCACCTCACTTTAAGCCAAGAAGCCAGTGATTCTCACTTATATGGGATGTCAGAAAGCCTGGGTTTAAAACCTTCCTCAGCCAAAGAAAACTTGAATCCCCAGGAAAGTGCCCTGTCCACCATATTAGTGTGTTATGGTGTTGACCTTTCTTAGTCCTACTGTTCACACTGTTCTTCAACTATATATTCATTGGGACAGAGAGAGTGGCCAGAAAGACTCTCCAAACCATGATCAGAGCAGTCATATAGAGCATTCAGGTTCGAGTCCTGGAGTCAATGAATATTTGATTTTTTTAATGAAGCGGAGCAGCTCCAGAAGGAGTTGGGTACAATCCACTGCTTGCCCCTGTCCGGAGATGGGTGAGACCTGGGTTGAGATCCCCTTTTTGTCCGTTTTGGAACAGGGATTTAAAATCAGGTCCCATATGAGTGCCCTCACCACCAAGCTATGGAGTCCTTTTCACTTTCTCTGATCCAGTGAATATTCATTTAAACAAAGTGATATACAATGAATAAGAGACTGAGAGAATATTCCTTCCCTCAACACTTTGCCCACCCCCTAGCCAGGCAGTTAGGCCACTCTCCTTGGAGATCAGAGATGTAGATTCAAAACCTGCTCAGTCTGCTTTGCAGCAGTGTAAGGCAGGTAGAAAAAGTTTCTTCGAGAGCTGTGAATTTTAAACATCAAACAGCTGCATCTGGTTAATAAAAAGTGGTTTCCTGTACTGGGCACAAAGTTCTTCCATCCCTGCAGGTCTTTCTCCTGCAAAGAGCTGTTAACAAGCAAGGGTTCTGGCAAGCTGTTCTTTTTGCTTGGCACCCTATCAAAAATCAGAGGTTCCCTTTCAAGTGTCACCCAAAACCTGCTGGTCTTGCAGAGCCATTTCACCTGCTTGTTACTTGGCATACAGGGCAGTAAGCAAGGCCTGAGGATGAGATGAGCATTGGAAGTGGTGGGGGAGGAAGCTTTTTAAGCACGTTCAGACACACTCCTCCAACTTGAAGCTGCTGGCAGCCCTCTGGGAAATTCCATGTGGTTCTGAACATGCCCCGTTTCAGACGGTCTGGCCAGCCAGAGAGGGGGAGAAGAATGCCCTCTACAACAAGTGGCTCTCACATCAAACTGCTCCTGGTCATTTATTTCTGCATCAACTCCACGCTCAAAAAGAAAGCTGTGGGATGATGGAGCCAACAGGCTCACAATAAGCCAGCCTGCTGCTAGATGGACAGAAGGCCATGTCAGCAGAGAAACTACAGCTGTGCAGAGAAAACTAAGATCTAGGAGGCTAGGTCTGGGATTCCCTACAGATCCTTTAGGTCAGTGCAGTTGTCATGTCATTGCCTTGCCAGCTGCCACCAAACCATCCTATGAATACATTCAGTGCTAGGTTTTCCCCAGAATATGCCAGAAATGTTTTACTACCTTCTCCCTCATGGATTGTGGATGGATTGTGAAAGCTTGGAACACCCCATTTCATCTCCACCGTTTAGATCTGGTGACTTTATTTCTCATATCACACTTTTCGCTTTATCTACACAAGTTTACATGCACAAACCATCAAGAAGAGTCACATAAATGTCTCCTGATGGCACCTGCAAGAATCAATTAAACTACATTCTCACGTCTAATTGATTTCCAATCAAGCATCAATCTGAATAAAACCAAATAATTTCCCAGAGCTGATGTTGGCAGTGACCACAATTTAGTAACGATGACAATAAAGCTGAAACTGAAGAAGATTGCAAACAAAAATACACTAA
The DNA here is from genome assembly GCF_001723915.1 of Gavialis gangeticus. NCBI lineage: Eukaryota > Metazoa > Chordata > Crocodylia > Gavialidae > Gavialis > Gavialis gangeticus. The sequence continues at coordinate 83,922,650 of NW_017729031.1, forward strand.
TAGTGCAATATGACCTAGAAAACTCAGGGATCCCACAATAAAGGCTGACTTCAACGTAAAAATTGGAGGAAAATTTGAACCACTTCTAATGCTAACTGACTTACAAAACATTACAGATGGATTCATTCAAGCAATTAAAGAAACAGCAGAAGATTTGCTTGGAACGGCTATGAAAAAGAGTAAACCATGGATGAACAACAAAATCATGGAAATGTATGATGCATGACAAGCACTGAAAGCTAAACATTTTGATTCAGAATCTGGCAGTCTCAATTACAGAGAAGCACACAGGAATGTAAGAAATGAAATAAGAAAGGTGAAAGAAGACTGGATTCTGAACAGGTGTGAAGTAATTTAAAGTGGTTTTGAGAACAACAACAGCAAGAAAGCATTTGAGAGCCTGAAGATAACAAAAACACACTAAGCAAGAACAGTGGCTGTAGAAGACAAGAATGGAAAAATACTTACTGAAAACAATGCAAAACACAAGATATGGGCACAGTATACAAAGGAACCCTATAATTACAACATCCAAATGGAGCATGAGGTACTTGACCAGCTAGAGAAAGGAGTACCTGGAAACACTGAAGAGGAAGATGCAGAAACCTTAAGAAGCAGAAGAACCCATTAGATGCTTGAAGATTTAGCCAGTACCTGGGGTAGACAACATAGCTGCAGAATTCTTGAAGACAGGTGACAACATTGTTAGACCTCTACTCCATGTGATGCCCAACGACTAGGGAGACAACAAATTGATGCCATCACGCATCACCTGCACACATTGCTCATCAACAGCTTTATTCAAAATGGAGACAGCTTTGGACAATGCTCCAACAAACCGGAGAGCTGCCACAAAAATTAGTTCTTTCCATATTTATATACCTTGGTTTATGCTTATTAACATTTGCTACACCTTTGCCCCTCCTTTGTTTCACCCTGAGTCCTTCCCATCTTAAGCTCCGCCTCTGATTACTGTTTACTTCATTAGCATGGAATTGCCTTTGCTTTTAACTTATTTACACATCTTTTCGCTATGAACGCATGTTTAAGACCATGACCCCATCTTTTTTCAGTCTCTTGCAGTCTTTTGCTGGTTTCTTCACTGTCTTCAAGGTCTTGCTTCTCCTTTATCTCCCAACGATAGCTGGTGGTCTGCATGCTGTTTTTCTTACACAATGAGCTATATATCTTACAACACTACAGCATTGTTAGGAAAATGTTTGCCTAAGCATTTTGCAATGTTACTTGTAACATACCATTTTGCCTTGTGGTTAGCAGCTTGCTAGGCCACAGGTTATAGCCTTTTATTCAGCTGCAAATCCAGTGCTTCTTAGGATCCAGACACTGTCACCCTAACAAACATAACAAGCATGCTTCACAAAATTTGCAACATGATATGGAGGGAGAAAACTTGGCCAACCCAATGGATGAAATCAGTCATCATTCCCCTTCCTAAACAGGGGAATCTCCACCAATGCACAAAGCTTCAAATGGAAACCATGCTGGTAGAAAAGTAAGTTGGGTTTAGAGCATACAGAAATACCACAGAGCAAATCCTCAACATCCAAGTACTGTGTGAAGAGCACTGTGATCACAAAAAGAATGTCACCATACTTCATAGACTTCAAGAAAGCTTTTGATAGGTTGTGACACAAAGCACTTTGGCTCACTAAGAAGAAGCATACTATCAGCAGATCTCTGATAACACTAGTAGAAGAACTTCACAGCAATGCAAGTAGTGGAGTGCTGATCAACAATATTGTTGAATGTTTTGTGACTTCAATAGAAATGTGCCTACGTTGCTTGCTCTTACCTTGCCTTTTCAACCTCTTCCTTGAGCAAATCATGTCAGATACCTTAGAGAATTTCACAGGAACCATATCAGTTGGAGGGTGGAAGATCAAGAACCTGCGCTTTGCTTAACACATTGAACTGATAACAGGGACATCTGAAGAGCTTCAAGAACTTACAGAAATGCTAGACAAAACTGCAAAGAGCTACAAAATGGAAATAAGCACTAAGAAAAGCAGTCATGACAAATCCCAAGATCACTGACAGCAATGTTGATGTGAAGATCAGCAATGAAAAACTAGAAAGAGTAACAAGTTTTAAGTATTTGGGAGGCACCATCAGAGAAGACTTAACATCTGAAAAGGAAGTAAAGACCAGAATAGCCATTGCCACCAGCCAACTAAAAAAGTTAAAGAAAATCTGGACAAGCAGCAATATTACACAGAAGGTAAAGTTACATCGCTGCATGCAGTAGTTGTCTCTACGATGCTTTATGGCTGTGAGGCATCGATACTTAATAAGAAGTTAGAGAATAGAATTGAGGCATTTGAAATGTGCTGCTTTAGGAGGCTGCTTCACATCTTGTACACAGAGCACCAGCCCAATGAGTCCATCAAGCAGCAAATTAGTCAAGAAATTGGAACCTACGAACCATAGTTGGAGGTTGTGCAACAGAGGAAGCTGCAGTGGTTTGAACACATCACGAGAAGACTGGACACCCTTGCCAACACCATAATGCAGGACACAGCAATGGGAAAGAGAAAAAGAGGCAGACCCAACAAGAGCTGGGGAACCAATATTAAGGACTGGATTGGGCTTCAACTGGCAGAGTGTACAAAGCTAGCCAAACACAGGGCAGAGTGAAGGAGGGTTGTTACAGCATCTAAAGTGCCCTAGTGGTCGCAGTGGCCTCAGGGCTGACTTGACTTGAGCTTGATTACCCTCAGGGGAATACTTGCAGTATGTTCTGCCCTTTTCTAGCACTGAATGCTGGAACTCTAAGACACTAGCAGCTTAGAAACTGAGCAGGAGTTCTTAAGGCTAGGGGGGAAGCTGTACAGCACAGTACAGAGGAAGCTCCATGGGGTTTTTGAACCTTGCTTGCTAGAAAATGCCAAAATTGTAATTTCCTGTTTACATGCTATGTTCTGGGAACAGCAACCCTGCTGTATGTTGTTTGCAAGGCAGATGTGGGCAGATGTGCATGAAAATGAAGCCACAATAGGGCCTTGGAATGAAATTATTAAGAAAGAGAGAGGGGCTAATTTCCAAGATTCAGTTTAGACATGAGGTATGACTGCATTGCCAGAAATTTCTCCATCAGTATTCAGGGCCCTTTGAATGTTATGTTTTATATTTACTTCTTGGCCAGCCCTGATGGAAGTTTCTAGCTAGCAAACAATGGATTTAATTCTTCTAAACTGGTATTTTGTCCAAGCTCTACGCCATAGGCAGAGTCTTAAATAAGGTAGGAAAGTAACAGAGACGTATTAACAAGATTTTTTTTTATTTCAGTGCGCCAGCGACTGGCTTAGCACAGCCAGGCTGAAGAAGTGCTTGGTTCAAATAAGGTTATGAAATAGAGAAAGGAGTAGTTCTTTTGGACAATGTTTAGATGCTTACCAAGTTGGTCAAGACCATGCATTGCCAACAGATCTAAGTGTAGATATGAGAATGCACAGTGGAAGTGCGCATATGAGAAACAATATGCTGTGCACATAAGTGAAGTGCATTTTGCTTTACTGAGATTTAGCTATTCATCTAAAAGGCTTCGAGTTTGCACTGAGTCCTGGGGATGACAGAGCATGAGGATTTCTTGTCTTTCCATTTGTAATCTTAACAGTACATTCATCTCTTTCACAGACATGACATGCATATTGGAATGGACTGTGCCCACCTGCATGCTGGCATGGTGCAAAATATCTGGGAGTTCTTTGCAGACTTTTGTTTCTTAAGTTAGGGGCAGACATTACACATAAAACAATTTAAGTGATCAGAAACTGGTTTAAACCTGTAACAAAACAGATGTTCAGTGCGCATAAACCAGTTTGAAAAAGGCTGAAACCAGTTTGAGATAAACCTGGTTGAATGTAGTATCAGACTCAACTGATTTGGGTCAAACCACTTTATGCAATGGCTGTCCCAGACCCCTTGCTGATTTAAGTTAAAGCTGACTCCCAGCATGCTCTCTGGGCTGGGTGGGGCTCTCTGTTCCACAGCAGAGCTGTCCCCTCCCCTCTGCTCCCTGGCTGGAGCTCAAGCAGAAACTGCAGGCATCTGCCTGCTCCCCACCACTCCCCTTCACATCCCCTCTGCCTTACAGACACCTTTCAGCATTAGCTAGCAGACCACATGCTGGCTATGGTCCATAGTGTGGTAGACAGGACAAAGGGAAAATCAACAGGTAGCTGGTAATGTTCCTCTGTTTTCTTAATGGAGTAATAAACACTGATTTGGGGGTAATAAACACTGTTATCAGTTCCCTGCTAGGCTGGTCAGGTGGGAGAGGGGAATCCTTCACTAATCAAAGTGTCCTGCTGGGGCCTGGCCACACCCCCCAGGTCAGGACTGGAAGGAAAGGGAGGGCTGCTCTAGCATCCTCTGACTTCTAGCCTGAGCCACTGCAGGCATGTGCCTGCATGTCTGGGATGTCTGTACAGTTACAAAGTGATTTAGCCTAGCCAGGTTAGACTAACCTGCAAAGATTTAATCAATTCAGGCTCTGGATTTTTGAATGTCTGTGCCTAGACTTAGACAGTGCTCCATACTGTCTGGTGGTTGTAGTCAGCCTGATATAGTCACTGGAAGATATTTATTTAGTAACTTTGCATTGTGTGAATCCCTTCCTTTTGCCCTAAATCCAGAGCTTCTTGACAAAACAGCAAGAGTGGGGGCTGAGGTTTAATGTTAAATGGGAGATTTCAGAAGGAAATAAGGTTTTTCATTTAAAATGTAATGAGTTAGGCTATCCAAAGCAGAGCAGAAAGGACAATTTTAACCTGTTTCAACTATATATAATAGTTGAACCATTACATTATTAATAAAATGAATTATTAATTTAAAATAAAATATTTGACACGATTAAATTAATAATAATGTATGCATTGTTAATTATATTATGTTATTCATATTATATATAAACCCTCTGAAAGTTTAAAAATCCCAGATTCATTGGAGAATTACTACTTCTATCCAGCAGCTGGTGTCCATTCAGCTCAGTCCTATATCTCCCCTCACTCCCTCCCTGCTGCCAGAGGAGCCAGCCTGCAGTGCTTCACACATTCTGTTTTTAACAGGTGTGAGGGAGAGAGCGCTAGCAAAGTAGTGGGGATATCCTGTCCCTTTGAAAGTGTTCCATGAGAAAGAGCTGAATAGTTTCATCCCCATCCTTTTGGCACCCACTATACACACGCTGTCCTGCTGTCTAACATTAGGGTTGTTTCCTTGGCCTTTGGTCCTTGAAAACCTTTTTAACCCAGCAATGTGAATTACAGTAATCTGCTCTCCTCTCCCCCTCAATTCCTCACCAGGGCCAAATCCCCACCCACCAGCTCTGTGAGCACAGAAGTTTCTAAGTACACAGGAGCCACTGTGGTTGATTGCCAAGAAATAGAGGGAAAGCCTAGGGAAGCCAGGAAGGAGGACTCCCCATCCCCAATTTCTCCCCGTCCACTTGCATTGTAAGTCATCTGTAGCTATGGCAATGTGGACACTAGAGACCAGTTTGGACATAAGGGGTGTGGCCATTGCGTTCCCTGTTACATAGGTTTTTTGGCTACAACTCTGCTGCGTGAGTAGACAGGATGCAACAGCTGTGGAACAGCTGTTGTAATGCTCTTGTCCTGGGGGAGGGGAAAGACCCTTCAACCCAGGCAGAGATCCCATATTTATTTGAGTATAAGTATCAGGGCAGTATATATTATTGGGAGCAGCAATATTAAAAAAAACAGAGCACGCTGAAGAGAGAGGCTGTAAAAAGACATGGACTTGATCTGTCAATCCTTTGGGGCAAGGGGTCACCACTACAGGTATTTTTATAACCCCTTGCAGAGTGGGGCCAGTGTGTGCCACTAGCCTCTGAACAGATAGCAATGGCAATAAGTGACCCTCTGAAGGTTGTTGAAGCAGCAATGCGATTCCTTTAAAAGAAAAAAAAAAACCACCTTTTCAGCTGCCAGAGATTAATCCAAGCTTGAAACACAATGTTATCCCCCACCTCCCTTCTTTGGGGAGACATTGGGTCCTTTGTAGGTTGGACTTCCCAGTTAGATCCTGCCTCTTTACTATGTGACGCCACAACTCTGCATGTGAATTCTCCTGGGTGTTAGATGAATCCATTTGGTTTTTGTGACTTAGTGCCCCTCTCAGTATGCTCCATGTCTGAATAAAGTTCTGATTTTAGAAGAGTCCTTTTTCTTCCCAGCATAGCTGCTTGTGCTGCTTTTCTACTGCTCTCCCCTAGCATTTGTGGGACGCTGCTTCCAAAATGCCTCCTTGAACTTATACATTTTGTTGTCTTCATTTTCAGGGTGAGCCTGGCCCTCAGGGTGACCAAGGACGAGAAGGACCTCTTGGACCATCTGGAGATCCGGTAAGAACTTGGCTAATTGATCCAGAATCTTGCTAGAATTGAGAAGGAAGGGAAATGGGGAGTCTGTCAGATAAATAACATGTGGGGATATGGATAAAATGGGTGTGCTCCCAGCCTTCTGATCTGAAAAGACAGATCTGAGTTTAGGGGTAGTAGAAATGGTGCATACAGGAATCCATGACATGAACACACCTAGAAAATGGAGACTTGGCTAGCTGTTTAGGACTGAAAAAATTCCACATCATTTCCTCATCCCCCATAGAAAAAGATGCCAGCAAGTCTGTCAGAGAGATTTGGAAACCTACAAATATGAACTGCAGCAATGTACAGAATTTTAAGGCCTGGGTCAGATCCAGCTCTTCAAGTCATGTGAGTTAGGGAGACTGCACTTCTGAGGAAGTCTCCACCCCTCTCCGGCATTGGCATTGACAGCTCTTGCATCTGCGAATGTCCTGTTCTAATTCAGGCTCTACTTAAGGTCTCATTTCTGCAATAGCCCTGACTTCCTAAAGTCACTTCGTAAGAATTTTGCCCACAAATTCTAGTGCTGCTTCCGTGCCTGAGTGAAATCCAGTGGAAAACGAGCCAGAGTGCAAACAGTCTTGTTGATGCTCTGAGTGTTTTTATTGTTTTATCATCTGCTCAGCATTAGAACAGACCTTCCCATGAGTCCTCTCTGCCCCTGCCCATCTTTCCCTTCCAGCCAGGACCCTCCTTGCATGCACCATCCATCGTCCCTTGAACCCAGCTCCAAGCCAAATGTTTCCAGCCCGCCATAGAGCATCACTCCTCTGCTTTATTAAATCCTCTGCACTTAAGAGTGGAGCTGTTGGCAGTGACTCACTTTTGGTTCCTTGTCAAATCTCTTAAGACCCAGCACACTCTCCAACTTTAATCTCTTATAGCTGTAATATTGAGCACAGCTGCAATAAACTGTTTTTGCTTGTCAGCTGAGCTGCCAGAACAAAGGCAAAACAGCCGCTAGAACAAAAACCTGCTAGACCGTCAGCCCTGAGACCAGGGTCTTCCTGCCCAAATAATAGGGAGAGGTAACTTTTGACAGGGCCCAAGATAGAACCAAGCATTGTTATAAAAATTCCCAGCTGCTGGAAAGTGGCCCATAACAGCAGTGGCTTTGATTCTCCCCTATGTCAGGACAGCATCAGAGTATGTGTACAAAGCCCTATAATGCAGACATCAGAGACAATGATATTAAACACTCCAAATCTGCCTTCACACAACTCGCAGCTTAATCCAGGGCAGCAGCACAGAAAGGTGAAGCTCTGGGGAAGGAGTCCGGTCTGGTTTATAATGCTCTGTGGGTGCCATTGTTCATCAGAACCAGTATGCAGATACCTTGGACTGACAGCTGAATCCATTTGGCAGAGTGGATGGTGCTGAGCCAGACCCTTCTGTCTTTAGACGAGTAAAGCTTCTGCAGCAACATGAGGCCCTTTGACAGTTCAACACCAGAGTGGCTGCCTCTCTTCTGCCATTTGTTTGGAAAGAGTGTGGCTGCTTGGGACCGTTCTGTGGTAAAAAACTCAGTTCTTTCCCAAGGGCATTCATGCTATTTGCCTTATGCTGACTGGGGGCCTCTTCCCAAAGTCTTTCCAAGAGTAGTCATTTTAAAGGGCTCTGAAATGCAGGTCTCGGCCCATACTTTCCTCTGCAGCCATCCACCCTGGAGCAGGAGAGCTAATCTTGTCCCTTGCAGGCATCTTCTTGTCCCTTGCAGGCATCTTCTCCCATCTCCACCAAAACTTTGCCATACAAATCTGAACTTGGCCAGAAGGGTAATGCTTCATCAGGGATGTCCCTACTCTAATTCCAGTACAGTAAAGGAGGAAGAAGGCCTTTCTTTTAGGTTCTGGGATATGTGGTTTAAGGTGTTGAGAGGACACTGAGTGAGAGACGGCAAGTGCAGGGCTTGGAAGGTGTAGGGCATATCTCTGCCAGTTGTTAGGGGAAGGTTTTAACCATGAGAAAGGACATCCAGAACCCTAGGGCTACAGGCAGGAATATTTCTGAGAAGAAAAATGGTAAAAACAAGTAGCAGGACAGACCCAAATTATGGGAATATAGAATCTGGGAAAGAACATGACACCAGGGACCTGAAGAAGTGATAAAATGAGAGAAATGGCTCCTGGGAAACAAAGAGCAGGCTACAGGTAGCTTTGTGTGGCTGTCATTAATTGCTTAATCTGGTAGGTGCAATCGTGTATAGCACTGACTCCCTGCCTCAAGGTGTCTACTATAGTGCCATCCTCACTTCATCTGAACCAGGCTGCTGAACAAAGGTTTGTGTCAGCTCTGCATAGACCTTATTAGAAAACTGCCTGTTATAATGCATTAATTAGGCTGTTAAAGGGAGACAAGCACAGGCACTTGAACTGAAAGACAGCTTGGAGCACCGCTTCACTTCTGAAATCTGCAAGTGCTAGGGGGAGGTGGAGACGTCATCACAGACATACACAGGAAAACATTTTTCTTGTTCCTTGCTGTGAGGATTGGGGGTGCATTGCAAGCCTTCACCCCTATCAACTGCAGCACAACCTATCCATTCAAAGTCATTCAATTTTCAGTGTGAACACAGGCACATGCATACCTTGTCATCACTAGCACAGCATCTCTGGAGTTTGGTTTTTTTCCCTCTTGTTCTTCCTTTTATTTGCTTATAGCCCTAATATATGCCTGGTTTTTTTTCTGTGTTGACCCAGAAGCACACCAGATTCTCATTCTGTTTTGTTATCTTAAAAATGTACATAGGTGTGGGAGGGGAGAAGGTACTGAGTATATACTGGATGCATGTCAAGGAAGTGACAGTGATGGTAACCACATCATTCTCCAGTTACACGGGCTGTGTGCTGTGGATAAAAAATATCCAGAGGATACTCACATGAGAGCACCAGATTTGATTTGTGCTTGAGGCCTGTTTATGGTTTAAACTAGGGATATAGACATTCAGGGAAATAATAAAATAAAATCCAATCTAAGCTTCAACCCAAAGCTCAAAACAAAGATTTTTAGATGGGTTCATTTCTAAAGCCTATTCAGCACCCAGGACAAAGTGGATTCTGTTTTCAGCAATTCGATTTGGCATTGCTTGGTAAAATTCAGGGAGCCAGCCTCTCTCAGCCAGTCACTACTTGTGGTGCAAGTTTTAGTACATGTGTTCTCCTTCCTGCCCCGGGATCCCATTGATTCTATCAGTTGTCTAACAGGATATGTTCTAACATTAGATCCGATTTCTCCCCAGCAATTTCTAGCAAAAATAGACAACAGAGCTCCAGTGAGATTTCATAAGCAATTGCATTTTAAGACCTAGTTTTTCCATAAGCTGAAGAAAAATGCTTCATTTTGGCCAAATTAAAAATAAAAGTGTAATCAATCTTGAAGGGAAGTAGTTTGGCAAATAAAAGTGTTTTTCAAGGCTTGTTATCTGCAAATTCTGGCTCATGGAACATATTTATTTTGGCTGGATGTCAGGGCTGCTGCTAATACATGACTCCATTTCACTTTCTTTCTGTTCATGAGAGAAGCTAGAGATCAGAGCATTCTTTCCTTGATCTCTTTGGCGGTTACTTCTAGCTGTAGTATATCACCTCCCTGTTGGACAGCACACAAAAGGGAAGTAGACAGGGAGGTACTAAGACTTCCTGCCCCCCAAAACCTGTTCTACAAACTCATCAATTTTCTGTAGCAATACTCATTCCATTGACTATAACAAGTCTGTAGAGGTGACATAGATAATGCAAGAACTGGACAATGTTCCAGAGAACATGAATGAGAACAGGGACAGTTTTCTGCTGCTGTTTCCAAGCTTTCCTTGCATTCATGTTACTGTAGTGTAAAGGAATGCAGCGATGTCCCTTTAAACAATGTATTAATACTCTAGTACAGGGGTGGACACTTATTTTGGCTGGAGGGCCACTTAATGAGTTTTGGAGATCTGTCAAGTAGGGCTGTGCGAAATTTCACCTGCTGTTTCAATTCAACACTGTTTCAACTCATTTTGAGCTCGAAACAGTGAAATCGAATTGAAACAAGGGGGTTTGAAACAGCCTCAAAACAAAATGAGGCTAGTCTAAACATTTCAAAAGTTTTGAAACGTTTCAAGTTTTGAAACAGCCAGCAGCCAGGTGGTAGGAGACAGGGGAGAACCCCCTACTATCGGGCTGGGGATGGGAAGTCAGCCCAGCTGGGCTGACTTCCCATCCCCCACTCTACATCAGGCTCTCAGCACATTTCAGGGTGCTCCTGCCCTTGCCCCTGGCCTTACCAGTCATGTAGATGTTGTTCCTGTACCCGCTGCCCAGGTGCTCAGAGAAGCGGTACATCA
>NW_017729031.1:83938373-83941303 GCF_001723915.1 Gavialis gangeticus
GGGGATGGGAAGTCAGCCCAGCTGGGCTGACTTCCCATCCCCCACTCTACATCAGGCTCTCAGCACATTTCAGGGTGCTCCTGCCCTTGCCCCTGGCCTTACCAGTCATGTAGATGTTGTTCCTGTACCCGCTGCCCAGGTGCTCAGAGAAGCGGTACATCAAGGGCAGGTGCATGTGGGCCAGCAGCTGCAGCAGGAACAGTGTGGCTCTTATGGGGTCACAGTATGGTTATTAGCAGGGCCCACGTCCATTGATCACCCATGGCTCCTGACCCAAGTCCCAGGTGTGGGGCTGGGTCACTGTGCCAGCTGCACATAGCAGCACGCAGCAGGACCCAGCCTGGCCTGAATCACCCATGTCTTCCAGCCTGAATCTTGGATGTGCAGCCAGGTCACTGCACCAGCCACATGTGGTGGCTCACAGCTGGCCCAACTGGGCCTGGATCACCCGCAGCTCCTGGTCCCAGCCCTTGGTATGTTGCTGGGTCTCTGCTAGCTGCACATGGCAGGACACAACGGGGGCCAGCCCAGCCTGGTCATAATCACCTGCGGCTCCCAGCCTGAGTCCCAGGCGTGTGGCTGGGTCTCTGTATCAACCACATGTGGCAGCACACAGTGGGGTCTGGCCCTGCCCGGATCACCCATGACTCCCAGCCCCCTTCCTCTGAACATGAGTCCCTGATGCACATAGCTGCACTTTGACTCTTATGGAGGGCAGATGCCTCACTGGACAGAAGCTTCCTTTCTCCAGCACCCCTGCCTTTGGGCTCAGGGGCCAGGCAGGCTGGGAAGTGGGGGTTGGCTGCCTAGCAACTGGGTCCAGCACCTACTGCACAGAGGGCAGTAAGGCACCAGCTTTCAGAGGGACAGCAGTGGGCCAGAGATGATTCTCCTTCAGAGGGGCACCCACAGGCCAAACAGGATTGTTTGGAGGGCTGGATCTGGCCCCTGGACCGTATTTTGCCACCCCCTGCTCTCGCAGATACTCATTATGCTCCTTGGTTTAAATGTAATTGAACACTATCCAGAAACAGTGTATATAGAGTTGACATGGTTATTTGGCAGTCAGCTGTGCTCCTGTGATTTCTTTTAATGTTGTTTTTGTCATGTAAAGATGGAAAGATATGACAAGAAGAGATGAGACTGGGATTTCATATTCTTCAGCTTCCAAGTAACAATAGACTATTTCTCAGTGGGATATATTTATCCAGGCAGAGCTAGCCCATTCAACCTTCTTTCTGAAGCACTGTGTTGTGCCACGTAGACAGATAATGAGTCCACTGAGAATGCTGACGCCTTCCTACATCTCTTTAATCTGGAAAAAAAAAAAAAGACGACTTGTTTGGGTTTCATTACAAGTAGAAGGAGTAAGACTTAAAATGGAGCTAGATGCAGCAACTGCTGTCTTTCGGTCATTTCACAGCAGGTCTTTCAGAGACTGCTTTAAAGAATGAAACTGGAGAAAACTTCTGAGTGTTTCTAAAACCTTGCAGGGGAAATCCTTTGTTTTCCTGGGCATTATTATAGTGAGGGTAACACTTAGCTAAATCTCTAGATCATGAAGCAAAAGGTAGCTCTGTATTACTTGCCACAGAACAACAAGAAGATTCAGGTGAACTGGCAACATGTAAAACATCTGAGAAGAAAAGAAATTATGAGCTCCAGCCCCAAACCAAAAATATCTGTACTTTGGACAAGGCAGCAGATATTTTTCAGACCAGTGTCAAGCTTACCTAATATGTCACACTGTGAGGACTGGGGTGTGGGCAGTCCAGTCCAATGGTTAGGGCTGTTGATTTTCAAGCAGGATCAGTTAGGACAGGGGCATTGATGTTCTGAAGATGGGATACTGCAGATGGTTAGAAGTACATGACAGGCCTGGGTACTTGCTTGGGATCAGTGGCCAGGATACAGTCTACAGGTCAAGATTTTGGGACAGGAGCCATGATGTCAAGCAGCGGTGAGTAATCAGGACACCAGTCTGAGGGTCAGGAGCTAGAGGCTGAAGACAAGATACAAGGCCAAGACCTGTAGCCAAAGTTTAGCTGCAACCCAAGGAACTAGTCAGGAATCATGAGGACAGGGACTAGAAACCAGGCTAGAATCTAAAATTGCATTGTGCAGCCAGAGTATAATCACTTGGGTTGTGCTTAAATGTGGGCAGGTTAGTTAGCAGGTAGCCTTCTTAAACCTCGGCTGGAGCTAATAAGCTTGTCAAGGTACCTATGCAGTGTTTCATTTTTCTCTATTCCAGTCAGTAAAGTTTAACCCTTACCCTTCTCCTTTTCCTTCTCCACTGTCAAACTCATGGATTGTCCTCATGGATTTTCTCTGACCATATTTTCAGGGACTGACATGGAGTAACATACCTACCCAGGTAGAATATAGAATCACCCCAGAGCGTAAACAGGCATAGTAGAGTCCTTCCAAGCTTGCTCAAAAAGATAAATCTAATCACACAAGTGGGAATAAGTTCTAAAATCCATGTAAGTGCCCAAATACCTCTTGATTGCCCAACTTTGGCTGTGTAACTAGCACTTAAACTCCTTGGCTAAGTACAGACAATCAAAAAGCCCAAGGCTGAATTGATTCAATCTTCACAGGTTAGTCTAAGCTGCATAGACTAAACCAATAAGCGAATGAGCAGACATTCACCTTTGATTCTGGAAATGCAAGCACACAGCTGCAGTGGACCAAGCCAGAAGCCAGGCGGCACTAGAGCACACTTTCCTGCTGGCCTGGAGCAGGCAGCTTGGGTCAAAGCTAGCCTGCCCACCCTGCAATGTAGGGTTTGCAGGAGAGGTGCAAAGCATGCTGGGATGTTGAGGGACTGTGGATTAACTTGAATTTGGAGGGGCTCTGGGACAGAAGTTCAGTAAACTGATTTAACATTAAATCAGTTAAGTCTGATACTACATCCATCCAGGTTT
>NW_017729031.1:83941314-83941574 GCF_001723915.1 Gavialis gangeticus
AACAAAGCTAACCTATTTAACAACTTCTTTGCCTCCATTGTGCTGAGCAGGGACCTGATCAGCACCCCCACTGGGACCCCCTCAGGCCCCAGGGGAGGTGACCAAGGCCAAGGGTCAGTGAGGATCTAGTCAGGGAACTTCTGGAGGGACTGGATGTATTTAAATCAGCTGGTCTGGACGATCTCCACCCCAGAGTGCTGAGGGAATTAGCTGAGGTCATTGCGGGACCCTAGCACGGCTTTACGAGCACTCATGGTGCT
>NW_017729031.1:83942574-83947863 GCF_001723915.1 Gavialis gangeticus
AATAATGGTCACAAGCTGGCAGAGGGTAGATTCAGACTAGACATCAGGAGGCACTACTTCACTGTCAGGGCGGCTAGGATCTGGAACCAACTTCCAAGAGAAGTGGTGCTGGCTCCTACCCTGGGGGTCTTTAAGAGGAGGCTAGACAAACACCTTGCTGGGTGTTTGACCCCAGTACTTTTTCCTGCCAAGGCAGGGGGTCGGACTTGATGATCTGCTCAGGTCCCTTCCGACCCTACCAACTATGAAACTATGAAATGTCTGTCCCAGACCCCTTCCTGGTTTAAATTAAACCAGAGTCTTCTCGCATCCCAGATGCTTTGCAGCCCTGGGCTGGGCTCTCTGCTCCAGAGAACAGGGATGGCCCCACACCTCTGCTCCCTAGCAAGAGCTCTGGTGGAGACTGCAGGCACAACAGGGTCTGTCTGGCTTCCCTGCCCCAGCCCTTGTCCCTCCCATCTCCCACAGCACAGACCCCAGCCACATGGAACATAGGCATGTGGTATGCTAGCTAATGCTGAGAAGTGTCTGTGTGTGTGTGTTTCCAGTTTTCACTGGGATAGGCAGACAGAACTGTGTCCACTTAGGGCTTTTTGGAGCTAATCAACAAGTCAGCTGGTAGTGTCCTTCCATTCCTTCCTTGGAGAAAGCCATTTAAAAAGAGCTTGAACTAATGAGAGAGGCTTTTGTTTTGTTAATGGGCTGATAAGTGCTGTGTTATCAGTTCCCTGCTGGCTCCCTTGCCTGTCAGTTTTGCAGACAGTATGAAGAAGCAGGGAGAGGGAGACTGAAAAGCTCAGTATCATCAACAGATGCATCCACTGCACACACCCCCCCAGTTGCAAACTGATTCTATCTAGGCAGGTTAGATTAACCTTCAAAGATTGAATCAATTCAGGCTCAGAATTTTTGAATATCTGTCCCTAGCCCTGTTGTGTTACAGATATGAACCAGTTTCCAATCACAGAACTGTATGTGTCATTTCTGTCCCTTGCCTTTTAGACTGAAGAGGACTTGGGATTAAATCTCTACACAGGTGACATAGCATGGCATTCCCCTTTAACCTGGAAAACCAGAGATATGGGCTATACCCATGGCATTATCTTCCAGAGAATCAGAGAACTTGGTCAGACATGTCAAAGCTGCCAAGTATAATTTAGTCTTGGATCTTTCTGGGTCTCAGAGCTAATAGAGGCTATTTATAACAGCATTCTTTTACGCTGGCAAGTATGCTAATTTTCAGAGCTGAAAGCTTGTCCTGTTCGATCTATGCCTGCATTTTGACACACTGAGCTGGAAAGCAGCTTGGTCTGTGTTTGGGGGGGGGGGGGCGGAGTTTGGATTCTTACGGGTAATGGAAGGCTCATTCCAAAGAAAAAGTAGAGTAAGGCTCACAGAAAGCAGCAGAGAAGTCTAATGTGCAGACTGCTACGTCCATTATGCTCATGTAAATGGCCAAGGAGATGACCTACAGCTTACTCAAGAGTTGACCATGTTGCTTACAGCTGAGGCAGACATGAGGCATGCTGGGCACAGCCATTAAACTTCTTTACCACATAAATTATTTATTAAAGTGAATGTAAGAATTACAATAAACACCAGGATGGCACCTCTTCAAACAGAAATTCTCTGTTTATCCACAGCACATTTGTGCCAGCAGTTGGTACTTCCTTGGTAGTTTGTCATGTCATGTAGACCAGGAAGCTGGGTCAGCGTATATGGCATCTTTCCTGAAGCCATGGTGCCAATTGCTGCAGTAGTTTTAATAAGGGGACCCCTGCCCATATGAACTGGACTGAAACCATCAACTCCTTTTAGATGTAGTGGGCACCATCAGCCAGTCAGCACTCCCTGAGAATTACTGTACAGTGCTCAATAGGATGCCACATTTTTCCACTCTAGAGAGAATAGGAAATACCTGTGGTTTAAGTGGGCAATGTAGACTTTTGAAAGGAAACCCACAACCTTAGAGCACAGTAAACTGCAAGATGGAAATAAGACTTCATCTAAAGGCCAAGAGATGAAAGGCTCAATCTCCCTTCTTTGTATTTACCTAAGGATTGTTCCCTTGTGCTTTGCTACTGGGACACTGGTAGACTACAGTGAGGCACTCTAATGGCTGAGTGATGGGCAACAGCATCCTCACCATCTTATGTATAAGGCCCAGCCACAGGAATAAGACCCTGAGTCTTGTTACAGAGAGAGGTAGTACATATTACAAACGGGTATAAACCAGAGGTGAGCAATTATTTGGGCTGGAGGGCCACTTGAGAAGTTTTGGTGAGCTGTTCAGGGCTGGGGTGGGGAGTGAGGGTGCTGACCTGGCATCAGTCCCCGTGTCACAGATGTTTACGCTGCCTGGCACAGTGGAGGGTAAGGGAGTGGAAGATGCCAGTTGATCCTATCTGGCCTCAGACCCGTTTGCCCTGCACCCACTGCTGGGGTGCTGGATGGGGTAGGTGGGTGGTTGGGGTCTCCATAGAAAGCAGTCTGGGATGCCTGAGGGCAGGGCATACTTGGCTAAGTGAATGGGATGGGGCTGCAGGCAGGTGGGAGCTGCGTCCAGGAGCAAGACAGGAGTTCGGGTCCAGGACCAGGATTGTGGGGTGGTGACTCGTAGGTCTGGAACGTGTGTTAGAGCTGCGATCTGCTCCCTGCACATCCCTGTGATGAGAGCAGTTCCATGGGCAGCAGTTGGCTCCTGCCCAAGGAACTGGTGCCCATTGCAGAGGTGTGTGAGGAGCAGATCGCAGCTCTGCCCCAGGCTGTGGCCCCACACTGTCACCACCCTGTGATCCCAGTCCTACCCACACATCCCACTCCTGGACACGCTTCCCTCCTGCCTGTAGTCCTATCTCACTTGCCAGCCCATGCACACGCTACCCACAGGGGTCCCAGCTGGTTTCAGTGGAGATCCAGCCTGCTCTGCCCCTGGCAGCGGGTGCTGAGTAGACAAGCCAGGATGCCTAGGCAGCAATACTGGGTCCAGCAGTGGTGGCAGAGACACTGGGAGTGGCAGCCACAGGGGATTCCAGGAAGCCGAGTCTGGCCATCATGCTGCCCCACACTGCTGCCGTGCCGCCCCCTGTACACTGCTCCCTGTGTAGATGCGCCACGTGTGGGAATGGGGTGGGCTGCACTCCCTGCCAAGCAGTACCTCTGCACCTGTGGGGGGCGGGGACCAGCTGCATGTGCCATGGCCTGCACTGCCCTCTTCAGACTGGATGGAATCACTTGGTGGGCCAGATCCAGGCCACACACTGTATTTTAACCATCCCTGTTATAAACAGTGATGATGTTGCCTTGTTGGACACACACAAAATTGCTTTATTCTTTTATTGACATATCTATTCATCTTTTATTTCCATTTGTAAGCATTACCTTAATATAACCTGTGACCAAACTGGATGTCTGACTCATTACTATCTACTGTGCTCCGTAGGCATAGTCCCCCACCCCACCCTGTGTGTGTCATGAAATGAGGGAATATTTTCCTGCTTTGGTGAGCTAAATTTGGATGTGAACTAAGTGTGTGGCCCACCTTGAGGTTTGAGACTGAGTCACCTAGCTCTTGTCATCTTGTCAGAGTCTGGGCCATGGCAGCAGTGACAATGCATTGTAGAGCAATGCTAGCTTGCTGCATGCTGGTAATCCAAGGTCAAATCTATCCTTTAGCTGGTATCCTCCTATTGCTGCACCTGCAATCAGCATGATGAATGGGAGCAGGGTAGATACACCACTGCTCAGTGCCTTCAGAAGACAAGAATCAGTGACAAAAAGAAGAAATTACATATTTTTACTCTTGTTATATTTTCACAGGGTGAGGCTGGGCCACTTGGACCCAAGGGGTACCGAGGAGAGGAAGGAACTATTGGACCTGAGGTTAGTCTGTGCATGTTAATCAGTCTGTTTTTAAGGAGGAAATGGCTGTGTGGCAAATAAAGCTTCTGAATGATGGTTGGAAAAGGCCATCGTTTAGAACTCAGTCTCTTGCCTCCCAGGAGACAGGCTATGCAATCCTGTGGATTTTGAAATAAACACTTGATGCTGTATGAGAAAGGACACCAAAGCTGTTTTTTCAAGACAAGCAGCCAGGCTTTTCATTGTAAGGGTGTTTGGATCTCTTTGGTCTGTTTTTTGGGTACTGCTAGCAGTTAGGTACACAGTAAATGACTTCAAGCTCTTTACAAGTTTTTGGGACAGTGAAATCATTCCCAGTCTCTGAAGGAGGAGCCCTGCTGGAGTATCTAGTCTCATCTGAGAAGCCAACACAGGCATACTTCTGGTAGGGCACCCTCTGGGTTCTGGTCTGCTCTAGGGTGCTTGAAACGACTTCTGCGATGGGGCTTATGCCATTTCTCTGAGAGGAAAAGAGAAGTGCAAAAAAGGCTTGCAGTCCATTCTTTTGACTGTCCATGACTAAATAAAGTCCCATCCCCATCTGGAAAAGTTCACTGTTCCCATTTATATTCTTCAGACTACCAGTGTTGTTCTAAGGTAGGAAGTGGGGGATCAGAACACAGCAACGAAATGAATGGCAGCTGTTGGCTTCTGAAGAAATCCTTTCTATGCATTAATATACTTTACTGTAAGAAGGACTATTTCTTCCTTGTTCTTTCAGGGCCCTAAAGGAGGTCCTGGAGCACCTGGATTGCGTGGAGACCCTGGTTTGATAGGTGAAAGGGTGAGTTGTATTTCTTAGCCAACTCAGAGATGCCAAAAGGAGTTTGTACCTGGCTGTGATGGCCAATTGGTTTTCCTAACAGAACTGCTGGTGTCTGTGCAGGAACCTCTGCTGGAGACTCCATGTTGGGAATGTGTAAGATGGGTGCGCACTGACCATGCCTCCCAGCTGGTATGCTTCAGTATCATTCTGTTCACTCACCTGGAAGTCTACTGACTTATGCCAGCTGGCCCATTGACTCCAGTGAAATGACACTCCTTTACACCAGCTGAGGAGGCCCACTGACTCCAGTGGAGTGACACTGACTTTGAACAGGCGCAGTGTATCCCATCATATTCATAAAGTGATGCTCTTTTTATGTCATCTGGGATTGGGTCTGTTGACTCTGGAGCATCTGTGCTGATTTATACCAGCTGAAAGATATCAGCCTTTGACTTAGTGGAGTGACACCAATTTATGCCGGATAGTGGACCTGGTCCATTGACTCCAGTGGACCTATGGATGATATATGCAAGCAAAAGATCAGGCCCACGGGAGACTCAGCTAATGGATTTAAGTCAAACAGTAGCATAACTGGGGGGGGGGGGGGAACCCGGGGGGGGGCA
>NW_017729031.1:83948070-84000244 GCF_001723915.1 Gavialis gangeticus
TGGGGGGGGGGGGGCAACCAGGGAGGGGCAAGTGTTGTGACCACAGCAGCAGCTGATTGCATTGCTGCAATGGGGACTACAGCAGCTGGTGTTGTCCCAGGCATTGAATGGCTGCCCATGGCGTGAAGCTGCCTAGTTATTCCTGTGAAGTCAGCTCTAGAAGCTAGACACCAGTTTTGCTTTGTGGGATGTAGGGATTTGGGAGAGAAGAGTCTAAACAGAGCCATATTTAAAGTAGGAGAGAGACAAAAGAGAGACTCAGCACCCAACACAGTGCACAACTTTGGGTTTGCTTTTTCTTTAAAATCACATGCGTGTCCTAGAAAGGGTGCACTAGAATCAGTTACTTTACCAACCATCTGTCCATTAATTTCCAAGCTTTGAATATTTTGTAGTAAAAGTCCATAAGCCAGCACTTAGCTTGGGGTTTTTGTCTGTGGCTGTAGTTTCCACAGAAAATGAGTCATTAGAAATGCAATCTCTGGTTCAGGAGACAGAGAAGGTTTTTCCCCCACCCCCTTCCATAGCTCAACCACAACATTCCCTCTCTCCTTTTATTTCTTTTCTTTTCTTTTAAACTTTTCCCATCCTGTTTCTGAGTTTTGTTTACATATAACTGCAGCCAGCATTTCTGTTAATTACTATGTAAGAATTAGAAGTCTGATATCTTGCAGTCTTTGTCTGGAGCCTTTGAAGAATTCCAGTATGCACATCTTCACATTATTCATTTAGATAATAAGGTTCTGTCCTAACCCAGATGAAGAAGTGACCCTTCTGACTCCCATGTTTTCCAATGGAAGAAACATTAATTGTATAGTAGCGTAGTGTCACTGCCTTTTAAAAATGCATCATTCAATGTTCTAGAGCATATCTAAGTAAGACAAGTCTTGCCTCTGAATATACGTTCCAATAAACAGCCCAAAGGTCTGATATATGTAGGTTTTATTTTTAATTGATTATGAAGCACAATGGCGCTCTTAAAATGATTGTGTTAAAACAGCACTGGTGGGTCCAATGCTTGTTCTCCGGGTGATTCCAGATCAAAACCCTTTGGCTTGCAAGTAAGAATATATTTTTTTCTAATCCCAACACTGGGGAATCGGGCTGGAAATCTGAAAGTCAGGCTGTGTTCACTCCATCTGAGACCCCCCAGCAAGAACAGAGATCGGAACTTAGCTAGCACTTCTAGGAAATGTGAACTGCAGAAGAACCTAGCGAGACCTCTTGGAACAGGATTTCCTCTGTATTGCAAATGGCTGCAAAATGATTGCAGATAGTGGAGTGAGTAGGTATGACAGGGTGTGCACCAAGGAGTAGATCCTATCAAGGAGATGTCACTGTGTTGGAGTTGCTTTTCTGACAATTATCATACATTAGTATTCTGGAAGGGAATCTCAAGGAAATAAAGAGAATGTGTATTGATGCGAACGAGTAAAATGTTATCTTTATATACTCTTAGGGCATACAATGCCTGTATTCTACCAGCCTTTGAAGAACAAGTTCAAATTATGCTTTTCATGTCAGATTCTTTTACAAAAAACAAGTTGCTGTCCATCTGAAGCTTGTAATTTGTTTCCTGCTGTATAGAAAAGCTTTGAGAGCCTTCTCTTAGATGAGGCTCTTAAGACATGTGATTCATATCCCTGATGAAAATTGTTACACAGGAGAAATTATGGTTAAATGATGGTTGGCTTGCCATTGAGGACTTTCATCTTTTCCATCCAGACGGTAAGACTCTAAATGGAGCAGACACATAGGGAAATTAGTAAGGGCCTGTGTTTCCATGATCCAAACCAGTGAAAAGTGTGATATCCTATTGAAGATGAAATGGGTACTCTGTGGAAGGCTATTGGTAGACAGCAGCTTGCTGAAAATGGTATGATACTACTGGTAATCAAGTGAATTGTTTTGGTGTTGACATCTCACTTATTTTTCTCTTTACTATTAGGGAGAAGATGGCTTTCCAGGAAATGGCACAATTGGTTTTCCTGGCTTACCAGTGAGTTTCTTTTGCTATCCAGAAAATATTGGGCAATCACTTACAGTTCTGGTGTTCCTCTAGTTTAACACACTGTCTTCCTATCCTTCCCAGGGTTATCCAGGGGACAAAGGAAATCCTGGCATTAATGTAAGTATGCTTCCGGCTCTCATAGTTAAGCAGCGAGCTTTGCATGTGCATTCTGGCTATGCCTGCTAGGATTTTTCACAGCTCGCCATTGGCTTCCAGAGCCTGTTGGCTTCCCATTCTATGAGATGAACCTCCCAAAGTGGTCTGACCTGCCTGCCTTGCTCATTTGAAATCCCATTTTCCTAAAAGTTTGAAATATCTCCTTTCACCTTTGTGCTTATGCTATGTGGAGACATGTAAGTGTGTGCATTATATGGGATTCTTTTTCTGGTGTAACTTGTCATAATGTTAGTAGACATCAGACTAGTTCTGGGGTGTGTATTTCTCAGATGCACTTTTGTGGCCTGCATTGGTAGTGAGAAGTCCTGTTTGGTGCCAGTTGGAGAGGTAGCCATGAAAAAGGAACACTGATGCCTAGATGAACAATAATATTGACCCATTAGTTTTGCAGCAGCTAATCGGAGTGCTTTGTACTGATTAGCATTACCTCTGCATTGACTGTATAATATAGAAACTACCTATCTCAAGAAGATATTGTTTTTGTAACTGGGCATTATGAGACTAAAACAAATCTCTGACTCCCCAAGGAGTATCTGTTCTCCCACAATAGGCTAAGGAGTGGACATGTTACTCAAACACCTGAATTTTTATTGAAAAGTGTTATTGTTGTCAATTTTCAGGGCACAAAGGGATATCCAGGTCCTAGAGGCGATGAGGGAGACGCTGGAGAACCTGGGACTGATGTGAGTAAAGAGTGAGATCAATATCACTTCCTATGTTAAGCTGAATCATTTCCTGAAAAGAACATGGTCCAGAAGTTTTGCTCCTATTCTATAACTTCCAGTCATGCCCCTGACATGCTCTAAAAATATGTAACATCATTTTGTTCAGACATTATATGCTGCCAAATAGTTTGGGGGTTGAGGTGGGTACTGTATCTAGATCTGTTTTTTTCTGTAAGAAAAAAAAATCATAACTGACAGACTGGAAACCTGGTGCCAATATTCTCCTTCAGATAGCTTCATCCTGAAGCCAAGGACCCTATAAGTGTGCCAGAAGCAGATGTCACTGGTGATGTACCTGAATGTAGGTTTGAATAGACAGGAAGCTTGGCAAGCTAACAACTGAGTATACTGTATCACAGGAGAAGCAGATAGTTGACAGAGTGTGAAACTAGCTGTCTCAACATAGCAATGGCTGAGAACATCAGTCATGTGGTCTAAGTCTTAAAATAAATGAATGAAGATGGAACATGTTCAAGTACTTGTAAGTGAAGAACCATGGAGCAGTACCAGTACCTCCTAACAGGGTTGTGGCCATTGCCGAGCTTCTCATGTGGAGGAACCATATGGAAGAGAGCAAGAATATTCTTTCTCATTTTCATTTCAAGAGCATAAGGAAGTAAAGAAGCCTGAGCAATTTATCCCCCCTTCCCCAGCACCAGCACACATGGCTGGCTTAAACTCTGAAGAGGCATTTGTCTTGTAAGTGAAGAATAAAAAATTCCTTGTTTAAGTATCCTTACCAGATAGGTAGGGCAGCCACTGCTAGCTATGTTCTGCTACGTTCTCTTAAGGCATTACATTGGGATGTTACGTTTAGCACTTCCTGTTATTATATGTATCCTTGCCAGAGAGAGGTAAAGGCCTTCCTGGAACGTATGCTAGAAGGGATCATTTCAAGCTGAGCAGTGTAGCTTGCAGTGCCATAACTGCTCTCAGAATTGTTTTTAAACCTGTGGCACATCATGTACTCTACCAATAGCTTAAGGGAATACAGTTTATATATGTTGCCTGTGAAGTGAGTATTTTTTTGAAAGGGCCCTTCTGGCAAGATGCTGAAACCGTACTATCTCACCCAGGAGGAACTTTATGACTGGTAATACTAGTTGTGGAAGTGTTCCTCTTGTATCAGCAGCCACGATGACAGGAGTGTTCACTTTATGTTCCTAGTAATAGAAGAGTATAGTGCACCCCCTTGTACTGTCCCTCAGGTCTGGAGCTGAGCTGCAAAGCAATATTTGCAAAGGAAAATCTAAAGGTAATTACAGTTTTGGATGTTTGCGTCTTCTGCAGGAAACTGCAATTCAGCCCCTTAGAAGCAATCCTGAAGTTTTGGAAGCACATATATGGGCTGGGACTGCTTACCCAGCCAGCATGATCTAGGGGCACACTGGCACCTTGTTTGGTTATGCCAGAGCCAAAGATTAGAAAACAAATGTAGAAAGCATTGGGACTGAAGACAGTAAAACTGACTGTGGGCTCAGAACTGTCACATGCTCAGCCTAATAGCTCAATAGCAGCCAGGCATCCCTGTCCTGAGAGCTGGTTCCCTTACAGCCTCACAGCAGACAGAAAAAGTGTCATACTCAAGTTCACTGGTGTTTCCCCTGTGGGGCTTCTTTCTCTGAAGGTAAGCTTCGGAAAGCAGCCTGGCCAAGAAGAAAATCCCCCGATTGAAAAAGAGACGAGCCTGCTCTCTGACTGTTTATTGTTTTCATTTAGATGTTTAAGAGACGCCTATGCAAAGCTCAGCCATCAAGTGCAAGTGTTTAAAAATACACACTTCCATTTAGCCCAGTGGCCAAACTAGACTTTCCAGATTCACTAGAAGTCCTGCTGGTGTGTCTCACCATACTGTTGTTTCATATCCATCGAAAAATACAGCACAGAGGATTCTCTGTCCTGACACAACAGTGCTATGTATCATGCATGGCTTTACACATCTCAGCTTTCATTACTGAAGTTTCCAGATAGCATTCTACTGCCACAGCTCTAGTGCATTTCATTCTAGTCTAGTTCTAAATAGTTCAAAGTTTTATCTTTGAAGAAACAGTATCTTTGCAGTTCCAGTTGCACTGAACTTAATGGGTGTGTTTGCTAGTTGCCCTGGAATCCTAGGTCTTTTGAAAAATCATGGAAAAACTTCAGGATTACCCCTTCTATTTTTCTGATAGCAAGGTTGTTCACCTACAATAGGTGACAATGGCTGTGTGTACATGGGACACTTACTTTGCCAAGTATCATCATTTTCAAATATACCACTCTGCTCCATGCAGGCTGTCTCCTAAACCAGAAATATTGGTGCCACATTCATGTGGTGCTCAATGTTTATGAATGACAATGTCAGTTAGCCTATGACATGCAAAAAAGCAACCTGTGTTGTTTCTCCTTTTTCCATTCACTTGTGGGCAATTGACATTTTGGAATACGGTTGTTCATGGCTCTCAGTTTGAATCGTAACTATTAAGCTAGGATTCAATACAATACATGGAACCCAACTTTGAAATGTAAAAAAAAAATGTGGATCGGTATAGCCAGGTATCTGTTTGATCAACTTTGGACCTGTTTGAGCAATATTCTTTGGCAAACTTCACTGACAGAGCTAGATCAAACTACTTTTATCAGTGGCTGTGTTGGAAAAACCTAAAGACCCACCCAGCTACCATTAAACATGCTAGTAACTGCCTTGAGTTCACTGGGGATAGGAACTTGTAGAGCTCCTAGATACAGGCACTGGCCCCTAATCTATTTGTTCTTTGCTTTGTTTGTCTTTTCCACATATTATAAAAGCATACTAATAACTGAGAAGGGCCCAAACTTTGTCATACATATGCTATCAATCTATTGCCATAAGTGCTTGTCAGTGACAGTAAAGGATGCACCCTTTAGATAATAAGTTGGCCTTTTAGATGGAGGAGATGTATTGACAAAACTTTGGCCATTTAATGAATGGGGACCCAAGTCACTCCTTCTCCAAAAATCCGGTGGAAATGTTTCTATAATTCAGCGGAATTGACATGGCTGTTTCAATCCACTCATGCAATAATGGCTTGTTCTTCTCTTGTAGAACTTAGTGCCTGGTGACAGAGGTCCCAAAGGAGCAAAAGGTCACAGAGGTCCTGAAGGACCCCCAGTAAGTATCAACGTTTTGTGGAAGAGTTTGCACTGGAAAACACTTCTTATTGAAATAGACAGAGCTTCTAGGAGTTCTGACTACTGAGAATTTTCTGATTAGATTCTTTACACACGCTGACTGTAGCACGCAAGCCTGGTTGAAAGAGGTTGTTGTCATGGGCATCAACTGCTAAAGCTTTGCCCAGTTATGCAGCTCTGTGAAATCCAAAGTAGACACTTTAGGCATGTCCGTAGTATGCCAGATGGCACAAGAGAGCACCACTGCAAAACATGCCACACCCATTTGCTCCTACTCAACACATGGCATATGCCAAAAATGTTGTCATGTAGCTGCTTTCTGGTACCCACACAGGGGATGCCAGCACACCTCTAACAGTGACCACATGACATTTTTTGGCATACATAACAGAAGTGAGTGGGCAGTAACATTCTCTAGTGCCATGCGATGTAGTGTAGACATGCTGAATTGGAGCCAAGCAAAACTCAGAATTTCACCCTATGGGCAGTTCTGCTATGTTGACATCTGCTTCCATCACAAATCAAGAGAAAAAGCTGACACAGCAGATTTTATATTTTGTTTGACACAATATTCTGTTTTATCTGAAAAGGTAGAAAATTTTTATTTCAAAATTTTTTATCAAAACAAAGCTTGCCAGCCCTCTCAGGACCATAAGTTTCATGTCAAGTCAGTACACCAAGAGACAGTACTCCAACTTTAGCACATGGCCATTTGGGGACCAGATGTTGTTATTCTCCTCCTTGGGCATCTCAGTAGAACTACAGAGCCTTCTTGCTGCTCTCTTGGTTCACCAAAATAGTTAACGCTTGTTAGTTTTCTTGTGGTAATAGCATATTTTGTCAGTGAAGATGTCCTGCTCAGTGGCCTATCTTTGGGGCCATTTAAGGAGTGGAAGTGACAGACTCTGAAGAAAGGCCAGGAGTCCTATCTAGCCAGGAGCCAGCTGCAATAGCAGGAAAGCAGCATGTGAGAGAGGAAGAACACTCTTGGATCAGCCAAAAGTGAAGAGGATATTTGCCTTCTTATCCAGTGTAACTCTACCGGTCTTAATCACACTTTCCTGGCATCCTCTCAGATTAAACTCTTGTCAATTGAACTAGTACACAGAAGTTGGGCGGGGGGGGGGCTTCCCTGGCAAATAGTTTGAATGGTGCCTCCCCCACCCTGCCCAGGTAGAGTGTTTTATGAGACTGCTTCCAATAATGTACCTTATAACTGTCCCCAGCCCTTTCCCACACACAGCTCCATGACGTGCGCAGAAGACAGATGTACCTGCTTGAAGTAGAGCCTCATGAGCTGAAACCCTAGCCTAGAGGGAAAACTACTTTTCCAGACTCTGCTTTCTGTTACTTAACAGATAGTCCAAAGATAACTGCAAATGGCACCGGTTCCTCTCTTAATCTTCCTTTTACTGTTTTCCTTTGACAGGGACCTCCTGGACCCGGGGGGCCTCCAGGGCCAGATGTGAGTGAAAGAGATTTTGTACACTTTCTTTTTAATTTCCCCCATCTGTTTTCAACTGCCCTTGGCTAAAGCACTTCAGAAAATGTATTCCTGTAGGACAGCAGCAAACAGAAAGAAGTTCCCAGGAGGGTTTACATAAACTCTAGACACCTTCAGGAGGCGAAGCCTAGTGATGTCTTCTGGATCACTGTCCCAATCCAAGTTCCCTGACAAAATGAAGGAAACAAATCCACTCTGAACTGGTGGAACTGGAAACCCATTTGTTCAGATAGGGTTATGGGCTTGTGTTTCATCTCCTGATAAAGGCAGAGCAAATGCAAAATTTTGCATTTACCATGAATGTCATGGAATCTGCCTGCACAGGGGAATTGACTCTGATTTTTCAGAGATTATTGATGACTTCATACACTGATAAGCTTGCAGTATGTGCTGTGATCAAGGCACAATTTCCAGTCCCGTAATTACTGGATACAAGAACAAATGACCACCCGTGCCTAGTGCTCCTGCATGTAAAGCAAGATGGAAGCTGCCATGGATGGCCATAGCAACAGGTTTTACCAGTTTTCAGCAGAGTACTGGCTCTCACCTGCTGTGGGCTCAGTACTATTCTTTGTGACATTTGTATTCAAATCTAATCCCCATTTCCTGCTTTCCTAGGGTTGAACTTTGAGAAAACAATGCCCAACTCTGGAGACACCGATGCTTACTGGATAGCAATCCCCCTCTTGTTAGTCCTAGGGAATGAGGAAGTCTTTTCTTGGCCATTCAACTTTTTTTCCTTTGTTTTTAGGAATGTGAAATTTTAGACATCATAATGAAAATGTGCTGTGAGTATGTGTTCCTTTGCTCTATGCTAGTCAAACAGAGGCAGTTTGTTAAACTAGTTAGCACATACAGCCTAGCCACCCAAAAGACTGAGCTAGAAGTATCCTTTGGGTTACGCAATAAAAGCCCTTTTGAAAACTTGTGACACTACAGAAAGAGCCTGGTTTTGCTGGGTCTGGAAAAGGAAATGAGAGAATTTTTTTTTAATATTTTGGTATTAAATTTTTCACAGACAAAGGCCTGCCATTCTTCTACAATACGACTCCTAGGGCATGTCCAGATGTACATGGACGTTTGGTTCCCTGGGGATAACTAGTGGTGGTATACCTTGCGCCACCACTTCTTGTCCCCAGGGAACGCCTGTGTCACATGCACTTTGGCACCTGGTAAGTTGCCTGGGGTGGCATAGGGACAGCTGGGGACAACACTGTGCTGGCCCCAGCAGCCTTACCTGTGGTTCTGGGGGCTTTCTGGACCTGCAACCATGGTGATCCTGCCGGGCACAACCTGGCCACCAGCTGCAATGCGGCTCTGAGCGGCCCAGCTCTGCTTTTTAGCAGCACATGCTGCCCAAGTGTGCACTGCTTCAGGGTTTTTTTCTGATTTTTTTTTTTTTTTTTTTTTTTTTTTGACCCCTGGATATCCAGGGGTCAAAAAAAAAACATGGGAAAAAAATCAGATCAGCGCATGCTTGGGTGGCATGCCCTTACAGCGCAGAGAACTCTGAACTGTGTGGTATGGCCACTGGAAATGTGTTTGTAGCACCACATACCGCGTGACTGCACTCATCTGGACGCACCCCTAGAGCAGAAGCTGGCTGCTTTGCTTGGCTCTGTGTAGGTGGACCAAACTCTCTGGCTCGGGAAAAGTTGTTCAGTGCTCTAAGCCTGAGTGCGAGAAGAGTCCTATTGCATTGTGACAAACAGACAGTCATGATGCCCTTAGGCCCATGCCAGCATGCTGCAGAGAACAGCTCTGTGCTAGCGTCAGATCAACTATATTGAAATAGCACTTGAGGCGGTAAGGCATCCTAATTTTCATGCACTTTCTTCTCTTGGGATGGAAGGAAATATTACTTGCTAGTGGTAAATCATTTTCTCATTAAATGAGTCATCTAAAGTAACTGGAAGTCCCTGCTGTAGCCTATTTTCAACCCACAATGAAATGTAGAACTGCTAGTCACTGCCAGTGGTTCAGAGGCACAGAACTAGGCGTGGTTCCCATCCAGTATGCCATCTGATTGAGGCATTGCAGCTCAGCTTTGCAGGATCTAAAACTGCAGCTGGCAAAGCAGCTGTAAGCCAAGCTCTGGACCCCAGCTTTCAGAACTTAATTTTAATATCACACATGCAAAGGCTGGGGAATGAACATGCTTAATTGCTGCAGTTGCACGCACAAATCATGAATTTGCATTTGCACCTCCCAGTTAGACATACATAAATTCCAGAATTGCATATGCATACCGGATTTGTTAACTCATGGTAATTGTACAGTCAATTACATGCACAGCTGGTCATGCAGTTTTTAATTGTACAATTTTTCAGCTGACTTTTGAAAATCAAGCCCTAAATATTTTTCACTGCAAAAAGGATTTTAACATCTGGAACAAGTTATCCAGAGAGGTGGTGGAATCTCAGTCCTTGGAGGTTTTTAAGACCCAGCTAGACAAAGCCTTGGATGATGACATAGTTGGGGACAGTCCTCCTTTGAACAAAAGGACTAGATGACCTCCTAAGGTCCCTTCCAACCCTAATTTTCTATGATCTCTATGTTAACAGCCAGTGTAATTTTGTATACTTGTGACTGAGGAAAGGTAATGCTGCTTTCCATGCATATGGTGCTAAAGAATCGTGGTCAGCAGACATTAATGAATTGCCAGGGGAGTCACAGTATTTGGGGAGCTGAAACTGGTCTTTGCCATGTAATTCACTTAACCTTTCTGGGTTAATCCTATATTTATATTTAAAAAGTCATAAATCAACATGTCTAAGAATAGAATGTGGCTACATATATTGTTTCAAACCTCCTACCACCTCATGCGCACTAAGCTGCAGAATGTGATAAAGAGATCATATTTAGAAAAGGTTTCAGTGCATTCTAACAATATATTATTGTTTTGTTAGAACTAGCATTTCCCAACTTGTGTTCAGCCCAAAGAAGTACACCATCTCTTCCAAAATGTCTTCCCTTTAGAAAATGATTGCCCAGTCCACTGAGCTGCAGACACATGTTTGGATACTCCCTGGGAGATATTTTGCTGTGCTACTATGTCACGTAATATATGCTCCATACATACATGAGAGAGCCTCTCAACCTATACGTTATAACCCATTTTGTCTGGCTCCTTCATGAGACTGCACTGAGGAAAGATACTGAACATCCAGGGTCTGAACCTTGGAGCCCTTTTTAAATATATCAAACGTGAGATATTTCTCCTTGAAGGAGAAATGCTTCAACTGTGCAAATCCCTCATGCTGTGATACTGTACTACAGACAGTCTGAATTATTGTGGGAGAAAACATGCAGTATGTTATGTTTAAACATCCTCTCTCTTTCTTTCCTTTCTCCTCCAGCTTGCTGTGGTAAGTGTCATTTTACAAATGTATTAAGAAGGTTTTGCTAGTTCTTTTTCTTGTTTTCAACCCACCTTCCTTCCTGTACCCACAATCACTAGCTAGGCAATGAAATCTTGTAGTATGGAATGAGCTGTGAGAACACAGAAAAAAAAGAACCAAGGATGAACTGAATTGGGAAAAGCCTGGGTGGGACGACGACAGTATTTGGAAGGCTTCAAGGCCTTGCACATATATTTGCTGGCTGGAGGAAAATAACCATCCAACTGACCCATGCCAACAATGCTTTAGGAAATCATTCCCCACCCTTTCTGTACTTGCAAGTGAATCAAGTACTGTACATGTTTTAAATCCAGAGCTACCTCCAACTCCCAAACCCTGCAGGGAGGGGAGAGTTGCAATTTAACTTCCCATAAAGTCTTGATGGACTGGGTAAGAATCCAAAGGCATTGGGGTACTGCCCAGGGAGAACTGAGCTGCTTCATCAAACCCAGATGGCACAACCATTTTCTAGCTGAGTTGGCTTATTAACTTATGCTTGCAGCATACCAACCTTACTTTTGTCTCTTTTGGAAAGAAATGAGGAGCCTTTAGATGAGATTCTTTTTAAACCTGATTAGAGGAGTTTTGTAGACCCTTGTCCTTTTTTAAAATGCTACGTCCATTTTACATAATGTGTAAAGCACAGAAGGGTCAGAACAGGCTTTTGAGTAATCAGTAGGAAAAACAGCTAAATAAATCTCCAAATATATGTTCAGTGATTTCAGTGCTTTCTTTTGTGTTGCATCTTCTGTAGCAGCAAGACAAACACATCCTTCTGGATGCAGCAGAGTCCTCTGCTTGCTTGTGTAATCTATACTGAAAAGTATTATGCTATACTAAAATGGCTAAGGCATATAAAACTAACCCCTCTCACCTTGTTCCTTGCTGCAGAGTGCACATGCGGCCCTATCGATCTTCTTTTCGTATTGGACAGTTCAGAGAGTATCGGCCTGCAAAACTTCCAGATTGCCAAGGATTTCATCATTAGAGTCATTGACAGGCTGAGTAAAGATGAACGTGTAAAGGTGAGCTTTTTGCATGCCACCAATGTGTACTGTGTCCAGAATGGGAAGTCCTTGGCTGTACAGGTAGGGCTGGCCAGCTGACAATCATTCTACTTTTTAGAAAATGTTGGGGGTCATGACCATTGTTTTCATTCTCTGCAGGTTCAGAGACAAGGCCTTTGAAATAATGGGGGAAGGGGGGAGAGAAGAGGCAGAGAGAGAGAGAGACCCATGCCAGAGGGATTCCAATATTAGACTGTATATAGACCCCACCTAGGATGTGAGAGACCCAAGTATGAGCTCTCATTCTGCCTGGTTTGAAACACAGGCTGGAACCAAGTCCTAGATGAGCATGCGAGCCACTAGGCAATAGAATCATTCTGCACTTCTCTCACTTTTTGGAGCTATTCAACTATGTGCCAGTAATTAAATATTCAGACTTGCAACTAAATATGACCAGAGACAGATGATCACTCTATTGCTTATGGATTAGGGGACTTGTCTGGAAAATGCAGGTTCATATCTCTGCTCTAAGTCAGGGAACCCCATTACAAGGCCTGTGTCTAGCACAATAGGTGAGTGCCCAAGCCACTGAGATGTTAGCTATTCTGGAAATGCCATTATAGGCCTAAGAATATATTATAAGAACTGGTATGTTTCCCAGAAGCACTTAATCTTTGACAGAAAATGAGTTTCTCTGAAAATGTCTTAGCTGCTGCAGCACCCCTGGCAATGTAATCCAAATCCTATCCAAAGTTGCTCTAAGGTATGACAAGGGCAGACTAAAATTAGGGGAAGCACAGAGGTGGTTTAAAGATACTTTTCCCTACCTTCATCTCTTACTTGCACTGAGCCCAGCTTGGCCAAAATGGAGGAGGATTGGAAGGGATTACCCCTGAATGCTAACAGAAGTATAGACCTGGAACTACAGAAACAAGCCCTCTATGCTCCCAGAAGGGTATGAGCCTGCTTGTGAGACTCTTCTTCCGTTCATGCTCATTCAGTGACAAACTCTAGGACTTTGTAAGCAGATCTAGGCATCACAGGCACAAAATGAGTTACAGGTTGGATTTTTTCTGGACTCCTCAGGGTCCCATGCCAGCCCCAGGGGATATGTTGCCTTCTTACTAACATTTGGCTCAAGAACTTCCATTTTGTTTCCAACCATTGTTCAACAGTTTGAGGCTGGGGAGTCACAGGTGGGCGTTGTGCAGTACAGCCATGACAACACCCAGGAGCTGGTGAAAATGGGTGATGACAACATTGGAAACATCGGAGCCTTGAAGCAGTAAGTCTGAGTAGCTGCATGTCCATCAGAGGTCAGCTATGTGCCCTATTTGAGTGGTTATGTATCTGCATATAATGCTGCTTGTGCCTCTGGATTGATGAGTTCTGACAGTGTAGAGACTGCTGAGCACTCTAAGAGTGCATATCGATTAGGGCTGTGCGAAATTTCACTGGCCGTTTTGTTTTGACACTGCTTCGACTCATTTCGAGGTTGAAACCACAAAATCAAAACAAAACAAAGGTCGTCGAAATAGCCTCGAAACAAAACAAGGCTAGTCAAAACATTTTGAAAGTCGAAACGTTTCAACCATAGCCCTGGGGATGGGAAGTCAGTCCAGCTGGGCTGCCGCCCCATCCCCAGCAAAATGTCAAAACGGAAAGGAACAGCTGTTTCGAGTCAAAATGAAATTCGAAATGGAACGCTGTTCCCTCGAACCATCAAAACTGAAGACAAAACAGCGCCGTTTTGCACGGCCCTTATATCAATGACTCACAAATTGCATCTTATTGTTTGCACATTGCAGCCATTGCCCAAGATTGGTACATAAGGGAGGCACAACCCCCACAGAAGATTCCAGAGATTAACATGTAATCTTACAGGCCAGCAGGGCATGATTCGGGTTGACCCCTGTGTCACCTTATGAAAAGAAGCACTGTGGGTTCCCATACTCATCAGCTCATATCTTTGCTAGGCCTCGTGTGGTAAAACAAGTGTCTTTATCTTGATTTGGGAAGCAATCTGGCATTGTTTCCTTTCATTTTCACTCTCATGGAGGCCTAGTCATGTTTCATTTATGAAGGGCCACATCACACAGGACACTTAGAAGGTTGGAGACTCTGGTGCAAACCCTGGGTTGGAACCAAAAACTTGACGATTGTCAGTTCCAGCCTCTGCGCTGCACCAGATGTTTGAACCAGCTCTCGTGCATGCTGGGGGTGGGACTGAAAATCAGCGGATTGTCAGTCTCAGTCCCAGCACCACACCAAAACCAATTCAAGATGCTGGTGAGGTGTGAGGGATGGGATTAACAATCAGCCATGTAGTCTGGGCATCAGAGGGCATCTCACCATGTCATATTCCTTTGAAACATCCTTGATTGCCAGTCGCAGTGCAATCACTCATATGATACTGGTTTGGTGGCTTTCACCAAACTAGCTGAATTCATGGAGAGTCTTGAGTTCCAGCTTGCAAAGATGCCCTGCCTGCTAGATACCTTCCCCACTCGCCTCACTTGGATGTCTTCCACAGCATAGTTAGCTTGAAAGTGTCAGTAGGTGCACTTGACTTACTCTTACTGGAGGCACTCATGGAATTCAGATGGGTGGGAGGTGACAGCAACCAACAGCCAAACTACGTTTTTGGTAGGAAGCCAGTAGAGGTGCCAAGAGCTGCAGGATCTTTCCAGACTCTTCTTGGGGGATATTGGATGGGATTTGCCCCCTCAAACCTCAGAGTGCCAGGTTCAATCCAGAGAGCTAAGGTGCTCCTCAGACTGTCTCCATGCAAGGCACTGGGCCTCTACACCAGCCACATGCTCACCTGCTGCTCCCCCAAACTCTGACTGCCCCTGAGAACTCCTTAAAAGGGGTAAGGGGCATAGCATGAAGGGTATCTACAAGGCAACAAGTGCAGCCTCCATTATATTGGCATCCCTGTGGAATCCCCACGGTGCAAGGAACATATAGATGCCCAGGCCCATCTTTGTGGGGTATAACTCTGAAGCAGCAGAGGAAAGGATTGCAGAAACTGCTCTGCTACACAAACCAGCAGGGCATAATCACATACGTTCCTGTGCTCTGCATGTTCCTTCTGCCCTGCACTCTATAGAGCTCCTCTCTGGAAAGCAGCAGCAACAGGCTGCCCTATGGTGATACACACCAGGCCAGTTATGCTACTGTGATTGTAACAGTAGGCTCATACCTCTGTCCCCAGTGAGCCAGAGGAGATGGGGACAGGCTCTTCCAAAGTACAAGATTGCCAGTGGGTGGCATATTATTTCCTTTGAGTGGGCATAGTCCCCATCTATTGCATATATCTGCACTGCTCACTGCAGCCCCATTTAGCAGCATATCCAGTCAGAAAGAGGGTTCTCTTTGACAGCTTGTCCGAGTCTCGAGTGGCAGCCATGCCCATAGATACTCACCTGTTGTGTGATACTAAGTACTGTATGTGATACAGTATCACTGAATACACCAGCATGCATTTGCCACAGCTACTCTACCATTGTACATGTTATTTGTTATGCCAGTAGAAGCTAAGCCTGTAACTCATGCCAGTAGAAGCTCCTGCAACTTAACTAATCGGGTACCTGAATTTGAACCAGTTGTGGAAGCAGGATTCAAGCTGTATGGGTCCCTGGCATGTGCATGCATGTAATGCCCAAGTCCCTGAGGTGGCTTTCACCCACAAAATTAACTGAGAGTGGCTCTCAGATTTTCTGGCAAACTGAGCCAGAACAATCCTTGTTCTCTGTGAAGAGGATTCTTTCTTTGTTGATGATATGGCCAGGAAGTAACTCTTCCTATCCCACACTACAAATGTTTCAGCCACAGCACTCGCTCAAGCCATGAAGACATTTGACTTCTATGACATTTGCAGCTGAGGACCATCTGGGAACTGGGGCCATTCAGTTTGAGCCTTATTTGCTGTTGTGCTTGCAGAGCTGTGAAGAACCTGAGGTGGATAGCTGGTGGGACCTACACCGGAGAAGCCCTGCAGTTCACCAAGGATAACCTGCTGTCACGGTTTACCACAGACAAGAGGGTTGCCATCGTCATCACAGATGGCCGGTCAGACACCCTGCGTGACACCGCCTCACTCTCCTCGCTCTGTGATGTCACCCAGGTAATGGGAAAGAGGACTGTCTGGGCCTGGACCTAGGCAGCCCTTTTTGCCTTATCAGTGAGGAAACGTGACGTGTGAGAGATTCCACAGTGCACGGGGGCAGGCTGGTTCTGAGCAGTAGCAACAGTCTGGCCCGAGGCAGGGTGAGCTTTCCCCCACATGCATGTACACGTACATCCAAAGAGCATGAGGAGCTGGTGTCGGTATTACTGGGGAGCAGTTGTTCATTAATGAGAGACTGTGGCTTCAGGCCTACACACGATCTCCATCTTCTGATTCTGCCTTTCTTCTTTTCCCTCCATACATGTCATCTTAGACCAAAACATTTTCAAGTCAGGGGCTGCATCTGTTTTCATAAAGCACCTAGCACCATATAAGCCCAGTTCTCATCTGCACTCTTTAGGCACTACTAGGATCTGAATAAATAACCAGGCATAACCAACAGGTTGGAATACCACAATAAGTTACTCTTATCTTGCAGGTGGTTTCTCTTGGGATTGGCGATATTTTCCGCACGGCCCCTAACTCTGAGCAGTTAGGGGTAATTTCTTGTCAAGGCACATCCCAGAAACCAGGACTATCTGTTCAAAGAGACAACTATGCTGAACTGTTAGAAGACAGTTTCCTGCAAAACATTACTGCACATGTCTGTAAAGGTAGGTTACCTCTTGTCTTTCTGGGGACAGTTGAAGTCAGCTAAGCTTTGGCTCTGGGCTGGTGCCTCAGAACTGGGAGCGCAGCAGGGGCAACAAGAAACATGAGCCAGGAGAGTGGCTGACCTAGCCTGACTGATGATTTGGCATGGGAGTGGCCCTGATGGCATCCCAGATGATTATGTTCTCAGTTAGTACCATAATGTCAGACATGGTGCGCTCTAAAGTCAGGATAAAAGTTCAGCCCTGATTTGAATGAATGAAGGGATTCTACCATTTCCCTTGCATTGCTGTAAGGACCAAGCCCACCCTGTGATATGGAGCCCACCTTGTGGAGGAGAAAGGAGAGAGTTGGTTTCCCACAGCCAGGGCAGGACAAGCTAGGTTGGCTGCCCCAATCTAAGTTTCAGGAACGAAGTCTACTGACAATGTCTGTTCGTACATCATAGCCCTACAGGTGTGTGTTCAGACCTCATCGTTGGATGGCATGGACAATGCCTGGAATGCAGTCCCATTCCTTTTGGAACAAAAGGAGATGTACATGGCAGCATGGTACTCCTCCTAGGCCATGCCAAAGCCATCCTGGCTTTGCTGCCTGTGAAGCTTACTTATTGCCGCCTAGAAATAACGTCAGAAGCAGTAAAGCCAGGAGACATCTGAAAAAAGGTGTGTGTGTGTGTGTGTGTGTTGGAAGGGGAAGGGTGCCAGTCAGTAGAAGCCTACTTTTTCTACTGACTGGCACCCTTCCCCACCACACACACACCTTTTTTCAGATATCTCCATTTTTTAAAAGGGTGACATTTGAGCAGATGAACTGAGGCATGTAATACTGGTATTCAGAGATATACCTTGAGTCATTCAATGGTACAGCAACATGGGATTGTGCAATAAGACCTGGTTAAAGGTGCTGGCATTCCACAATGACAGCACTACTGTGTTTATTGGTCACCAAAGGGCAGCAGGAAGTATCACATATCTGTTTTAGTGATAAATGCCCAGTAGCACCATTTTGAATTGTTTTTTATGATCTGGCTCCCTGCCTTTTGCTCTTGGGGTACCACCAACAAGCCATCTGCATCATATCCAGCAAGGTAGACCAAGCTAAGACATTTTCTGAGTGAGTGATAGCATTTAATATGATGTGTTTTGCTCCATTTCTTTTACAGAAAAGAAATGTCCAGACTACACCTGCCCAAGTGAGTATTTACTGTGAATGAAATGCATCAGAGGCAGGTGGGCAGGTTGGATTGCAGAGGTGGGGGAGTAATGTTACCTCTGCTGGAATCCAGGGAATCTGAGAGAGTGTTTCTGAAGAGAAAGAACCACCCAATAGGACCAGCATGGATACAAATCCTGAGTCTCAGACTAATTAATAGGTTTGCTGGGCTCTAATATTGAATAGTACTGAACAGTGTTGTGGTACTGGACAGAAGCAACCAAGTTTAGAATGACAGCAGCAATGGGAGAACTTCAATATGATGCATACATAGTAGCCAATGAACATAAGAGGGCCAGAATAAGGCAAGTCAGAACAGGTTGCCTACAGCATAGCTACAGACCATTGGCTGGTCACTTTCTAGTGATGCAGACAAGTTGGTTCAAATAAGTAATTATATTTCAACGCTAAATCACAGTGATCAAAGCAACATTAACTTCATAATTCTTTGAAGAGGGAAAGGCACATAAATTTAGCACACCAACAGTAAACTTTAGAAATGGACATTAAAAAAAACCTGTGGAATTTTGTCAAAATCAGCCAGAAGTCAAAATTTAGGCAGATAGCATTCTTAAGCCAACTATGAAGTATAATTGAAACAAATAAAACACAGTCTTAGAAAGCGTACACATCTTTAGCTCAAAAGACAGCCCATAGTCAAGGAAATCAACCTGGTGTGTTAAATTATAAGGG
This sequence comes from Gavialis gangeticus, assembly GCF_001723915.1. Taxonomy (NCBI): domain Eukaryota; kingdom Metazoa; phylum Chordata; order Crocodylia; family Gavialidae; genus Gavialis; species Gavialis gangeticus. The sequence continues at coordinate 83,966,737 of NW_017729031.1, forward strand.
CTAATAGATTTTTCAGGCCAAAAAAATGTCCAGGAGTCCAGTCTTCCAGGGAGCATGGAGAGGTAAAAGGACAAGATCAACTATGAAAGGAGGCTTACAGAGAACTGTAAAATAATCAGAGAATAAATTTCTTAGGACATTCAGAAACAGGAAGCCTGAGAGGTAACTGCTGCATGCACTGGGCTGTGGTGGGGAGAAGGATCATCTGAGGAGAGTAAGTAACAATGGACTTTTCTCTGCACAGTCACTTTTGCAGGATCAGCTGATATCACACTCCTGGTGGATGGCTCCACCAGTGTCGGGAGTAGGAACTTTGAGATCTCCAAGTCATTTGTGAAGCGGCTGGCAGAGAGGTTCCTGTCGGCAAAAAAGGGTTTGGGTGACTCAGTGCGCGTCTCAGTTGTTCAGTACAGTGGTAAAGGACAGCAGAAAAATGAGGTGGAGTTCTCACAGAACTACACAGTGATTGCCGATGCAGTTGATAAAATGCAGTACATGAATGACGCCACCGATGTCAATGCAGCCATCAGGTATGTCACTAATGTGTATCGGCAGACTTCCCCGTCTGGTGTCAAGAAGAGCGTCCTGATCTTCTCGGATGGTAACTCCCAAGGGATCAAAGAAACAGACATAGAGAAGGCAGTGCAAGATGCTCTGAATCAAGGCCTTGAGATCTATGTGCTAGCGGTGGGCAACCAAGTCAATGAGCCAAACATCCGCGCCCTTGTCACTGGGAAGAGCAGAGTTTATGAGGTGACCTATGGGGAGCGCCATCTCTTCAGACTGCCTGACTACCATTCCCTGCTGCGTGGTGTCTTCTACCAAACAGTCTCCAGGAAGATAGCTGTTGACTGAATTGCAGAATGGCCCTCCACCGGTCTGAAAGTGTCAGGCTACATATGCTTTGTTTCTCTTAAGAATGAAAAAGTTAGCAATACTCTTGATCAACCTGATGAACTTGTGTTTCCAGGAAAAGCCATAATACCAGGGTCTGTCTGTGCACTACCCCTTTTCCCTTGCTTTGGAGCTTTAATTTTATCCCTTGTATGTTCATCCCCCTGGATACGGAAGTTCCCACCCACCTTGCAGCTTCCTCCCTCCACCACCCACAGCAGACACGCATAGGGTTCATCCCAGCTACGAGCCTCAGAACATATACTGTTCTTGCATTTCTCTGTTTTTAGGTGCAAATTAGACTGATAAGACTAATACCACTATGAATTTACCTGACTTCACAAGGTTGATCGACCTTTTGCTCTATATTATTAAATTTTTTCTTCTCCAAATTAAAGCTGATCAGGTCATAATGTTTTTAACCCAACATCATGTTGAGAGTGAAACTTTCCAAAGCAAGCCACCATGTCTTTGGTAAGCATTGTGCAGGAGGGAAGAGGAAGGGGATTTTTGTCACAACTAGGAGGTTTGCTTCACATCTCCAACTGGTGCAGGGAAGAAGGACCTTCAAAACTGCCCTCAGCAGCTGGGTGCCAGAGTCAGATGGAAAGAGTAAATGGCTTCCAGTGCCATGGGATTCAGTACAGTGTGGCCCATCCATATTTCCCAGGGCAGGAATGGAGGTAATGGAGTGTGTTTTGGCACTGGCTGGGCTTCCATCTACCCCTTTGGAACTGGGTGGATAGAAATCCAATTAAATTGGCCCCACCACATTTGAACAAAAACTGGAGAATAACAATAGGGGACAATAGTGAAGAAACATCTTAAAGACACTTCTTCTGACTTCTCATTTACACAACAAAAAAGTGACGCCACAAATGATCTGGTGATGTGGGTTATTTTCAAAATTATTCTTCAGAAAATCTGTCAAGGCCCATTTAACAGGACTTTCAGAAGTGCTTAGGCACTTACCTCTTAACCCTAGAGAAGAAGCGGAGAGATGCTTAACTCTATAAGAGCTGGCTTCCATTGAACTCTGTAGGCACCTAAGAGCCTAGACTTTTTTTAAAAGTCCCACTCATTACAGTATATACTGATTTAAAGCCTAATCCAGGGACCACTGAAGTCTATGGAGAGATCCATTTTATCTGTAGGGGGCTTTGGATCAGGCTCTAAGATATACTAGCAGGCAAAGGTGCTATCCCTACCAGGGTGATGTCTGCCCTTTATGTTTACACAGTAATTTCTAAGACCATGCTGAAGATATGGTGAGGTTTCATTCAGTGTTTCCAATGGTGCTCTTGCTATGAAATTATGTGCTTCTAAAAGAAATGGCATTGATTACATGACATCAGTGTTGCTATTCATTTTACTTTGTAATCAAGATCCATTTTACCAGCTAGTTTTATTTTATGCCTGTGTTTTACTGAAATGTGTTCACTTCAAAAGTTTGTCCAAATAAATTGTTTTCCACAGCCCTGCTGGAAAATTGTCTGTGTCTAAGTTTAACACCAGGGCTAGGGACAGAAGTTCCACATAAACTGGTTTAAGTGATCAGAAACTGGTTTAAACTTGTAACAGAACAGAAGCTCAGTGCACATAAACCAGTTTAAAGATGGCTGAAATTGGTTTAAGATAAACCTGGTTGAATATAGTATCAGACTTAACCAATTTTGGGTCAAACTGGTTTAAGAAACTTTTATCCCAGACCCCTTCATGGTTCAAGTTTAATCATAGGCCCCCAGCGTGCTTTGCAGGCCTAGGCTGGGCTGTCTGCTCCAGCGAGCAGGGATGGACCTGCGCCTCTGCTTGGGCAGTGAGGACTGGCTGGGGGGGCAAGCCCAGCTGCAGATGCAGCTTAGTCTGTGGGGGTGAACTGCCCTCCCCCTCCCCCTCCCCCTGAAAACCCCGGCTTAGGTCTGGGCCAGGGAGGGGGGTAAATACCCCTTCACCTGCTCTAATTTAATGCTGGCTGCAACTGTGAACTGCGAGTCCCAGAGGTACCTGGAAGTAGGAGGAGTAAGTGATGAGCAGCCCTGAAGAGTCCTGTAGCTGTAATTCTGGACTGCAAATCCCAGAGACCTCAGGGGCAGCAGGAAGAGGAAGTGAACACACAGCCAGAGAGCCATGCTCTAGCACCCTCCTGCCCCCACAGTTTCTGGCCTGAGCCATTGCAGGCATGTAGCTGCATTTCCTGAATCAAAGGTAAATGTCTGTTCACTTCTCTTTCAATTTAATCTGTGCAGTTTAAACTAACCTACAAAGACTGAATTGATTCAGCCTTGCCTTTTTGACTGTCTGTACTTAGCCCAGGAGATGGGCAAGCCCAGCAGTTTCAGAACTTGTGCTAAGAGTTGCTCAGTGGAAAATGTGGCTAACTCACAAACATCCTTTGGGATCTTGTGAGACCTAGGATTATCTGTAGATATGCACAGGAACTTTCAACATGAACTTTCTATATGAATAACAGAGAAAGGAACCATTGCTTATCATTCATGAAATGGGCACTGATTAATTTCCTAGATTTAGAAATTCAACAAATTGTGTATTTGAGAGATATATTGGTCCATATATTTATTATTGTACACACTCACTGATGTTAAAAGATTATGACATATTCAACATCTAGCACTCAGGTTAGGATCTGCCAGAATTCAGGTGGCTTGTACAACTTTAATTTGGCCTCCTTGTGATGGGGCCCCTGCCCCATTACTGAGATGGGGGAGCAAGCCCCTGTAAACAGAGTTGATGGTGGAAGGGACCTAAATAAGTACTCACCACGGAGGTAGTGGTGGCAGCAACATCAGGGACTAGAATCTTGCACAGGAGCACTACAGAGTCCAGCAGCATTAAGTCATCCTGAGGCTGAGCCAGCAAGCTGAATCAGGAAACGCCTGCAGCAGTTCAGGGAGGCACGGGGCAGGTGCAGGGAGATACATAAAAACAGGCCCTGGGCCAAGAGGGCTTGGCTGGCCCCAGAGGCTGAAGGAGAAGGAGCCCTGCAGTAAGTTGCTTGCTGAGGAAAGCCTAATAAAGACCCTGCTAGTCTGGATAGAGGCCAGTGATGAGCTGATGGCTGGCAGGGAACGAAACTGGCAGGGAGTATGGATGGGGGATTTTGGATAGCCAGTGCACTAGAGTATTAAGTTATAGCTGGTGAGCTGTTTTGGTTTGTGTTACCTGGTGGTTTGTAGAAGGGACTAAAGGATGGTTTGCTGATCCCATTAGTGCCTGAGGGACATGTTACTTCCTTGAGCCCCAACAGGGGTCAAGCTCAAAGCAGAGCTTGTGGGGCCAGGGGGCCCAAAGCCCAGAGCAAGACAAAGCTGGGGACCAGGGGGCTCAGCACCCAGGAAGGGCAGAGACAGGGGCCCAGCAAAAGCAGACTCAGTGGCCAGAGGGTCTTTAATTATATGATCCCCTGCTGTTTTTTCTACAGGACCCTGTTTCATTCGGTGCACAGATAGATGGTACTCACTAAATTAGCAGACATTCAATACTTTCTCCTCCCTCCTCACTGGCTAGAGACAGATATTCAAGAAGCCTGAATAATCTTTGATTAGTCTAACCTGCAAAACTTAAACCAATTTGGAGGTGACTGGACATTCCCTTTTCATTCCAGAAATACAAGCACATGCATCAATAGGCACATGCCTGCAGTGGCTCAGGCTAGGCTAGACCAGCCTTCCTTTCCCTTTAACAGGTCTGAGCTGGGGAGGGCATGTGTAGGCAGGATACTGATTAGCCCAGCAGAGAATTGATAACAGTGTTTATCAACCATAACTCAGTGTTTAGCACCCCATTAAGAAAACAACAGAAGGACATTACCAGCTACCTGTTGAAGGTACCTCTGGTCCCTGCCTTTGTCACAGCAGGGACCAGAGCCAGTATGTGGTCTGCTAGCTAATACACAGACACCTTTCAGCAAGGCAGAAGGGAGGGGGGAATTCCTGCTTAGCAGCCTGCATGTCTCTGCTGGAGCTGCAGCTGCAGCCAGGGAGCAGAGGGGAGGAACCAGCCCTGCTGTGGAGCAGAGAGCCCCTCCCAGCCCAGAGAGGATGCTGGGATGCTGGGGGAGTCTGCTTTATCTTAAACCAGCAAGGGGTCTGAGACAGACATTGCATAAACCAGATTAACCCAAATTAGTTAAGTCTGATACTACATTCAACCAGGTTTATCACAAACAGGTTTCAGCCATTTTCAAACTGGTTTATGTGCACTGAACATCTGTTCTGTTACAGGTTTAAACCAGTTTCTGATTACTTAAACCAGTTTATGTGTAATGGCTGGCCCTGGCTGCTATGTCCAGTCTGACCTTGCTCATTTCCTACACTTCAAACCCTGCTTTAAAGATACACATTCATTTCCTCACAGGATTTTCTTCAGTGCGTATTACTATAGAATACTGAGTGGTTCACAAACATAGTTGACTTTATCTTTACAAGATGCCCCTCAAATATTAGGGAAGGGCATTAGACCTTTTTACAAATGGGAATGCAGAGACATAAAGGCCATGTGTCCAGTTAGAACCTGATATCAACAGTCAGGAAACCTGAACAGAGAAGGGGGGAGTAGAAAGGCTAGAACTACATTTCTTTGTCCAATTTTAAAACCTCTAACCTATTCCCTGTTATCTTCAAACAAGCAAGCAAGCAAAATAAATCCCTCCCCCCATTCATGCATCTTGGATGCTAAGACTGCTGTAAAATGTTCCCTTATTAGACCTTCCTTTTCCCACTTCTCCACCTTCAAAGCAAATCCTAGGAAAAGGACACACAAATTGATGCTGGGTCTATCATCTTGATGTAGGTAATGTTGCTGCTACCAGCACTACTGCAGCTCTCATGTTTGAGCCTCTTTGTTGTAGCAATACCCAATGCTAGGTTTGGCTGTAATGGGAAATGAGAGTTCTCAGCATCTCTGGCAATCGGAGCATTTTGATATAGAGACCTAGATGCTAGGCTGGACATCTAACCTCATGCTCAAACTTCATGTTTGAAAAATGTGGCCTGAGTTTGTCTGATATTTTCTCTACCAGAAAATAGTTTCTCTTGTCTAATTGTTTTATGTCTTTTTCCCCCCGAGACAAGTGGCTCTCAAGCTATGCACCCACAAATGCTTTAAAATATAACATAACACTCAGAGGAAAACTTTCGCTAAAGAATTTCTCCAATGGATGCACCATTAATGACTGCAATAATGCTATTAATGTAGGTGTTCATAAGGCATTTCCATTTAGCACAAAGCTAGCACAGTAGTTCATCACACTGAAGTGCAACATTGCCTTCTTGAGTCTTTATCAGAATTTGGCCTTAATAGTTACAAGATGAACTACTGTCACTAGAGTTCAAAGAGCAACTCTGGCAGCGTTTTCAGGTATAGGTAGTAATTACCTATAGGAAATATCTGTTAGACAAAGGGGAAAGATGATGCACTGCCCACTGAGATACTCAACAACTTGCTGGGCAACAGTGAATGCCAGGACACACAAGACCTGTTTCATCTCTTCCTGCCTTAGGAACAAGGGTGATTCTCTTCCATGGCAAATGATGGCCTTGTGGATAGTGGGGAATAGCCTTTTAATAAGGCTTTTGATGCCATTTCCCACAGCAGTTTGGTGGTAGATGGGACAACAGTCCTTGCTAGTTTCATTTATCCCAGCACTGCTGGCCAGTTCAGTCCAGCAGGTTATTTGGTGCTGAGAGAAAGCATGGAAGGGGGCAATGGCCCTACTGTTTGCAACCATTCTTGGACACAGTGGAGGTCCTGTGGAGGCTCTGATAAGGGATGTTCTCAAAGTATGTTACTGCTCACAATGGGCAGCTGCTGCCACTCCCGTGTGATCACAGGCTTGGTCCTCCATCCTCTGATAAAGCATCAGTGTCAAGCCACATGGAGAGACCATGAAGGTGCCTGTACTAGGGAGCTTTCCACTCCAGCTCCTTCAAAGAGCACCGTCTCCAATCCTTTCTGCACAAGGTGAAGCAAGGCAACAGTTCAAGTAATATCCTCCTGGAGATGGTCACCAAGGAGGCTCCTGAGGAGAGGCCGGAGCCATGGAGTTTTTACAGTTCAGGGGACATGGATAGTTCACGTATTAGATAAGCTGCCATAGAGATGAGATTTGCACAGGTAACAACTAGGGGCCAGGCAACAGAATGAACTGCAGTAAAAGTTCACAACCTGTACACTGAGATAAAGTCCCAGGACAGCAGCTAGGCCAGGTTGCAAGGAGCAGCTCTTTAAATCCACGTACTTTCCTGTCCCATTATATTTTCTGCAGTCCAGACAACTGAAGTTTATTTCCTACTAAAATACGATCCCAGGATTCTGACACCCCCTCAGGCCCATGCCCTAAGGGGCCAGGCAGCTTAGACTCACTGTCCTCTATCCCTTATTAAAACCAAATGTTCCCTCCTTTCCTTCTTCAGAATGAACCACAGGCCATGATCTCACATTCACAGACTCTGACCTGTTGATGAGTCATCTTCAGCTGCAAACCAGGACTGGAAGTTGGGGCTTTACCTACATCCTTTCACAGAGTTTGCATCCCTGTGAAGACCTGTTTGGTGCATTACCAAGGCCTCAGCAGAATCTGTCCCCCTTGGAGCCATCTTGATCTCTTCCCCATGAATGGAAGAGCAGCAGTTTCTACAGTATTGCAGGTTCCATAGCCATGGTATCAGCACAAGGACCCTGCCTCCCTGCTCCCTGGCTTCCAACAAGGTCATACAGATGCAGTGGGATTGCCAGGAGGTGTTAGTCCAAGGCACTCAAAAGACAGTTATTACTAGTCAGAGTCTGGTACTCAAGCCATTTAAAGCATGAAACCCCTCATTATAAACACCTCTGGTCCCTCATTTTTACTGACCTCTACCTCAGCCAACCTTCCTCATGCAGAGCAATGCCTGCAATAGCCCAGTTAATTAAACACTCAGCCTGAGACTGATCCATGGCGGCAGGATTGGCAAGGGAGGATTCATGTCCACAGTGTGAAGCCAGTACCTGTGAGGAAGCACTCTCTCATCTGGTAACTCCCACATGTTCGCTGTAACTCTGGCATTACTTTCTCTGAGACTTTCTTCTTACTTACTTTCTTCATAGACTTTTACAGACAGAACTGATTCTACTGACTGCTCTCCTATATAACAAAGGCCTAAGAACACCACCAGCTTGTTACTATATCAAGCCAATAACTTATGTTTGAACAAATAAATCTCTTTTTAGCAAGAGATCCAGTCTCAGTTTGACAAACTAAGGCCCTGCAATTTTCATCTTTGCTACTATGGATTTCCTAAGACCTCTGGCCCATCCACTCAGCCTATAGTGATGGGGAAATGTTTTGGTCAAAAAATATTGACCAGCTGTAATTTTTATGTGCATTTTGTATCTTGTATTTATCCTTGTTCCACTGTCTTACTGTCCTTCTGTAACTTCCAGTCCAGGTAACAGAGGCAGACTGTTGCATCTCTGTTTGAGTGAATTCACAAATGCTGTGCACTTTCTATCTCTCAGTTGCAGATTCTCATACTCCTTGACATTTCACTCTGTATTTTTATTTTTCCAGTGAAAGAAGGTCAAAAACCTTTCTGTCTGTGGGCCCATTTTTTATAAAGCTCAGATGCTGTCCAGATGTTCGGCGGGGGAGTTATGTAAGTTGGACAGAATCTGGACCATATTTCAGCATTTTTCTGAAACGAAACTCTCTTTACTTGAAGAAGCATTGCTCCCAGATCCCAAGTACCCTGTTCCAGGAAAGCAATGGCTGGGTGTCAGTAGTGCTAGCTGGAGAACTGGAGTCTGTCAAAAGGGGGAGAAGGTATCACATTAACCTTTTGGTTATACCTTATGTGAGAAAAGCCAAAAAACTCACAAACGCAACATGGCAAACAGATGCGTTGAAGGAATAAATAAAGGACAGATAGCAAAGTGACATCAAGACAGCCAGTCAGAAAAGCAAATGCAAAACTCATCAACTGGAAAAAAATACCCAATCCAATTGGCATATGTAAATGTTATGGCTCTTCCTGGTTTGAAATTTAATCCCCAAAAGGCTGATGTACCAATCCACAGATGTACCAGTCTGCAGGGCTGATATACCAATCCACTGGGACTTTCTCCCAGTGATGGCCCTGATCTGCTCACCTGTGCAGCGTCAGCTCAGGTCCTTAACTCCTTCGCTGTAGTTGCTTCCTGCCTGGCTTCTGGTTTATTAACTGCTTTGTGTCCTGTGTGTCATTCCTCTGCCAGGTTGTAGCAGACTAGCTGTCCTGGGGAGCAGACTTAGCCCCTGATACCATCAGTCCTCACACTGCTATCTAGTCTCTGGGATGGGGTGTTGCAGTGGTCCAACCCTAATAGGAAGGGGTCTTTCTTGTTCACTTTGCCTTTGCCTCCAGTCTCTACACTAATTCTGCCCTCCCATTGCTTTGTGGGTACCCAGGGAAAGCATCTTATTGAAAATTCCCTCTCGCCACTGAATTGTTTGAATGCTACTGCAATGTCTTGTGCAAACTGAAGATTATGTGCCAGACCTTGCAAATCATACCTCTGTTTCTGGCTCAGAGTTCTTTCCTGAGGGTGTACAGGTTTCTGCTAGGAGTACACAGAATCTGAAGACAGTTGGCTGGCCCTATAATATGCTGGATTTCCTTCACAGCTTTTGATCTGAACATTTCCTTAGTGCCTGCTAGTTTCTTATGGGTGTCCATTGCAAGGGACCTTGGGTCTCAGCTTCAACTTGATCGTATTCAATGCAGCCCAGCAGCTGTGGCTGAGTGGTTTCATAATCCAACACTCCCTGTTCCTTGGCATGTCATCCTCCTACATTGAAGATGTCAGAAGCAAAAGTCTTCTAGACTGGAAGTTTCTCTGTGCTGACATCAGTTTATGGTGGAACGTTGTGGGGCTTGATTGACTTTTATGAGTGACAAAGGCTGTTGGGTGGCTAGATAGCTCATCTATAGCTCAACATATCAGAACCCGGTCTTGACATCAGTAAACACTTTTGCCTTGTAGCACTAAGTAAACATGACCTCCATTGCCAGTAATGGCCAGCAGTACCTTCCAAAGCTCTGTTCAGTGACTTTGGGCCCATGCAGATCCTCACATTACGTAAAGGTACTTCAGCATTACTTGGCTGTGGATCTACTCTGGGCTAGTTTCAAAAGCTGTAAGGATACTTCTTCTCCACAAGGGTTTACGAGCTCCTCTTTCTGCAATTCCAAAACAGACTAATGGAACTTTGTATGATCTCATGTGCTGCATGTCGGGCCTATTTCTAACTTCAGTTTGCCCTTCACATATCTACCTCCAAAAATATGTCCTTCCATTTCCATAGGATGGAGCATGAGACCAAGGAGGCTGTTCTTCCTCCTTTCCCATATTGAAGAAATTCTGCTTTGCTCCTACACTTGAATCCATGGTTTGTATAGTCCTACTTCCTGAAAGGGATGGTACTCCTGTGCCCCATCACTTGGAGTTTACTGAAGTTAAACTGTCTTGATTTGTAAGTTTCTTATCAACAGAGCTTCATTTGCTCACTGGCCTCAGAATAGTTTGATTGTATATCAGCAGCACCTGGTCACATTTCCCCAGTTTGAGAATGCAGTTTATCAGTGTTTTGGGGTTCTACTGGCACTGGCTTAATGATCTATCTACAACCAAATTGCTTGCTGATCCAATAACATAGTTGCAAACATGAGAGCAGAATGGTAGAGAGTCTTCTACAGGCACGTTAGCAGATACAGAAGCTCTCAATGAGCATGTGCTGCACATAGATTCCTCTTCATTGAACATCTCTACATCCCTAATGACCACTTGTCCTGATACTTTTTTTCTCCTATGGTAGCTGCAACACTGAGATATAAGATAGTTTTCCCATCATACCCACTGTATCATTGCCCCATTGGCTGGTCTTTTCTCCTTTCCCCCTTTTATGGGGCTTTTCACACTGGACCAGTCCTTACATCTGTCCTGATTTCTCAATTCCTTAACTTGACTCTGTTCAGTACTGGTGCTTGTCATCGCTTTGAGCTTTCCTTCAACTCCCCTGGAGTTGGAGGAATTCCTCTAGGATTAGACCTGTTTCTTTCAACAGTCTCTTGTGCAAACTGGAGTCATATATCTCCAATTATCTAATTAGAGAATCCTATAAATGTTTCCCAAGTTAGATGCAGATGATGCCAGAGTTCCCATCTCTACAATGTAAGTAGTCATACCTTCTTCAACTCCCTGATTCTGGCTGGGATGAGGAATGGACCACATCCTCTACAATCCCATTCTGTCTGGCGCCAGGAGGGTAGGATGGTGCCATATGGTCTAACTGGATCAGAGAAGCACAAGCTTTTGTAGGGGTCACCTCACTTGGACATCAGTTGTTCAAGTGCTTTAGGCATTATTCCTGGGAACAGTGGGCATGTCTACACAAGATGCTAAATGCACAGTAGAATAATTTTACTGTGCATTAGCACGTCACAGCAAAAGCCATGCTAATGAGCAGTAGGAATAGTCTACTGTGCATTAGCATCACTTAAAAGGCATGTGCTGGCACTACTGTGCAGTAGTGCCAGTTACTATGCATTAAGTTAGTACCTGTTGTTACAGGTACTAAACTTAATGTGCAGTAATTACAGTGCATGTATGCATGTGTAGACATGCCCAGTTTCTCATTTGTTCCTTGTGCTCTCCCTCCTCCCTCTGCAAGGAGATGAGAAAACAAAGGTAAAGCTTTCTTTGTATATTTATTCTCCATAGATGGTTCTGTTGATGGAATCAGCTCTGGCTTCCACAGTTTCCATGTTTGCAGAAAGGATTTTCTGTCCTGAAATTCAGCCTACCTGGTAGCCCATCTCCCCACACTGCTGGTTTGCTCCCTTTAGAAGTGCTGCTTTGGTCGCTTGTTAATCATTCTCTCTTCTTTTATGTGCTTCTCCCAAGACTGACCTCTTTTATGATGTCTTATGAGCTGTGTGCTAGGCAGAGCCGGATTATGACATGCTGGGGCCCTAAGCTATATCAAGCTTAAGAGGCCCCATAGCATTATGAAAAAAGTGTACTGTTCTAACAAAAAGGACAATGAAAATCGAAATATTAAAGCTTTATATTTGCATATATGTTGGGGAAAGTGCAATGAAAAACTAATACTCTAACAAAAACATATATCTTGGAATAAGCCTATTTGCATTATGAAATACTTTCAAGCTGAAATACTTTATGATTTCTTAATTAGCATATATGAAAACCTTTAATCTACAGCAACACAAGAGCAATTACACAGATCAGCACTTACTAAATGGAAACAGCAATACAACCTGTACTATGTCTGTTTGCACATCACATAAAATTTAAAACATTTTCTTTCGTGATTTTTGGACAGAAAAGTCATTGATGATGTCCTCAAATGATAAGCTACAAAGTTTATCACTTTCTGTCCGCATAATGCTTAGTGCAGACAGCTTTTCTTGTAGCATTGCTGTTCACAGTTCATTCTTGATATTTTTCAGCCGCGAAAATTATCTTTCTCCTGAGCAGTTTGTTACCGTTAGACTCAAAAAGAGCCGCAATATTGCTTCTACATTAGGGAAAGCCAACTGAATCATTTCTTGGATGATGACTTGATACAGGTCCTGGTGCCATAAATGTCCTTTATCTGAATAATTTTGCTTGATATAAACATGAAAGTGCTTTATTTCTCCAATGAGGTTAGCATCAACATTGACAGGATAGTCTTTCATCAGAAGCTTTACAGCTTTACACAGCTGGTTTTCCGAGGCATCTAAATCAACCGAAAATGAATTTTTTTTTAAAAATTTTCATATATGACTGCTCTTTTCTTCAAGTTGGTTTCAAGTGCATCCATCACAGGAATAAAGGATTTCCTTCAAAACGTGTCTCTTGGAGAAAGCTCTTTATCAGCATGAGGTGCATCACCATCATTGACTTGATTTTTTTCTCATTCTTTTACTTTTATTCACACACTTCTAATCTATATCAGGCAGATCTTTTTTTGCAAAAAAAAATTACGGCATCTAAGCAGCAATCAACTGTAGCTTACCCAACAAGATTCAGTGAATGTCCAGCACATGGAATATATATAGCATACTTATTTTTCTCTAGAAGTTTTTGCTGCGTGCCATTATAGCTTCCTGCCACGTTGGCTGCGTTATCATATGAGTGTCCTCTGCACTTACTGAAGTCAACTTTGCAATCATTGCCTAGATAATCCAGCACCATGTTGGCCATATTTTCACCACTATGATTTTCTAATTGAAGGAAACTTAGAAAGATTTCAATGGGAAAGCCATCATGGGGTGACACATATCTTATAATAACAGTTAGCTGATCAACATGTAAAAGATCTGGTGTAGAGTCAACAGACAAATTGAAGTATCCTGCTTTTCTCAAGTATCCTGCTTTTCTCAAGTTATCCAAAATATATCCTCTTACTTTTTTCCCCATAAACGGGATGAGTTCATCACATATTGTTTTAGACAAGTATGAAGGCTTACCAGATCCCCTGCTTCCATAAAGTTTTATATGGTTAGCAAGAAACGGATCAAACTTAGCAATGAGTTCTATCAAGCCAAGAAAGTTCCCGTTATGTGGAGAGCCAAACTTTTCATTGCCTCCCCCTCACCTAAAAGCTGATCCACGTTCTGCTAATGTGCACACAACTGCAATAACACATTCAAGTACATGCCTCCAGTACTCTTGCTCCTTTTTCATCTGTTCCTCCAGGTGTGAATCTTAGGTTAACCCATGTTGCCTCATCAAATACGTAAGCAAAGTGGTTCTATGATCCTCAGAGTTCTCATACAAGTTTCAACATCCAGGAAGCTAAAGCATCACACGAAGGCACAGTGTTGCTATTCACAAGTTCCAGGACATGCTACATCAACATGCAAACAGCATAGACCAGTACTTGGTAGAAACAACAGCAGTATTCAGTGCCAGATTTCTAGGTCCACTCTGTTACTTAGGGTATGTCTATACCATGTTCTGAATGAAGCTGTGCATGGGCAGAGAAATAAACTTTACCCACATTATACATGCTCTGAATTGTGGTTGTTGCAACATAGCATATTTCCAAGAGGGAGTCCTGGTGGCTTGCTCCAATTCTCTTAAGTCTGGTAGCTAAGGGTGATCAGCTGTAGTTGAATATTTGCAAGCCCAGACAAATACAGACTGCACAGGTTTTGTTTCTTTGACAGGGGTGTGCCTTAACTCAGAAAATAGCCTTTGGGACTGGTCTAGAGATGTGAAGTTACCAGAAATCTGGTATGATGAGTCTCCCAAGCAATCGCCAGGATGGGCAAATCCCTGAGTCACGTAAAGCTAACACTCGCTCTTTGCTATCCCATCCGACCTGTGTACAGCATGAGGGGCACTGGGGGCTGTCTATGTATGACATGTAACATGTAGATTAAGCCATATATCTATGACACAGTCAGTCTTAGAGGGAGACCTCTGAGTGTGCAGAAAGAGTGGCAGTAACCAGATCCAAGCTCAGCAAATTCTTGTAAGTTCCAGCTGTAGTGGGAGCACCACTTAGATAACATTCATGTGATTTAGAAACACATGCCCTTACAGAGGGCTTCCAAAGGGAATTACTTTGCAGTTCCATCAGGAATTGGTAAGTAATGGAACAATTTCTTCCAGTGAAATAACAAAGAAGCAGTAGTTCCACCTGCTTATCCTTCCAGTTGGATGCAATTCCTCATCCCATTAGCTGTTGTTGTAAATGCTTGAATGAAATGATGTTAATTTTCCTATTCTTTGTAAATGGCATGTTAGAATTAGTGTCTGGGTCTTGCGATATGTAGTCCAGAACAACATAGAGCTGGAGAATCTTTCCTTAATTATGTCACTAAGAAAGGGGAGAGTAGTAGAGGGAGTTTAGGACAGTTCAGATGCACTGTATCACGGACATCATCATTTCTAGATATCTTTTTTTCTGGCAAACAGACATTTCTCTGTTTCCCATAACATTTTATGATAAATTATTCCAAAGAATTTGAGATTAAGTTTTCACGAGAAACATCGGGCAGCTTATTCTTCAGTTTGGATAGTTTTTCACTGCAAGAAACCAAGACTGACTTAGCATAGCAAGCTGGCCTCACCACTATCCACCCTGTATCATTTCCTTAGTAGAGGGTCAGACAACACCACCCTCATAAATGCACTCTTGAGGCCAAGATATAGGTTTGAAATCTCAACTTTGGATAAATATCAGAAGGGCTGTATGAAGCTTTGGGTGCTGATTCGATTCAGAGGAGATTCAGCCCAGTTCAGCCGCCAAATCTCTGAATCTGAATTGAATCAGGAGATCAGTAAAAAGGTCCGAAACAATTCAAAGCTCTCTGAATCGATTCAGAAAATGTTCGGAGAGCTTTGGAGATTCAGGCAATCCCCACTCGCTGCCTCAAGGAGCTGGACACAGACTCCGTGCTGGTAAGTAGGGGACAGGGGAGGGGGAGGCTAGAGAATGAGGTGAGGACCATGGGGGGACTCCCACCAGGCCCCATCCCCTGCCTGCTCCCCCAGCCCCCCTGAGCACCCCATGACCCCTGCTCGCGCTCCCAACCTTCCCCCCGCCAGGGCTGCACTGCCCCACCCAGCCCCAGCTCCCAGTTCTTTAAAAAAAAGCCCCACATTCACCAGCTGCTGCAGTGGCCTTGGGGCTTTTGGGGGCTCATGGCAGAGCCCCCGCCCCACAGCACAGGGCTGTGGGGGCAGCAGGGATTTCCCCCCCGCCCCCTGCATGGCAGGAGCTGGTAATCCTGGGGCTTTTTTTTTTTTTAAAGAGCCGGGAGCTGGGGCTGGGTGGGGCAGCCACTGATGGAGCTGGAAGAGTGGGCGGGTGGGGCCTGTCCGATTTGGCCAATTTGGCAGCGGCTGAATCTCTGAATCAGATTCTGCCGAATCGATTCGGGACAGTGATTTGAATCACCAAATCAAATCACTGTCCCCCGAATCATCTGAAGCAAATACTAGCCGCTTCGCACAGGCCGAGGGAGCACATGAGAGAGATGTTCTGCAAGCCTCTTCAGTCTGGAGCAGAAGTCCAGTGTACATGTACTGAAAGAGGCCCCACCTCACAGAAGTCTTGGCTACATTTCTCATTGTTCCCAGCTGCTGGCCTGAAGAGAAAGTCATGGGATTTCTCAGACATGACAATGGCATTCCATGTTGTTTAGTATCTATTAGTATTTGTTTAGTATTTCATCATATGCTCCTTAAAAATCATGTCCCCGGACACTTATCAGAAGTTTTACGCATTCTTCTCAAACTCATGATTGTTCTCATAAGGATGTCATCTCACGCAACCCATGAATCTTGATCAGCTACCATATCATTTTGATTTTTGCTCATTTATCTCACTGGTGGAAAATCACACTAATTTTGCTGCTGGGGAGATCATGGAGTATAACCAAGTTATAAAAAAATCTGAGTCTAAAAATCATAATTGTTTTGGCTTAGTAGAGAACTCTTTGAGCTGAAACACAAAAAGGAAGCTTACAAGAAGTAGAAGCTTGGACAGATAACTAGGGAGTAGTATAAGAATATTGCTCAGGCATGTAGGGATGAAATCAGGAAGGCCAAAGTGCAATTGGAGTTGCAGGTATCAAGGGACATGAAGGGTAACAAAAATGGTTTCTACGGGTATGTCAGCAACAAGAAGGTCAGGGAAAATGTGGGTCTTTACTGAATGGGGGAGGCAATCTAGTGACAGATGATGAGGAAAAGTACTCAATGCCTATGTTATAGGGCTGTGCGAAGCTTCAGTCCCTGATTCAATTCGGTGAAGATTCAGCCCAATTTGGTGGATGAATCTCCAAATCCAAATCGAATCAGAGGACCCTTTGATGTCTCTGAATTGATTCGGAGAGATTCAGAAATATTCGGAGATTTGGACATAGAGACAGCTTTCAGTGTTTTTTCTACATATCTCTAGGTAGCAGGCGCTCGTGAATGCTGTGATGCTGGGGCGCATGGAGTATCCCACAGAAGTGGGGCAGGGGGCTCCCCAGCGCACTTGGCAGCAGACCTAGCAGCAGTTTTAACATTTGTTTTTAGTGTAAATTACCTCATTCTTGTGATTTGTTTTAGCTTTGGTGTATTGATATGCATTCTCAATTTTAACTCTATCTGAAGCTGTTCTTTTGTCTGGGTATACATATAAATCTACTACTCTTATAATAGATGTAGCAGTTTAGTAAATTAAGGGCCCATGTACACGTTACCGTATGGCGATGTTGCTTTGGTGCCGTGCTTTAGTATTTACTTTTGGAAGTACTGAAGCATGGCACAGTATGGGTGGTTACTGTGCCGTGCGTGAGGCACATGGTTAGATTTCGCCACTACATCACCGCGCTATACCAGGGGAGTGTGCTGCTACGGTGATGTAGCTGCCAATCACATGATTGCTACGTCACCATAGCACACCATAGGGCAACATAGTGCATTGCTACATTGCCGTAGGGCGACCTGTAGATGCACCCTAAGTGTAATTAAAGCTAAATTCAGCTACAGCTTCTTCCTATCTCATGCACACACTTCTTCTTTACTCTATAATATTTTCTAATTATTTCTTTTGACTGTATCATTCTTTCTTGAAGGCTGAATAGAAGCAAGCCTTTATTTATCTCTTTGCTTATTTGTTTTCTTGAGAGCTTGAACCCAAAATTGGCTGTACCATTTGAGTTTTAGCTTCCAGAAAAGGTGCACTTTTCTTACAATTGAAAATATTGTGTTTTTGTGAAGAACTAGAAGCTTCAATCTTGGCATTATTTTTAAAATCTCACTGAATCTCACTTAAAAGAGGCTTGAAGAAAATCAGCCCACTATTTTGGTTATCACCACTTTTAAAGCATTAATTGTTTATGCAGGTAGAACAGAATGTTGTCTTTGTTCTATGCAAACACTGTCGTTTCTTCCATTCTGTGATGGTGGAAGTGCTACAGGACAGTTATCTGTAGAGTTATACACAAGGATGCAAATTTACAAACATCTCTACATCTGGGCAGACGGACCATGGAACAAGGATTAGTTCAGTTGGCTTCCCTTGGGCTCCAGTTGCAGACTGTACACTTGTGACTGTGGGGACCTTTGTTCCACAGAAGGGACCTTCTGGGTCAGTATTGTAACTAGGGTGGAGTGACCACAGGCACAGACCTAGTGGAGAGGATAAAGAAACATTGCCACCACAGCTGCATGGTCGTGCTGGTGGTCCAAGAGCTTCCAGAAGTCGTTGTTGCTCCTGTGTGTTGCAGCTACCCTAGGTGCCCAGCTGTGTTGTTACACCCTTGTCATCATAATTCCTTTCATGACTTTGTCAGGCTCTGTCTTGAAACCATAGAATCATAGAAGTAGGGTCGGAAGTGACCTTATAGATCTTCAAGTCCCACCCCCTGCCAGGGCAGGAGAAAAAAAACTGGGCTCAAATGATCCCAGCTAGGTAAGCATCAAGCCTCCTCTTAAAGACCCCCAGGGTAGGAGCCAGCACCACTTCCCTTGGAAGCTGGTTCCAGATCCTAGCCGCCCTAACTGTGAAGTCAGAAGCCACTTAGGTTTCAACCACTTGAAACCACTTAAAACCACTCTGTCTTGAAAGCACTGCTCCTGCATGAGGGCTGCTCCAGGACTTCAGTCCTCTGATGATTAGAAATCTTCTCCTAATATGCACCACTGCAAGTTTAGACCCATTAGCTGTCTCACCAGCTTTGTTCTTTAGCTTAAGAAATGAATATACAAATAGCTCTTCTTCCTACATGGAGTTCACCTCAAATGTATTTATAAAGAGTAATCAAGCCTCCTTTCAACCTTTGTTCCACTAAACTAACAAATCAAGTTCTTTGGATCAACAATTCAACTCTTACAGGACAGCCTCTACATTCCCGATTGACCTAGTATCCCTTCTCTGTAGTTGTTCCAATTTGATTTAATTTTTCTTGAACATGGGTGGCCATAAAAGTGCACTGTATTCCAGATGAGCTATTATCAGGCATTCTCCTGGGAATACCTCATCTGGTACATTTTAGGATCACATTTCCCTTGTTCTGCTTCATGGCCGCGTGTTGTTGCTTAATATCCCATGATTGGCTGATATTTTTAGATCTTTCTCCTCTTATTTCTAGGTGATGAACTCTGCTTATAGCATTGTAAGTTCTTATAATGATAACTACTTGTGATTACTTCCTAAATACATGGCTTTGCTTTTTCTACTATTTTACATTTCATCCAGTTTCTCTTATTCCAGTCCTCAAGGGCATTCTGTATGATATACCTCCTCATTGGTAATGCCTCACAACTTGTTGTCATCAGTAAATTTGATTGGCATACTCCCACATGTTCCACGCAGGTCATTAATGAAGACATTAAACAAGATCAATCAAAAGACTGATCCTAGAGAAACTCCACTAGCAAGCTCCCTCCTCCACTAGCAAGCTCCCTCCTCCACAGCAGCTTCCCTTTGAGCACAACTTATAACAGCCTACCCTTTAGTCAGTTCTTTACTTATCTAACAGTTCTTGTGCCACTTCCCATCTTCTCTAGGTTGATGGATAATTTCTTGGGTGGCATCATACTATATGCTTTATTGCAGTCCAGATTAATTAGATCTATCCCATTTTTCTTGTATAAGAGAGGTTGGAGAGGTCCATGTTGCATGTCATTCAGTTTTCTTTTTATCTACCTGCCTTTAAATCTTTCCTTCAAATTTTATTTTTAAATCTCAGACCTGAACAGTGCTGTAGCAAGTGGGGGGGTGGGGAGTGGGTGGCAATGGGGCGACCGTCCTGGGTGCCAAAGCAAAGGGGTGCCAACAGGCACTGCCCAGCTGGGGTGGGACATGGGACAAAGCCATGAGTGCCTCATATGGGGGGATCGCAGGGATGGGGGAAGGCAGCTCCCATCACTGTGTACACTCCCAGGCAAGCATGGCAGGGCATGTGTGTTCTCCACCCCTTCTCCCACTTGCCTGGGAGTGTACACCCCCCTCCCCCCCAGGCAAGCATGGTGGGGCATGTGTATTATCCCCCCCCCCGGCTCTGCGTGCAGCGTGAGGGCAGGTTACCACTGCGAGTTTTGCGCTGGGCGCCAAACTTCGTTGCCACGCTACTGGACCTGAAGTTACCCACATCCCATATTTCCTCCCTGCCACACATACACATGCGCACACGCACACACACACACACGTGCATACATTCTTCCTTAACTGGAGTGCTGTGTTTGCTATTTCTCTATCATAATTGCCTATTTCTGGATTTATTAAAAAATACTTGCTTCTGGATTGTGATTTCCTATGCCAGTTCTTTCACTGCTGACTGCACAGTGACTCGGTGTTCTTACTCACATGGCCAGCTTCCTGATCTTTACATGGCACCAGCCAACTACTCTAGGTTATGCGTGCAGATAAATTTAAGTCAGATCTGTGGATAGGAGTGCAGACAGGGAGCAACAATGGTGCTTCTCCAGGAGAATAGCATGCCATCCCTCATCAGGGAGATCAGAATTTGCACTTGCTACCAAAGAGATTTCTAATGAACTCATATGATGATTGGGAATCTAGAAAGAGTCTTTGCCCTGTTCATGGCCTTCAAGTGATCTAGAGACATTTGGTCTAAGGACCTGCTCTTGTATGTTTAGAGCCCGCAAGAACTCTTCAGTATCCCTGCTGATTGCTTTACTTACCTATTCTTATGGAGCACCTTGCAGTCTTCAGCACATCCATTCTATGAGCAGCTAGGTTCCATCAGGGAGGAGGTGATCTCTTGAGGATGTGATCTCTCCTGCTGCCAGGGACAAAGACTATTTTATACTTTACAGGAAAATGGCTGATTAGTTGGAAATTACAGGCTCATGTGCATAGAAAGGAAGCTTCTAAGCTTGATGCACCATAGGTGAAATGAGCTTGTGTGTTAGACCCTTTCTTCTGAAGAGAACTAGGGAAATGGCCTCTTTGGGGCTGTGAAGAATCAAAGAGTATTTAAAAAAAAACTTGCTGTAATGGGGGACATGTAGTAATATATGCATCAACCTTAACCAAACTCTTCAATGGAAGCTTGGAGCCATGACCCGATGTAACAGGGGACCCTATCATGTTCCTTGAGAGTGTATGTACAAATAAGGAATGGGGACTGTGCCTTAAAGGAGTACTTCTTGGAGGTCAGAAGGGGAAGGCCCTGGGAAGATATAAGCCCAGCTCCAGGGCAGAGCAAGAAGTCCAACCCTGCCCCTGATAGGGGAAGAAGCGATCTGTTGCAAAGCTGCAGAAGCAGTACCAGAGATGAATAATCGTGGTTGTATCTACACGAGACACTGACTGTACAGTTGTTACTGCACAGTACCAAATGACTGCACCGTAACCAGAGTTACTACACAGTAGCATCACCAAACAGCTTTTAGGTGATGTTGACTGCGCAGTAGCTCATTACTACTGAGTGAAATGGAAGCATTTCGTTTCAAGCAGCGTTTTGACATTTCAACAGAACAGCTTTTCGTTTTGACTCTTGTTTCGAGTTGAAATGGCTGTTCCAGTTCATTTTGTCAAAATGTTTTGCCGTTTTGACCCTGTTTCAACGTTTCGCCCATAGGATATAATGGGGAAGGTCAAAACAGGCTATAACTTTGTCATTGCTGGCCAGAATTGGACAAACCTTGCAGAAATGGTAGCCTCTTCTGAGGGCATGATGCATGCCACGTTTCAAGAAGATTGGTGCAGGGAGTTCAGAGAAACTGCACCCCAAAATCCTGAAAGAAAAACTCATGTCACTTGTACGTGTGAAGCCACAGCGGGGTCAAAACTGCAGGCTTGCTAGCCCCTGCTGAGACAATGAAGCCTGACAAGTTTCAACAAGATAGGTGCAGGGCGTTCGGAGAAATTGCACCCCAAAATCTTGATAGCCAAACTCCTGTCACTTGTCTGCGTGAAGCCACATTGGGGTCAAAACTGCAGGCTTGTTAGCCCCTGCTGCAGCCACAAAGCCTGCCAGCTCTCAATGACATAGGTGCTGTGGAGCTCGGGGTTCTGGGGCCCTGCACCTCTGGCTGTCGACAGGCAAAACTCATGACATGGTGATTGTGACACTATGTCTGGCTTGGGGCAGGGGGGAACCACTACAGGCTGGCTGCCAGGCCCTGCTGCAGCCACGAAGCCTGCCAGCTCTCAACAACATAGGTGCTGCGGGGCTTGGGGTTCTGGGGCCCTGCACCTCTGGCTGTTGACAGGCAAAACTCGAGACATGGGTGCTTGTGACACTGTGTCTGTGTTCAGGTATGCCCTTCCTGGTGCTGGGGCCTCTGCACAACATGGCAATGCCCCCCGTGAGGGCCCCTCCTCCCCTACAGCCTCATCTCAGTCCACCACTGGAAACAATAGCAGGTGAAAATAACATAGCTAGCTCAACAGCAATAGCACCAGCAGCATCTAAGGTAGCTAAACGGAACTGTCAGAGAACCTTTCTGGTTATAAAGGAATTGGCAGCAAGAAGTAAAGGTGTTATGTTGGATATAGCTTATCTTGTATTTTTATGTTTGTATGTTTATTATGAAAAAAACAGAATAGTTAGAGAAATATCTCTTAGGAAGCCTTCAGGTTGAAAAACCCTTTATCAGGCTGAGGAAGTACTTCCAGTTGGTATGTCTCCTGGTTCTGGATGGAAGGAATAGTAAAGAAGCCAGAGGCTGGCCTGGCACACAATGCAGGCAAGAAAGCCAGTCAGTGAAAATGGAAGTGCAGGTGTCAGGGGGTGAGGGACAGGCTGGGGTGGGGGTAGGGGGCAAAAGAGGATGTAGCAGCAAAGGTAAAAGTGCAGAGGTGCCTGGGGTGTCAGACGTCCGGCAGGTCGCAGTGTGTCAGAATTCCACTGTCTAATCTATATGGAGTCCATGAGTTTCTGTACCTACTACCTAGGAGGCTGATGAAGTGCAGTTCATAGGCCCAGCTCTGATAAGTGGTTTATAATTTCAAAGAAGCACCTAACCTCATTACCAGAACTGAAGCCAACTTCCTACAGCTCAAAACACAAAACCTGCCAACTATCTCCAGTACCTCCACAAACTGCACACCAGAATCTATCAAACACAACAATACCTCACCAAAAAAACACTATGCCTCCAGTCTCTTAGGCCTGATCCTGAGAGGGAACAAATTACCAACCACTTTTCACAGCCGGTCAGTGGCCAGGACAGGTGTTGCCTTGCAGTGATGAGATTTATGAACCCGATAGAAATATGTCTGTGTGTGTAGAAAAACTCAAAAGTGTTGGTATGTTGGAAAGAATGACCGTATAAAAACAACTATATATAGTAAATTCCTATATAGAGCAAATTCTATTGTAACCCTATCCAATAAAAGTATTAGATTCACAAGAATAAATCAATGAATATAATAATAAAATAAAAGCAGCTACAAGAAGAAGGTATTCTGAAATCCCTCCTGCTAGGGTAGCAAGCAGGGAATCCTTTAGAAAATCAGTGCCCCTAGCCATAGTGGTCTGACAGAGAGCTGCTAGAACCGACAGCTCACTAAGTGACCCCAAAGCAGAAAACAGGGCAGTTCAAAAAATGCTGCCTTTTATGAAGTTTTTCTGTCCCTCCCCCAGAGCACTGGGGTTGGAAGGGACCTCAGAGAAGGGTGACAGGCACTGGCCAGCTACATATGTCAATAAAGAGGGAAATCCTTTTCTACCCCCCCAACCTCCCTTCCCCCCTTCTCCCCCTCCCTCCCCTTACTTTACTTTCTGTTTCCTTGCAGGGAAGCCATTGAAGGTAAGCCCAGCTTCAGTTGAAATTCGAAACGTTTCGAACTTTTCGAAATGTTTCAACCTGCCCTGGTTCGTTTTGACCCTGTTTCGATCCTCTCTGTTTCATTTCGACTTTGCTGTTTCGAGGTCGAAACGGCTCAAAACAGCGTTGAAACAAAATGGGTGGCGAAATTTCGCACAGCCCTACTGTGCAGTAGCCTCGCATCACACTTGGTGCCACGTGACACTACTGTGCAGTAGTAACGAGCTACCGTGCAGTCAGCAGCTCGTGCAGACATGGCCTGTGAGTAGGCCCAGGAGGGCCAGAGTGGGCAACAAGCCTCAGCAGAACTGGGGAGGGCCAGAGAAGAAGGCACTCTGAAGGAAATTCAGTTTGACTGTGGTTTTGTTTTGCTGTTAAGTGAAAGAAACCTCGGGATGCAGAAGCCACTGGTGGCACTCCGGGAGGGAGTGCAAAGAGCCTTCTGGAGTGGGTAGTTTTGGGTTAGTGAGGCTGAGGGACCTGGGGCACTGAACAGGGGCATAGAAGAGGGCTCCTTTGAGCGTACTGGTCACAAGGGCCAACTGCTGATGAATAAGCTTGCCCCTCTGCTACAGAACTGCAGACCTGCCCCCTAATTTTAAGTACTGTCAAGTCATGGTAGGTGAGAGGCAATGAAGCACTTTGGGATGTGGGGAGGGTCAGCAAGTTAGGACTTACTGCCAGGGGGTGGCAAGCCATTTTAGAGCATCCTAGACCTGCTACACCTGGCTATAAACTATGTTTGTCTGGGCAGAAGGGAAAATCCATGAGTACCTTGATTCCCTGCAATGAAACAGTGTATGTTTAACGCACCAACAGCTTTTCCAAATAAAGACTGTTTGTGTTAGACATTGTCTTAGATAATCAAGAGGATTAAAATGCAGAATCTGTATATACAGGCTGCTTTGAAAAAATAACACTCTCAAGCAAACTGTCAAACAATCGCTAGTTTACATGCAGGTCAGCAATGTACAATTTGAATGAGATGTTTCAGTAGGAGACTTATGTTGCCAAGAGCGGGAGAGGGGTTGGAGAAAAAGCATGTTTTCTAAAATGAAAAATGGAAGAAAGAAATCTGGGAATGCCACCAGCTGAAGGGGGTGGAGTAGAAAATGCACTTATGACAATCATAAAAAAAAAAAGGAAAAAAAAATCACATCCTCCCAGAGAGGATAGCTGGGAAGAAGCACAACTTGGCAGAGCTGTGGAGGCTTTTTGCATGGAAGAGAAGCCATTGCCTGTGGGCGTACAGCTTCAATATGCAGATTTAGCTTTCTGCTGAAGCAGCCCATCCTGAGGGCCAAAGGCACCTAAGTGAATAAGGAGCACAAATCTCAGTGATTTTTAATAGGACTTATGCTCCTGTGACACTCAGGTGCTTTCTAAGTGCCTCCTAGCATTGTAATAACCAATGTCCCCCTACTTCACCCTTCCGCTCCTCAGGGTGGAAATAAACATAAAAAAATGATGGGTGCACAAAGGCCAAGCAAATAGGCATCCATTCTACCCCTTGTCACACCACAACTGCCCCAAATTTGTGACTGTGACACAGGTGGTAATATAGTAGTTTCTGCCACTTGATTGTGCCGAATGTCTGCTACCTACGGGCAGTCTGGAGCTGTCTGTGCTCTTTAACTGCCCTGGCAGGCACTCCTGGGATTTGAGGGGCCTAATTCTGCATGCCTTGAGAATTCCTGCTCAGGATCAGGCCCATTAAGGCCTGGGAGTGCCTGCCAGGACAGCTGGAGAGCACAGGCAGCTCCAGAAACACACCCTGGGAAATCTCCAGGGCACATCTTTGTAAGCAGAGAAGCTGAGGGTTCCTGCTTACAGAGATGCACCACAGAAATGGCCTGTGGCATGTCTGTGCAGGTAGGAAACTCTGGCTTCCCGCTCTTAAGCAGACATACACTGGCGAACCTTGGAAAAGCATCTGTGCAAGCAGGGGAGCACGTCAGACATCCTGCCACAGCTGATCTGCTTCATTTGGTGACATTTGTTTATATCCTCAGTGTCACTGTTGATGCAGGGAAGGTAACCAGATGGACCAGGGGGCTGTTGTGCTGAGGCTGGGAGTGGTCCTTGTCCTAACGGGAAGATGGAGAAAAAAGGAATGTAGGCAGCAGGGAGAGAAGTTAACAATGATGCTTCTCTCTCCTCCTCCTGCCAGTTACTTATGAGTTCATTGTTAGCAAGAGTGGTCCATGCAACTGAGTTTACACTAGCGCATAGTCCTCCTGTCATGCAAACCGGAGCCTTTTTTACTGCTTTGTTATCATAGGGCTTGGGAAACTGCCAACATGAAAGTGACTTCCTAGAGCCAGGGTGTGCAATTATTTTGGGCAGAGGGCCACATACTGAGTTTTGGCAAGCCATCGAGGGCTGCATGACAGGCAGCCCAAGGCAGATAAATATTAATTTTCTAAAATGTTTAGGGGCCCGCAGGCCAGATACAATGGCCTGATGGGCCACATTCTGCCCACCCCTGTCCTAGAGGTAGGTATCCATGATGCAAAAAACTTGCTTTGTAAAGTACATGCTTCATGGTGAAACAGCTTTGAAATGGCCCGAAGATAATTAAAACACATAGAGGAGACCTCACCTGAATTCTGTATCATTACACATATCCATGCACGCACACACAGAAGTTCACCATGTTTCCATGTGTATCATTACACATATCCATGCATGCACACAGAGGCAATTCACCAAGTTCCACGCATTTCTCATGAATCAACTTTTAACTAGTTGCTCTCTTAACTAGTTATAACCCCTTTACCCAGTCATGGGCATTAACTAGTTAACTAACTAGTTAAAAAGTTAAGAAATGGCTAACTTTTAACTTTAACTAGTTAAATTTTTCAGCTATCAACTTTTAATTTTAACTAGTTTTAGAAAAAGGTTAACTTTAAGTTTTTTTAAGTATAAAGTTAAAAGTTAAAAAAACCCTGAAATCCGGCTTTCCCAGAATTTTTCCTGACACAGCCACTCTCTAGGACTTACATGGAATGATATTTCTTTACTGAAACTCTAGGACTTCTTGTTTGAGAGACAGAGAGTAGTGTGCCTTCCTATGAGATACAGTCTCTTAAGAACTACAAGTCCCAGAGTTCCTTGGTTGATGCTGGCATTTTCTGTGCATTTGCAGAAGTCAACAAGGCAGGAGAGGGAACAAGCATTCTCTCATCTGCCCAGGTACAGCGATTGTTCAGTAGTTTTGCAGGACAGAAGAGGAAAATTGTCAGATGTAAATTTTGAAAAGCAGCTTTTGCTGAAGGCCAGTAAACATGCTTAAACAGTTTCTGCTCTGCGACTGAACATTCTTTTTCTCATTGAAACTGATTTTCTCATTTCAGTCTAATTTTGATTTTCAGACACCTTCATTATTTCTAATTCAGATGTATTTCATACCCTTTTGTTATCTTTTGAGCAGTACAAATTGTAACAACAGAGGTTTTCTGTGGAAGCAGCTTTCATTTGTCACCTGGTTCTTCTGGTATACCTATACGATGCATTAACTTTTACAAAGTACTTCACCGGGAGAGGGTGAGAAGGATCTAACATTACCTAGGTATTGGTGAATCATTATTCTGAAAACTGTATGACAAGTATAACATTGTTTTCAGGTAAAGTAGGATGAGTTCTGAGTAAATTAGTGTGCTTCTGTGGGCTTATAGAAAAGAAACCCACTCACTGCACTTAAAAATGAAAAATGATGCTAAGAGGCAGTTCACCATGTTTCACGCATTTCTCACGAATCGACTTAACTTTTAACTAGTTACTCTCTTTTTAACTTAACTTTTAACTAGTTGAAAGTGGAAATACTTAACTTTTAACTTAAGTTAATTTTAAAGGTTGCTAACTTTTAACTTTAACTAGTTACATTTTCCATAAAGTTTTCCCATGACTGCCCTTACCTACCTCATGTGCATTCCCACAAGCCTGCAGTGGCTAAGAGTACAGGTACAGGCCTACAGCAGGGACAGGCTGCTGCCATAGCCCTGACTGAGACAGTCAGGGGCCCCAGTCTTGGGATCCCACTCGATTCCAAGCCCTCTGGGTCTGAGCAACATCCAGAAAGAAACGTTCCAGGCACATTCCCACATGCTGACTCCTTGTCTGGTTCCCTCAATGGGATGTAGGATTTGTCAGTCCAGCTGCCCCAAGCCCTGAAACCAACTTCAAACTCACCAATTGTCAAGATCAAGTATCAGTCAAGAGCCAGGACCATCTTTACTGGTTCACTGTAAAGATCAATTACCAAAAAAAAAAAGGCAGGGTCAGATATCATGGTAGCTCAGGGCACGTCTACACATGATACTACAGCAAGGTAGCAACGCGCTACGGCAGCATAGCATCTGCAGGCATCTACACGTGACCAGCAGCTATGTCTCCATAGTGATGTGCTCCCCTGGTATAGCACACTGCTATGGTGAAGTAGCTGCTAAAAATAACCATGCACAGCATGTATAGCACAGTACAGGCTGTTACTGCACCATGATTTAGTACTTCCAAAAGGAAGTACTAAATCACATGTTTTTGGAAGGAAGACTGTAGGAAAAAAAAAAAGGTTTTTCCAGAGTCATGGTAGTGTGTGTGTGACAGAGTAAGTTCTCCTGGGGACACAGAGTAGCCAGCAAGTGTGCCACCAGGAAGTTCCTAGTGCCTGCCACCTCACCCAGACTCGGCCTTGTATTGCTGCACTTCCTGGACACACTTTCATGGAGGACTTTGTCACACAAGGTTATACCTCAGACTTTTGCAAGACTGTTATTTCTTGAATGTAAGAAGTTCATACAAGTTCCTGCAAATAAACTGCTGTTTCCACATCACAAGCCTCATCAAGGGACTACCAGCAATTTACTTGCTGCTGGAACAAGCTACAGTGTTCAACCAATAGCTACACCTGTGAGAAGGTTAACAGAAGATCCCACTGTCTTGGCAGCTGCATGGCATGCACGGCCAGGTGTGCATCTTTTCCAGCAAAGAAAACTGCTTAAAGCATGCACCCCAATTTGGGGGAGCTGGCCTTGAGCTCCCCCAAATTGAGACGGGAAAGGTACAAATAAACAGGCAAGGCCTTGACTTGAATCCTCTCCTGGTTCTAGCTTCATTGAGCTAGGCCAACTTTCACTAGCAAAGGATTTGTCCCACTAATTTCATGATTCCTGAAAATGAGTAGTAAGATCTCGGCATGAGTTGGGTACATTGCAGGTGGGTCCTGTAAGGTTTTCTTGCATAACTCCACCTGTGCCATATGATGTGTCTACCCTGACAGACCTATGCTAGACATTGTAGCAAGGATTCCCCCCAGTATGGGCCACCTATGCTTCAAACCTGGATGTTCCCAGAGAGGCTACTTGAGGATGTCTTTCTGTAGCCACTTTTGAGACTTTAGCCTTTGACATGCTTAAGAACAGCTACTGGGGACAACCTTATCACACTAGTGTACCTCACCAGTGTACTTCAGTGTTTGGAGTGGTGGGCAGGGTGTACTTAATGCTCCAAAGTGCAGGTGGGCAGGGTATACATAGCATCCTGACCAGAGCTTGCTGCTACTGTGGTGCAGAATTGCCAGAAGTGCTGCTTTAGGCTCCTCCCATTCAAGTAAAGCTCCTCCTGGGCGTTGAGGGTTGTTTGTGCCCAGGGATGTGTGTGCACATGACATTAAAGATCTGAGGCTCCCATGATCAGGCCCTGGAAGGCTGTGTGTATATGGTGGGGAAGCCTGTGGGTGCATGCATGGATTGGAGACCTTAGGCTGATTCATCTTTGGTCTGGAGAGCTGTACAGGCAGAGTGGTGGATCTCAACTCTTATCTATCAGTATTAACCCCCTAAGACTGCTTACCTGTCCTGAAGAAGTGCCAGCAGAGAAGGAGGTTTGTTATTCCCATTTTGCAGAAAGGAAAACTCAGACAGGCATTTTAGTGATTGACAAAGGCCACAAAGTCTCATTGGCAGAGCCAGGATTAGAAACCAGCAGCTGGTAATTCTAATCCATGCTTTGTCCTGTACCTATGCTGCCTTCCTGGACACTGAAATACTTTCCTTGGAGGTCTTGCTAGCTAATCGCTAGGCAGCCAGTGCCCAGGCACTTACTGCAGCCCTAGTACCATCACAGCAATGTTGTATTCCACAGGCAGGCCTGGAGCCCTCCAAAAAATTCAGGGGTCAAGTGCAAGGTAGGGGTGTACAATGCAGGGCTGGAAAGCAGGTCAGGCATGTGGGATGAGCGTGTCTATAAGGTCACTCAGCTGAGAACCCCAGAAAGCTCCTACGTTGCAAGGAGGTGAAAGGTGGCATAAGGACAGTCTTGCTTTTTAGGCTGTCCTTCCTCCCTTCCCCCCCCCTTGAAATAAGTACAGAAAAGTCAGCAATAAAGTAATGTCCTACAGTGCTCCCTCCACTGATACACCTTCAATTTTGGTCTAGAGCTTGCTTTTGAGAGCAAGACATGCACATAGAGCCAGATTCTAGTCTATCAATTAGGTGTGTAAGTTGTCTGACCCTGTTCAAGTCCGTGAAAAAATGTCCAGACAAAAGATGGCTAGATCCCGCTCTTTCTCACTGCCTTTATGTGACTCAGTCTTAGGGATATGATGATGGTGCATTACAAATGTAGATGCATTAACAGATTTTTCAAGGACTTGAGCAGGGTGAATAAGGTGTCTAAGTCCATTTGGACACCCAATAGGATCTAGCCTTCAGTCTTTCTTTGCTGGCACTGACCAAAAGGCATATTGTCCTGGTGGAGCTTCTGATAAAAGGGGACATACCCACTTGGACTTTTTCAAAAGGACTTGCTTCTAACTGGTGGGTCAGTTCTACATCTATCCTTCATCCCAAAACAGAGGCACCATCCCTAAAGAGAATCCACAGAGGAGCTGTGTCATTCAGGGTAACATGGTTGTGTAGTGGTTGATGTGAAGACATAAGGCATATCACCAAGATATCATTTGTATATACTTAGGTGAAAACAAGCTTTCCGTGTGGTGACTGGCTGCTGAGTGCATGGTTTGGCAAATACAGGCTGTCTGATAAACAGGCTGCATATGGGGGCTTGTCCTAGTGCTCTGAGAGCAAAGCTTACCAACTGTACATCTTATTTAGAGCCTTGTTGGACAGAAAGGAGGGGATTCACCAGAGGAAGGGGTCACAGTATGAGAAACCTCCACATCCCAGTGCACACATGCCTATCAGGGACAAAGGTAAATCTAGTATACATGGATTTGTTTGTTTAAGATATGGTCTTTGAAACCAACTCTTTGCTGTATTATGTAAAGTTTAAAACCAAATCATTTGCTGCCACTACATAGAACCATGAGTTATACCCTAGCCTAGCTATGACTATACCCCAAAGTACCTTTTTCCTTGTGAAATTTTTAGGAAAGGGCTGAGGTTCCAATAAGCAGGTAGACCTACAATTTGCTTTGGAAGTGCCCCTTTTTGCCTGAATATAAATGGTGATGAATCATTGCAATCTTTGGTTTCTTTCTTGTCCTCTGTCAATATCTGAGAGTTCCATCAGGGTTTGCTTTGGAACAGGGCCCTGACTATTGATTGGCCCATAAGCAGCAATACTGAACAAGCAATGTGCTGCTGGTAGCATCCTTTGCTCTCCCTGTCAACCTCAGTTTTTAACTTTTTAATATCCTGTGACTCTGGGCAATGACAGAGGTTTTCACTAGCAACATACTGCCCATGAAACATGGGTTGAACATCGCTGCTGTAGAAAAAAACTTGTCTTTTCATAGCTGAGCAGGCAACTGATTCTCATTATCATCATCAAAGTAAAGCCTAAAGGTTCTAATAATAGGTAGGGTGCCTTTGTGCTGGACATTGCCAAGAAGAGTTCACAATCTAAGGAGGCAAGGTAAAATAATGGGGGGAAAAGGAATATTGGGAGGTGCTTAGTAGGATTTACGAAAGTGTTAGACATCTGATTCCCACTGTCTTTCAATGGGATTCTACAATGGGAAAGGGGACTGATCTGGCAGGACTGGTCTGATTTTAGAAAGCATTAGGCAGTGTTGAATCTACAAAAATAAAAGTCCTTGAGAGTTATGAGCTCTCTGTAACATCAGGGACCTAAACAGCCTAGTAAATCTGGCCCTTAGGAACCTATGTCCCATTAACTATGAGTGAGGCTCTGGTGCTTTGGAGCATTAAGTTGTCACTTTGAAAATGGCATTTAGGCTGCTAGGCCACTCAGGTTCTTTTATAACTGCTTCAGTGCATTCTGTTTTATGACTTCGTCTGCCATGAGCTCAGTCATTTGAACCTGGTCTGGAAGAACTGTAGCTCTTCTTGTTTGCACGTCATGGGTGCATCCCGATGAGCACACACGTGCAGTTTGCAGCACTTCAGACACTTTTGAGGTGCCATAAACCACGTGCAGTGCATGTGCACTAGGCCTGTGCGAGTCGGCAGCGATCCGATCCGGCTTTGGATCCGGCCGCTTCAGATGGCCGCGATCCGATCTGGGGCTCCGGACCAGGTTTCCGCCTTGATCCGGCCGAAGCTTCGGAGCCGCCTCGGAGATCCAGCCATAGGGTATAAGGGGGAAATCAATGAAATATCTATAACTTTGTTGTTTTGTGTCCAATTTGGATGAAGCTTGCAGGAATTGTAACCTCTGCTGAGAGCATAAAACCTGCCAAGTTTAAAGAAGATCGGTGCAGGGACTTGGGGGGAACTGTACCCCAAGTTCTTGAAAGCCAAACTCATGTCACAGCTGTGTGTTACACCACAGGGGGTTCAAAACTGCAGGGCTGGTAGCTCTTACTGAGGCCACAACGCCTGCCAAGTTTCAAACAGATCGGTGCAGGGGTTTGGGGGGAACTGCCCCCCAAGCTGCAGATGAGTAAACTCACGCCATGGGTGACACTGCATGTGCTAAGGCGCAGCGGGGTGACTGACAGCTGCAGCGATGGAGGCCCCTGCTGCAGCCATGACACCTGCCAGCTGTGGAGGAGATCGGTGCAGGGGGGCTCTGGGGCCCTGCACCCCTCGCTGCTGACAGATGAAACTCCTGCCAAGACTGTCTCTGTCTTGGGGCAGTTGATTGTCTCTATTCAGTCTTTCCTCTCCTTAGCCTGGTTTTGTAGGTGCTAATTGATGCTTGTTAAGTCGTTATGTAGTAGCTAGGTCCCCTGCATTGAGCTGGTCCCCAAGTGCCTGGTCCCTGAGTGAATCATGAGTGATTAGTTGGTGACTGGGAGCACAGCAGCATCGCAGCCAGGCCTGCAGCAGTGTCGCCCTCCCTGCCCCCAGACACACACAGTCAGTCCCACAGCACCCATGGCACCAGTTTTGTTTGTCCGCAGCTTGAGGGGAAGTTCCCCCCAAACCCCCGCACCGATTTTCTTGAAACTTGGCAGGCTTTGTGGCCTCAGTAAGAGCTACCACCCCTGCAGTTTTCAGCCCACTGTGTTGTAATGCCTAGATGTGACATGAGTTTTGCTTTCAAGAATTTGGGGTGCTGTTTCCCCCAAACCCCTGCACTGATCTTCTTGAAACTTGGTAGGCTTCATTCTCTCTGCAGAGTCTACCAATTCTGAAACTTTCATCCACATTGGACAAAAACCAACAAAGTTATAGATATTGTATTTTTTCCCCATTATTTTTTCCCTATGGCCGGATCTCCGAGGCAGCTCCGAACCGCTTCGGGAAGCCGAACGAGGCCGTGCTGCCGCCCGGATGTGCCGCTTCCAACCCCGAAGCGTCGGAAGCTTCTCCGGACCCGAAGCTCTGTCTGAAGCTTCTCACAGCCTTAATATGCACCCATTTGATGCCTGGCCCATGGTCCACAAAAAAATAAATAA
>NW_017729031.1:84000323-84020930 GCF_001723915.1 Gavialis gangeticus
AGCATACCCAGCAGCAGTATGCACTGTAGAAAGGGAGCCTGGTGCTGGCCCCAGCCTCTCCTACCCCATTCGAAGCAATCTGATGAGCACCAGAATGCACATGCAGGGGAATAAATAGCAGCGGCTGAATTAAAGCCAACTATTCTTTACAGAGTTGTGAAACCAGAAACCAGAGCACTCTGTTGACACAAAATACTGTTGAATATCATGAACATTGTTTTTTTAATTGATTCTAAATTAGCAAATGTTTATTTTCTATTGAAATGAAATAGGAACATTTGTACTGAATTAGTACAAATAGATTTGGTACACTGGACCTCTTTCTTAGGAAGCAGGAATTTCCATTAAACCACCCAGCAATAATTTTCTTTATTATATTAAAAATATTTGAAATTTACTGCCATATGTAAAAGATTATTCAGTGAGTTAGTGTCCAACAGTCTCCACTGATGCACCAGGAATAAGAGAATAAAAATAACTCAACATACTTGTAGGTGACTATCAAGTCACCTCTAAGCCTCCTCTTTCTCAGACTGAACAAGCCCAGTTCCCAGAGCCTCTCGTCATATGGCCTATCATCCAGGCCCTTGGTCATGCAGGTGGCCCTTCTCTGCACCCTGTCAAGCTTATCCACGTCCTTCTTGAAGTGTGGTCCCCAAAACTGGGCACAGTACTCCAGCTGTGGCCTCATCAGTGCTGAGTAGAGAGGGAGAAGCACCTCCTTGGATCTGTTGGCAAGACATCGGCTGACAACTGTCAGAGTCCTATTTGCCCTGCTGGCGACTTCATCGCACCGTTGGCTCATGTTCATCCTCTGGTCGATTGTGACCCCCCAGGTCCCATTCAGATGCTGTGCTGGCCAGTGGGCTGCTGCCTATCCTATAGTTATGGTGAAGGTTCTTCCTACCCAGATGAAGGACCCGGCACTTTTCTCTGTTGAACCTCAGATGATTCTGATCAGCCCATAGAACCAGACTGTCTAAGTCATCCTGGACCCTTACCCTATCCTTTGGTGTGCCCATATTTCCCCACAGCTTGGTATTGTCAGCAAACTTAATCATACATCATTCCACCCCTTCATCCAAGTCATTAATAAATATATTAAAAAGCACAGGCCCAAGCACTGACTCCTGTGGCACAACACTGGAGACAGCCCTCCAGGATAAGGCCGTCCCATCGATTACAACTCTCTGGGACTGGCCTCTAAGCAAGTTGTCCACCCACCTCATTGTAGGTTGGTCCAGGCCAGTACCTTCCAGTTTAATTGAGAGAATTTTATGGGAGACAGAGTCAAAGGCCTTACTGAAGTCCAGGTAAAATGATATCTACCCCATGTCCCTTGTCCAGCTGGTTAGTTACCTGGTCATAAAAGGACACCAGGCTTCTAAGGCATTATCTACTCTCCACAAAGCCATGCTGGTTGTTTCTTAATACCCTGCCAGTTACAAGCTTGTGATTGATGGCCTCCTTAACAATTTTTTCAGACGTTTTTTCCTCGGACCAAAGTCAGACAAACCAGCCTAGTTTGTAGGGTCATCCCTCCTCCCTTTCTTAAAGATGGGTAATACATTAGCCCTCTTCCAGTCGTCCAGGACCGCTCCCATGTTCCACAACTTTTCAAATATCTTTGCCAAGGGCCCTGCTATGAGTTCAGCCAGTTCTTTTAGGACACTTTGGACTCTTGGATGCAGGCTGTCTGGCCCAGCAGACTTGAAAACATCCAGTTGTTCTAAGAAGACCTCACCAGGTCGGGACTGATTTCATGTTGTCTGTTGACTTCCCCACATTCCCTGGGCCTCTGGACACTAGGACTGTGCAAAAATTCAATTCCATGGAGATTTGGCCTGATTCAGTGGCTGAATCTCCAAATCGAATGAGAGGACCCTTTAATCTCTCCAAATCGATTCGGAAAGATTCGGTGATTCGGACATAGAGACAGCTTGAAATGTTTTTTCTACATACTTCGAGGCAGCAGGTGGTTTGTGAATGCTGAGATGCTGGGGCGCATGGAGCATCCCACAGGAGTGCAGGGGGCTCACCAGCTCACTTGGCAGAAGACCTGGAAGTGGACCAGAAGCACTTCCAGTCCACTTCACCACCAAGCATGTGGAGGGCCGAATCAGCATTGAATCTTCAGATTTGGATTCACCCAAATCAAATCAAGGACAGTGATCCAAATCAACTAATCGAATCACTGTCCCAGATTTGGGCTGAATCCAAATCGAATAGGGCCCACTTTGCACACCCCTACTGAACAGGCGTACAGCTCTTGGTAGGTTTCTGGCGTACCATTGTGAAGGAGCCATTTAGGAGTTCTGTCAGTTCTGTGGGCTGCCCCTCTGAATTCAGTAGGGGCCCCACCGTGGAGCTTGATTTTTTTTCTTACTCCCCATGTACCTGTAGAAGGATTTTTTGTTCTCCTTAATTCTGGGTGCTAGCCTGATCTCCATGCTTGCTTTGGCTTTCCGTATCTCATACCTGCAGACCCTGGTTATATAAGTAAGCTCTTCTCTGGTTGCTGATCCTTTTTTCCATTGCCTATATGTATCCTTTTTCTTTTTCAAAAGTTCTCTAATCTCCCTGTTGAGCCAAGCAGACCTCTTGGCTCCCTTCCCTTCCCACTTTTTGGTCTCATGGGAATGACCTCTTTTTGTGCAGAGAGGATTGCGCCCTCAAGGAGACACCACTGCTCCTGAACCCCCAAATCTTCCAGGTGCTGGTCGCAGGGGCCTTACTAGCTAGACCCCTGAGTTTGTTAAAGTCTGCATTTCTGAAATATAGGACCTCTCTTCTACTAACTGAAATCCTAGCCTTTTGGTAGATGGTGAACCTAATCAGATCATGGTCACTGTCACCCAGAGTACCACCAATCCTCAGGCCCCCTACCATGTCCTCCCCTTTGGTAAGCACTAAATCCAGAGTGGCTTCCCCCACTAGTTGGTCCTTTGACAACCTGTAACAGGAACAGGTCATCAATAGTTGTCAAGAAATTGGCTAACCTGCTGGAGTTGGCCAAATGGTCCTCCCAGCAGATGTCAGGGTGGTTGAAGGTCACCCATGACAATCAGGTCTTTAGTGCTGGCTGCCTCAGCCAGTTCCCTGGAGAATGCCTGATCGTTCTCCTCTTCTTGGGAGGGAGGCCTGTAGTAGACCCCCACCATCAGGTCACCCTCTCCTGAACCCCCTTGCATCTTGATCCAGAGGGTCTCAAGGGATCTTTCCCCATTATCAAACCTGACCTTCAGGGAGAGCTACCACTTTTTCTCATAGAGGGCCACCCCTCCTGCCTTCTCCCCACATGCCCAGATTGGAACTTGGCTTTGGGTTAGGAGTGGCCCACATTCTGGCTCAGACCCACCTTTAACTACAGTATTTCAAAATATCATCGTTGTTGTTATGGAGGCTCTTGGAGACCCAATGATCTGTAAGGTCCCTTCCAGCCCCTAGCATCTGGAAGTGAGGACAAGTATGTTTGATGTGATAGAAAAGGATAAACCTGTGAATGGAATCAAAAAGAGGTGTCATGACCAAAGCAACAAGCTGGGAAAACAATCTTTGGAGCAGGATTCTGGATGGATATGTGTAGTGCAAGACTGTATCACTCAAGGCCAGAGAACAGGATGTGGTAGCAAGTGGCACATAAGGTGATGAGAGCCCAAACAGGAGTTTGAAAACTTGAGTCCATCCTATTCCTAAACACAGAAACTCTCTTGTGGTCTAGGCATTTGCCATTGGCAATGCATAGGGGGTGCACGGAGGTGCATGTGCACCTCCTAATATTAGCAGTGCGCCCCTTGAAAAAAGCACTGCCAACACTGCTGGCAGCACCTGCAGGCAGTCGCCACTTGCCAACTTCCCCCCA
Source organism: Gavialis gangeticus (assembly GCF_001723915.1). Lineage (NCBI taxonomy): Eukaryota > Metazoa > Chordata > Crocodylia > Gavialidae > Gavialis > Gavialis gangeticus. Next base: position 84,004,186 of record NW_017729031.1, read on the forward strand.
CCCTGCCAACAGCACCGTGGCTGCCTGTGGGAGCTCACTGCTCGCCACTGCCATGTTGCTACTGCCAACAGTGCCACTGCCGCCCGCGGGAGCTCCCTGTGCCCCCCCAGCCTCCAGGGGCATGTGACGTTCATGGTGTTTGCTCTCATGTTGTGAACTACTTTGCATTCAGGTCTGAATTTATTTTTAAAATACTCCTGGAAGGTACAAATCTCACTCCTCTGTGTTACCTCAGTGTGTAGGGCAGCAGAGGCTGATGCCTCCCATAGAATGGGGCTACAAGTAGGTGACTACCCACATCACCTCAGATATTCAGGCGGGTCACATTTTCTAACATTAAAACATTGTGCACTCTGATGTCACATAGGAACATGGTTTTGCAGGGGCTGAGGGAGGTTTGTTAGGAAGAGCGGAAGAAAGGGGCAACATCCTCCTTCTGCCATTCCTCACCCCCTCTTTGCTCAGGCGGTGTGTTGGAACGGGGGAGAAAAGCTTGGAAACAATGTCTATATTCCCTGAGGTGATGCCTCCCCACTCACTCTGAAGCATTCTTCCCAGTTTCTAGCAATTTAAAGCCATTCCAAATTAGGGGCTGATGCTACTGGAATCACCCTTTGGTCAGGTTTGGAAAACAAGATACCTTGGGGGCTCCCATCTTCCATTCTGGCTGGTACACCCTATGTGTGTGGGACAGGGTGCATCTACGTGTGTGCTTTACAGTGGAGTTGACTAATTAGCCCTGCAGTAAAGCATCATGGTCTACACATACACTGGTATTAGGGCACAGTAAATTAATGAACTCCACCGTAGGGTAGTACTGTTGGGCAAATAATTATGTGCACTGAAATGCATGTGTAGACAGTGACAGGGGATAGCTGGGGCAAGAGGATGCTAAAGTGTGGGGGCTGCCTTCCACCCAGCTCCACACTTTAACACCTTCCTGCCCCAGCCACCACCACCACCCAGAGTCTCTTGCCAGTCCATGGCTGCTTCGCCCCAGCTCAAAGTGCTGCAGTCCCAGGATCACTGACACCCAGGAGCACCTGACTCTGACACAAACTGCACCAGAGTTAATTCTGTTGCCTTAGCAGCACTTTAGATGCACCCACAGTGGAGCACGGAGGAGATGCATCTCAGCGTGTTCCCGTTGAGTAGGAAACAGCAGTCATCCTCCCTCACACAAAGTGCAGTGTCTTGTTCTAATTGTTCTGCTTAGTCATCTTCCCAGTATTCTGGCAGCAGTGACTGCCCCTTTCAAAGATTTCCATTTATGGCTGGAATTTAGACTTTTGCAACTGCTATACAGATGGAAAAGCTTAAACACACAGACAGCATTATAAGCTTCTCAAGAAGCCGAAGGAAGAGGCCACAGGTTTACATTGGAACGGAACGGCACTGAGTACACCCATGCCATGTATATCAATGGTCCGCTTAATTCCCAGCAACATCCCACCCTGGCCATAAAGAAGGTTTGTGAAGGGCTCTTCTGGCCTAACGCAGGTGACTCGGGGAGCACAGGAGTGCTGGCCACAAGGGCATCCAGAGACCAGACCACAAATGTACTTGGAACGAACAGCACAATACTTGTCTATAGTTTGGTAGGTGTACCTGTGAAGGAAGCCATGGCAATCATTTCTTCCGCTGGCGTCAGTCAGCAGAGCCCTGCTGGTTCCAGTGGAGCTACCCCAGTGTATACTATCTGAGCAGCTGGCCTCATATCTCTCAAGTGCGATGAAAAAGAGAAGCAAGGATTGAAGAGACAGTGCCACTACTGCAGATGATTGGGACATCCCAGGACATGCACACATACCAGAGAATTGTGCATTGTGGTTGTACTTTTTGTAGGGTACAAAACTGTGGAATTCATCTTCAGAGTCAAAAGGCATGTACTAGTAATGGAACAAAGGGTCTTGAGAGCCAGGAGAAATGTCACCAAACGACAGGGGTCTCTGTACCACACAAGTCCTAGAGTTTGAAGCTGCAGAACAAAAGAACAGTGAAGAGAGGAAAAATTAAATATACTCTTGGCACAGCTTCAGTTAACAAGGAGCTTGTTACAGAGAAACACAACATGTGGGACTCATACTTTCTGTATGTTACACATGTGTGTCCTAGAGAAGTCAGCCATTCAAAAACCCTTTCAGGCTGAATGGCTTATGGGCAGATTAAGGTTGGAGCTGATAAAGGTGGAACCTATTGCTAGGAAGCAGTATGTTCCATATTGGCTGGGCCTGGCCCAGGAGGACTTTGTTGGGCAATGCTCTTCCCATCTACCTCATATGCCTTCTTCTGACCTGTGCTCTGACTTACCTAACTTCAGTCACCATTTATACTCAGGGTGGCTGGGCCTAGGACCTTTAATAAACAAAGGGTCTGTGACTGCTTGTCCATGGACTGGGGCTTGGAAGTGGAACTGGTTGTCCTTTTTAGATTCTGATTCAGCACAGCACTTAGCAGCTGCTTATTTCCAGCTTTTTGCTTCAGTCCCATTAACATTAATGGAGCCAGCATACATGCTAATAGCTAAGCACTGACCCAGGTGGTTTGCTGACTGGGGCCCTACACAGGATGGATGAATGTTCTGAAGCGTAGCTGAACTCCACTTTTTCTCCTAGAGCAGATACGTCTCGGAAAGGGAGGAGGAATCTAGGGGACTGAGAGAAGACTGTGCATCACTTTAGTTCACAGGCATTATGCTTATTATCTGTGGAGACACCATCGGAGTGCCTCCTAGTGGCTTTCTCCTCTGAGCCAGTTCCACCCGGTGATACTAAATGCCAGCTGGAACCTTGGCTGAGTTGTATTACATATTGTTTGTATTGTGCTTGGGGCCAGGAGCTTTAGTCCCAGGCCAGAACCGTACTATGCCTGGTCTTGAACAAACAGAACAAAGAGAAGGTCCCTGCCCTTAAGAACTTACAGCTAAGAAAAAGGCCAGAGATGGATGTGGGCAGAGACAGAGAAGGAAGGAAGAAAGAGGACATAGCTTGTGAGTAGGATAGGTAATTGGATCAGTGCCCCCCTGGTTTAACTCTTGCTGTAGTTTCTGTTGCTGTAGTAGGAGGGCTTTAAGGAGGAAATTGAAGAAGGATAGTTATGTGATTTTGCAGCTGTTTACCAGCTTTTCTCAAGCTTGAGGGGCAGCATGTAAGAAGGCATCAAAGGGCTCATTTGAAAATCTAACCAGATTGCAATGGAAGTGGGTATTGTGGGGCAGTTGGAGGAGGGAAGTGGCCTTTCAGTCCTGAGCGAGCGGCCAGCTCAGGATATGCCATGAGGTGTCTTGAAAGTGGAGACATGTGGCTGATGTCTGGTATGAGAAAGAAGGAGGTGCAATGGAGGGAGGGACAGGACACTGAAGCTAGAAATAAATTATACCAAATGAAATAGATCAGTACCAGGCTGTGTTCTGACACAGCCGGTCCAGTTCATTGGGTGAAATGCACATCGCCTGTTGGGGGGTGATGGACAGTGTGTTTCCCACTTCAGAGACGCACCCCTGGCAATCACTAGGGTTCCTGAAGTTTGCCAGAGACACATTGCAAGTGGGGAGCCTCGACTTTCCCTGCTTCTGTATGCATCTCTGCAAGCTGGGAACACTGGGATAGTCCAGTGCAGTCCTGGGGCTGGGACTGCCAGATTAGCTCATTGGTGGGACCACATTAGCTCCATTAGCTCTCAGCTCTGGGACCACATCAGAGTGAGCTTGACAGAATGTCCTGGCTTTCCCCACTTTCAGAGACACATCCCTGGGATTGCTGGGGCAAGTTTCTGGGGGTGGGGGACCCTGACTTTCTCCCTTCTAGAAATGTGCCCCGGAGATTACTGGAAGCACATCTTTGGGAAGGAGGAAAGCTGGGCAGGTGCTCTCAAGGCTTGAGAGGCTTGATTGTACACAAGAATTTCCCGAGCATGCAGAATTGGGCCCCTCAATCCTGGGATCACCTGCCTGGACCAGTGAGAGAGTGCAGGCAGCTTCAGCTTCCCACATTCTCCTACCATAAAGCAAACAGACATCCAGCACAATAAAGCAGTACAATAGGGTATGGGCGTCTCTTTGCTGTTGCTTTGTGCTGCCATAAAAAAAGTTTTGGTAGTACAAAAGCAACAAAAGGCGATGTCTGTTTCCACCCTGAGTCAGGACTTCAGCAGTGTGATTTAGTGCTGTGAATTGCCTCTGGTTCCCTTCACTCTCACACAGTCCAGATAACCTTTTCACTTCAGCTTTTAAAAAATGATGCTTAAAGTATTTGACCTATTTCTGTGTTTTTTCATGATATGTGATTTCTGCAGAAGCTTTTGCAAATGAAGCATTAACTTTCCAGCCAAAAACAACCATTTTTTGGCAGGTCAGTTTTTTGCAGAATTGTAGGTTTATTCTCTCAACGGGAATTGAATTCTTATTGTGAATAAAGCCACCTCAGCAAGGATAAATGCATTTTCAACCTATGTAGTAGGTTCAAGTTAAATCCTGACTAGAGCCCCCTGCTTCCAAAATGGAGCAGGAAGATTATTCCCAAAAGAACCACTCAAGATATAGCATCTTTCAGCCATGTGAGGATACTGGGAAAGTACCCAAGGCAGACAGATCAGTTCTTAAGAAAAGGAAGTACACAGGATCTGAGCTGACCCTTGCACATTAAACTCCTCAGGATGAGAGGGAGTTGGATCAGACCACATTTCTTTGGCTATAGTTAGGGTACATAATTACAAAAGTCAGGGAACATAATCACAAAAAGGTCCTGGATGCCATTGACTTCAGGGCATGAATGGACCCCTATTACAAAGTTGGAAATGGAAGATTATCTGAATCATATGCAGAGGGTCAAGATTAAGCCTATGAAGGAATTGTACCTGCTCAATAAGGTGCAGGTGTGGCATGTGTGATGCATACATCTTGAATCAGGCACAGAAAAGTCTTTTTGGCAGGCTTCATTATCCTGATCATCCTAAGACCTGGAGGTTTATCCTGTTTGAAGTAAATACCCTGAGGTTTGGAACCTGAAACATTTAGTCCACAGGAGACTACAGTAGAAAACCTCTAATTCACAACCATGCTGAGTTTTGGGGTGTATCTGAACTGTTATTTGAGCTGCCCTTCAACCTATCCATGCTGACTATCTACATTACAGGCTCCTTAGCTCAACCCAAGGTGTCAGTTCAGCCCAGCTGCTGAGTGTCAGGGCCTGAGACAGAGCTTCTCCCTAACCTGTTCCACCTTGCAGTGTGTGCAACTAGGCTGTACAGGTTACAGTCACAGGAAGTACACCAGAAGCAATCCCACAACCCTCTGCTTCTGACTTCTGGCTCTTCTTCATCCCACTTCCTGTCCCTACTGCCCATAATTAGAAACAAACACAGGAGAGAGAAGCAGTGAGCAGACTGATTCCTGGAAGGAATCTGCTTGAGGAACAGGATCTCCTTCTGTGCTTTGTGCATATCCACCAGAAAGTAAGCTACAGACAGATGTGGTAGCTTATGTGGGTTGGGCTAGCTGAGGTGAACTGTCATGCTGTCCCTAAATAGCAATATAAATATATTCTAAATGAATTTTGTCCATAGAAGAGCACACTGAAATGGTAAGGCAATTACCAAAGGGACCTTGGTTCTGTGGGTGGCTACTACAATTCAGCTGAACTGCTAATATCTTACAAGAGCACCTGTGTGTCATGATAGGTAGCTGTAGTTACTACTTCCATTACTGAGAGGTAGGAGAGGGAGCAAGTATTTGGAAATGCTATGGCTTCTCAGAAGTGTGGAAGAACACAATCCCACTATGGCTCTTTCTGTTTGAAATGCTGCCACTTATCCTTATGGCTCCAAAAGCAAAACCCTGACCAGGAGCGGTTTGGCCACTCACTTAAAAACACAACACAACTGACGTTTTGCCAAAACCAAAAACAGGTCCTTGCTGCTTCCTCCTGTCTCCTAATGCCAGGCACTGCAGACCTCAGTCCTACCACCAGCTAGAAAGTTGTCCACAGACAGCCAAAGCAGTAGTCTGTAAATTGGACTCATATGCTCTGAATGAGGGGCTTGAATAACTTAATTGCATATTGTCTGGATTTTTTCTTTTGGGTACTCTACTGGTCTTCAGTGATTTGGATTCCCAATAAAAATGTGAAAGATTAGTTTTCTTGCAGTGCTCTCTATCCCTCTCTATCCCTACTTCCCTGTTTCCCCTTTTCCCACACTTCCACCTCTTCTAAATGAACTTTTCCTCGTGTCTCGCCATACAATGTTCTGTCTAACATTCAACCCAACTATTGATTTATGATGTGTATTGCACTAGTGACCAAACTTCTTCACAACTCCATGGCTGCATTGTGGTAGGTGTTGTGCAGACTCATGTGCAGACACATTCCTTGCCTTGAGGAGCTTACAAGATAAAAAAATAACACCATTTTTTTCATCCTATAGATGGAAGAAACAGCTTGTGATTGCTGGTAGTGGAAGGAGACAGTAGTGGGACCTTACGGACTTACATGCACACAGAGGTGGAAGACAGGAGCCACTACTAATTATACTGGCCTTCTACACTGAGGCACAGAGAGATCAGACACTTAGCCCAAGATTATGTGGACAGTCTGCGTCAGATCTGGGTCCTGGAGAGTCAGAAACAGCAGCCCATCCTTTCTTTCTAGTAAGCCTACTTGATCTTACCTTTCCTATTAGCCTTACATCAGTCAGCATCCAAAGTCCCCTTCCAAGAATGAAACAGACACAAGGTCAACTATTGAATTTGATACTTTGCTCACAAATATCTAGTTTAAAGCAGGTGGCTGGTAGAAGCACACAGATTACTGAAGAAGTATAAGTTTGAGCTTCCAATTGAATCTGACATGTCCACACAGCAAAGCATCCTCCAACTTGTGCTTGTCATGGGACAGCCTAATAGGTATCCCCCGCAATCCCAGAGATGTCTTCAAGCAGCTGTGCAGCTAGGTGGATGATTTACCCAAGAATAGAACGCTGTCCAGAGTGATGCAAAAATATATGCAAGTCTGACCAGGATGTTTTGAAAGCCTCTTCAGCCCTGATCAGAAAGATCTGAACCCATACATAGGCAATTTTTGGAGGCAGGCAGGGTCATAAAAAGCTTGCCAGTACCTTCAGCGTAAAAGACTGCTGAGCAGACATCCAAATGCAGTTACCCTGACATGCTACTGTCAACAGCTCACACCAGCTTAGCCATCATTAAATTCCCATGATGGAGTTTAACATGGGTACAAAGCATTCTGGGAATAGATAGCATTGGCTAACACCATACAAATGCTACCTTTGGGCATCATTCCTGAAAGCAGACTGCCAGGAATGCCACACAGCACTGTCTTCTGTAATGAGTACAAATGAGGAGTTAATGAGACCAATTAAGCCACTTACTCTGTTATTTAAAGCTGGATTTGAACCAGGGTTGTAGAGACTGAGGGCTGGTGCTTCAATCCACGGGGCAGTTATGTTCCTGAAATGACCAAAATCCATACTTTCAGACATGGCCCAATAACCAAGCTTGAGTAGACATAGCTCTAAAATCATTACAGTCAGTGGCTGAACTCCCAACAACAGGAACAGAACCAGAGTCTGGTTTAAAGTCTATAGACCAAGTACATTGGCAATCTTTTTCCCTTGGCCCTAAAAGGCCTCCATCCAATTTGAGCGTATCCCAGTTAGTGAATGAGTTAGGATTATTCTCCCTCCAGCCATAATTTTATATAGTAATTCTAGCAGACAGGCTTTGCACAGCATTGTTTGGGAGAATGCTAGCATGTTCGAATTTTATTGTACATGGTACAGATAGACAAACCTATCTAATATTAAGACTGGTTTAATTCAGCCTGGGTCGACTTAAGTCAAAGGGGCTATGTAATGGGTCTTCCTTCCCCATTGCTACAGATGAAGGTGCCACTGGGGACGCTGACTCCTTTAAGTTCAGGAAGACAAGCTCCTTTCAGTTCTACCCTCTTGAAGATGTATAAAAGCAGGAGGCAGGCTGGGCAGGACTGTTACTTGACTTTGAGCCAGTAAGAGGCCAGGTGGTGCAGAATGGATTCATGTTGGACAGCTCCTTGTGGGTAGCTAGGAGTGTTTGGCCAGAGTAGAAAGACAAAGTAACTGTGGAGCAGAATGCAGGAGTGATGGGCCCCCACCGCTGAGCACTGGAGCTGAATGACTGAAAATGAACAGAGAATGTAGAGAGCACTGAGCAGAGGAGACCAAGGGAAGACGATCAGAGAGACAGGTCTCAATGGCATTGGTCAGGGCTGAAATGGAGATGTTCATGCTGGGGAGCAGGTTGGGATGGAAATCACCCAGGAAAACATAGAAGCTGACCTGTAGCAGAGCATAGCTGGTAGATGGTCACTGTGCAGCTAGATCAGGCTGGGGATTAGTTGATTTAGCTGGGGCTGTGTCCCCTATACCATATATTATTCTCAAACACCCAGAGGAAATAGCTAACCCAAAAAGAAAACTCCTTAATCTCTAAGATGTAGGTCTGGTAGGTGTGATCTACCATCTGGGACTGTGAGGGAAAGAGGATGAGAACTTTAGGTATGCCCAGCAAGCTATAATGGGGGAAGGGCTGTGGAAGGCCTGGACTATAAATCTAAGTAGTAAAGGATAGCTGTTAATTTATCCATGGGAAGACGAGATCTGTTACATGCATGCATTCGATTCAGTCTGCACAGAGATGTGGTTAGTGTGCTACTTGCTGTTACATCCCAAGAAAAGCACTGCTGACCAAAAATGCATCATCAATGTGCAGCAGGTAAGATAGGTGCAGAGTAACAGGCTCCTTTTTCAGGCTATATTAATTGAAATGAGCTTAGTCTTTAGTCTTGTAAATAAAATCATATGTACAATCTTTAAATGTGCTTAGCCTGACCCTAGAGACAGAGGTGGAGGGCAGAGAAAAGTCTCCTTTGTGACCCTGGGAGCCCATCTGTATCCTGGTGTGATCAGCCCTGTTTGATGTAAGTCATGCTCTGTTTTCCACAGCCATCCCTGGGTCTTGGTAAGCAGAGAATTCCTGCAGTTCAGTGCACTCCAGCTGTATTCTTGATGTGCTCTCACTTGTCCAAATTCCCTGTTGGGGACAAGGTGCAGGGACAACAAGGGGCCCTTTATACTGATTCTCTACTGATCAAGGGGGCATCTTGGGGAGTGGCAGCATTTCAACAGGCCTGGCTAGACCACCAAAGCAATCAAGCATAACTAATTGTAACTAAACACATTCTTTCATCTAAAAAAAATGAAAACATGTTGTATTTGTGAGCTTGCTCCTCTGTGGTGCTTGTGATGCCCACTCATGAATGCCATTGCCATTGCTGAGTTTGGGAATGTGGAAAGGGGATTACTTGAAGTTCAAGGCTGTTTCTGCTTCAGTGGGTCAACTTGTTAGCATTTAGTACTCATATACAGGGTGGAGCAATGTCACAGTTGTGTACAAGCCTCAACTGGAGGTTAGCTTTAATGCTGCAATTAGTATGTCCATTATGTAACCTGAAGGTCTTCAGTTTGATCCTCAGTGAAGGTATAGGGTGAGTCTCTTTTTTTTTCCTTTTATCTTCTGTAGAGTAGCAGTTATCACATTTGCCTTATGTGTTTGAACCAGGCAGAAACAACCCTACTTTTCATGTAAACCACCAGCTACTTTCCAATGTCAGAGACCCCACACTGAGCTACATGGATCTTTGGACTGACCTGTTATATTCAAAAGCAGATGTTTTGACTGTTTAAAAACCCACTTCTATGTATCATGTACTAATGCTTGAAAATTCTAACCTTCTTGGGTCTCAGATTCCATTCTGAGTTTCGTTTATACCCCCCTTTAATCATGAGAATGGGTATCAACACTGGGCTCTGGGTTGTTCCCTCCAGGCATGTCTACATGTGCATTTACTGTGCAGTAACTTAGCGCAGTAAGCAGTTTTTATACCAGTGTCTACATGTACAGGCAGTACAGCGCAGTAACACTGTGTGTGGACTGACTTGGGCCTAAAGTTAGTCCCAAGTCAGTCCACACACGCAGGGAACTGCGCAGTAAAGCATTTACATGTTCCTTACTGCACAGTAACTACTCCGGCATAAATTTGCTACCTGCATCATGAAGGCATCAAATTTATACCCAAGTCAGCATAGGTCACCATAGTTACTGCTCAGTACAGGTGCACATGTGTAGACACATGCCGTTGCTGCATAGTAATTTTTGCTTACTGTGCAGTAACTATGGGCATGCCCTCTGGGCGTGGACTGTGGACATTGCACTGCTGCTACTTGTCCCCAAGGAACACCTGTGCCATGCACACTTTGGCACAAAGCAAGTTACCCCAGGTGGGGTACTGGGGGCTGGGGCCATCACTGGGATGGCCCCAGCAGCCTTACCTAGGGTCCTGGGGGCCTCCTGGGGCTGCAGCAGTGGCAATTCTGCCACACACAGTCTGGCCAGCAGCCAAAGTATGGCTCCGGGCAGCCCAGCTTTGCTTTTGAGGGGCGCATGCTGCCTGTGTGTGTGCTGCTCTGCTTTTTTTTTTTTTCTTTCAGTTTGTTTTTTTGACCCCCTGGATGTCTAGGGCTCAAAAACACCCATGGGAGAAAAAAAAGCAGAGCAGCGTACACATGGGTAGCATGCCCTTGCAGTGCAGAAAACATCTAAATGTGTGGTATGTGGTGCTGTAGATGTGTTTGCAGTGCCATATACTGCACAGCTGCGCTTGTCTGGACATAGCTTCCAAGTGGAGTTTTTAATTAAACATGGGCTTGGGTACCGAGTGCGGCTCTGAACTGACATTACCAGAACGGTATGCTGCATCCTTAGTTGCTGCAAATCCATGACATTCTTTTGAAGTCTGTTTCTCAGGGGATGATCTAATGTACTGGCAAATAGAGTAAGATAAGTATGCAGACATTCTTTTTTCTTTGTGCTTCTGCATTTGTAAACAGCCTTCAGTGGCATTAGCTTAGTTTTCTTTTTTGCCAAGTAATTAGAAACAAATTTCAAGTTTCAATCTGAAACGATATGAAAGCTTTATTGATTTGGAGCATCTTTGAGACCAATAAAAATAAATACAAAGATTGAGGTTTGGCAGATGCATGTTGTATCCATACTAAATTAGTTTCTTAATGAACTTATTACATGTGCCTAACACTGTATGTCAGCCCCTACTTTCTGTAGCATGTGGGTGTTTCAGCTGAGTTAGGATGACAACCATGGAGAAGAAAGGAGTTCAAAATCTTCTTGGCAAATTCTCTACCTCATGAATTTACTATTACTTTGCTGGGGTTCTACCTCTACCAGTGAAACAGGATTTCAAACAGACCATGTGAGAGGAAATACTCTTGGGGGGAAGAAGTAGTATTTAGTGTGAGAATAATTTTGGAAACATATGAAGAGTGCTACCTATGCTGCAACTTGAAGAACTGAGACTGAATGCAATCAAGGGCTGAACTATGGTGTAGGGTTCCCTGGCTTTGTGTCAAGAAAATATCAAAAGCCACACTTAGTATGCTATACCACTAACCAGTGGAAAAGTTATGTAGTATTAACTGCCACTGAGCTCTTGCCAGGGCAATCCATCACAGTCTTCCAGGCAGACGCTGTACAGAGAGCAGGGCAGCTCTCCAGATTAAAACATTCAGAAAAAGCAAATCAAATGAAGTCCTTACAGGCTTTAAGAAGCCCTGGGCATTTAGTGCCACTTTAGCTTCATATACTAACTAGCTAAGTTCTCAGAGTTAACGTTCACCAGCTCTTTCTGTGCTCAGCATAGTGTCATCATCTCATGAGTGCATAGGGACATCTTTTGATTTGGTAACACTATCACAATAGTGACAAACACTTGCTTTTATTGAGCCTTGTCAAAAACTAACTTGTCTACTAGTTCCTGCGATATCCCTGAACGATGAAGTTGAGGTGTAATATCACAATGCTGTCAGCTAAGCTGTAGGAGAAGATGCCCAGCTGTATGCTTCTAAAGATAGGCAAGTAGGAACAGGGTCCCCATAGACAAATGGCTTATTAGCTAGCCCTGTCAAACCCAGAGGCCCTGAGCTAAGATGAGGACAGTGCTAGTAGTGCTAAATGGGAGTATTTGTATCAAAACTGGCTGGGTATGAATGGCCAGGTCCATGGGGGTGGAATCTAAGACTTATGGGTTCTAGCTCTGATTTTGCCTCTTTCTTGATGTGAGCTTGGGATGGGAGAGGGGGGTGGAGATCATTTAACCTCTGTGCCTTTTTTTACATAAAGATGTAAAGCCCTGCTCCACTGAAGGGGTGTAAAGTCTTGCTGGTGAGCACCTGGATGAAAGACACCAGAGAGGCATAAAGGAATGTGTTGATATACTAGAACACTTCATTTGGATATTTCCAAGTATATCTTGGTGCCCAGTGTGACTGCACAGCTGACTGTTGACTCCCAGAACAATCTTGGCATCATTTTTAGGGCATTCCCCTTCTCTTCAGGTGGCTGCCATGACAGACCCTGCTGATCCAGGGTTTTTCTAGTTATCTGTAGAGCTGAAGGGATCAGCACTGTTGACATGTGCTAGGGATGACTTCACCTTTCTTCTGGAGCTCCACAGAACGTTATGATGTTTAACAGGAGCCCATGCTATTACCATGCAGCACGTTGTGTTTGCTACTGCTCACATGCAGTGGCCTATGAATTTGGTCCTTCAATTCAGGCAGTATGGGGCATGCTTTTAAACCCACAGATCCTGTGTTCAGTCCTTGCTCTTGGCCTATCCAATTTTGTGCTCTCTTCCTTGTCATGAAACACCCTTACCTTATCTAAAATCCTCATTTCTTTTGTGATAGAAGGCTTAATTTTCTAATACCTTTGTGCCATGGGGCTATACACGCAGTCCAGGGCAATTCCCACCCCAAAAATATACAACATCTAGGGTGTTGTTACACAAGTTACGTTTTTCATGTAATAGGGCCCCCAAAAGCTCTGGACAGCTGTGATGTAGCACACATGCACAACTGTAGAGCGCTTTTAAAATGACGGATCATGCATAAAAATGAATCCTCATCAAATCAGGTATTAGATGAGGGTGCTCTAAAGCCACCCCTTAGGGAATGTGTGTTCTCTCCTGGATTAATGTTTCATGCTTTGTAGGGCTGGGCTGGTACTCCATTCCCCGCCACCCTTCTGCCTCTTCCTCCTCTCCCCCTTGCCCCTCTCCAGCTCTAGCCAGGCAAGGGAACCAGCAGCTCCTGCTGCCACTGTCAAGAGACCTGGGCAGGGGGTGGGGGAAGAGACGCCCCCTTACCTCACAGCCCCAGCCCAGCTCCCCCAAGTATCCAGACAGGGTAGCTGGAGGAGGCCCGCTAGGTGAAAGGGGCTCCCTTCCCTCACCCCCGCCCAGGCCTCTTCACAATGGCAGCAGCAGCTGCTGGCTAGGCTTGGCCTGGCTGGAGCTGGAGGGGGTGCAGTGGGGTGGAATGGAGCCCCCTCGCCTCATGGGCCCAGCATGGCTCCCTGCAATACCCCAGCTGGGGTAGTAGAGGGGGGCCCATAAAGCCAGGGAGCTCCATTCTAACACCCTTTTTTTTCTTTTCTGTTTTTTTGCACCGGTCCTGGAAGCACTGCCATACCATGTCAATGCACGGAGTGGATGGAGCAAGCTCCAGTTCCACCACCCAACATGAGAAAAAATCAGCTCAATATAGACCTCTTATGGAGGACATATTAGAGACAATCACCTGCCCTGGGGAGCCCGCCCACGTGGTCACGGTGCTTCCCCTCCATTCTAACACCCCACCCTCCAGCTCCAGATAGGCCAAGCCCAGCATCAGCTCTATGCGGCTCCCTCCCCCACTGATAGCCCCAAAGCACCCCTGCCTGCTGGCCAGGGCTGGTGCAGGCAAGCTTGAGCCCCAACCTGACCCAACAGGTGAGCATCTTTTGAATTGGGGCAGGAGGGAGAGGGAGGCAGGGCCCTAAACATCTGTAGGCACCCATACTCTCCTTCAGAGAAGAGCCAGTTCCCCAGTTACCTTGGCTTCAAATAAATGTCTCAATTTATGGTAGTATAAATGAGGGAAGTTGATATGCCATCGTTGTGTCCATCAAGCCTTCTTGTAAACTCTAACCTCCCCTGTTGACTACTTCTGAAAAGTGCATCATTCTCAAAAAGGTGAGGGGCCTGCTGAAGAGAGCCCTTTCTAAGGTAATGGGCTCAGAGAGGCTCACGCCCTCTCTCAAGTGGCACTGGTCTGCGTGTCATTTCCTACAGTGCTGAATGTGTTTTACAGCAATATCTTAGAATGGTATTACACAACACAAACCCCATCCCATTACAGCTCCTGCCTGCATTCAATATTGTATTTGGTTCCTGTTTGACTGCTCCGTCTTTGAACCCAACTAGTTCTGCTGCAGCTTACTCAACACACCTGAGGACTGGCATCCCCCTTTCCAGTCTCCCTTTGTGTCTGTCTACTGGGGGAGTGCTGACCTGTTGGAGGTGATAATTAACAGCCTTTGGGGTGGTTGGCGGAATGATTGCAGGTAGGAGCTTTCACTCACTACCTTACCAAAAGCTCCCTCAAGCCAGCGGCACAGCTCTTACAGACTTCAGTGGGCTTTTGCGCATTCCCGTGTAAATCTCCTGTTCCCAATGCCATGTGAAATAGGAGTTATTAAATAAACTGTCATAAGGCTTCTGCTGTATTTGAATCTTGTCACTGGAATATTTGCTTAAAGATTGTGCATAGCAGGGCTGTGTACACACTTGGAAAACAAAACTAGGATTAAGGAGAAATACTGTATTTTAAACAAAGTATTGTAGCCTCAGAGGCCAGCATTTCCTTTCCAGGCCAGCAACCTCCCAAAGGAATAGATAAGAAAAACTTTCCCCCTCACTTCAAGTTGGAGTAAATTGTTCCTAGTACCAGAGCCTGTAAGTCTGCTCTGTATTCCCCCAAAGTCAGTGGGAATCCCTTTAAGTTTCAGCCCCCTCTTTTCCCAGACTATTTAGCCTCCTTTGGTGGGCAATATAGTAATTAAATCCTTTCCTTTCTATTTATACCTACTTAGTCACTGCAAAACAGTGGTCCCCAATGGATTTATGGTTTAATTTAACCAGGGTGTCCTCAGGGGATATTATTTATCCAACCAACCAACCAACCAACATCTAACAGCAGAAAGACTTATTTTATCTGTAACCTTAGCCAGGGTTGTTACTTCAAGGGGAGGGACTGCCTCCAGGCTCCTGCAGTAAAAAAGGCAAATGTTTAGATAGAAATGTTTGAGTAAGAAAAGGAAACTCAGATCTGTTTTCTTAGGAGAATGCACACTG
This sequence comes from Gavialis gangeticus, assembly GCF_001723915.1. Taxonomy (NCBI): domain Eukaryota; kingdom Metazoa; phylum Chordata; order Crocodylia; family Gavialidae; genus Gavialis; species Gavialis gangeticus. The sequence continues at coordinate 84,019,488 of NW_017729031.1, forward strand.
GTAAGGGCAGTAGCAGAGACTGAAAGAGAATAAGTTCTGAACTGTAGGTTTGGGGATGCGGGGAAGGCGTGAGGCTCTTTCCTCAATAAACCGTATGTATATGGCTCTTAGATTTCATGGAAACATCACTCCAGGACTTTCCCTCTTGTTTCTCTGGTGACAAGAAACAAAACAGATGCAGCTGGGTCACTGTGCTCTGGATCTGTTTTTCACTGTGAAACGCCAACGGCAGGGGGAAAAAATGACTGTGTGCACGCCAAAGATGGTCTGACCTTTTTAACCCATTTGTTACCTTGACCAGGGAAAGAAAAGATAACTTGAAATCTCTGGGGACCATGTTGCAAATTAATGAGGCACTCTCTGCCGCTCAGTGATCTTGACTTGCCAGTGACGTGAAACCCTCTCATCTTACCTATTGACTCAGTAGAGTTTGGCACTCAAGACTTTGACTCTACAGGGGAAAGTATGTGCCTGGAAAATGAAAATAGCAAACAGCAGAAAAAATAGAATTGTGAAACCAGGGAAAGGGAAAGTGTTTTGCATTAAATGCACAGAGATGCTGTCACGTTTATTTTTCTTTTTCTTTCGCCTTGATTCCCTCTCTGCTCAGCCTCCATTCACCCATTGCTTCCCCCCTTGCCTTCCCTGTCTAGATTAGCTTGTGTCTCTTGTCCCCAGCATGTGTGTCAAGAATACTTCCTTACCTTGGGAGGATCATAGTCCCTCTCTCCCAATACAGTCATGAAGCATAATTCCACCAAAACATGAGTTCAATGGATATAATTTGTAGATGGGAAAGTTATAAGGCAACTTGATATATAGTGTACAAGTATCCATGCCCAGGGTGAGTTTTCAGGTAGAGAGAAGAGCCATCTCTTATTAGGCACAAAAAATGGTGAGAGCTGATGGCTGGGAAACAGTTTAAGCAAAATTCAGATTAGAAATAAGACTCCCATTTTGAAGGGAGGGTGATTTATCATTGGAAGAGCTTACCCAGAGACAAGACAAATTCTCCACCTATAAGAGCCTTAAAACCAGTCCTGGAGTTCTCTTTGCAAGAGGGCTGCTCTCATGCCAGTTCTGGGCTTAAAACTGAAGTCCCTGGATGAAGTTCTGCAGTTTATGCTATGCAAGTGGTCATAGTGATTCTTTCTAAATTTAATCTCAATGATCCTGTAAATTCTGTGCTTTTTCTGGGAGAAGAATATTTCTGGCCTTTCAGAAGAAAGTAACTTGAAGAAATAGAATAAGGAAGGGAGAGAGGACCAGAGACTTTTATATGCCAGTGCGCTGTCTCTGCTGGGTACCTCTGCACTATAGTTTCATAGTTTCATAGTTTCTAGGGTCGGAAGGGACCTGAGAAGGTCATCTAGTCTGACCCCCTGCCATGGCAGGAAAGAGTACTGGGGTCAAACGACCCCAGCAAGGTGTTCATCTAACCTC
>NW_017729031.1:84021188-84027713 GCF_001723915.1 Gavialis gangeticus
GCCACCAGGTTGGTCTGACAGGACCTGCCACTGATGAACCCGTGCTGATTGCCCCTAAGCATGCAGTCCCCTGCTGGCCCCTCCTGGATGTGTGCCAGAATTATTTTCTCAAACAGCTTGCCTAGGATCGAGGTAAGACTAACTGGCCTATAGTTTCCCGGGTCCTCCTTCCTCCCTTTTTTGAAGATTGGAACCACATTGGCCCTCTTCCAGTCCTCCAGCACCTCTCCAGTGCACCACGAGTGCTCGTAAAGCCGTGCCAGTGGACCTGCAATGACCTCGGCCAGTTCCTTTAGAACTCTAGGGTGGAGATCAACCGGACCGGCTGACTTGAATACATCCAGCCCCTCCAGAAGCTTCCTTACTAAGTCCTCGCTAACCCTTGGCCCAGGTGTGCCTCCCCCGGGATCCCAAGATACTAAAAGAAATGGACTGAATTTGTAGAGCGTTCTGTATTATCAAGTTCCTTCACTGAGAGTACAGGATTCCCAACCCCACTGGCAGTGTCATCTTGAATTGTGAGGGGATCAGACTAGTGATAGGGCTGGAGCCTGTGTGAGAGTTGGAGCAGCAGCCAGCAACAGGCTGCAGATGAGAGGCCAGGTAGGGAACAACCTTGGAGATGGGCAGTCACAAGATGGAAGTATGAGAAACTGGTCCTGAATAGTAGTGCCAACAAGACACAAGTGCCCTTATCAGCATTGTTGTGTGGGATGCAGCCTGGATTGGGCACTGGTGGGGCAACTTCTGCTGTCACTATCACAATCCCACTGCCTAGGGCATCTGCACCCTTCATTTCTGCAGTAAAGAAATTCTCCATACTGTCCTCAGTGTACTGCACTTCCCAGACCTTGATCCCTATCATACTCCCCATTTCCCAGGCTTAGTCCCACCTTAGCTCCACCTGCCCCCTCTTCTCTTTCCATTGACCCCACCCCAACAGCCCAAGTCCACCTCCCTTCTTATCCCACTCTGCCCATCCTAGCCCCAAGGGAAAGAACTTTAAAGTGACTCCCGGTTTCGGTGAGCTCTGCTGGGGATCTGAGTGATGCCAATCCAGCCAGAGGATCAGGGTGTATTATTTTAGTACCTAGATAGTCCCCCTCCCCTGCAACACAGAGTAGAATGCCCTGGTGCAGCTGAGAACCTGAGCCAGTGTCCTCCAGTGAACCAAGTGTGGTATGGAAAAACCCAGTGTCCTGGACTGGGACCAGCAGGCCTCATAATGCATGGAGCTGAGAACCCCTGAGCCCAGTTTTAAAATACAGGTCTGAAAGTCCCAAACATTCTTTCTTACATATTAACAAATAATAATTTCCGTGCACGCAACCCGTGTTTAAAAAATTGAGTGTTAAATATATAAAAGATAAATCATGAGATATTTAATAGGAGCATGGGACTTTAATGTCAAAGCCAAAAGAGTAGGGAAAAGCATACAAAAGCCTCTGATTGCCCTTGGATGTTCATGTTAACTTTCTAAACATCCTGAAGCTTTTGGCTTAGTTGCTTAAATCTCAGGAAATAGAGCTAGAATGTGCGATAATATCCAGTGACTGGTGGCTTCTGCTTCAAGAAGATCTCTAGTGCTAGTTCTTCTGCCTCAGCCCAAGTGCCACTGAACGCCAGGATGGCCACCCCAGTCCTTTTTTTAATATCCCTGCTACGGGCACTGGTTCCACAGGCAGGGACATGCCAGGAGTGGATTGCAGTTCTGCCCCAGGCTCCACGCTGTCACCACCCTGCCCATCCATCCTGCTTCTGGACACTACTCCCTGCCCTCCCACAGCTCCATCCCATCCTCTCAGACAAGCATTCCCTGCCTGCACAGGTCCTGAGCCATGGAGACCCTGGGGCTGGGATCGTGGGTTGGGGCCCCCAAGCAGAGCCACTTAAGGAGTTTTGATGAGCTGTTGCAGGCTGGGTTGGGGGAGGAGGGCAGGTGCTGACCTGGCCTGCAACAGCTCATTAAAACTCCGTAAGTGTCCATCCAGCCCAAATAATTGTCCACCTCTGGACTAAGGAATAGTAAAACAAAGCCCTATTACAATGGCAGAAAATATTAAATTCCAAGCTGAAAACAGCCTGCTACAGCCAAACCACTCCTAGCCTACAAACGAACATCACATTTATCACACTTGTCCTGGGATGAACTCTTTTATACTGAGATAAAGTGCAGTCATTCAGACATCCATGCCCATTTTCCCATAATAAATCCTAAAAGTGTTCAGGGGATCAGAAGTACTAACAGTTTATCCTGGAACATCACAAGGTGCACCTGAAGAGTAATCCTGAGATTTACATCATTGAATCAGTGACAGAAAAGTAGCAGTACATTCAGCTACTCACTAAACCCTGATTAATTAGAAGGGTGATGTGTGTACATGCCAATCCTAAGACATTTCTGTTCCAATACAAACACAGTCATGACTTTTTCCAGGCATAAATGCAACATCTGTTTCTGGCCCTAATTGGGGTGCATGTTAACATTATCTGTAGCATGGACAATCCAAACAAAAAACCAGAGAACACTGACTCTGTTTCCTGAAGGCATTCTGAATACTCCTAGCCATACTGTGGTCACCCTATAGCTGACCATAATATCACCAGGAACAGCAAATTCTAGGAGGCAGCTCAACCAGCTGCTGCAGAAGGAGGAGTTTAGGAGTCAAGAAGCATGCAGGTGATTGGAAAATCACTGATGCTCACAGAAGGTTATTGTTATACCCACTACCCTGCTGCCTCTCCTTGTTAGTTGTTACCAATAGTTGCATAAGTTTGTAGCTGCTGTGTGCAGTTAATGCTCTGGAGTATTTTTATTTCATTTGATTTGTTGAAAGACAGGACTTTGTGCAATCTGGACATTCGGCATGTAACCAGCGTCAGTCTCTTCCCAGTCTACCTGCATTCATAGGTGGCAGAAGACCAGGGCTAATGGGGCTCAGCCTCTCCCACAAATGTGGGGCAGTGGGTAGGGCCACAGGGCAGCCCAGCCCCAGGTTCTGGGCGGTTGCAGCAGGAGGCAAGGGGCATGCATGCATCCAGGAATACAGCCTGGTGGGGTGGTTGACTTGCTGCCCAGCACAGTAGGCAAATACCAGTGGCTGTGCCCCACTCCCTCGCTCACTCCTGGGGCCTTGATCTGCACCCCCCACTCTATCATCTCCCCCCGCCTCTTCTCCCACAGACTTATGCCCCCACAAATAATTTTTTCTCCCTCTGCCTATGCCTGCATGTCACAATTTATTATTCATTGCTGTTGCAGTTGTTCTTGCAGCCTGAACTGTGCTTCTGAATTTTAGGAGTCTGCTGTTGGCAACAGTTCTTGTGAGCCAGAGACAGTACAATATGGGACACACCTAGGGAAACTACATTTTTTTTTTCCTTCAATGTAGAATGAAGTTATTTCAGACTGGAGGCATATAGTCTCTCTTTCTAGAAAGAACATATACTAATTACATCAGAAACGAGTGCGCCATCACAAGACTTACTAGGAGTGGTATTGCCATACAAAGAATTGTTTTAAAGCAGCAGTGTTGCCTCGTGGCACATGTACAAACCCCTCCTTGTGCCCGCAAGCATGGGCAAATAAATGTCCTCTTCATAAAGCACCAAAGCAGCTTACACAACCTGAGCGAAAGCAACAAGAGCAGAATACATATCACGCTTTGTGGAAATGATGTACCTCCTAAAGGAGGGATTTTCAAAGGCATATTAAGTGATCTAGGAGCACAGGCTTCACTGAAAGGCTGTAAGTTTCTAATGCACTTAGGCACTTTTGAAAATCCTGCCCTAAAGTCTCCATTTCCCTTATGTTACGCTGTATAGGACATGCAGCATAAAGGAGCTTCTCATCTTTATTCCCCCATATTTTTTTTATGCTTCCGTCTATCTGTATTTCCTGGTTCTGCCTTTGAAATATAAATTAAGACCAAATGGTTGTCCAGTAGGTGGCATGTGCTAGTGATAGTAATTTATGTCAGATGCACATAAGGCGATGACCTAATTGATCCCAGAGCACATTCTGAGCAGGAATCTGTCCCTGCTACATTTGCAGTTGTGACAGCAGGGAGCAGAGAAATGACAAATCTTAAGTCATCTCACTCTGGATCAAGGGTTTCATAGTGTAGACTGTCACATGATAGAAAAGGTGTCTTGCAAACCATTGGCTTTCTATTTAGCCATGCAACTTCTCTGAAGTAGCTACAGCTGTTGTTTGTATGTTAAAGTATCATTAGCAAAGTAGCCAGTGATAAGCAATGATTCTCCTGGTAGCTGTGATTCCTAAGCATGACTTTTATTTTACCCTCCTCCTGTGTAATGTTGTCTACTACTGGTATGAGATAATTCCTGATTCCAGGGGGCTGTTATAGGCTTCCTGGCTCTTCTCCATCCTGGGGAACCCAGGCACCTGAAGGCAGAGGCTGCAGTGTCACTACCTCTTTAGTATAATATCTTTTCTTCATTCTGCACTTTTATGGAATAATGTGACTAAGGTCAGCTCTAAGCCAGGACTCTCTTTTACCAAATGTCCACCTCCATCCTGTCCATACACACATGTACATGTGCATATAAGCTCCACAGGGTACTACTGCATAGAGGTTTATGCACTGTGGGTTTCTGTGTGTATTGATACTCAAGTTTATTATTTATTTAGCCATGACTCCTCACATAGAGGCTGCTACAGGTAACATTTCTCTCCACATAGTTCAGCCTCTGGCATAGACCCCCATAAAAAAGTCAAAACTGACTAAGGTAACCACCTGTACTTAAGAAAACGTGAAAGGATTAAGAAACCTTGGGTAGACTCCACTATTCTGTGCACAGAACGTGGGAGGGTGCAATCTTTGAACATGGCAACAATCACTCTTTGCCAGGGGTTTTCAGCTGGGGTACACATACCCTTTGGGGTATTTTAGAAGCTCCCCAGGGGGTATGCAGCAGCAGTGCAGGGAAGCCAGTGGTACTTCCAGTTTTGCTGGCAGCTCTTCTGGTTTTGTTAATGTGCGCTGCACTGGGGATCCCCCCCACCCTCATCGACTGGCTGCCACGGGACTCCCCACTTCTTGACTGGCTGCCAGGGGTACCCCAACCAAAAAAGGTTGAAAACCCCTGCTCTTTGGTGACTGGTATCTCCTCTTTATGTATGGTACAAAGGTAATCTTGTGTGTAGCCCAATGTTTTCAAGGTCAAACAACCCATAAAGATGTTTCCAATGTCATAGTGACAAAAGGAAGTAGGCCTCCAAGCTCTGCCTTCATGTAACTGAAAAAAATTGGTACCATATATTGCCCTGCCAAAATAATTATTGAATTTGTCATATGTGTGAGTTTGCTACTGTCTTATTTTAATTAATAAATAATTAAAAGTTATTGAACTGCTCAATTTATTGTTGAACACTCCTTTATTTGTTCAGATGGCAAAGTTTTGGCCTTCTTCAGCAAACAAAGAGTTTGAAGAGAGTAGCATACATACTGCAGTGTTAAGTGGAACTATGACAGTAGAAAGTGACAGAAGGGAAGCCATACTGATCACAGATGAGGGAATTCAGGTATGCAGTCATCTGTCTGCTGCTCTAGAAGAAACAGATACTCGGCCGGTCATCCATTTATTTGATGCAGTTTCATCTGGTTTCACACGTGTCATAGTGCTGTCTAATGACACAGATGTTTTTGTCCTTCAATATCTGTTTCAACTGTTTGAAAAATGACTTTTGGAACTTTGAATTAAAGCAGGCTTGTGTGATGAAGTAAGATTTGTTCCTCTTCAGGGAAAAGGGTTCAGGAACCATCTCTGGGACTCAGGAAAGGCTCTGGAAAAGCAGTAGGATGCCACTTAAAGAGACAGATGCATATTTCTGTTGTTAAAGGGAAAGGGATTGTTTAATTAATTCATTGTGACTGGCTCAGAGCTGTTAACATCTGTCGTGTATTTCATAGTTTCATAGTAGGGGCCTGATCAGATCATCTAACCTGACCCCCTCCACAGGTAGGAATGAATGAATGCAGGGCTCACAAGACAGGTAATCATCTAACCTTATTTTAAATATGCCAAGGTAGGGGCGAGGACCACTTCCCTAGGAAGTTAGTTCCAGATTCTTGCCACCCTAACTGTAAAATACTGCCTTCTGATCTCTAACCTAAACCTATTCTCCATCAGCTTATTACCATTGTTCCTCGTCACCCCAGGTGGTGCTGGGGAGAATAGGGCTCTTCCTATTTGCTGATGATCTCCCCTAATGAGTTTGTAGGCAGCCACCAGGTCCCCCCTCAGCCTCCTCTTGCCAAGGCTGAATAGGTTCAGGTCCCTCAGTCTCTCCTCGTAGGGCCTGTCCTGCTGCCCTCTCACCAAACGGGTGGCCCTCCTCTGAACCCTCTCCAGGCTGGCCACATCCTTTTTAAAGTGCAGCGCCCAGTACTGGACGCAGTACTCCAACTGTGGCCTGACCAATGTCGCATGCGGGGGGGAGTCTCACCTCTCTGGACCGGCTTGAGATGCACCTTTGGATGCATGACAAGGTATGGCTGG
>NW_017729031.1:84027858-84086402 GCF_001723915.1 Gavialis gangeticus
CAAGGTGCAGCACCCTGCATTTGTCTACATTGAACCCCATCCTATTCTCATCTGCCCACTTTTGTAGTCTGTCTAAATCTAGTTGCAGTCTCTCTCTCCCTTCAAGTGTGTCCACCTCCCCCCACATCTTAGTGTCATCATCAAACTTGGACAATGTGTTTTCCACCCCCTCGTCCAAGTCGCCGATGAAGATGTTAAACAGTGCGGGCCTGAGGACCGAGCTCTGGGGGACCCCACTGCTCACATCTCTCCAGGTTGAGTACAACCCGTCCACCACTACTCTCTGGGTATGCCCCATCAGCCAATTTTTTACCCATCCAACTGTGTAGCCTTCAATGCCTAATTTATTGATGAGAATGGGGTGAGAGACAGTGTCAAAGGCCTTCTTAAAGTCTAGAAAGACTATGTCCACGGCAACACCATCAACCAAGGATTTAGTTACTTGGTCATAAAAGGCAATCAGGTTGGTCAGGCAGGACCTGCCTTTGATGAACCCATGCTGATTGCCCCGAGTATGATCTCCCCTGCTGACCCCCCACAGATGTGCTCCTTGATGATTCTGTCCAAGATCTTCCCGAGCACCGAGGTAAGGCTTACAGGCCTATAGTTACTTGGGTCCTTCTTCCTCCCTTTCTTAAAAATTGGGACCACATTAGCTAGTTTCCAATCCCCCGGCACCTGGCCAGATGACCACGAATGCTCATCAAGGGTAAGTATTAACTCTTCTTTTCTCCCATCATAAATTCGTGGCAGAAGAGTCCCTCCCTGACAGACAAAGTTGAGGGCTTGACATCACTAACCCTCCCACAAATACCATGTTGCATGTTACAGCACTTCTTAATAATTCCATATTGATATTCCAGTTTGATATACAGCATGTAGATTTCAACTGGCATGTAAGAAAAAGTTTGATAAAGTAATCTTGAGATAATTTTCCTTGAGAGAATTGCAAACCATACCTTCTTTTGTCACTGTGACATTGGAAACATCTTTATTGGATTGTTTGAACTTAAAAAATTGGGTTAGACACCAAGTTTATCTTTGTGCCATATTTAGAAGAGGAGATACCAATCACCAAAGAGTGACTATCACCATGTTAAAACATGGCACCCTCCCACATTCTGTGCACTGAATGATGAAGTCTACCCAAGGTTTGTTTTTTTTTATCCATTCACATGTGTTTTCTTAAATACAGGTGGTTACCTTAGACAGTTTTGACTTTTCTATGGGGGCCAGGGAAAGGACTAATATATTTCTTTTCAGGATCTTTCCCCCTCCCCCCTTCCCCAGTTTCATTCCAAACTCAACATGTGAGTTCTTAATCTTGCATGCAATTTCCAAATACATACAATTTACTCTAACACGCAGTATTATAAATAAAGAATATAAACATCTCTCCCTTTTCCTCTTCCTGTAATTTGATTTGGCAATGTTAGCAGTTAACCCAGGCTCTTTCCACATTCACCGAAAAGGGGCAACTGTTGGGTTCTCATATACTATCATGCAAAGAGAGTGACCATGGGATGTTACAAGAGGAATTTAACAGCACACAGAAGAGGGAAGATAGGTTGCGGGGTGTGGGGTGAAGTACAGGAGAAGGCTTTGGCGATTGTCTGGGGAAGACTCGAGTGAGTGGAAGGCTGCAGTCTCCAGCCTGAATAGGTTGCCAGGCAGAGGTGAGTGCTGAGGTGTTGGGCACCAAAGAAGACTGGTGATGGCAGAAAGGAACCTCAAGCTCTACTGTGATTACCATCACCGTCATGGAGGGAGAGCTGCAGGTAACAACTTGTGCAGCTTCTTGAAAGCCACAAGCCTTGCCTCCCTTCCCACTTGAAAGCCCTGCTAGCCAGATCCCACTCTCACTGGGGAAAAACACAGTGAGAGCAGGATTAGGCCATGAATACAGCCAATTGTAGGAGCCACGCTAATTCATTTTCAGCAAATCAAAAAAAAATCATCCTTTAGTTTTCAGGTCCTCTCAATAAAATAGGAGTCTAGAGTCACATAGCCAGTGAGAAGGAGGAGCTCTTCTCTTTTTCATGCCAAAGCTCTGTTGTTTGAACACTCAGCTGGGCCATGGACCATCAGGGTTTGACGGCCTCTCTACCTGATCCCGGAAACACATTTGAATAGAGGTATCCCTCTAATCATGAAGCTATTGACTGCTCTTGGACTACAGAGTGCTGTCTGTCATACTTGTTGAAGCTGTTCAACCTTGTATGAAATAATTAATTGTTGATTGGACCAGAGAAGAGTTATGAACCTCGGTCTTCCTCATCCTAGGTGAATGACCTAACCATTGGCTTGTATGGCAAAAGGGGTCCTTACACAGCAGCTTCTTAGCCACTTGTTAATTAAATCCCAAAGGTTTGTAGAAATACCAAAACACAAGATTTTGATGTTGTTCTTCAAGTTCTTGTTCATTCAAAACTATTCACCAAATTTAATGTGAATTTCCATGTTGTGAGAGACTGGAAAAAATACTTAACTGTTTTGGTGAATAATCTCTTCCCCTGCTTGCTTGTTAGTTTTTCTCTCTGACATAAGAACATCAACTCATAAGACCATCAAGTGCCATAGAATGAGACAGAGGAATGAGACAGGAGTCCGCCAGTTTTGAAGTGATTTTTTCTTTTAATTCTAAATTTAAGGAAGATCAAGTTGAGAATCATCTCTGCATGAACACTGTGTGCCCCCAGAGGCTGGGGTGGCATGGTGACTGCCCGCAGGCAGCAGCGGGGGCATGACAGTGGCGAGCAGGGAGCTCTCACAGGCAGCCTCAGTGGTGTCACAAGTGGGCTGAGCAGGGAGCTCCTGCAGGTGGCTGTGGGGGTGCAGGGTGGAGAGCGCTGATTGGTGGTTGGCAACCACCAGCAGGTGATGCCAGCAGCGGTGGCGGCAGCCAGTAGTGATTGGGGACTGCCTGCCCATCAGCAGTGAGGGGGAGGGGGAGGGGATGGCGAGCGGTGACTGCCCACAGGCAGTGCCAGCAGCATTGGTGGTGTTTTTCACAGGGGATGCACCAATCTCAAGGGGTGCACTTGCACCCCCTACGCATCGCCAGTGCATCTCTGTGGTAAGAGCTGCAGCTGTGCTTTGCAAAACAACTCCTGTTAGTCTCCACTTCTGCCTTGCTGCTGCTGCTGCTAAAACCCTTCACACAGGGAAATGCCCAGTGTGCAGGAGACTTAGTAACAGAAAGGAAGAAGGAGCACTTGTAGACTCATGCATAGGCAAATACAGAGCTGCATATTCTGGCTGTGTCCTGGCCCCTTCCTTTCTCTCACCATCCTTTCCATTTGTCCATGACTATTTTTATCAAAAATTTTTAAGGGCAGGTGAAATACTCAGAGCCTATGGTCAGCAGAACCCTAGGATACTTCCCAGGGCTCCACTAAGGCACCCCTGACATCACAGTCCAAAATTGATTCTGGGGGGTCATAGGCTGACCCTATATAAACTGTTATTACTGTACCTCGCCACTAGCTAGCACAGGGCATGTCTACACGTGCATTAAGGAGCTTTTCCTAATGCACATAAGCCAGTGGGGTCTATGCTGATGACGAGTTACTCAGGTCCAGTGATGCAAAAATGATTAAGAAAGGTGGAAAGTGCCAGGAGTCTGGATGATTACTTTAAATCTAATTTTAGTCTTACCCACTATAGGGTGAGGGAGAGGGGCAGTGATTAGACCTCTACTTTCTTACATTTTTCCAGGGAGATTCTAGGGTCTCCTGCACTACACAACCCTTCAGCTAGCATTACTTAGACTGGGAGGTCTTGGGGCAGGGACAATCTTTTCATCATGAAGTTACATGGTGCCTATAATATTCCATGTTGTGGACCCCCAGGAAAACCTCCATGGCACCCGGTGATCTCTGGACTACAGTGAAGTCCTGGCCCATGACTGGGGCCTCTAGGCACTACAGCAATAAGAAAAATAAGAGAACAAGAAAACATGATTATTATAATTGTATTAAAAACTCCAAGGCCCAGTTTAGTTTACGAATGTATTTAACATCCCTACTAGAAATATAGATGACAAAAGGGAAGAAATTTCTCTTTGCTACCTTTTTCTTCCCTTCTTACACCCAAGAAATTCATTCTTAAAATAAGATTTACAGCAAATAATCTACATCAGATACTGAAATACCTCCTATATGAGGTACTACACAAATACGCATTAGGCTGCCTTAATATGAGGTAATGAATGGGCACAGTTTTTAAGTGATACTTAATGTGCAGTAGCCTATTTTACAGTATATTAGCATAATTGTACCGTTTTTTAAGTGATGCTTTAATGTGCTGTAAAATAGGCTACTGTGCATTAAAGCACACATGTAAACGTGTCCATGGAGTAGGTAATAGCTTTTGACATTTTTAATTAATAGCTACCCCAGGTTAGGTTAAACAACACCTAAAGAGTTGTAACTTGTATTGATGGTGTTTTACCTTTGACTTTTACAGGTATAATTCTGTATCAAATTGGACATTATCCTTGTTTAGGGATCTGCATCATACATTCATTTTTTTTTTTAATGTAGACATAAATGTGCTGTCTATTCAGACCCTAAGGGTAGAATCTGGTCTATGTTGTTTAAACTGTGAATTATATACAGATTATGAAAAAACATAGTTGGATATTAGGATGAGAGGTAAATTCATGAGTCTAGATAATATAGCTGTCTGATTGAAAGATATATCATCTTTTTTAATTCCTTTTTTCAGGAAGTTTTTATTTAGCTCTTTATTTTAATTCAATTTTCACAAAAAAATCAAAATTTTTTAATTTTTCTTCATTTTTTGCCCTTTTCTCTCTTTCACTACTAAATGCCATAAACTGGATTATAACCTGGGGAGAGGCATGTATCAGTGACATTCAGATTCTTGTGACTTCATCTAGATTATTTCAAACACATTTAATTTCACACACAATGTATTTAGATAAGAAAGTGGGGCCACCTTTTCTTGTCACCAGTAATCTGCGAGTTCACTTACTCCTCTCATGAATACTGCTTTCTCATTATATTTGTTCCCAAATATTCCATGTTGTGGACCACCAGGGAAATCTCCATGGCCCTTGGTGGTCCCTAGACCATAGTTTTAGCCCACTGTCTTGCATAAATATATGGAAAATAATTGGAAAATTATATGCCTGTGCTCTTTCTCCAGATGAGCCTTATATATCTTAGTGATGAGAGAATGATTCATCAGCAAATAAGGGTGGATAGTTTGTTGAATTTAAATACATGGCAGGGCACTAAGCCTGGAACACTCACAACAAAAAGGAAGCTGCAGATGCATAATAGGAAAAATGAAAAATAATGCATGCATTCATTTAAATATGAATATGACATAAATCCAGCCAGGGCTTCTCATGTGAGAACTGTCTCATTGTGGGCACTTTGTCACAGGCTAAGAATAGATCGGGTTTGGAGGATGAACTGATCTCCCACCCCTAGGCTGCAAAATCAGTTCAGACTGTTGGGTGAGCAGGAGACAGGCCATGGGTGGGGAGCTTGCATTACCTCTCATCCTGTCCTATTCAATTTTGAATTAATGAATGACTCTTATTGATTCCAGTGGCAGTTGGATCAGACCCTAATTCTGTCCCAGGTGTTTGTCATACATCAGATCAGTCTTTCATGATTATTGAAATCTGCCATGAATGCCTCACTTGTGACTTGTATGTTACTGTAACAAACTGTGGTGCTGTGCAGGCCAATGTAATTTTTGGATTTTTAAAGACATATCGAGTAGAAGTAAGGAGTTGGTGTTAGCTGTGTCTACAGCACTGGTGAGACCATTGCTGGCTACTGTATATTATTGGAGGTTAACAAATTGGACAAGACTTAGGAAAGAGCTACAGGAATGATTCAGGATCTGGAAAAATCTGCCCTACATGGTGAGAGACTCAGGAAGTTCAGCCTTTTCAGTTTGTCAAACAGAAGATTAGGAGATGACTTGATCACAGTCTGGAAGTACTAACACAGAGTAGTAATTCTGTTAGAAGACAACTCTGATACATAGCAGAAAAAGTCAAATGCCAAGTTATGCATCTGGGACATAAAACTGGATAAATTCAAGGCTAGAAAAAAGGTGCCTGTTTTTTAAAAAAGGGGAGGGAGGGGGAATTGATCACTGAACCAACTTACCCTGGGACATATTTTTTTTGTTTGTAAAACTTAAAGAGTTTTTAAATCAAAACTGCATGCATATTTCTAAAGACCATTGTTTGTATCTCAACTAGAGGGCACGGGCTTGATGCAAGTGTCTGTAGGGAAAGGCTTGGGCCTGTGTCAAGCAAGTGGTTAGACCAGTTGAACAGAATTGCCTTAATTCTTCAAGGCTGTGAATCCATTAAAGCAGCTCTGTCAAGGGAATCCCCAGGGTGCAGCCTCATGACCAGTAACATGGTCCAAGGGAATGAGTTCTTTGCACATCTGGCAGGGCAAGAACTCGTTCCCTTGGACCATGGGGCAGTCATGGGCACTTTCCATTGCCACAGTCTGAACAGTTCAAACATAATATTCCCATCAAGTGAAATGGAAAGCAATTAAAATAATGCATGCAACACAGTTTCATTCGTCGTATGTATGTACTAAGTAATTGCCAATCAAAAATAATGGAGTGTTTACGTGCCCTCACCCCGCATTCACCCTTTGGGGCTGGCCATGCAAAGACTCCCTCCACTGCTGCCTCCTCCTCCAGTCTCTGATGTGGGGGATCCCTCCCCCCGCCCATCTCTACTTCACAGCAGGGCTTCCCCCTGTGTCCCCTCCCTCCCTGCCACCTCCCCCTCCCTCCCAGCTGTTGTCGGGGCTGGGCAGCAGTGGGGCGCTGCCACCATGACCCCCCCCTCCCCTCCCTTCCCTTCTCCTCCCCTTCCTGCTTCACTCCCTTCCTTCCTTACCTGCTGCCCAGCCCCAACAACAGCTGCCACCATGACCCCCCTCTTTGCCTCCTCTGCCCCACACCCAACCAGGCCCACTCAGCCTCCCTCCCTCCCCGCTGCCTCCCCGCCCTGCCAGCTGTTGTCAGGACCCCTTATCACTCCCCTTCCTCCCTATATCCCTCCCTGCTGCTCATCCCTGACAACAGCTACCACCATGAACCCTGCTTCACTTCCCCTCACCCCACTCCCCTCCCTCCCTTCATGCCCACTGCTTCCCCCTCCCTGCCAGCTGTTCTGGGGGGCATCAAGGATGGGTGGCGGGAGGGTGCCACAACTGTGACCCCCCCTTCGCCCTCAGGCAGAGAGGCATGGGGATGCCCCGCTGCTCGGGCAGCCAGGGCATGTTCGCTGCCACCACAATCTTCCCTGGCAGCAGCTCAAACTTGGGCCTGCACAGCCAATCACCGCCCATCCTCTCAGTGGTGCATGCACAGTTGGCCAAAAGTGTCACGGACAGACAGACAGACACACAGACAGACAGACTAAGCCCTTTATTATATTAGAATATTAGGGGTACAATCTTCACCGTAGCTGCATACATATATAATGGAGATGCAAAAGCAGATCCTGTGGTTAATGGAACTAAAATACCCATATGTTTTCACCCAACTCAGGCACATGCTGTCTGGACATGATACCAGAGTATAGAAGTATCTTTCTACAGCTGTTTGAATGAGTTAATTACTGCCACTGAGCACCATTGCCAGTTAGTGTGCCTTGGGCTAATTAGCCTACCTGCAACACTACATGGGTATGGTTACACTGCTGCTGGTTAAAGAAGCCACCATGTAGGGCAGTGCAGCATAGTTGAGGGCACCCCTTCTTGGCAAGACAAATTTGCCATGCAGGTGTAGCCTAGGAAACTCCAGGATTCTGGATTTCACCCTGCAAAGCTGGTGCGTTCACTCTGAGAGCCAAAATGCAAGCTCCACACTTCTCATGGACAGAATTCTTCAGTCCAGCAGCATTCCCAGGAACCCCACCATGATGTGTGTGTGCGAAAACACCTTGGAGAGAGAGGAAGGAGAGAAAAAAACCCAGTTTATATCACACTGCCAGTTGCTCATTAAAACGGTTGTTGTTAATTATCCTTTGGAAGGCAATGATAAAATCTCCATCATATTTTGTTCTTCCAAGATTCCCCATTTCCCTTTGTGCTTTCAGAAGGGAAGTGAGCAATAAACAATTTAAAGAAGAAGTACAAACTTGATTCACTTTGTTTCTGCTCCATTCACATCAGTGAAGACTGCACTGGGATATCTGTCCAACCTATCACACTGTCTACAAAACTAGGGACTAGGTCAGGGGACTCCGGATACCAAAGGCTGGCAGTTATAGAAATGGGTCTGCTAAGACCTTTTCACCCAAAGGTTGCAAGTTTAAATCCCAATCCCCAGGCAGCTATGAATAAGCATCATTATTGTTTCAGACCTATTTGGTGGCCTCTGTGGAGTGAATGTTGCAAAAAATACTCCTGTAATAAACGCTAATTCCGTAGTCTTAGGAAAGACCCCCAAGGTTTGAGTGAGTTGTGGATGGGGGAGCCCTAAATTTGGGTTTAAGTGAAGGTCTTTCCAGAACAGAGGTGATATCTGTTGCAAGGAAAGGTTATGCCCATCAAGAATAGCAGCATCCTGTTCAGGTGTGATGAGAAGTGCACTGGGAGGCTGGAATGCCTGTGATGAGGCATTCTCCTGCAGTGCAAGTGTCTGTGAACCAGACATGTCTTCATTAGAGCGCAGGCCCAGCTGTAGAATGGAGCAGGAAGACTAGTGCGAAGCTTATTAATCGGCACTTATTGATTGGCAAGGCCAACTTCAATTCCCTGCTCTGCTGCAGACCTTCTGTGTGAACTGTGGGAAGTCATACACTCACCCTGTGAGCTCACCATATTTAAGGTAGGATTATTTGCACTGCCCTGACTATCAGGGGTAAATGTCAATGCCCGGGCAATATGGGCTATATAAGTATTTAAGCAAGGTAAATGCTATTCTAGTTCTGGAGCTGGAGAAAAACATTCTTATGGCTGCCGGCCTGCTACAGCCCCTTGCACTGAAATCCCACATGTGTAACAAACAACCTTCTGGCAGGGACTTTGTCTGACAGTGGTCATTTCTTGACACCAGCAGGCCTCCATGATCAGTACCACAAGCACAGGGGTAGCCCAGCAATGGAGGTTATACAGCAGCTTCTAATTTAGTTGATTTGACATCAGAGAAATAGGACTTTCAGGATTAAATGAAATGCAAGGGCTGCCTTTGGTCTGTTTTCATCTACACAAAGGTTCCTGCTCTTTGCTAATGGCTTCTAAGTACTAGTGTCATAAGAATGATGTTGATGTGTATAAAATGACTGTTGCTGCATAGTAAGGAACAGAGAGTTGGGGCAAGTTGAAGCTCAATACTGAGGCTGGGGGCTCATTCCTGAGCTATAAAGCCCTATCTATTTCTCTTTGGGTGCATCTACACAAGGCGTGTTAATGCGCATTAGCCTAATTTAATGTGCATTAAGGGTGCATGTCTACATGTGTGCACACATAATGCACATTAAAAATGGCAAATTTAGGTGTGATTAGTTAAAGGACATTCATGCACAAGTAGACACAACCCGGCACTAACTTTAGTGCCAGGTCTGCCCAGCCACTAGGGCCACATGGCACTAACTTTAGTGCCAAGTCTCTGCACATATAGACACCTGCCAAAAATCACTAATGAAAATCGTACCGTGTCATATCCCACCCTGGTTTTCTCTCCACCTGCCCTAGAGCCCACTTCCTTTCCTTCATGATGATATCAGGGGACTACGTCTTCCTTCTCAGCCACCCAGCCATGGAAATCTGAGCCCTGCAGCACATCCACCCTAGAATTTGCACAGAGGTACACTGTGTGTATAGAGGGGATGTCTACACCAGGCCCCTGTGCTGTTAGTGGACCTACTCTTGAGCACTTCCCACTCATTTGCTTCCACTCATAGCACTAAGCCTAGAAGTGAAGCCATGCTGGGGGTGACTCCCGTGGCCATTCTGTTTCAATCCTATTCAAAAACAGTCACTGGGGCACCAACAGAGAAGCTTCTCTGTATTCCCAGATTTGGCATCTCTAAGCAGGAGCAGGTAGGCAGGATGTACTAAGGCACACAGGTGTTGCAGTACAGGCACACCTCTGCTGTCTTGACAAGACAATCTCTGATCTTGGCTGGATCATGCCAGACACAAAGTCCAGAGCTTCCCCATGATCTGGGACCAGGAACTGCCTGAGGTTCTTACCAGCAGAGCTTCCTGCTCTTTGAAGCAGCCATACTGGGTGCTGTTCTATGAGTCCACTGTAGTAAGAGGGAGAATCCACACCAAATACTGCTGCCTGCTTGGCACACTGAGTGGGTAATGTGACAGCATAATAAAGATGGTTACCACTTAGCCACACCCCAGACCCTCCTCTGGTGGTAGGTCATGTGAGTCCCTGAATGATGCAGCATTACACTGAGGGTGGCAATGTGTTGTCCTCTGATTAACATCTGCCCGGTTCCAGGGCTGGTGAGAAGATGGGAGCAATGATACTGGTATGAGCTATGTTCAATGCACACATCCCTACACCCATCCCCATCTGCCAGGGCACCTCAACACTGCCCTACCAGGCCCTTATCTAAAGTTACATTGGAATTTGTACAAGATGGAAGTGCTGCATTCATTTCTTTCTATTGACCTAAGCCAACACTTGAGGGCAGAACTCCAGAGCTGGAAGATTGGTTCTCAAAAACCCACTGCGCCCTTAATTCCCCACCCCACCAGGGTTTAAAATTCCTGCTGTGTCACCTGTTGTATCCTGGGAGCTCAGCTTCATCTACCTTTCATATATAAAAACCAAACACTTAAAAACAGCAGTAAAAACAAACCAGTGTAGGTTACAGTGGTATAGGTGTCACATATTAGCTGTTATCCCAAGTCAGCCACTTTCTCACAGCAAACAGACTACTTCATGCTTCCCAACTACCTGGTAGCAAGATACTGTAATCGCTATCCACCTGTGACATTGTCCCTGGGTCATGCGTGCTCTTGATCCCCATGTACTTTCTATCCATGTGCAAAATCAATGTGAATGACACTGGTGTCAATGTGCTGCATGTGCCAGTCCTTACTAAGAGATCTTTGCATTGGGCAAACCCTGCTCTTTGATACCAACAGGTTGGCCTTGTAAACATTCTCCCTCTATCCTTGTGCAGGAAAATCGGAAACTAAACCAGCCTAAGCACTCTGCTCACTTACCTAAGCAAGCTACGCACCCATAGGGGACATATCCTAACTGTATATTGTCAGAAGGGTTGTACTCTTTCCTGGATTCTGACATGCCCCTCTCTATCCTTTTCCTTCTCCAAAACATTCTGCATTCTGAGAGCTAGCTAGCATATGCAGGAACTGAGCTGGGGATGTCTAGAACAGTGGTTCTCAACTGTCTTAGACTCAATGCACCCTTGTTAGACTCAAGGCAGCCCTTGGAGAATGCCAGCTCTTAGCTTTCACTTGTTCCTTGACTGCAGAAAAATATTAGAGCAATTTTTCTGTTGCAAACAACTCAGGAAAAGCACAATGGGTCAGAATTTTTTTGATGCTGCCAATTCCTATTTGAAGCCTCTGGGTTATCTTGTCAGTCATGTCCAGGTGCTTCCACATGTAACAGTGCTAATATCATGTGGCATTCTGTAGCAGGGCACTGGGTTGTGCCTGCTCCTTTAATGTACCTACTAGCCTGAAAGGCTGCTTGCAGGTGGTGCAGGGAGCAAATGAGAGTCTCATCTGACTTGAACAGGGCTCAGGCTGGAGCCCAGAGCTGCTCAGGAAGTCTCTCCCTGGCAGCCACAAGGTGAGGAGCTCTGGGCAGCAGGGTTCCTGATGGGACTGGAATTTATATAAACAACTCTGTAGGCCTGGAAGCAGGGGCAAGTCCCCTGGGCAGAGAAGGACTGAGTTTTGTAGGCAAGTGTCCTTTATTTTATTTTGAACCCACAGGGGGTCCTGGTACCCAGGGAAGGGCCAGAATGGACCAGAGGGTCCCTGAGCCCAGAGAAGAGGCGGTACATGGGACCAGGGGTCTGGGAGCTTGGAGAAGGGGTAGCATGCAACTCGGCAACATGAGAGAGAGAGAACACCTGTGAGGCTTGGGCCATGGTGTAGGGAAGGTGCAGAGCCGTGCAAGGGGCCCTTAAGGCATCTGGTGCCCGGCAGAAGTACAGACAGGCTGAGAGGGCCTGCTTGTCTGGGGGTACAAGAGTGGGACTGAGGGGACACCGGAGAGGCCCAGTGGGGATCAACACAGGCTCAGGCTCATGCAGAACCCACAGGCAGCCTCCTTTTTATAACCTTCATTAAGAGCAAGGCATGGTGGGTGAAATTCAAGGGAAGGGCTACTCCCGTGGCCACGGGCTTCCTACACACTCTTAAAAGGATCTCATGGCACCCACACCTTGGTTGAAAATCACTGGTCTAGGAGATGACCAGCTATAGATGGAGCTCATACCCAGGTGGATAGGGCTGTAGCAGACACATCCTTGGCAGACTGGGCATAGAGCCTCTGCAGTACACTTTGAGCACTTGGCCCAGCCTTATATATAACTGAAAGTTACCCCAGATGGGAGAAATCCTGGTATGGCAGCTCAAGTGGTTCGAAAGAGCTGGAACCAGACAGAGGATTATGCCCAACAATTCCCTTGCTTGTGGAATAATATGTAACTTCCCTAGGGCTTTTGAGTGCTAGAAGGACCATGCCAGGGTGTTTGCTCCACCCTGTGTTTTACTGGGCTGAGCTGAACAAAACTCAGCAATGTGAATTAAGAGCCTGTTGAGAGAAGGGTGGCACAATCTGTGGTGCGGTGTCTCCGGGATCCCTGACTCATTGGTGAGTGGGTGAAGGCTTCAGGAGGCAGAAATCCACGGCCTTTCTGTTTTAAATGTTCCAGCTTGTGTGAGTTATTCCACCCAAGGCACATTATACACAGGAGAAACAGTTAAAGGAAGAGTATGGCACAAATCTGCAGGGCAGCCATTCCAGCCACCAAGAGAGGCCCCTGGGCATGGAAAATAATATTTCTCTTCCGGCTTGTTAAAAAAATTCCTCTAACTGCAACAGCACCCCGCCCTGTCCAGCCAGCGTCCAGGAGAGGCTTGCAGTTGGAGGAGTCCCAGTCCTAGATTGGTGGGAATTGGTGGATCCACAGCGACTCCCTGTGGTTGTCTGGGGTAATAGCACCTTTTAGCTATGTCCCTGACACAAGCTCGAAGGAGGAGAATTATAAAAATAGGCAGTTTGCTTTTTGCCAGAGAACAGAGGCTCTCGGCTGGAGAAGCCTCTGCCACTCCCAACCGATCTGTTCTCTTTATTAAAATTACACCCCAAGAACTCTAAAAAAAAGCCCTCCAACTCGTCCATTTGAAGATGCAGAAGTACTATTGAGACTAAACGATTCTAAGAAGTCCTTTTTCCTGACTTAAGTGTTTCGGAAGAAACTTTGATGAACTTGTTTTTCAGGTAGGCAGAGACTCTTGCTTCTCCATTTAATGGCACTATAAACTTTCCTGCTTGTCCTGAGGAGCCTTTAGAAGGGAACCAGGAATCTAATCTTTTAACACTCTTTGTGCTTCGGCATGTAACGCATTTATCGCCACTTTCTGGGGACTCTTGATATAAGCTGTGGGTCTGGGAGCCATTCCAGGTATATTGCTTTGCTTTAAGTTTTTTGATAGCTTGGCCATTTATATGTGTGCAGCTGTTTTGAGCAACAAACTCTCTTGGAATTGAACTGTTAATTTGTCCTCTTTCTGAAGGAAAGATCTTTAGAGGAGATGATGCGTTTTTCTACTCCTTGCAAGAACCAAGAATAATTCAGTCCCTTCTAGATATGCTAGTTAATATGTACTGGGGCCAGATTGAAGTGCTGGTGTAACGCCATTGAATTCTGTGGAGTTACATAAGGATTAAATTTGGTCCACAATGTATAGCAGTAATAGAATTTTTTTCCTTTTTTTTTCTTTTTTTTTCCTTTTTCTTCCCCGTGCTAAGAAGCTGGAGAGTCATTGGCTCCATAAGCTACTCTCTGCCTCAAACACATTTGGGTTCAGGAAATTTTTCTTTTATGCCACTCCACACCTGGGTTTTTTGTTTCTGTTGCATTTCAGTACTAAAAGCTTGTCTGTCTTCTGTGAAGTAAAACAGCCTGGTTCAGATAGTGTTGAAGTGCTAAAGGACATGCCCCTTACTTTATAAGGACGGATGTTTCTCAAATAGCAAATGCTGGCTTCATGCATGCTGCTTTAGCTTTACAAATTGAAGAGTGTTTTGTTTTGGGCTCCCTTATATTGCCATTCCAAGAAGTGTTTCAGCCTCAGCTGCTTTAATATGAAAGTTGTGGTATTATGCCGTGTCAATGGTGTATGTCATCCACTAGAAGAAGTGCAGTTTCTACACAGGTAGGAATGACACCCAGGACAGGGTTGTGCCTCGAAGTTGTTAAAATGCCATTCCCTTGACTTTGGCCTCTCCTTCAGATACTCTTAGTGCCAATTTAAGTTCTGTGGCATCTGCATATGGAGAAGCTGGGCTTCCTGCAGTTAACAGGAAGTTTTACAAGGGTGAAGAACCTCTAGCTGAGTGTGCAGGTACAGCTCTCAGTAGAGTCAGTGACAAACACTTGTATGCAAGGAACAAGTCTAGTCTGCATGCATATGAGGCAGAAGATAGGTATTTGCATATGCGTTCATTCCAAATAGGAAACAGCTTCTTTCCAGTTTTATTTTACTGGATCTTCCTAAAAAGATCTTCCTTTGTGTCTTAGTGAGAGCTAGAGCAGAATGCCAGCTGTCTACCTGACTGGAACTGCCCACAGGCATCATGTTTATACCCCATGGATCAGTAACCCATAGCCATTTCAGTAAAAACCATGGTCCTGGGTGGATCTTGGAGTAGGGATGTGGAGTTTAAATTGTATGCTGTGCTTGCCGTCATCAGTATTATTATTTTGTAGAGTGGTTTGAAACACATCTGGTGGCCTGCAACTTCTGTGCAGGGCTAGCTTCAGCTCTCAGTCACATAAGTTTTCTGTAAGTCTGGGAAGAAAGTGCTCAGCTGTGCTTGGAGTGTCCCAGATAAGCCAGATGTTGTCAGGCATCCTGTCAGGTTTTTAGGCATGTCAGGGTGTGATGAGGGGTTTCATTCCACCGGTGAGATAATGAACCTCAGTGCTAGGGGGGCCCTGACTGTATGTGCAAGCTCTTAGGGGCTGAGGCTTCTTCTGCTGGGTCAGGGAGCGGAAGGCTGGTATGGATCTGTCATGTTCATAGCAGAGTATCCTTCTGGACTTTGATCAAAGGGCATGATCCTCTTCCACTGTGAGGTTATTGCCATGTTTCACTGGATTTTTCCCCTCTTATCAGTCTGTCTCCCCAATATTTTAGGAAAGAGCAAGTCACTTACAATCCTATTATACTAGTCCAAGGAATTCAGGGTAGGAAAAGGCATCTTCCAGTCTGTCTGCAAGGACATAGCCTAGAATGTACTGCCAGGCCACTATCACTGTAGGGCCATGCTCTGCCTGCTGTGTGATGCTTTAGGCAAACAATGAGGGGATGTATGTACCTGGCCTCACAGCCAAGGTTGTTGGTATTGGCACAGGGAACATAGTACATTGCATGTCTGGGTTCAGGGACCATGTGCCCTTTAGTTTCTGCAAAGAACTCATGTCTTGAGATGGGGGCCTAAGTCTCCTAAATAGGGAGGATGTCACAATATAGTCTCTTGTGCCTTTAAAATCTGGTCAGCAGACATGAATCCACTGCTGGAGACTCTTGGAGATGCTCTCTGGTTTTATCCTGTCTGTCTTCCATCTCACAGGTAGGGGGAGGTATCATTCATTTAGGCCCAAACATTGAAAGAATGGAACATAGGGAATTTGAGGGGGTTGGAGCCTCCTCCATCATTCCCTTCGGAATGAGGTGAGCATCACAGTCAAGCCCAAGCAGTCAAAAAATGTGATCTAGGCTTCTAAAATCATGATTCCCCAATGTTGCTATCAATTCATTTGCCCTCTGGTTTACTTGCTTTCCAGTTTTCATGCACTGTAACCACATGAAAGCCGCCTCATCTAACAGGCCCTCTCTTCTTTAATGAAAGCTGAGATTTTGATGAAATCACTTGACTCCAGGAGCTGACACTTTAAGGACAATGACCAATATTGTGAGGCATTTAATAACAGTGCAAAAATTGTCAACATGGAAGGGACAATGGACTATATATCAGGGCCTACCCGAAACCTTGTGGATCTCTGGGACCAATGGGGGGAAGAGAAAGACGCCCACCCTCAAGTCCTACCCCATTCACTGACAGCAGAAGTGCTCTGGGAGTCACACTAGCAGAGATTCCTTTACACAGGAGGGGAAGTGGAATGCCAAGCATTAGGACCTTCTTTAAAAAGTCTGTGTGATAAGAGTGGGAGGTCAGTCTGTTTTCCCCACTCCCAGTCCCTGCTCCCTCCCCCCTCCCATATGACCTAATTCCTTCCTCTCCTTCCATTGAGGTTGCTAGCTCATCAGAGACCCCTCCTGGGAATATGGGGTGGAGAGGAGAGCATGAGATGGTGGCAAGTAGTTCAGCAACTGTCCCTTAGGTATATGGATCTGGGGAGCAGGCTACCTCCCTGGAAGGTTAGGAGAAAACTGGTAAAATGGTGAGAGAGTAGTATTGCCAGTAGTGAGGAATGTTGTGCAGTAAGATGATGGGAGAGAGGAGTTTGTGCAGTGAAATATGAAGGGATAGGCATGCGTGCAATGAAACCACATAGGGATCATACTGTATACAATTAAATGAGATGGAAGGAGGAGGTCGCAGTGAAATGTGGCGGAGGGGGTTCATATGCAGTGGGACTGTAGGAGAGGGCAGTGAAATGGAGTGTGAATGCACCAACATGGTGCTTAGTTTGATGTAGCACAAAGATGTGGGACTGTGGGCGAGGGGAATCCTATGCCATAGCTGAGCATGCCTGGAGAGTGCCTTAGTGCATTAGGCAACTCTGCATAGGAAGTAGCTCTCCTCCACTCATCAGCTAGTACAGTGGTTCTCAGCCTCGTTAGTCTCAAGGCACCCTTGGAAAATGCCAGTCATAGCTTTTACTTGTTTCATGTCTATGGAAAAATAATAGGGTGATGCTTTTGTTGCAAAAGACTAAGAAAGACCACAACAGGTCAGAATGTTTTTGGCACTATGGAATCCATGTCTCTTGGGCATGTGGACCTGGGGAGCAGCCTACCATCCCAGGGGAAAACTGGTGAGATGGTGAGAGAGTGGCATTGCCAGCAGTGGGGAATGATGGGCAGTAAGATGATGGGGATACTTTCAACCTACATGCTTCTGTCCCCACCTGATTTCCAGGGTCTGGGGGCTCTGTCTTTCCCTTTTGAACTCTCTTGTGAGTCATGTGTAGGTGCTTGCATGCCTAAAAATGGTAATATTGTGCAGAACCTCGTGGCACCCTTAAAAAGATCTCACAGCACCCAAGGGTGCTGCAGCGCCTGTTTAAAAATCATTGAGAATCAGCCTAGTGCTGACCTGCCTGTGGAGGACAGGCATCCTCAGCCCCAGTTATAGGTAATGCTGGAGTGCCTGTGCGAATGTCAGAAGGAAAGATAGTAATTAAACATCTGGATCCTGTGGCTGCTGGGCTGGACATTAGACCCAGGTCTCTGGCACTAGCTAGAACTGCTGAGTCTGGCAAGGAGAGGTAGGCTGAGATGGGATGCCAGTTGGGCCACAAAGCTGCTGGACAGGATGGCTTCCCCCCTCAGCTCTGGACAGGAAGGCTAAGGAAAGAGAAGGTTGTGGTGGAGGAATACAGGAGCCCAAGACGTGGATATGTCCCTACTTTGCCCCCAGATGTCCCATGCGAGCTAGAACCACTCCTTTATCTCCTCTCTACCTCCCCACTTGTCTGAGGCAGAAAGACCCATGCCAGTCTGTCATGAGGGCTGCCACAAGCCCACATTCAGTCTCTCTGTAAAGAACTTTAAAGTCGAAAGAAATTAGACTGGAATTAGGCCAGGTCCTTGAAAGCAAATTTGAGTGTCCCACTTGAGGCACTTTTTAATGAAGGTCAGATTGTCAGAGGACAGAAGCTCAGCTGTGTCTCAAAGCCAAGCCCCTTTGGGGCCCAGGCTCAGTGATACTTTTGCCCTCGGTGCTTCTGTCCCTACCAGAGCTGCAGGGCCTGGGGGCTCTTCATTCCCTTTTTCAGATCCCATCCCGAGCACTGGTTCCTCTCAGGGTCAATGGTAGGCAGCCTGTTGCTTATTAAGGATCCTGGTTGTTTTGAACATCTCTGGTACTGAGACATGGTAGCACTTCAGGGAGCAGGCCATTGCCAGATGAAACTGCAGTTTACAACATTCCCCAGTAAACTGTCCTGGAGCTGTCCATTATGTGCCAGGAGTACCTCTGCCCCCACAGAGGAGAGGGCTGCAGTTACATAGGGGCAGCTCTTAACTATCCTTATTCTTCATAGCATTACTCTTTCCAACTCAGCAGAGACAGCTGGGGGCAAGCTCTCCCCCACCCCACCCTGCCAACCACTCCAGTCTTGTTCTGGAGGAGGCAGGAGCTGCAACCACAACAAATAGAGGTTCAAAACTGAGGAAGTAGGCATCATTCCTTATGGTGTTTTTCTGGTACGGTTCTGGAGAATCAAAGGTGTGAAAGAGATGGGAGAGTAAATTCTCCCACCTCATTCACATCTTTGTGGTTTGGACTCAGGCCTCCATCTCATTACATATATGCCACATACAGCTTGTCCTTACCACCGTTGGATGTACTGAACTGGTGACCCAGAAATTAATAGTTCCTCCTTGACCTAGCTGGGTCACTGAGACCCTCCTGAAAAGGCGAGCATAATTGCCTTCCTGTTCTTTGATGTTAAGATTTGATCGTACTTTGCCTTGGAAACAGACATTCATACCTTGATGGCGTTAGGATCATGTAGGATCCCTCTGGTTGCAAGAAGTCTTCAGAGTGGGCAAATGCCTTTACTGCATCTTGAATCATCCTACTCTTACGCTAAGTCAAGCTGCGTGCACAACTGGACTGCAGAAAACAAACCATGCTTTTTATTGCAAAGGCTTAACTTCCCATTTCTGGCCCACCTGAGGTGTTTTTCATTGGTTCTGGGTGAAAAGTCATGTGGTCTTTGAAATTGGACTTCACAGTAAGGGCTGAAGAGCTGGGTGGTAGCTGAGGATTACAGAATGCTTAACTCATCATTAATGGTGTTCATCAGAGACCCACAAAGCACTTCATAGACTTTAGTCAATGCTCACAGTGCCTTTCAGGTAGGAAGGCATTATAATCCTGATTTACAGGTGAGGAAACAAGGGTGCACAAGTCAAGTGGCTGGTATAAGGCCAAACCATGGATCTGATGCCCATCCCATTTCCATCTGTGTGAGCCAGGGGTAAGCGCATTGGAACCTCTGGAGTACAAACAGTGTGAGATTGGAACTGAGCCCCATGAGTCAGGGAGGCAGTCCTAACATCCTCATACCCACTCACTAGCTCTGTCCACTAGATCCCTCCCCTGTATCACAGGGTAGAGAAGCCATCACCCATCTTACATAAACTAAAGCCAGTTTCTGTAAAAAACCCACTTTCGGTTAAAAAAACAAAACAAACAAAAAAAACCCCTTTAAACTTCGTTGTCTAGGTTCACCTGAAACCTGATTTAGAGTCCCCAGAATACACTGCCTTCCTGCACCAAAGCAATGGAGAGGATGATGGATGTCTGAAAGTAGTGTCATGCTTCAGACTGGGCAGAGAGAAAAGGAAGTATGTGGTATACTTTTCCCTTGTTCTGTGAAGCCCAGACTGAGGCAATGTATGAATAACAGATTTGCTTTTGTTCTCCTGCAGGAAGCTACGTGTGAGGCAGACTTCCTGAGATGTTCCGACCAGCCTTATTCGCTGTTCTTCTTTGCATGGTGCCGATTCCCCTTCAGGCTCAATATCAAATTGACGCCTTGGATTATAGGCCTACCACCTGTGTAGGTATGAGCCCACACACTCGTGTTTCTCTCCCTCTTCCCTCTATTCAGCACTTCTAACCAAGGACTTCTGCCCCAACGCTCTAGCCCCGCCGGGGTGGAGGTGGGGGTGGAGGAACACGAGGATGGGGCCCAGCTGTGACACAGGTGCATGCAGTGGAAAGCAACTGCCCACTGGGGCATTGTTGTAGTGACCACCATGGCTCCTCCGCCTCCTCCTCTTCTGCTTAGGAATTATGCTGCCATGGTGGGGAAGGGGGTGGCTGCCACTTCACTCGACTGACGCTATGACTAACATGCTCAGCCAAGACCCTGTGGACATAGGTATCCGTGCACCCGCTGGGCTAGTCTGAGCCATGGAAGGGAGAGGAGGGGGCTGTACTGGGAAACTTGAGGCAGGCACCCAGCAGCCTGAAGATCCAGGGTCAAAAAAACCCACATAGAAAAAAAGCGGGGTAGTACACATGGAGGCAATGCGCACCACCCAAAGCCAGAGCCTCGCTGGCTGGAGCCATGCTCTGGCTGCTGGCCAGGCTCCAAGCTGCAGAAGCAACATGGCTGCAGCTTCTCCAGCCCCCAGGACCCTAGGTAAGGCTGCTGGGGCCAACGCAGTTGCTGGCTCCGGCTTCTCCTACCCCACCCAAGGTAACTTGCCACACGCCAGAGGGCACATCACACAGGCATTCCCCAGGGACAACTATCAGCAATACATCCAATGACTTGGATGAAGGTGTAGAAAGCACTCTGTCCAAATTTGCTGATGATACCAAATTATGGGGTAAAGTTAATACACCAGAGGGTAGGGAACAAATCCAGGTGGATCTGGACAGTGGGCAGAACAGAATAGGATGTAGTTTAATAAGGACAAATGCAAGATGCTGCACCTAGGGAGAAGGAATCACCAGCACACTTACAGGCTGGGGGATGTCCTTCTCAGCAGTACAGCAAGAGAAAGGGATCTTGGAGTTACTGTTGACTCCAAGATGAACATGAGTCATCAATGTGATGAAGTGATCAGTAAAGCCAACCACACTTTATCATGCATTAGCATGCATGACAAACAGGTCCAGGGAGGTGATACTTCCCCTTTATGTGGCACAGGTCAGACCGCAGTTGGAGTACTGCATCCAGTTTTGGGCACCACACTTCAAGAGGGATGTGAACAACTTTGAGAAGGTTCAGAGGAAGGCCATTCGTATGGTTGGGGGCCTGTGGGCAAAGCCCTATGAGCAGAAATTGAAGACCCTGGATCTCTTCAGCCTCCACAAGAGAAGGTTGAGAGGGGATCTTGTAGGTTCCTACAAATTAATGAAGGGAGGATGGTAGCTAGGAATAGGGGATGTCTGTTTAGGGAGCCTCTGTTTACCAAGGCAGCCCTTGGAGTCACTAAGAATGACAGCCACAAACTAACAGAGAGCAGATTTAGGTTAGACATCAGGAAGAACTTTAAGTTAGGGGTCACCAAAATCTGAAATGAGCTTCCAAGGGAGTTGGTGTTCTCCCCTACCTTGGGGGTCTTTAAGAGGAGGCTAGACAGGCACCTGGCTGGGATCATTGGACCCCAGTGCTCTTTCCTGCCCAGGGCAGGGGGTTGGACTCAATGATCTCCTGAGATCTCTTCCAACCCTAACATCTATGAATCTATGAATGTGTCCTGCTGCTAGTTCTCCCTGGGGATCCAAACATCCATGCTTGTCTGGACATGACCCAGGAGGTCATCTAATCCAAAGTCCGGCTCAAAGCAGGATCATCCCATAAACCATCCTTTCACAAGCATATTTAATCTATTCTTAAAAATGCAGAACCCCTCCCAAACGACTACCATGTGCAATGCCCCAAAACACCGAGATCACACTTACTTGTCCTTGGTAAAGCAGGGGGATGAGGGCACTGTCAATGTCCTGCAGTTCAAAGGGCAAGAAGTATATTTTTAAAAGAAGAGCTGGGGGTGGGGAAGATATTTTCAATGAAATGCTAACTGCCTCCTGATACTTCTTGAAATGGGGGCTTGTTAAATTATCCTTAAAACTGATTAGGGCTAGGAAACTTTACTGGCTGTGATAAATCCAAAGGATTCATGAAAGAACCCATACTCAGTAACCACTGCCAACAGCCCTCACCCATAAGTTCATCCGGGAATCTTGAGTTTTGTGCTGAAGCTGCCTGTGTGCTCTCATTGAATGCTCTGTGTGGCTTGTTCCTGACTAGAATAAATACTTGGTCCGTCATCTCCTGACACATACTGAATTATTGCCTCCACAGGTAAAACAGATTGTCCCATCAATGTGTACTTTGTCATCGACACCTCAGAGAGCATTGCCCTGCAGACTGTGCCCATCCAGAGCTTGGTGGATCACATGAAGGAGTTCATTCCTGAATTCATCAGTCAGCTTGAGAATGAGGTCTACCAGGGCCAGGTGTCCATGACATGGCAGTTTGGGGGCCTCCACTACTCAGATGTGGTGGAAATCTACAGCCCCTTAACCAGCAGCAAGGACACATACATCAACAAGCTGAGAGGCATTAACTATATTGGCAGGGGCACCTTCACGGACTGTGCCATCTCCAACATGACAGACCAGATCATGAAACACACGCCCCATGACGTCAACTTCGCCGTGGTCATTACAGATGGCCATGTCACTGGGAGCCCCTGTGGAGGCATGAAGATGCAAGCTGATTTGGCACGGAGTAAAGGGATCAAGCTTTTTGCTGTGGCCCCCAGCCAACTGATCTTTGAGCCGGGACTCCAAGAGATCGCCAACACACCCTATGAGCTGTATCGCAATAACTATGCCACTACAAAGAAAGATGCCCTGGAAGTTAATGATGAAACCATTAAAAAGATAATCAAAGTCATGGTAAATGGTGTTAACTCAGACCAGTATCACCTCTCAGACCGGTATCGCTTCTTTCTCTCACCTCTCAGCTCATGTATATAGAGACCTAAATAAATTTAGGACTCTATTTTTATTAACTCTTGGCCAAAAATATTAAGATCATAAATGCTTTGTTGTTTCCAAATATTATTTAAAAAAAACTTCCTTCAACAGTTTATTGGAGAAATGGAATGTGGAGTCCAATGCTGAAAAGACTTAGGCATGCGATTAACATCAAGCTTGTGAGTCAGTCCAGATGAAATCAGAGAGGAAGACTGGCTCAATGGTTAAGGCCCTTGGGAGTTAAGGTCCTGTTTTAAAATACACTTCCCAAGTAACCTTGAGCAAGTCCCTCAGTCTCTCTGTACCCCAGGTCCCATGCGTACAATGGAGATGAGATCACTGCACTGATGAATAGTGGTCTTGTGAGGTGCTGAAATACCAGAGTGACAGAGTTAGTAGCATCAAGAGACCATATGAAAAAAGCCAAACCACAGTAAAAAAGTCCCTTTTATTTCTAGCCATTACAAAAAGGGGTGAGGATTTTTCCTTTCATTGTTACTCATGAAAAACACAAATTCAAGACTTCACAAGAGCTATCAGTACCAGGTCACATATAGCTGAGATTCAGCAAACATTTGTCCCGAGCAGTACTATAGCAAGGGCAGTGCCATGGGTGCTCTGGCACTAGGTGCCCTCACACAGTGGGCACCAAATCAAACAGAAGTAATGTTATGTAGTAAAGCATAGTGGGGTACTCTGCACATGAACTACACCAGGAGCCAGAATGGTCCCCAGACTTAGCTTTGTGCACTATGGGTCATCACTTACAGTGGGATGACTCTTGGTGCCCATGATGCATGTGCATATGTCTTTGCAGGCCTGAGCCTACATTCCCAATTAAAGCAGGCAAGTCTAGCTCCAGTGTGTATCCCATATGGTTTAAAATGTGTCACTGCAAATATGACTTGAGACTTCAATGACAGAGCAAGTCAGCACATCTTTTTTTCTTTACAGGGGATGTTTTTGCAGGGGCTGCCTCTTTCTAAGAGATTTGCAAGCTACAGCCATGCTTCTACACACTGTTCCATGCCAACAGACCCCCACCCCCACACAGAGGCCTGGGCCTACACAAAAGTGCATTCAAAATTGGGACCACTGTTGGTCCCAACCTTTGTATCAGAGAGCATGGTAGTCTATGTGCCTTCTCTCACACCTGTGGGTGCAAGTCCCTGTTAATGGGTTGCTTTGTACATCAGATTGAAAACCATTTGGCTGCTCTCCTTTTCTGGAGAACAATTTATAGCTCCCAGCAGAGAAAATAGGTACATTGCTCTCCCTGACTTAGTACCCAGACACCTTATTGATCTTATTCCCTCTTTCTTTCATTGCAGAAACATGAAGCCTATTCAGAGGTAAGTTAACAAGTGCATGCCTTTTCTACACAATAAAGATCAGAGTTTGCTTGCTGCAATGAAATCAGGTTGTCATACAAATAAATGGCCTGGACCCTGCACTGGATAAAATGCAGCTGGACCCCAGCATCCCTCAGGAACTCTGTGTACAGCCTGGTAGTTACAGTGATATCTCAGGCCCTTCATTTCCAGTCCCTCTTTTCTGTGTAGCCTTACAAGTCATTAACAAGGAGCTGCTATGTTCCACCCAAGGCAGCTATATGATGTACTGGGTGAGTGGTTTCTGTCTGTGTGATAATTTGTAAAGCGTTTGGGCCCCTTCAGGATGTATGGATATGTTCTTCCCTAAGAAATTAGGTTTTTAAAAAGAACAGTAGCAGACTGGAGGAACCAGCAGTCTATGCGTTCCAGCATCCCAAGTCCACCATCAGACAGATGCACAAACCCTCTTAGCAAGAGGCCATTTTTTTTTCAATTGTAGTGGTTTATTTTATAGAACTGCTCTTCAAAATGAAATAACTTCCTGAGCTGAAGCAGAAACAGCAGAAGGAAGGTTTTCTGCAGTGCTATTAATTCAGCCCTTTTAAGAGCAGACACTTTTGGGGTCTAATCTCATTGGGATGGGGGCCTATTTTGGGAGTACCCTTCACTGGTCAGTGGTTTCTGTGCCTTCCATTTATTAGTGCTAAGGCATCTTTGGAACAGACCTGTGGCCACATTCATGTCATAGAATACCACAGCTAAAATTGCATACTCGTAGCATGGAGATCAGAAATCAGAGATGTTTGTTCCAGTAACCAATGCCATTATAGTCCCCTCCAATATTTCAATGCATGTCATTTTTTACTTCTGGCCTCTAGGGGATAGTGTGTGCTTGGTCTCAATTTTTCATGAGAAACACTAGATGAGACCCATAGCCACAAATATCTTAGTATGGCTGTTTCCATCCAGCAGATGGTAGCAGCACACACAGATAACAGTCACTGACAACTGCTACTACAT
Organism: Gavialis gangeticus; assembly: GCF_001723915.1. Lineage (NCBI taxonomy): Eukaryota > Metazoa > Chordata > Crocodylia > Gavialidae > Gavialis > Gavialis gangeticus. Next base: position 84,053,172 of record NW_017729031.1, read on the forward strand.
TTTCAGTTGACCTGTTTTCCAAGCCAGTAGAGAAGTTGCAAACTTTTCGAAAGCACGCTATAGACCTGCAAAGGGAATTAAACAGCATCCTGTACTTTAGAGACAAAGCAGGGCCGTTTAAGAAGAATTGGGCCCCTGCAGGACATGCAAACCCTGCTGAGAGACCTCAGAACCCCTGTCATGGTCTCTCAGGCTTAAATGTAAATGGTGTGCATTTCCCATGACTTTGGACCCAGGAGGGGCTGTCTGCTTTTCTTCAGTTTCCAGGTGGGCTTTTCTCAGTGCACTCAGTGTTGACCTAATTCTGATCCCACCAGGGCCCACAGGAGTTCTACCACTGAGATCAGCAGGAGCAAGCCCAAGATATATTCAGCACTTGCGGACACCCTATCTTTCAGGTGTCTTCATGTTTGGAACCCAAAGTTGTAGGAAACCCACAGGAAGCAAAATTCATCAGGGGCAGGGTCCTGATCTGAAGCACCAAGCCGAATATGCCAGGCAGGGTGCCAGGATGCCCAGGGGGGTTACCAAGCCCCCAGACAGCAGTAGCCTCAGCCTTCACTCCAGTGATTACGAGAGATATCGGAACATCCTCACGGAGCATGAGGCTTCCTGCTGCCCCAGGTCCCCCACAAGCCACCATATGTCTGTTTTCCTGGAGTTTCATCTCATTTCATTTGGTTTATTTCAGTGCTACAAGTTGAAGTGCCTGGAGATTCAAGGCCCCGAGGGTCCCAAAGGGTATCGGGGACAGAAGGTAAGTTGTGCAGACCCGCTGAGGGAGGGGGTCATGTTTGTGCCCTTTTTTGATGCCAGGAGGTCCTTGAGGTCCTCTCAGTTGCACCAAGCTCCAGCATGAAGATGCCTTGCTGGGAAATGGCTTCCAGACCTTCAGGCTGGATTAACCCTTTAGTGGTCCCTAGGCAAACAAACTCGTGGGTCCCTACTTTTTTCACTCAATAATTATAATATGTAAAATAAGCGCAACTGGGCCCTTTCTTCATTCAGGGCCCTAGGCATGTGCCTAGTTTGCCTATGCATTAATCCACCCCTGCAGGCCTGTACCTCAGCAATGGGAAGGAAACCCACAAGACTGCCGATGTGACACACCAAACCCAGGCTGTGCTTTGTTGTCTGATGTAAGCCCCCGGTGCCAGAATGGAGATCTCTATCTGACACCCTTGCCAAAGTCAATGCACAATCTGGGAGGCAGAGAAGCAAGTTGACTTCAGTTATGTTGATACTTCCAGTGTCCCAAAGCCAGCAAAACCTTAGGTTTGCTTTTTCAAGGACAAAGGGAGAAGGGCAAAGGTTTCCCAGGCCCTCCCCATTCCCAATAACACCTTCCCCAGGCTCCAGACTCCCTTAACACCCCCACAGACTGCTCTACACACTGCTCCAACTGCCTTCCTGCAAGATATCCCACTGACCATTCCTCCCTAGCCTGGGCTCCCTCAATCACCCTTGCCTCTTCCTCTAGCCCCAGCTGCCCCCGTCTTTTTCCGCTTTCTGTGGTGTATGGGAAATAGGACCTCATTTCCCCTCACCATATACATATGTGGATTGCAACTGCCCCAGATCTCCTGGGAAGCCAGTAATTCAGTCTCTGCAGCAAGACACGTCACCTCTGCCACCATGGCACATTTTCCCTGGGACAGATGACATCATATGGTAACTGGAAGCTGCATCGCAGACTTGGGGACATGCCCTGCTCCCTTCAAAACCTTCACAAAAGAAATACAGGGATAAAGTAGAGTTTTGCTTCAACCACTGAGTCCATATTACGCTCTGTCCCTGACTGTGTCCACCTTCAGCCCACATCCCTGGTACTGGGTATAGTCCATACAGCACCTCAGTCTGCCAAGGCTGCAGTCCACCCAGACTCAGGTAGGGACTGCTTACTACACAAGTTGTCCTTTTCTTACAATGAGTGAAAAGCACTAACCTTATTTGTTTGGTTTGTTTTTAGGGTGCCAAGGGGAACATGGGTGAACCAGGTGTCCCTGGTCTCAAAGGACGACAGGTGCGTCATGTAAACTCTTCCTCCTGCTTGCTGGTTAACAGACCTCTTACCATGTTAGCTGGGATGTACCCTGTACTGACATTGTATTAATTCTCTGTATCTTCTGTTTTTAAGGGAGACCCTGGTATTGAAGGTCCCATTGGATACCCTGGCCCCAAGGTAAAGATCCCTGCACACCCTGGCTGAACCCTTTGCCTCCATTACCTTTCTGATTCAGCTGAATTCTTCCCTTTCAGTATTGCATGTGTGTGTGGATACATAAATGGTAGTCTGAAACTCACACAAAAGCACAGCTAGGCCACTGGGTGGGGGCTCTCAGTCTTTCCCAAAGCCTGCTAGAATTAACAGGAAGAAGATTCTTTTCAATAGATCTGTCTTTTGGAAAGGACACTTCTATTGCAACATCACGTCAGCTAGGTGTGAAATATTATTGTAATAAATGTTCCTTCCAGCTGTGTCCATCTGCCACAGCAAACATTTCTTCTCTTTGAACTGTCATAGCCCGCCATGATAGGTGCAGGGGCACACCATTGTCAAGCAGATACTTGCATTTTGCACTTGTTCCTAAGGTAGCCAGACCCCATCTCATACTGGGCTAAGTAGATTGGAAGCATCACACTTCAGTGAGCCTAAAAGTTGGGAAGCTGATGCAGCATCTATGAAGCACAAAAGGCATGAGGTGCCTGGGCACCCCATTGGGCTCAGTATGACCTCCAAGGGTGGCCCCAAGGAAAGGGCAGTGCAGGAACCCCACCTGGAGAGCTCTATTTCATATCAGTCCAAATCATGGTAAAACACCAGTGAGGCTGAGAGTCCCCATTCCATTGGGTGGCATTGCTTGTCCATTTGTTTGAGTAAACCTGCATGTCCCTGGGGCACATAAAGAGGAAACCATCCTCCATGGGAGCTGGAACTAAACACTGAGCAGACTTGTCCTGGAGAAGTGTATGAGCACTTTGCAGGAGATCCACTCTGGTTCTCCATCCTACTGTGTCCTATCTCATTCTCCAGGCCGTATTCTTATGCCAAAGTAAATGTGCAGGACCCCAGTCACTGCCCTTGCTGCATGCTGTATAGCCAGTGCTTTCACAGTTGTATGTGTGGGTCCACACCTGGGCTCCTAAATCCCATAGCTTCATTTTCTTCATTTCTAATACTATCATTGAGGTCAATGGCACTGGTGAAAATCAGGCCACCTGGTTCAGGCAGTTCCATATACATGTAGGAAGTAATTTTAGGCATCCATTGTGAAGAATATCAGCCTAGGCTCCATCCAGGTCCATCCACTTTTTATGCCTAGTTATGTCAAGATGCTGCTGCTGCACAGATTGGTCAGGAGCTGCATGCTTTTGCCTAGACCCCTTCTCACTTCCCTGTCTCATTTTCTGGTATTTTTCTGCCTGAGTTCACTGTCTGTCACCTGCCTATGCTCCTTCCAGCCCACCAGTCTACAAGTGTTAATGCAATGGTTTTCTTGTTTTCTTTTTTTTTCTTGCTGTAGGGTGTTACTGGTATGAAAGGAGAAAAGGTAAGAAAAAGCCTGTAAATACTGTTCTTGGAGCACAGTGCAGTGGGTCATCTTTGAATTTGAATTAGGGCTTGCTGATACAATACTTTAAGAAATGGTTGTGGGAATAATAATAGTAACAGAAACATGAGAAGTAATTTTCTGCACACATTTGTTCTTATTTTTGTGCTTGTCTCAGCTGCATTTGTGGGCCTGTCCCATTCATTTTCCTGAAATACATCTGCAGTCTAACTTTACTACTTGTTAAGCAATTGTTTAGCTCACATGACAGACAATTCCTCAAATGTGAACTTGGGCTGCATTAGTTGAAATTCAGATATACTTCAGTTGCATTATTTGAAATTCAGATATGTTGATTACTTACATTATCCAATTTAGCAGTAGAACTGACTACATGTGTTTTATGTACCTGGCCAGCTATCGAGCTGATAGTGTAGTTCCAACAAAGTAAATGGAGATGTGCCAGTTTATACCAGCCAAGGATCTGTTCTGTGAAATACAACTTAAACTTCAAACAGCAAATCCTCACAACATATTATATTTCATAATCCACCACATAATATATTTCATAATGTGTCCTTCTAGGGGAGAAAGGAATAGTGAAGATATTGAAAGATTTCCAGTAAAGAAGAAATCTGAGAATTTCATGTTCTAGTCACAAACATTTCAGGGACAGGAGATTTGAGTGGTCAGACACACCCATATCCTCAGTCATGATGCAGGGAGGGTGATCTGTGCAATGTAGACAGAACTGATTGACTGTTGTCCCTTTTCTCCACAGGGTGAGATTGGAGCTGATGGCCGAAGGGTAAGGAAGGACCTTTTGTGATTCACTTTCTCCTAGCATTGATCCTGTGAAAGTCTCCTGTGAAAGTAAAATACTCATTTTTCTTTTTTTCCCCTTGACCCCAGGGAGCCTTGGGTTTGGCAGGGCGGAACGGCACAGATGGACAGAAGGTAAGGCCACTCTGTGGATTAATATGGCCATTCTAGTTCTCTGTTCCTTTTTGTGGGGCCTTTAACAGTAGGACTTTTTAAGTGCCTTGGAGGAGCAGCTGCCAAAGGAAATTAAAAATAGCAGATAATTGTTTCAAGGGGGTCATTCCAGATTAATTCACAGTCCCTCACTTCACCCAGGCACTGTCACTTCTCATCCCATCAAGACGAGCTTTTCAAGGCCTTCCCACACCCTTTCCTGCTGTAGTCCCTCTGCTCTCATAGTTTATAGTTTCATAGATGTTAGGGTCGGAAGGGACCTATTAGATCATTGAGTCCGACCCCCAGCCCTGGGCAGAAATGAGTGCTGGGTCAGATGACCCCAGCCATGTGTCTGTCCAATCTCCTTTTAAACACCTCCAAGGAAGGGGACAGCACCACCTCCCTTGGAAGCTTATTCCATATTTTGGCAACCCTCACTGTAAAGAATTTTTTCCTGATGTCCAATCTGAATTTGCTCTCTTCCAGTTTGTAGCCATTATTTCTAATTACCCTGACAGGCACCCTGGTAAACATAGTATCCCCTATTCCTTGCTGCCCCCTCTCCTCCCCACCACCCCAGCTTTCTGCTGAATTTGTAGGCGGCCACAAGATCACCTCTCAGCCTCCTCTTGAGGAGGCTGAAGAGGTTCAGGTCCCCCAACCGGTCCACATAGGGTTTTTTCTGTATGCCTTTAACCAAGTGAGTGAACCCCCTCTAAACCCTCTCCAGGCCATCCACAACCCTCCTGAAGTGCAGTGGCCAAAACTGGACGCAGTACTCCAGCTGTGGCCTGACCAGTGCTGCATAGAGGGGAAGTGTCAGCTCCCTAGACCTGTTTGTGATCCACCTACTTATGCAAGAAAGGGTGCAGTTAGCTTTACTTATTACCTCCTCACACTGGTGACTCATGTTCATTTTGGAGTCAACTATGACTCTGAGATCCCTTTCCCCAGTTGTGCTATTTAGAGTGGTACCTCCCAGGCTTAGAGACAGACATTCAAAAAGCCTGAGACTGAATTGATTCAATCTTTGCAGGTTAGTCTAACCTGGCTAGGCTGAATCAGTTTGTAACCATACAGACATCACCTCTGGACTGAAAAAGTGCAGGCACATGCCTGCCGTGGCTCAGGCTAGGAACTGGGGAGTGCTAAAGCAGCCCTCCCTTCCCTTCCATAATGCTGAGCTGAAGGGGGCACCCTCCCAACCAGCCCAGCAGGGAGTTGATAAGAGTGTTTATTGCCCCATTAAAAAAAACAACAGAGGGACAGGGACATTACCGGCTACCTGTTGATTCTGCCTTTGTCCCGTTTCCCACTGCACAGACCATAGCCAGCATGTGGTCTGTTAGCTAATGCTGAGAGATGTCTGTGTAAGGCAGAGGGTACTTTGCTTAGCAGGGAGTGGTGAGGGGGAGAGGGGAGAGCAGGAGGAAGCCAGGCAGATGCCTGCAGTCTGTACCAGAGCTGCAGCCAGGGAGCAAAGGGGGGCCAGCTCTGCTGGGCTGGAGCACAGAACAGAGCCCCACCCAGAGTTGCGAAGCATCTGGGATGCTGGGGGAGTCTGAGTTAATTTAAACCAGGAAGGGGTCTGGGACAGACATTGCTTAAACCAGTTTGAACCAAATCTGTTAAGTCTGATACTACATTCAACCAGATTTATCGCAAACTGGCTTCAGCCATTTTCAGACTGGTTTATGTGCCCTGAATATCTGTTCTGTTACAGGTTTAAACCAGTTTCTGATCACCTAAACCAGTTTATGTGTAATGTCTGTCTCTAGCCCTAAGCTCTGATACATAGTCAGGGCGGCTCTTCTACACCCATGAGATTAAACTCCCCCACACACCAGGGCATACTCTGTTCACTAACTGGACAGGGGATGCCAGGACCTTGTGATTAGCTTGTGTTCAAGTTAAATTACTTATTGTGTGAGAACAGGAATGCATTATTTACCTCTAATACTTAGATTTTCTCTCTGCTCCTTCTCTCCAGGGCAAGCTGGGACGAATTGGACCTCCAGGTTGTAAGGGAGACTCAGGCGACAAGGTAGAGCTGCTTTTCTGTGACATAACTCAGCAAGATTCTCTTCACCTAGGAAGTCTGGGAGCTGAGCCCTGTCTTAGTGTGCATGAGTTACAGCTGCAGTAGGAGCCTGGCTAAGCAGGTGTATTACAGACCAGCTTTTCCATGTAATGCATGCTTCCTTCCTGAGCACACAGAAGAATGCAGTGTGGAATGCATGCCTGTCCTGCTCATATGCGAGAGAGAAGCCTCCGTGAAGTTGATGGGAATCTGGATCTGGTCAATTTTATTAACAGTGCCAGCAAACAGAGTCCATTGCTCAATTTGCAGCTACTCTCACTGGCAACGGACTTTCTGTAGGAGCTGTTGTGTTTTGGGAGAAAGTTGTTCATTGTTATTGCTGTGTAAATTGACAGTTCTTTATCCGTTCTCTTCCTAGGGTCCTGATGGTTACCCAGGAGGGGCAGGAAACCCAGGAGAGGGAGGGGATGAAGGTACAAAGGTATGTAAAACCCAAAACAGAAGGTTAATCTGGAGGGAGAACACCAGCCAAGGGTAGCTAAAATTCACATGGCCACATCCAGTGCGCTGTATAGGCATTGTGTACTAGTAGCACCTCTGCTCTTCCGTTCATTTGCAGGTCTTCAGTTCCTTTGGGTAATCACAAGAATCAGATGTCACATTTGTACTGCACTGTACTGATGAACACTGAGGTTAGGGTGCAATTAACTCAGAGCCACCAGAGGCCTTTGAAGAAGGCTGCCTTGCAGGAGCTACTGCCTCACTCTGCCACTGGGTGGCACTGAGGAAGAACTGAGGCTGAGCCAAAGACAGAAGTAGTGCTATTAGGAGAGAGGAGGCTTGTTCAGCACCTTACCCTCCTCACTGCTGGAGCTGTTAGAAACCCCCCTAGGTCAGGTCCAGAAAGACTCATTTATAGCCCTCTGGGGTTTGGGCTGATGTGGGATTTTTCTTGGGAACCAGGAGGAGCACAATGGTTGCAGCTGGACACTTTGTTCAAACCCAGGATGGGGAGGCCAGAACCCCAGTGCAAGAAAGACAAAGAAAGGGCCTCACTGAGCCTGCAACTCTAGAAAGCTGAGCTGAACTGGGTGCTGACCAGGGAGGACCAGCAGCTGTGAGCAGTAGTGAGTAGAAGGGTGACATGTTTATAACCATTGTTCTCTCCGTTTCAGGGAGATCCAGGCCGTCCTGGGCGAAATGGGCCCCCAGGAGCCACTGGGGAGAAAGGAAACAGGGTAGGAGTTCCTCTTCATGCTTCTCGGGGTACAGCGGGTTGTCCCAGACACAGGAGCTGTCTCTGGAATCCATGCACAGGGCCTTGGGGCCATCAGTAAGGGTCCTACTAACTCCATGCATATCTACTCCCTCTGTGGTCAGCCTGGACCTGCCCCTGCTCCCATGCCATCACTTGAGACCAGGGCAGGACCTGCCTTGGTGTGGCACTGAATGTAAGCCACATGCTCAGCATTGCTCAAAGGCAGCCACACTGCCTCGTCTTTGGGACTTGGCACTTACTGAGCCAGATCAAGTGAATGGTGCATGCTTCATGGTGATGCTTCTGAGCTTAGCACAGCAGCAGGGTAGACAAGCCCTCCATGTTCATGAGCAACTGCAGCAGCCAGGACTATGGATCCTGCTGATATATCTGCAGCTCCAGCCCCTTTAGGGAAGGGAATCGAGTGAAAATGGCTGCAGGTTCCCCATGCTGGATCCAAGAATGAGCACACCAGTATCCAGGCTGCAATAAGCAAGCAGGCTTCATCTCTGTAGCTGTGCCCTGAGTTTTCAGCCATTCTCCTTGTTCTCTTTCTTGTGTCGAACAGACCAGGAGATTGGTTGCAGATTCCTCAGCTGTAAATACAGTGTTTGCTTTTCTTCCCTGGTATTGGCAGGGGTTACAGCTGGTTTTGCATTCAAAAGCAAACTGCAGGGACTTGTCCACAGCATTTGCAGAGCCTCTGCCTGACTACTGGGTCCCCAGTCAGACATTAGTGCCTCACTGTAAGGAGGCCAGTGTCCCCCCAGAAAACTCACTCTCATGAAGGGGTTGCTGCATTCTATTGGTCAGATACTTCATGGGGCAGGGGGCGGGAGAGCTTTCCTCAGTGGCCAACAGGGTCTCTGCTCTCTGAGAAGGGGCAGGGAGTGGCTTGGAAGACGTAGGACCAAGCTCCTTTGGTGCCCCACACTGGCCAACAGAGCTTGCTGAGTGCAGAGAGAGGGGAAAGTGAGCTGCTCTGCACTGTGCTGAGGCTACACACATATGTGCGCATGTGTGCATGAGTGTGTGTGTGTACATGTGCATGCATGTATACATGCTCACTGGGGGTGGACATCCATGAGTACATAGGGGAGTGTGTCTACAAGGGCTGTGTGTGCATAGGGGACAAGTCTGTTTGCAGCTGTGTCCCAGGCAGCTGCACAGCCTCCTTTCTCTTCAGACACAGGAAAACACCATGTATCTGGGTCCAAGAAGGCAGTTTTCCTTAAGCCCCTGGGGGATAACTGTTCTTCTGGCATGGTTTAGTACCCATCGAGGTGTTGGAGCTCAATGCCCATTTTCTGGAAATGGGAGGCTCTCCCTAGCTTGCTCCTGTAGCCATATGGCTGAAGGCAAGCAAAACTTGGGGGCATCCAAACCCCAAGCCTGCACTGCTTGGGCCTGCACATAGGATGCCTGCCAAAGATGTTGGAAATATCTGAAGGAGGATGTTTGCTGGTTGTAGGGCCACTTATTATTCTGGATTGACTCATGGATTTGGACTTGATTTGGTTGATTTGGCTTGGAACATGAAACATTTCTTTAAAAAAATCATCTTCAGACACACTCTGACCTGTTCACTTTTCTCCTCAAAGGGACCTAAAGGCAACACTGGAGGCCCTGGATCCCCTGGCATCAAGGGAGGCAAAGGCAGCCCAGGATCTGCAGGACCTAAGGGAGAACCTGTAAGCAACTGCATGGTTCCTTTAGCTCTGAGCATTGTGCTTATATGTCACAGTGCTTATATATCAGAGTGAGATGGCCCTGGTACATGGCATGAGCACTGCATATCCCAGCAATAGCAGCACCTGAAACCCCTTCCTCCAATTACCCACCAGGCCCTGTCTCTGCCGGCTTGCTCTGCAGCCCTGTCTCAGCATCCTGAGGGAGCTGCAGAACTGATCTTGTGTCCCCCCTGCAAGAAATCCCATTATGAGGGCCACTGCTATCCCCCTCCCCACCCTACCAGTACCAGCAAGGAGCTACTGTTAGCACTGACAGGGGCTGTATGAGACCCCTCACGACCCCAGCAGAAAGGGGTGGGAGGTAAGAGGTTCACTGTGTAACACATGATTTTCTCCAGACTCTGTCCCTGCTTACAGTCAAAATTGTCATTTTAAGCAATACTCTCCAAGCCCTGTTGATTGCAAAGGGCATGCTAAAACTATGAAGCAAGAAAAGGACCAGAAACTGTAGACAGCCTGAAAGATTAGTCTGAGGGACAGCTGGCCTGCCCCATCAACCTGCAGTCCAGAAGATGACAAGTTAAATTCAGCCAGTCCCAAATTGCCTCAACTGTTCCCTGCTTGGCTCCCAAAGCCAGTGGCTTTGCCTGCCAGTGCCTGCAATACAGTTATTGTAGTTGGTGCACCATTGAGTGACCACATGAGGGCAGGGCAGAATCATGCTCAACATCAGGAAAAAAGTCACTGGGGCCACTGCCCTGGCTGTAGGAGTCAGTCGCAACCCACAGTGCTGCTGGACTGCAAGTGAAGCTGCTGCTCAGTCCCCCAGCTGGTGTAAACAGGCCAACGCTCCCCCTGGGACAGTTGTAACAGTGCTTCATTAGAGACAGTTGGCCAGATCCAGTAGGTAGAAGTGAGGCTAGATGAAGTCAGTGCGGCTGTTTATCATGAAGAGAATGAGCCATCGGTGTCTGTGTGAGCACCGACACGTGGTGGTGACTCTCCTTAGAAAAATTAAGTTGTTCCCTGAAGAAGAAAACCAACACTGCAGCATAAAACAAACGGATGTTGCACCTGGTCATGTGTGCATGGAAGCCCAGCCATGGGCAATGCAGCAGCCATGGCTCATGGGCTGGCAGGGAGAAGGAGCAGGCAGCAAAGCCCAAGAGTGGTAGCTAAGCCAACCTACACCTTTGCTGCCCACTTGCTGACTGTCTCTTATGTTTGCCAAGGGTCGTCGTGGTGATCCAGGAGCAAAGGGCAGCCCAGGAAGCCCTGGAACCAAGGGAGAGAAGGTGAGTGAAGGCTTCCCAAAGCACAAGGGGCAGGGCACCACTCGGTACTGCCCAGGCTTCAGCTGGCCAGGGACTCTACTGAGACGGCTGCTGGCTCACCAGAAAGCAGCAGATCTGAATACAGCCCTCCATAGGGCACATCTGGTCCCTCCTGTGGGGCAATGGACACTGGGGGAGCATATGGTGTAGGCATGGAAGCTCTTATGCCTGTTAACAGACAGGCCAGTTCCTGGCACATGCAGGAGGGTGAGGGCCTGGGGTCTGTGCGCTGATCCCACCTGCCTCTAGCATTTTTTTGGAGGGCAGAGCCCCAATGCAGAGTGCGTTGGCATTCAGATGCAGGGTATGCACTACTCCACAGTCACAGATTGCCTCAAACAGGTGCAGGGGAAGAGCGTTTATGGGGTACAGTGGGCAGAGAGCATGCCACATTTCACTCTTTAGTGACCCAGAGCAGGGTTGGGCACAGCAGCAGGAGTCTCCAGATAGGCCTGCTTGGCCTCCTGAGCTGGGCCCCGACACTGAGGTGAGAGGAGACGCAGAAGCACAGCAATGCTTCAGGTATTAAACAAGGTATAGACAACCCCTTGCTCCATGGCAGAGACAGAGCAGCAGGGCCATGAGGTGTGAGGTGCAATACACTTTGGGTGACCTAGGCGACCTGGTTACGTGAGGAGCCTGGTTACAGGCAGCAGGTGTATCTGACTGCTCTTTCCATTCTGACAGGGGGACCCTGGCCCTGAGGGCATCAGGGGCTTGCCAGGAGAAATTGGAAACAAAGGAGCCAAGGTAAGAATGAGTTACAGGCTCAGGTCTCCAGGATTGGTAAGGGCCCCCCCCACCATCTCTTTCTCCCATGCAGTATTGTTCCCTGCAGGGAAGTCATTTGTCCCCACAGCCTGCAACTATAGCACCTGCCCCCTGCCTCCAAGCAGGTCACCCAGGCATGGACACAGCCCCTGTAGTGGCTGAGGGAGAGCCTTGCATGCATGCACTGGAGTACTGCAGTGCACTGCTGCTGAACAGCCTTCAGGAAAGGCAGCTTTCAGGGCGGGAGCCCCTGGGCTGGACCGGCAGTGCGTAGAGTCACCCAGGGGGGTCTTCCCCGTCCCTGCTCGTGAGGAGCAGCTGGGCTCCACAGTTGATGGATTTGCCATCACAAAAATGCCTAGGTGGGACCTCAGACTTGCCTCTGACTAGTTACACATATGGCATGGTACCAGAACCTCCCTTACCACCAGCACAAACCCCAGACTCCAGATGCTGAAGTTTTCTCTGTCTGCTCACAGTTCTCTGACTGCTCTTTTGTTGCTTTGTTCCTTAGGGGGATCGAGGACTGCAAGGGCCGCGGGGCTCTTCAGGTGCTGTGGGAGAGCCAGGCAATCCTGTGAGTGTCCTGTTCCTTGTGGAACTGTGTGACTGATGGCAATGGCTGGGGTTCACCACACAATAGGCAAACAGCAAAAGGTGCCAGAGCAGTGAAGGGTTTGTGATGCCAGCACCCTGACTTCTTGGTGTGCTATTGGCTACAGAAAGGAGTGGGCCAGATCCCTGATGGGTGGCAAACCTCGGGCAGATTTCTGACCTTTTTTTTGGTCATCAGCTCTGGCTGTTTCTTCAGAAAGAAAGTAACATGGCCCCATCATGGCCCCCTGAGCCACAGAGGGGCTCAAGGCCCAGTTCTGCCTGCTAATCCATGTCACAGTTAAGGTTAGAACCAGGACCCGCCAGCCCCTGCTGCTATGCTCAGTGCAGTTGACTACACTGGCCCTGGCTCACCCGCCACATAGCTGTAAGCAACCTTAGTTAATCCTAGCAGTTTGCTGCTGGAAGGAATCTTTCAAGTGCCAGGTACCCAGGGCTCGCAGGCTCTGAAGGGTGTAGGGAAGTGGGGAAAAACTGAACTGTCCCTGGCTGTGTTGTTATTATCTCATAGAAGAAGTGGTGCTCTACTTGTGTTTTCTTGAGACATCGATATTGTGGTTCCCTGGGTGGCCACTGTGCCACAGGAACTGTCCTATTCCTGCCCTTACTCTGGTCTCTTTGTCACTCTCTTCCAGGGATCACGTGGAGATCCAGGTGACTTGGGCCCAAGGGGTGAGCCTGGCCCACCAGGACCAAAGGTAAAATCCAGGAGTAGGCCCAGGGTGGTGCTGTGCTCTCTCGGGGAGGGCAGGTCCAGGATTCTGTGTGTGCATCTCTGGAATGGGCACTGGATTCTAATCTGCACCCGCTTTCATGTGGGAGGCTAGGCCCTGCTAGGATGAAAGCAGTCTTAGTTACACCCAGCAAAGATTCAGTGTTGTCCTGGGCCCCAGCTGGCTGCCTTTCCTGGTTTCTTTTCTCCCACAGAGGAGCCCTCTGGTTTCTGCAGGTTCATTCTGCCAGGACAAATCTGTTTGTTGAAGTCATTGCTGTCCATGCATCCCTTTCTTCGGCCTTGTAAACTCTGATCCCATATCTACTGCACTGCAGCGCACAGTTGCTAGTTAGGCCAGATAGCCTAGCATGCAGAGATTGCATGCATGCCTTAGGGAGAAAGGAAAAGTATCTGACTGCCATTGGTATCACTCCACTGGGGAGACTGGTCTTCTTTAATGTTACAGTTTCACTGAATAATTCCTTTTTTTTCACCAAAGGGAGACAGAGGCAGACCTGGCTCCGGCAAACATGGCTACCCAGGACCACGGGTACGTTTGCTTGCACACTCAGAATGAGATTAATGGGTGTGTGGGGTGTGGAGGGGTAGGGCCAGTCCTATCTCTCCCAAATGAACAGCATGGAAAGAAGCAGAGAGGGAGGGACACTTGGGGAGAAAGCTGTGATAAAGTCAGACCAGGTGAAAGGAATTATAAGAGGCTGCCACAATGCAAAGCCAGAGTGACCAGCTGTGAGGGTCGAGCAAATGGGGAGATCTTCCCCTTGAGAGAATGCACCGTTCTGGGGGACAAGATGTGCCAGAGGGTTTCACTTTCACGAGTAAGCATTGGTATCATTCCTGGAGTCGGTAGGGAGAGTGCTGCTGAGGCTCCTAACAGCCTTCAGAGTTAGATTTAGCAAACCATTTTTGACTTGTTATGGATCTTCTTACTACTGAGGTACAAGGACAGTGTGAGAAATGCAGGTGTGTTACAGTCGCCACCTGTGCCCTTGAACATCCCCAGTGTATCCAGCTCTGTGGTCAGTAAGGGACTTGATAGTGAATAGCTAGCTGCATGATGATGGCTGCAGACAGCTGCATTTGGCCAGGAGTGGGGGAAGTAGGACAGTAGTAAAGAAAATCATTTCAGAGGTATGTTAAGTCATTATACTGGGCCTATAACCATTGGCTCTGGGTACATGTGCAGAAAATAGTAATCTAGGACAAAACTAACTCACCCCCTCTCATCTCTTTCCAGGGTGACAAAGGCGAGAAGGGCTTACCTGGCCCAGAGGTGTGTGTGCTTGACTTGTTTATTTGTTTCCTAATCTAATGCACTGAGCAGTTGGCTCCCAGCCCTGCCAGCAAGTGGCTGAGTAACCTTCTTTCCAGAGGCCAGTCCTATTGACTCACCCCACTGCTGTTCCTCATATATGCTGGCCATCATATACCTGTACAGAACCTAGTATAGGTGGGAATGTAGGTGTAAGAGGAGGGGTTTGGGCCAACCTATCCGTGGCCTTGATGTGCTGTTGCAAGGTAACTATTAAATAAGAATAATAAGAATCCTGGAGTACCAGCTCTTGGGGCAGGCACCATGTTTACCTCTCCGTTTGACTCAGATGATTGCTCAAGTATATTTTAACAAGCTGTCCACACCAGGCCATTAGGCACCATGGTCCCCCTGCTTTACCTGTAGAAGTTTAAGGTGCCTTGTCTTGTGGCTGTATCAGGATTAACCATTTAGTTTTGGTAGTAGGATAGACAATGGATTTGTACAGGATCATTTGGATAAGAATGATCCTGCCTCTGGTATGGAATTGGACTAGATGGCTTCTGAAGGTCCCTTCCAGCCATGCTTTTCCATGTTTCTATGACTATATCAAACAAAATTGGATACCAGTTGGGATTGGGGCCTCTGAGTACTACTATAACATATTATAGGGTAGGCTGGCAGCCTATAGGGCACCAAACTTTAATCAGCTGGGGATCTGCTGGTTAAAACTCCAACCAAGCCAGGTGAGCAGCTTAAGAAAATGTTTATTCTGGTATTTCATTGCTTCTGGGTATTTGATTTTCAGGTGTTCCATCAACATAATGCTGTTTAATTAATTCATTTTTTTAATGTTGTGTTTTGGGTGTGATTCATTTAAATCCCTCATAATCCCATTCAAAGATAGATAGCTACATGGTAGTGACAATTACTAAGCACTCAGGTTTATAGAAAATAAGCCCTGCTGATTACCTGGTTATTTCTCCGTAACACACACTATAAACTAATCAAGGCCAGGTGAATAGATAGTTTGGTGTGGTGTTTCTCACTGAAACAACACATTGTGCATCTCATTTTAACTATTTATTAGTCTTACAAAAATGGCCTCCTGGTCCTAGCTATCTTGTTGACAAACCCAGTCCAAGATTCATTTCCCATGCCACAGTCTCTGCGTAGCAATCTGAAATATGCTTCAGAAAGCAACTGTATTCTTAAATGAATGCCTGTTAAAGGTAGGTCAGTGTACAGGTACTCCTCACTTAACTTCGTCCCAGTTAATGTTATTTCATTATTACGTCGCTGATCTATTAGAGAACATACTCATTTAAAGTCGCTCAGTGTTCAGTTATAATGTTGTTTGACCGCCTTCTGCTAGTAGGTAACTACTGTGATGTAACTGGATTCGCCTAAGATCGTTTCACTTTAAGCTGCATTTTTTCAAGAATGTAACTATGACGTTAAGCAAGGAGTAGCTGTAGACATTGCCCTCTTATCTCTGTGCCAATAAGGGCTACACAGTTAAAGGCAGCCTGTGAAACAGCTGCATTTCTGGAACAGGATCATGAGCTATGCTGCTGTTTTTGACTGTGATTCACTAATGGTGATACCTTTCCCAGCACATGAGCAGCTGCCTTGATGTTATCTCTTTTCTCTGAACAGGGTGGAAGAGGCGACTTTGGCCCAAAAGGCACTCCAGGAACTAAAGGAGAGAAAGGGGAGATTGTAAGTACTTTGTTAATGCCACTCACAGCTTCAGGTGTGGCCAAGGTAGGGGTCCCACCTCTATAACCCAGCTAAGCACCAGTACTGAGGGAGAGGTAGAAGGGAGAAAATACAGACAATGGAGGTCTGGAGGCCCAGCATCTGGGGCACCACTGTAGGGCAGGAGAGCCAAGTTAAAGGTCACTAGAACTTCCCTCTGGCATGTCTAGTGCCTGTCTGCCTACACTGATAGTGTATCTCATGCTCCTGGAATCACAGTGTTTCTAGAATCAGTGTGGCCCCTTCCAGAGCAATGCGTTGGGCCCAGAAAGCTAAACTAAACAAGCAGCTCAGGGAAAATGACACCCACATCCCTAGAGCATCCCCTGCATGCAGGTCTGACTTCAGTGTGCCAGTGTATGGTCCCTTGGCACTCAGATGGTGGCTGTGTCCTGAGACCAGGGACACTGTGCCTGCAGTGAGATCTGTCTGATTACATGATGCCCCCTCCAGTAATCAGTCATGGGAGTTCTGCCTTGGAGAGAGCACTGCTAGCTGCTTTGCATCCCCTGTGTGCTGGGGTACAAGAGGTGCTTGAGAGCCTTCAGCAGTTATAGTCCTAGTTGGGATGAACAGGAGATGGCTCTGACCCCTACTTAAATATGTGCAATTCTTTCCTTTTCTTTCCTTCCCAGGGTGACCCTGGCCCCGGAGGCGAGCCTGGACCCAGAGGCCCACCTGGTGAACAAGGCCCTGAGGTACTGTAGCATGTTAGTATATGAAAATGGTTGCTCTACTGCTCCCTGCTTCTTACATGTGGTTGTAGCAGTGAAGCAAAGACAGCTGCACTAGTAATTGCCCTCGGGCCCTGAAGGAGGCTGCTCACTCCCGGGCGAGCCTTCAGAGATTCCTTCAAGGCATCCTGGCATCTGGCAGTGCTCCTGTTCCTGCCAGTGTCTGCATGAATCTGCCCCAGCTGGCATCTGCAGTGACGATTCTCAGAAAGGGGAACAACACTGCTTTGTTCTTCTTACAGGGTGACCCTGGCCCGGCAGGACCTCCTGGCCTGACGGTAAGTAGGGCCAATTTCCTAATAAAGACCCTTACACCTGGGAGCTGATGCCATTCAGGGGCAGCCACTGGAGGGTACAATTCCAAGGTGTTCTGAGTGGGAATCACACTTGGGGGCCAGCCTTGCTCTTGGCTACACCAAAGTCAGTGGTAGTTTCCTCTGTATGATGGAGCAGAGCAAAGTCCATGGCCTGCTGAGAGAAGGAGCTGGAGAAGGGAGGGCTGATGTGATTTGGCACAGATGTAGCCACCAGTAAGACATTGTCCCAATCAGAGAGGCAATGCGAAACTATTGGGTGAGAAATGAAAGCCAGGCCAAGGGGTTTGGTACAGGCTGGGCCCTGCCTGCCCTGCAAGGAGAGGCTAGCACTCACCTGGCCCTCTGCTCTCTGTGTTCTGCCGGCAGGAATGTGACGTGATGACCTACGTGAGGGAAACCTGTGGCTGCTGTGGTCAGTACAGTGTCACTCTTCTTTATGGCTTTGTGTCAGTACTGAGCTGGGGAGAATAACTTGGGGGATGGGCAGATGCACCCCTTTGAGTGTTCTTCTCCCAGGCAATCCTTCCTGCATCTGTGATGAGCGGGATCAGGCAGGACAAGACAAGTCCCTGAGCCATGAGCCAGCTCCGGGGCTGTGTACTGCTTCAGCCCCATGGAAGGCATTGGCATGGGGGTGCAGTGGGACTCCTTGTTTGCTCTCAGGCCATGTCCTCAGCAAGCGAAACTAGTGCCTGGGGGCACCCTTACTTCTGAACACTGCCTGCCATTGGCTCCTTCTGTGGTGAAAGAGTTCCCAGCAAAATGCCCATCAGAAGTAGGGCAATAACTGCTGCTTCTCCTGCTGAGCTGCCCCTTCCATGCTGGCCTCTTCTCCATGCCCCATGTGCTTGGCTGTTCCCACTGTGATGCCACTCTCAGACAGTACCTGAAATAGAATAACTGAAGAGGGGCTGTGCAAAGGCAGCCAGGCATGACCAGCGAGCCCTCGCCCAGCCACCCCACCCTCCGCTCCAGGGATAGGCGTTGACTAGGTGACCCTGAACGGTACATGTCATGGTAAAATTCAGGTCATGCTAATGATAGCCCAATCACATGCTTCAGAAGAAAGGCTTCCTCTCTCCTGCAGAAGTGCCTGCACATAGTTTCCCTTTCCTCCCTTGCTAGAGGTGGGAAGGCAGACCAAATGGACCAATGACCTGGCCTGCAAGCTACTCCCTTTCCAAACATGGTCTCTCCCCTTTATCCTGGAAACTGCTATCTACCTAATCTCTTTTTGATTTCCTCCCTCTCTCCTGTCCCCCAGACTGTGAGAAGCGCTGTGGTGCCCTGGACATCTTGTTCGTCATAGACAGCTCTGAGAGTATCGGCTACACCAACTTCACTCTAGAGAAGAACTTTGTCATCAATGTGGTCAGCAGGCTTGGCTCCATCGCCAAGGACCCCAAGTCCCAGACAGGTTAGGAGAGTGTGTAGCAGAGAGTAGGAGAGGGTGACAAAAGCAGACAAGGCTTGTTAATGGATTGCCCTTGGAGGGGCAGTCCATTGGCTGAGCCACCTGGATAGCATCTACTCAGAGCATGGGAACAGGTAGTGACTGCTGTGTTTTACAGTAAGGCTCAGCCCGTCTCCTGGGGCAGCTGTCACATGTCTCTTGTTGGGATCTATCCCCTTCTTTTCAAGCTGCCTGTCAGACTTTTTACAATGTAAACACAGCTCTGGTTTCCCTTGCTTTTCACTGGTGTGGGTCATTGCTGTGCTGTCATCAGTCTTGATGCTGCCTGGCCAGTGTCCTGAATGATGATTCCCCACCCGGCTGAGCTGTACAGCTGGGCAAAATGGAGTCCCTGAATGGGGAGCATTCCCCCACCAGGTAGTGGCAGAGTGCCTGGGAGAGCACTGGCTCACACAGCGAGTGACCACTAACATTGTTGGCAGGAGCCCGTGTTGGGGTGGTGCAGTACAGCCACGAGGGGACATTTGAAGCCATCCAGTTTGATGATGAGCGCATAGACTCGCTGTCCAGCTTCAAAGAGGCGGTGAAGCGCCTGGAGTGGATTGCTGGGGGCACATGGACACCCTCTGCCCTGCAATATGCCTACAACAAGCTCATCAAGGAAAGCCAGCGAGAGAAAGCTCGGGTATTTGCGGTGGTGATAACTGATGGGCGGTTTGACCCACGGGATGATGACAAGAACCTGAACGCCCTCTGTCAGGAAAATGTCTTTGTCAATACCATCGGCATTGGAGACATGTTCTACCAGCCAGAACAGAGTGAGACCCTGGTCTCCATCGCCTGCAATGAGCCACAGAGAGTGCAGAAAATGAGACTCTTCTCAGACCTGGTGGCTGAGGAATTCATTGACAAAATGGAGGATGTGCTCTGCCCAGGTTGGTAGCTGCCAGTCTTATTCTGTCCCTTATTGAGCTGGGGGTCATGCAGCCATTATTCCAAGGTGGTCTGCTACTGACAGTTCTCTGCACAGCTGTGCAGTACCAGTGTGCACCAGCCCATTGGTTACTAATGCATGCAGTTGGGTCACTACCATCTCCTGAAAGTAGCTCAGTAGTAGGGTTGGAGAGTTGTTGTAGCTGTGATAGTCCAGGAAATATGAGAAGCAAGCAATATCTTTTATGGGACCAGCTGTATAACTGGAGGAGATGTTAGACAAACTCTTGGGACTGAAAGTGCCTGAAAGCTTGTCCGATATCTTGCCCAACTGTATAATTTGTTCACTAAAAGAGATCACGAAAAAACCCTTGCTTCTCAAATGATGTAGCTCAGGACAGATGTCTCTTTCCCAGCTGGAGTCCCAGTCTCCCATCCCACCAGGCCGTCCACTACCATAGTTTTGGTCTACCCAATGAGAGGCTTGGGACCACAGCATAGACAGTTCCCATGGCCCTGCAGCAGGGAGAGTGCCACATCACTCAGTATCTCTTTTTATTCATATTTCAGATCCACAGATTGTCTGTCCAGACCTGCCCTGCCAAACAGGTAAGTAAATGAGCCAGCAGCTCTGCACCTTCTGCACCATACTGTAGTGCCAGGGGAACAGGCATAGGCTTGGGGGCAGAGATTGGTGAGCTGTCCTATGCGTGTACACACTAGAGGGTGGGAGGTAAGAGATGTCACTTTATCTCAAGAGACGGCCTATATACCACACCTGGAACGCCTTTTCTTGTCAGTCTGAGCTCTCTCCATGGGTAGGCTTGTGTACACACAGCCTCTCCGATTTCTCCTAGTCCCTATAGAGATGGTTCAGGTATCCTTATGTTCAGCATATTCTGCTTGTTATATGATGAGCTTCTAGCTTGCACTACTCTTGCTAAAAAGTCTGTCTGTCTAAGTCTGTCTGTCTGTCTACCTAGACTGAGTGTTTGACATGTAGGTTACAGGGGATGCAGCCTTGTGAACTCTTGTGATTTTGTTCCCAAGTCTCGTGATGTTCCATGCTTTCCTGAAAGCTCCAGTTCCAGAAGTCAGGTGACTTATATGAGAATCTCATCTTCAGAAATAAAAAAGGGTCCCCTCTTTATCACATGCTGTTGTGGAGAACAGCTGGAAAACAAGGCCCCTGAAGGCCCAGAAAGCAGAAGGCAGAGTAAAAAATGTATTGTTTTTTTAAAATGATGTGATTTTTTTTTTTAAGCCAGGTCCTTGGTTTTGGGTGCCTGGACTTATCATTTGTGAGCACTTATGATTTGGGCTGGGGAGTGCTGAGGCTGGAATGTCAAGGTGTGATGCTAACCTTTTTCCCATGTGCTGTGCTCTTGGGCAAGTGTCTTTCCGCAAAGCTTGATATGGGGAACATGCCTTCCCTGCAGCACTAGGAAGCATATTGTCCAAGCTTCTTCAAAGCGAAGTGTCTTCCTGGCTGTGCAGCCGTTGTCTCTGGAGAATACTTACCAAGAGCTTCCTGGGGGGATAAAGACAACAGGTAGTAAATACCTCAGGCAGGGCAAACAGTTTTCCATTAGACATAGTGCCAGACTATTTGCCACAGCCAGACAGCAGGCTAGCAGGGAGCTATGCACACACTTCTCCTGCTGATTTACTAATGTGGAAACAAATATTAATTGGGGACAGCACAAAGGCCACCCAACTCTTCCTGGTGCCTAAGGCTAAAGTGATAAGTTGTTCACAAATGGGGTACCTTCCCACTTCCTGAAAGTGTTCTGGACGATGCCATCAAGCCTGCAGTCTGAAAGTGTGTAGAATCATATCCTGCTAGGCTGCATGAGGGGGCTGGTTCCTATCAAAGGATGGAGCAGCTCACACTTCCAACCTCTGCCTTGTCTCAGTCAACATCCAGTGTCTATTCTTCCAAAGCATTTGGGATGATGGGAGCTAATGTTAAGACCATGTAGGACTGCTGGGCAGGATTGGTTTGTAGAGGTGATGAATATGCCAGGACATTTTCTCTGGCATGCTGAACAGCAGGACTGTCTATCATCTCAAACAGCAGCAATGTATGGGTTCTGCTAGGTGTGAAACCCAAGGCTCCATCATGAGTCTCCGCACCAAGGTGAATGGATTATCATCTCACAGCAACATGCTCAGCTATTTTCATTATTGAGAGGTACAGCAGTAGAGCACTACTCTGAACCACTTCATTTCAGAGGACTCTGAAAAGATCTCTGAATGGAATATTTCTTTAGACCATGCCATAGGCCAAGCAGGGTGTCGGGATCCACTCCATAGAATGGAGTGATGTTATTATGACTATCTTCAGTTGAGTGGATTTGGCCTAGAATAGTTACATGGGTGTAAAAATGGGTGCTCTTTGTGGGTTAGTGACACAGCTGTGCACAAGCCCAGATGTAGGCCTGGAAGACTGAATGGAATTGAAGTGGTGCCCAAGATGACGATGATCTTTAGCCAGGTGCCTTCCACCCCTAGTGCTAGCCTAACGAGGGCATGCAACCACAACTGTGTTGCGGTCAGCATTGTCTCGGAGGGCTTGGTGCAGTTTGGCCACGGCTGTGAGGAAACGGACTCTTGGAGGAGCTCAGCTAGGAACAGCCTATGTGAGTTGAGAGATTTCCTGCTTACTGGAAGTGCATGACTAACAGCTGTCTCTGCATTGGTGCTGCATTCTCCTCTGCTCTCCCCATGTTCTGTGGGGTTGTTTTGAAAAAAGTTGGGCTTAATTCACATCCAGTCCACCCCTCATGGACAGGGCTTTGCCAGGGGAGTGAGGGAGCTCAGAGTCCTACAGGCTCACCCCTACCCATTGGATAGGTCAGACCTGAGCAGGCCTGACAAAGTACAGCAGAAAGGGAGTTGCAAGAAGACTTCACTTGCCACTGGCCTGTCAGAATTGCACTGCTGGCTCTGAAGAGAGCAAAAGGCACTCCTTCCATGCACCCCTACTCCAGGACACATGGTACCCCAAAGACCTGGAAGAGGGAAATATTATACCTCACCCCTTCGGCACTGCATTGCACATGCTCCTCTGCAGACATTGGGAGACTCAGTAGGCCTTCAGCCTATCAGCAACCCTTGTAAGGCATTACTACAACACCTGCCTTCAGGATGGGCTTGTGCCTAACAAGCATGTCACGATCGCAGGACTTTGTGAATCACATAGCGCCATATACTTACTGGGCAGTGGATCATTGAGCTGAGATTCAGGCTGGGCAGCATGCAGAGTGAATCTGAGCTAACTCCTGGCTTTGGTACAGACGGCATGAACATCTATGGGGCTTCTTCTAATCCAGGGAAACAGCTTTTTCAGAGGAACTTTGCTTTGCGCTTTAGGGTTTGTTCACAGGTGAACCTCAACACAGAATTCAATCAATCAGGAAGACCTGTGGGCAGCAAACTGGGAATAGTGGCCCATATAGGCCATGGCAGAGCCAAGCCCCTGTGTTCCAGCAGGAGACCATGTGCTGCACAGAGTACTAACTCTGAGGAAACAGGAGCAGGGTTTGTGTTCCAAGGGAGATTTCTCATAGAAGCTGCTTTAACTCCTACTTATTTATTCCCTGAGGCAGGCTGTTTATTTGCATGTGGTTGCCCCAGGAAATCACAAAATTTGCTGCTATCTGACCTGGCATCCAAAGGAAAACTAGGTCTCTTTGCCTTCCCCCAAACAGACCTCCCATCCCCTGAATCCTCCTGGCTGAGGTCCAGTAAGATAAAATAGGTCAGCTCATGTCCTTGAAGACATTCCCAACCCTATTGTTAACCATACTGAGCAAGAGGCAGAAAATAGAAGTGGTAACAGCAAAGAATCTATCCATTCAACAGAGACATACATGGCAGAGCTGGCTGAATGCCATTGGGCAAGTTTACTAAGAGCTGCTTGTGCTCATCAACTATTGTATGACAGTATTTACCTGGTTCAAAAGCTGCTTCAATACTATTCGTCAAATAATTTCACAAAACAATTATCTAGCAAACAGTAACAAATTGTCTGATATCTTCAATTATTGTTTTTTAAACATTTACCCATCTCCACTAGATAAAGAATTCCACTGCTGAGGCTTTAATGCCACAACTGACGCTTTACACTTTAAAAACTTAATAGTCATTTTGCCCATGTAAGTGTCATGACATGGAGAAATGATCAATATACTGGTTAAAGGCGAGCAATATTTACCACTCATGAACTTGTCAGGCAATAGAGTGTACCTGCTTATCTGTCTGCTTCTGTTCTATAGGAAGTGAAGTGAAACATTGGGTAACACAACCTTGTTCCATTCAAGGGTAACTTCTGTTTACTTTGAGATAGGAACAGACAGACAAAGCAATTACAATGGGTTCAGCCCACTGCCCTTAAAACAATATATTTGTGCATCTGCTTGTGCCTTCACATGCTTTAGGATCTGATTTCACAGTAGCTAAGACCATTCACAGGAAACATTGAATAGACACTTTTCTACCTATAGGAAATTATTTCCAAATACTTTTTCATGGTCTTATGAGGGGACTCTTTCCATTCCCTTTGACAACATTTGGGCCAGGGCTTCAGTGAGACAGCCATGCATCTTTGTATCCCACATTCTGAGCAGATCCCAGGATTAAAAACATGACTTTGTTCTTTGCTTCTCTATTCCTCATTAGCTCACTCTTCCTCTAGCACAACGTATGTAAGAGAACCCAATAGCAGTTAGAGACACAGCCTATGCTAGAAAGCCCTGAAAATATTCTTTTGACGCTCACTTGCAGATGGCAGGAACCCTGGGAACGAACCCCCAGTAATTTTCCGCCCCATGGAAGAGGGGGTCAAGATAAATTTCCCCAGCACCATACAAACGATCGCCCAGTTCCTAAACTCCACGCGGGAAATCCAGGACCCCAACATGTACACCCAGCTGGTGGCCACTTTGGCCTATACCGCCGAAAAAGCCAAGTTTGCCACTGGACATGATCGGCAGGAGTGGATGGACCTATTCATTGACACTTTTAAAATGGTGCACAGCGAGATTGTGGGAGATCCAGAAACGGTGCTAGGGCTTTGCTGAGATGTCTGCTATAGAGGATCTCACCTGGATGAAAATTGTGGTTGAGTCAGGGTGGAAGGGGGAGAGCTGGTAGCTGTTGGGAAAACATTTTTACCTGTAAACCACTTTTCCTGAGTCCCTGTTTGTGCAGACAGACATGCAGGCAGGTGCTTTTAGTTTGGAAAAGCCCAGAAAAATCTCAGTTGCTCTCAGCTACTGACTTGAGATAAAGGGTGTCTTTGGCTTGGCTGGCAGTCCAGCATGGCAGCACTTTCCATAGAATAGGAGATGAGCTTGCTTTTTCTGCTATTGTCTTTGTAAAAAAAAAAAAAGAAGAAAAGAAAAAGATCTGCTGACTGCTAACAGAAGAGCTGGTCTGTCCTGTCCACAGGCAATGGGTGCAGACACAGATTCTGGCCTTCTGAATAATCCCACACTAGCAAGACTGATTAGAGCTCCAACCAGATCCCATAATGGACCTTGCTGAGCCTTCAGTCATACCTGGCCAGCATGGCTGAGCTCGTGGGCTTACCAGCATAGGTATAACTGAGGGCAGGTGTGAAGCCTTTCCTTGAAATGTGCACAACAATGTGTGTTTTAAGTGTTTTTCTATTTAGCTTTCATTCTAATGCCTTCTGTGTTCTCGTTTTCTGTTCAACAACAAGGGCTTTCCTAGGATTGCACAAAGAGTCTTAGCAAGGCCAAGATGGCAAAGCAAGCAACCCTGTCTGTTATCATTACAATGTTTAAACAACAGTCTAATCACAGCATAGCCTGTGGTATTAAGAATAGTATGTTGGTGTGAGCCATTGGGGATGGCCATCGTCATCTTTCCCCTGGTGTGCTGATTAAGGATTGCCCTTGTTAGAACATGCATAGTATGTTCTGTGTCTGATTGTACTCTAATGTGTGTACGTGTATTACAGTTCTCTTGTTTTTCCTCACTGTCCTGCATAGTAACATGTGTATAGACACATCTAGGGAAAAATGCAATATATAGGACCTGGAAGCAAAAGCTAGAATGCACTAACCCCACAGTTAAATATGTACGGTATGTTATTATAATGCTTACAGCTACATGTTTAAATTCAGTGTAGGTTTATGCATGGAAAGTTCAAAACCAACGCTATGCTGGATTCAGAGATTATAGCCATTGTTGCTATAATATACAGCTCAAGACACAGAGGATGATTTTCAAAGGCATAGTTCCTATTCACTTTCTCCAAAAGAGATGTACCTAGCTAATGGCTATTTGTGCCTTTAAAAGTCATCCCCTCACCCTCACCTGCACAAGAGGAGGGCATAATGTACTTTGTACCAGTAAGTGAGCTCTGTGAGACCTCTAACTTTGATGTAGTTTTGTTATAATTACTTCAACTTTCCCAGGCATATTTATTTAACTAATGTGCAAAATGGCAAAGCCAGGTGCTTGACTTAGTCCTTGAATCATATATTAGTGTTTGGGCTAAAATGATATCTGTTTTAAAGCAGTTAAAGACAGTATAGTTACCTGGTCATAGCCAGGAGTGAGAAACAGTAAACTGGAATTAGGAACTGGAAAACCTGAAAAACTTGGCTTGACCGCATCTGGGATCTACAGAACTAGACTGGAAAGTGCCTCTCAAGAGGCCTTCTCAGGAGGTGACTAGGCCTTTGGCTTTTGTTCAGGCTGGAAAAACTGCACCAAAATAGACTTTCTTCCAGCAGTTCAACACTTTTTGCTCCAAACCCTGTCCCCTGCAGGGCAGTTCAGAGACTCTTGCCACTGCAACATAATGAGAAAAGAGGTAACAGCATTTCTTCAAGCTTCGTAGTTGTTGCATTTAACTTTCAGGCAAAGGTTTAGGACGAGGCTCTGCCTGTTTTTGACCCCAGTTGCCTAGTTCTACCTGTTAACTATGTATGTGGGATCATCTGCAGTCAAACCCAACTCCCACCCCCAACACCTTTTTGGTATGTGACTTTAGCCTGATAAATTCTGAACAGCTAAATTGCTTTGACCCTGATCCAACAAAGCAGCACTTGAGCATTTGACTGACTTAAAGCATGCAATTTATTCTATTGGTTTCAGTGGGACTCCTCAAGGGTCCAAGATGCTTTGTTGAACCAGGTCCTAGGTCAGTAGAATTTGATTTGTTTTTTGGAAAGGTGAGTATATTTGTCTTCTCAGCTATAGACATTTATTTCATAGTCACCAAGAAACTAAGCACAAAGACTTGAAACAAATGAGCATAAATCTGTAAGAATAATCCAAAATGTATCAGCAGCATATCCCAGAGAAAATGTCCCCTTGCCCTGAGCTGCAGCCCAGCTGAACGCACTTGTTCTTTTTCTTTTAAGTAAGAATATCAAAGTAATAATATGATCCTGATATGTCCCTAACAGCCAGAAGCCAGAGTCCAATATATTCACTGAGAGGGAGGATTTGGGGTTTTGTGAAGGTAGGCAATTGCTGGGCTCACCCCACCTCACCCCCTAGGAAATGTGAAAGGGACACAAGTAGCCTTAGTGGCTAGTGCTTTTCATGTAAGGGGACAGAGCCAAAAGAACTGAAAAGACTTGCAAAAACCCCCCCAAAAAACAAACCCAAAAATCAAAAGAGCAAAGGTTGGTTCCAGCACGTAGAATGATCCCCCCTGTCTGAAGGAGCAGGGTTATTAGAGGCAAGACACTGGTGGTGCTTCCGCTGTTCATCTCTTTTATACATGCTCTCCCTCTGCCCTGCATCAGATGCTGCCCAGTACCTAGAATGTGGTGTGGTGCGCTGCAGACACGCACGCCTCCCTCTATAAGCTGTATGACAAGGACCCATACTCCCATTAAAGCATGATGTGAAGTGACTGGCTTGCCGGCTTTGTGGTGATGTTTTTCAGTCCTCCCCTGCCCTTGATGAAACCTTATGCCCTCCCTGCCCGATCCCCTGTCCTTTTCCCTCTCTTGACATCAAGTACAGCTTAGCCACGATTCTGGGGGTACATATATCTACATGAGTACTCATGCCTAAGTCCCGTTGGGTTACAAGGCAGATGCATCCCTGACCCCAGGCAGGAATTGGCCTGGGAAGGGAGCCGTGTGCAGGGGGCACATTGTGTGGTACGCCACATGGAAATGAAACCTGAGACTGCCCTCCAAATGAGAGATGGGCCAAATTTCATTCTCCTTCAGGGCCTTCTTTCTAACATTCCACTTAGCTCCCTCCAGGGATGGAAGCTTTCATTGCCACGCTCAGGTAGCCAGCTGAGGAGACAGGGGACCTTTTTCCAGCCCCATGAAAGAAGACATGTTTAGAGGACAGAGGCGTGAAGGGGCTAAACTGGCCTTTTGTTGTATGACTTCCACGCCTGGCTGCTGAGCTCAGCCACTCCCTGTTCTATTCTGAAGAAGGGAGGCAAAGTCCCTTCTTCAGAATAGATTTGCCTGGAGCTGGTTTCCGTGAGAAGTTTAAAACTGACCCACCCTGGCTCTCCCCAGGGGGAATGAGGTGCCCTTGCCATACTCCATAGCCGTCATAGCCAGAAAATAACTTCTGCGCTGAGGTAGCATCATGCCAAATCCACAAGGATGCAGGGATGCTGCCCTTTTGAACGGCTGGCCACAAGAAGGGAAGTACTGATCAGCTCCCTCTTTAATTCTTCTCCGAAGAAATAACATCACCCATCGTACAGTGCTGCAGAAGGAAGAGGAGGAAGCTTGCTGGTGTACTCTGTGGGGCCTATTCTTATCCCTTGTTGCCTCCTGTCTCCAGGCACAGCTCCCCTGAGCAGCATCCACCAGCTCCTTGGCCTTCTTTGAGAAGCAGCACGCATTTCCCAGTGTTCTCTGCTCAGCGTCTGTCCCTGAACCCCTTGCTGTGAGAGCCAGTGACTTCACTCCTATTTGCATGAATACCATGGCTCAGCCTTAGTCTGTCCTTGCTGTGAATGCCATTACCCCAGCCCTTGCTCAGCTGCACAATGCCGCTGGCTCAGACCGAGACTCCAGCCTCAGGGGGACAGCATGGACTGCACACTCCAGCTTCCCCTCCTCAAGCAAATGTTGTGGAGGGGACAATGTGAGGGTCCCGAGCTTGGCCTACCTGCTCCACTAGCAGATCTGGCCAAGTGCAGAGGGGGAATGAGCTACTCCCTGAGAATGGCTGCTGCTCTCCTCCCCATCCCCAGAAAAGAGGTGCTGCAGTGATTGTGCCTGCCTTCCCATGGTGCAGCTGCATTTTCTTTCCTGCAGGGCAAGCCAGGGCATTACAGTCTCCTCAGCCAGTTGTAATAGGTATGTGCTCACCGCACTGGATGAGTAAAGGTGAAACTCCTAGAAGTGTTTTCCCCCCACCAGTGTCAAGCACAGATAGGCAGAAGTGGTGTTAGTACTCGTTTCCAACACTGGTGTTGCTGTTGGCTGTAGCATGGCTGGACAGGGTTATTCAACAAAGAAATCGTGTAATGGCCTGCTAGCTGCACCACTGCATGGGATTGGGGCACAATTCAGAAGCAGCACTGTGAACACATGCAGTATTTGGCTGTACTAGCATTCGAAAATAGTTGTCCTCCCAACTAGAGGGTCCAGGGAACAAGCCAAGACCCTGGGACTTGTCAGTGTGCATTGCCTATGAACAGACTGCAATTCATGCAAGCTTGCTTGTTCTTTGCAGTCATTCAGAGACAAGCATCTTTACTGAACAAGCATCATTGTCTGGGTGGCTTGAGAGCCACTCCCTGCTGCTTTTCTTTCAAGTTCTGAATAGTTACCTGTATGAGTGGTGTGATTGGTCAGCTAAGTCACGTGGTGTGGTTCTGGTTTTCTAGCTAAATGAACTGTCTATTAGAAGCTCTTCCATCTTTGCTGAAGCAAATTATTGATTTGCAGTTGAACAAACCCTGGCTGAGGCCTGAAACTTTGATTTCTGGAAACAATCAAGTCGGCAACTCTTTGCTCTCACAGTTGCTATTACATATCACCTTGCTAGCTTCCAAGGTACACTGCAGGAGTCATTCTTACTTAGGCCTAGTCCTTCAGTCCTTCAGGGAGACTTCTGTCCAATGCAGCATAGGGAAAGCCTACCAGGCCCTCCTCTGCCTTCCTTTCCCTCAAGCTTGACTGTTGTTTTTTTCCTTTTCCCTGCAGAGCTGGCTGTGGCACAGTGCACACAACGCCCTGTTGACATTGTCTTCCTGCTGGACGGCTCTGAAAGAATTGGAGGAGCAAACTTCCAGAAGTCCCACATCTTTGTGGAGGATGTGGCCCGGCGCCTCACACTGGCCAGGAGTGACAATGACAATCTGAATGCACGGCTCGCCCTTCAGCAGTATGGCAGTGAGAACCAACAGCAAGTGATCTTCCCTTTAACATACAACCTGACTGACATCGCAGATGCTCTGGCTGGCATCAAGTACATGGATTCCTCTTCCAACATTGGGTCTGCCATCATCCATGCCATCAACAACATTGTCAACAACCCAGTGGACAGGCAGAGGGTCGCTCGGCGCAATGCTGAGCTCTCCTTTGTCTTCATTACCGATGGCATCACAGGGACCAAGAACCTCGAGGAGGCCATCGACTCCATGAAGAAGCATAATGTCATGCCCACAGTGGTGGCCATCGGCAGTGATGTGGACATGGATGTCCTGCTCAAGATTGGCCTTGGGGATCGGGCAGCCATATTCCGGGAGAAGGACTATGCCAGCCTCTCCCAGCCCGGCTTCTTTGACAGGTTCATTAGGTGGATATGTTAGTTAAGGGGACAACGTATGTTCTCCTCTCATCAATACACACCCCCAGATATTACTTGTTTTGTTTTGTTTCCTTACCTTTGTATGTCTGTTAGCAAAACTCCATGCAGGCCTAAAGCAGTTCATACAAAACTGCCCTCTGGATTGCCAGTGTTTTTTTTAGCTGCAAGTTGAAGCTGATGTTAATTATCACGAGGAACAATGATCTATCTCACATTTATGGTGCTAATTAAAACCAAGTTCAAAGGATACAGAGCCATACAATATAATTTGCAATGCCTTAAGCAAACTAAATAATGCCTTTGTGTATGTACTGTAATCCCATGGGTGCTAAACAGAGGAACAGCAAAGCTCCCAAATTCAGCCGGATGAGTGATAATTTCTAATGTCCAGGAATTTATCCAACCTCCCCACCTGGCCAAACATTTTTTGGTGGAGCTTCATGCATCCACTTCCACATCAAGGTCATTGCATCTGAGCTTTTGCTGCATCTGAGCTCTTGGTGCAGATGACTCATAATTCCAGAAACCAAGCCCAAAGGCCTCTAAGCTGGTCTGTGCACTGAGCTTGGACCTCAGGTTTATTGACTGTTAAAGGCAGCAAGAGAAAAATAATTCCCAAGGCTTTGTCAAGTTCCGTCGGGGAGCGCCCTCCCTTCTTTCTTCTCATCTCCATACTCCTGCCGTCCATAGAGGGATATCAGGGGTAGATTGTCTCTGACACACCATGCTGCATCCTGATGTGGCCCACAAAGTAAACTTCCATTTGCCTTGTCCTTGGCCTGCCTGTTTTTTCCCCCAATAGTGATGAGGTGGGCTAACCTAGCTTGGGGTTTTAACCATGTCTCATGCAGATGTTTCCAGATGCCCATTTGAAGGCTATATCTACTTTTAATTTCATTGGCCTCCTTATGTATCCTTATGTTTCTACGGACTGTCCTTTCCTTGCTTCCTTCTGCTTCCATCACCCAGCCTTATAAGAACCTGTGTATTTAATCCTTGCTGTGAGGTCCAGCCTACATCCCAGCTTGAGGTATCAAGCCAGGTGACTCGATGCTGTCTGCACTAGATCACACTCGCAAGTGAAACAAGGAAATTGCACCTAAGTGCATTCTTGAAATTGGCATCTCCTGAACAGCATCCTGATAAGAACCTCTGTTGTGTTCTTTAAGAAATAAATAAATAAACTCTTCTTTCTTCCTACCCTATAAACATATTGTTTATTATTTAAGGGGAAGGGGGACAGTGAATAGTATGTTTTAAAATGAAGGCCAGATATCCCCAGCTAGTGTCACTAAGTGCATCTCCATCGTACTCAGTGGGTCAGACTCCAGTTGGTATTAACTAGACATCTCCACTGAAGAAAACAAACTGAAGCCCTCAGTTGGTGTGCGTGGGTAGATGCACCACCGCAAAAGCCAGTGGACCACACCCACCAGAAATGCAAGTCATCTGTAGCTCCCCTGATGTCCTAGGCTCCTTTAACACTTGACTCTGGCTCTGAGTGACCCAATGGCAATGGGAGCCTGAGGCTATTTTGAAGCCTCAGTTCCATATGAAAATCACTACTGGGAATGAAAAGTTTTTTCCTGATATTTCCTGCCAACTGCAGAACATTATTTTTGATTGGACACAAAGAAGGGAGGCAAAGGCTGCATCTCAACACCACCCTAAGCTACCTACAGGACACTATAGGTATAAGTAAGGGGAGAGAACCAGAAAGACCAGCTGGGCCATTCCAGACCATGCCTTGCACTCCCCCACCCAACATACAAAACCCCATAATTTCCAGAGAACTCACAATTACCCGTTAGAGTTCACTAACCATGTGCTCTGCTCTGTCGCTGCAACACTCTCGCAGGTTGCCACCTTTTACAGAATCGTAGCAAGAGAACAGAAGGGTCTTGTTCTCTTGCAAGCCGGTAGCTGAGACTCTACAGATTTACCAGGAACCCCTGGCAAGAGAGCAATGAGGTCTTGCCAGCAAAGTGGCCTGACATGAAATTTTAGGCAGGCAAGGGGATTGCTCCAGTGACTAAGACTTAAGTTTTCCAGGACTGGCTTGTAGGTACATTTGGAGATTCCTACAAACAGAACAGGGTGCCAGTATTTGTTACTGCTAGATACAGTACTGTATTGTACATGCTAATATAGGGCTGGGCCGAATGGGCAAGGAGGACCTCATGAGAGGCTGAGGAAAGATCCCACACTTCTCATATTGTAACCATGATGGTAAAGTCTACAGCTGCCTTAGAAGGATGAAAATTAGGCCTTTCACCCCTAATAATTACATACCATGGTCTGGTCATACACCATGGGAGGACATATGATAGAGAAATGACTGTTCTGTTCCAAACAGCCAACCTCCTGTACTGGAGCTGAAGGATCACGTTGTACACAGCCTGCCAGCAGGGTCAGTAATTCTCATCAGCCGTGACCACAGGAGTTCATGTTTCCATGTAAGCTGCCCAGTCGCACAGTCCAGCAGAGGGCATTGTTGTACAAGATTCACTCACAAGACAGTAAATCACCATCCATTCACAGCCGGAACGTTTAATCATTACATTGTTATATGTGGTCCCTTTGCATCTCAGCAGGGATTAGAGAATGAAACCCTCTAAGACAGAGAATTTTCTGTAAAGACATGGTGAAAACTTCAGTTCAGGATCCTAAAATGTGTCCAGCCGGAAATGTCAGAGGCCAGAAACAGGAAATCGCTACGCACCAGGTTACACAAAATTCATTCTGAAGGGGGTGGAAAGGGGAATAGAAGAATGACTTGGTAGAATAACAGCGCATTCCTAAATTAGATTCTACTTCTGTTGCATCACCCATCTCGATCCAGGCTGAGAGGAGAGGTCTTCTTTAATCAGAATCAGAACTGCTGCTGCTGCTTGAGCCACTGCTTTTCTGTAGGAAACATGGATTGAAGCCTATTGGGTTATCATCAAAACACCCCTAGCCCACGTATACAGGGATGTCAGTTGTAGCCGTATTGGTCTAAAGACACAGGCCAACAAGGTTCTTTGACCAACTTTAAACTTAGTTGGTCCAATAAAA
>NW_017729031.1:84091402-84118248 GCF_001723915.1 Gavialis gangeticus
CCTATTGGGATATCATCAAAACACCCCTAGCCCACGTATACAGGGATGTCAGTTGTAGCCGTATTGGTCTAAAGACACAGGCCAACAAGGTTCTTTGACCAACTTTAAACTTAGTTGGTCCAATAAAAGATATCACATTTACCCGAAGAACCTTGTCTGCCTTTCCCACACATATTCATTCATAGGCATAAATGATCCCACAGCTCACTGCAGAAGGAGATGGGGATTAGCTCTGTAGGCTTGGTTAATTATATCTAGCTACAGAAAGCTCCTTTTCTAGGGTTCATCATGCATGCCATCCTACACTGCCTGCCCTAAGCAGCAGAATTGTGTTATGATTCCTGAGAGGGACACCTAGGTCAAGGTGCGATAACTGCAACTTGCAGTCCCCTTGGAGCGGGGTGTGAACTCACGCCTTTGAAGCTACAGCAAGACACCTTCACTGCTCTGCTACAACTCTCATAGATACAAAGTAGCATGTCTGGCTCCAGTCTAACATGGCTCTAATTCACTTGTGTAAAACTGCTTCAGAAGATGGACTCTAAAGCCACATCTACACAGCATCAAATAGTTCTGGGGAGCACTGCCGTGGAGACTTGTCCCACCTAGTCGCTCGCACTCTGTGAACACCCCATTCCAAAACCTCGTCATGCCTGAGTTTTCCTGAGATAGAGAAACTGGGAGGTGCTGCTGGGCACATGCCAGAAAGTAGCTACATGACATTTTTCTGGCATGTAGCCAGCATGGAGCAGGAGTCAGCAGAAGGCTGTGTTTGATAAAAGTGCTCCCAAGCACTGTCTGGTTAAGGTGTAGACAAGATGTAGCGTCCCAGCCTGGCAAAAATTTGCAAACCTGTTTAAATATATGCATATAATTAGCAACAGTGATGGCTACTGGATTGCTTTGTTGCTTAACGCTAAGCATGTTCTGTGCAGAATCAAGGCCTAAAGCAGAGAAATAATCTGATTACTGTTCTGTAAGAAGGGAAACCATAAGATTGGTGTAAAAGGACTAATAGAACTAAAAGAATTTATTTATATAATGCTAGGTTGACCCATTACAAACATGCCTGCCTCTTGACTGAATTTTTTTAGATCATTGATACAATAATTGGGAAAATGAATAAGCATATTTTAGTTGCTTGGTTTATTAAGATGTTTGAGTTAACTAAAGACTGTGAGGGAGGTTTCTGCTACAATATATATGTGGGAATATTTGATAGGGGCTGTTAATTGCTTGTTGCAAATGTATAACAAATTAGATTGCAAAGTGAGAACCCATTTGGTCAACAGTCAACCAACTAATTAGAGTGTCTCCTTAAAGAATGAGACACTGGGTACAAGATACTGGTTGGGTTTGGAAGTGTTCTTTATCTTGAGAAAAATGTTTGTGTTTGTATTTGTGTTTTGCAAGTCCTGACCTCAGAGCTCACATCCCAACAGCTGAAGGTATGAGCTAGAAATGGAACATTTCCTAGCCAAAAGGCTTTGGCATCTGTGGGCTTGTGGGTCTTGCACTGCCTTCCAACTCAGAGTTCAGGCCCTTAAGCACATCACCTTCTGCAGCCTCCCTCCCCAGGATCACTAGCTCCTTACCTTGCCTCCGTGTCCATGGGAATGCTTCTTTTGCTTTTTCTTATGCTTTTTATGATGTCCATGATGACCACCCGAGGGATAATAACCAGGAGAAACAGGCTGACATCCTGGTCCCCCAGGCATCATGCCTTGGGGTCCATGAGGGTGGGGTCCATGTGGGTGGGCTCCATGAGGATGGGGGTGGAGGTGGGGTCCACCAGGCCCAGGATACATGCCTGGGGGTCCACAAGGTGGAGGAGGGTGGCCAGAACCAGGATAACCTGGGACTGGGCATGCTGGCATGCCAGGCCCTGGATAAGGGCCAGGGTATGATCCAGGAGGAGGGGGATAAGGCTGCATGTTGGGTGGTGGCATCCCACCAGGGGTTCCTGCCAGAAAAATGGGGAAAAAACGAAGAACATGAGAGAGCCAGACACCTTCACCCCTTTCCTCTGGTAGCATCTCCGCAACGCAATGAGAACTCCATACAGCATTTCTCTAGCATTGGACAGCAGGGTCCGCTAGCACAGACAAGCTCTTCCCAGTGCACTGTGCCCCTTAGAAACAACCTAAGGGGAGCTGGTCCCTCCTGTGCTCCCTTGAGCCCATACAGAAGTCTCTGCATTGTTGGGAATAAAAGCAGTATGTGCTTCTCAGGAACAGCAGGGACCTGTGACCCCGGGCTTTCTAATGAACCTGCCTAATGAACAGCAAGGAAGAATAATGCAGTTAATGCTGCAATCACTTAGGGCCAAACTGTGCCATACCACCTCCTGTTAATTGGTGCACTGTTCCCAGTCTCAGAAGGCCTGCCTGCTCCTTACAGGTTGAGCCCAGAAGCAGATTGGAGCCCTCATCCTTGACTATTAAGCCTTGACGATTACAAACACTTTCACTTAATCATGAAATAGCCTCATGCTGCAGTCCTTACCCAGGCATGTCTCCCAGTGATAGCCATGATCTCTGGCCCAGAGGTCAACGTTTACTTTGCTCCCCACACACACCTTAAACCAAACCCAGAGCAAGAGAGAACTTGGCCTGTGGTGCAGACCTTCCCAGGTACCATGTCACCAGCTGAGACAGGGCCTCACCTGCATTGGGATTCCACATTCCAGATGCGTCCAGCACCACCTGTGAACGAAAGATACACAGGGTTAGAAGTTTTCTCTTCTCAGCTTTCTGCAGGTCCCCATTTATCCACCTCAAGCACTTGGAGAAGGTCTCTGCCCCAGCAAAGCAAACCCACTGGAGATCTCTGTCATCCAGGAGGCAGACGCAGCATTGCCCATCATGCAACCTGCTTCTCCATGGACTAAGATAGTGCAGGGGACAGGGCTAAGATCCCATTTCCTCCCTGAGAGGCAGCACCTCTCAGTTTCTCTATCTCAGGAAAACTCAGGCTGTGATGTGGTTTTGGAATGGGGCATTCACAGAGTGCAAGCGACTAGGTGGGACAGGTCTCCACGGCAGCGCTCCCCAGAACTGTTTGATGCTGTGTAGATGTGACTTTAGAGTCCATCTTCTGAAGCAGTTTTACACAAGTGAATTAGAGCCATGTTAGACTGCAGCCAGACATCCTGCTTTGTACCTAGAAGACTTGTACCAGAGCAATGAAGGTGCTTGCCCATTCCTTTCCAGGTGGGAGGGGAGCTGTCTCTGCATCCCTGCAGGCAGGCACTGTGCTTCCACCTGGCTTTTCCACACTTGTGTCTCATGCTAGTGAATGACACAGGCACCAGACCCATGCAGTGTGGAGGACACCTGTGCGCTGATGCATACTGTGTCATGAGTGCCTGTTCAGCACAAATTCACTTTTAGGATGTTTCTCTAGATTCATTCACACGTGGGAAGGCATTAGCATGACCAACCACTGTCACCTGCCGCTCACACGACAGCCCCTGTGGCCCATGCTGCTCGTATCACAAACTGTTCTCCCCTTTGTACCCCACAATGGGACCTCCCTATAGAACAGGGAAGAGCAGCCATGGAGGTTTCTCCCATGCTCCCCCCATCCCTGGCCCCAGTTTATCTCCCCCGTTTCCTCCTCCTCTTGGACAACTCAGGAGGGCGAGAGCTCTCCCTTGGAACCAGCTCCAGCACGTCCTCCAGGCAGGCAGGAGATGGCAGCTCACACCAGCTTCTCCCAGGTGCACAAAGGGGGGGGTGCCGCTTATGTGGCTTTGCATGCATACACATAAACGCCCATACACACACGCACACACAAGGCCCCTTTTCCTCCCCTTCCTCCTCCTAGATTCAAGTCCCTACTCCGCCAGGGGCCAGCTGCATGCCCCAAAGCACTTCTTTGCCACATTGTTTCTAACATTGTCATTATCATCACTACTGGAGGGCCCTGATTGCAGTTGGCATCTCTAGGCAGTGGAATAACCAGGGTGGGGGGACCAGGGCAGATGCCTGGGCACTGATTTGCAGTAAGCATGTGGAAAAATACTAGCTGCCATCACAGCTGGACAATCACAATCGCAGCAGCAGTGGCAACTGGAGGGTGTGTGGCAGATGCCCCCAGGGCCCTGCCATGGCATGCCTCTGTCTCGTGGGCCTCCTTTGATACATGCCCCAGTAAACATGGCTTCCCAACACTGGCTGGGAAGGTCTTGCCCATGGCCTCAGTGTGAAACCAGGTCAGGGGTTTCAGGTCAGGAAAGAATTTTTCCCCCAGGTCAGACTGGCAAGGACTACGGGGGTTTTAGTCTTCCTCTGTAGCAGGACCTGGACTTCTTCCTGATTCCCTGGGCATAAAATTCCCTGCTCTTACAATGGCTGTGCCCTTTCCCTTGTTCTTCACCTACAACAGGTGGTGTGGGGGGAAATTGTGTCTCTTTTTTTAGCTCACAGTACTTTTGTGGCTGAAAGAAGCCCGGAGCGAAGAGCACATGGGCCTATTCAGACAAACGATTGCCTGCAAATGTTGAGAACGGGCTTTGATGGCCCAGGAGCACAATAGAGACCAACCTGTTGCTATTGGCCTCAAAGGACAAGCTTTCTGTAACTTCCAGCAAGGCAGAACGAGGTTAGCCCAGTCCAAAGTCGCTGGCACAGCCAGGGAGTGTTGTGTTACCACCCATTCAGCGCCACGTTCACTGCAGGCAGCCTGTTTGTTTTCCTTATCTACCTGCTTGAATCATCAATTGCCCTTGCTCTGACTATTGGGTGCCAGTACCAGCCGTGGCTTGGGCACTGCACAACTTTATCTCATGCAGGTAGTGCACAGCTGCAAACGGCCCATGGGCTGGCACAGAGGAAAAAGCAACGCCTACCTCCCAGTGCTGCTCTACAGCACACTGTATAGCATGTCCTCCTCTCCACTCCCCATTGCCAGACAATCACCTTCCTTTCCACTGCTATTCATTCAGGCCTAGAGTGGGGCCTCAGACACTGTATCGAGGGAGTACTGCCCCACCTAGGAGCAGCCCCAGGAGGTGTTGTTGCCCAGCTAATCAGCCGTCACAGCCCAGTCCTGCTTCCTCCTTGCTCCTGGAGTTATTTACTCTGACACTGGCCAACAACAAACTCCCCCTCACCCCCATGCTGGCTCAGCTCCTTAGAAAAGAAGGGCAATGCCTGAAGGCAAGTTGGCTGGAATGAAAGGCAACTAGCTATTCTACTAATGAAGCAGGTTTTAACAAAACAATTAAATCCTAATTAAAAATAGGTTTCCCTCAGGGATTATTACTGCTCTGCTCTGTGTAAGAGTGGCACGATGGACATGTTTAGAGAACAAGGCTCTTCCCTTTCCCTGTAAACCCAGCTGGGCTGAAGCCATTCTTGATGTCATTGCACTAATTCCTTTTGGCTTGACGTGTTTGGGATCAGCAGCATTCTGTGTATTGGGTCATAAACAGGCATCACAACATTTAATCCCTTCCATAAGATGATCAAGTTCCATCTTGAAAACAGTCAGGGTTTTGCCTTCCCTACTCTGTTGGGAGGCTGCTCGGCCACCTCACCACTCTGATGGCTAGCACCTTCTGATGTCCAGCTAAGCCACGGCCAATCTAGACTCATTTAGTCTCCAGAAACCATTCATCTTTTACTTAAACAGCTGTTTCTCCTTCCCTTCTTTGCACCTGCCCCAGCTCAAAGTCATCATTTTTAAATAGTGCACTGCCCACAACTGTATCCTGTATTTCAAATCAGGTTAACTCTCTATGGGAAGTACCTTACCTGATACATCAATGGATTAATAACTTTTGGTATTTGGCAAAGTCCATTAACACACTCCTATTTTCTGTGTCAAGGTCATCATTAAAACATATTGAATAAGATCGGGCCCAACTCAGTCTTTAAACAAACTGTAAAATTGTTGTAAAGTGACACAAATCAGGAGATATTCCAGTGCATTTAGCTCCTGCATCACATAAACAACTCAGATACAGCCTGAGGAAGGGTACTGGATGCTTGAAAGCTCGGCCAACAGCTCTCCCAACTATATAACTAATCCAGCAAAAGATATCACACAAAATCCTTGCCCCTCATACATATTTTTACAGTGAGCCACTTCACTAGGCATAAGTGCATTACAGAACAGAGCAGTCTTTCTGCAAAAGCCTTTCTGAAGTCCAAAGCACCAGCATCACTCTCAGCAATCTAACTACATAGCCACCTGAGGTTGAAATCACAATGTTTATCCTGACAGGAAAGCAGCAGAGCTGGTGTTTCATGTGGTATTCTTGGCTTACCTAGTGATCAGCCAAAAACAGCACTTTGCTGGGCAAGAGTGCACCCTGCAAATGCAGACTCCTGTTCTCAAGAGCTTATCATCTAAATAGACAAGAAAGGGTTAGGTAGGACTTTTGGTGGGAACATGTATGCAAAATGAAGAAGGTGATGGTACCAGTTCCACCATTTCACTTTGCTCTTAGAGTCAAAAGAAGAATGAAGCTTTTTATTTCAACACCAGAGGCACCTCTCAGGATGCCGTTTAGCTCCCATATTCCCAAGTCAAACTATAGACAAAATTTGCCCTTTATTAATCTTATTTGTCTGAATATAAATACAAATAAAATTACAAAAGCCAAATTTTGCCTATAGTAAAGAGCAAATTTTGTCTATATGTCTGTACTTATTAAATTCATATATGTAATTATATATTCAAATTAATATTATATTATATATTCAAATTTATATATATAGAGAGATGCATCGCGCTCTCTCTCTCTCTCTCTCTCTATATATATATATAATATGAATTTGACAAATACAGACATCTATATCCCCCTCCCCCCCCAGACACCCACAAATATATATTCTCATTGTTATGAAGGAAAGGTGGGTGAGAAACAAAATTAATTAAAAGCTTGGAAACATGTGCTAGGTAATAGGAAACCATCTACAACACTGGCACTTGGAGCTTACATACCTGATGGTCCCTGTAGCTGCTCGTCCAAAATAAGCTAAAATCTCACCACTGAATAAACTGCATGTCTTTTAAACACAACACCTGCCCCAGTCGTGCTTTGGTAGCCAGTCAGGTAGTAGAAAGTGCTGTGACCAAGAGACGCTGTGGGCAGGGTTATTCAATAAAGCTGTGTAACTGGCTTTTCACCTCTTTCCTTGCTTGTTGTCAGGTACTGTAACCATGAGAGTGTATGATATTGTCAATACTCCCCACCCAGGTGAAGTGCGAAGGTCATTTTTAACTGATTACAGGTTGGCCAGAGGCTGGATGTGGGGTGTTGCTTGCATTTATGCTCCAAAGTCAGCAGCGATAAAATGATCAGCTGATCGAAATGCGTCAGACAGCATCTACACAGACTTTGTCATGGCTGGATTCTGCTCCCCCGCTAGTATCAGTGCAAACTCTTGAGGCCTCCTCTGGGAGTTGGATCATGTAGGGGGGGTTAAGTGTGTACCATACCTCTGTGGTAGGATAAAGTGACATCCACTGTGTGGAAATAAGAGATATGGGCTTCCCCAGGCGTCTGAAAGGAAGAAAACTGGCTTCAAAGTAAACTTTTGTGAGAACTCTGTAGGGGATGGGATAGGTATGACTAGGAAATACCATACAGCTTCTATTCTTTGCTTCTGCAATGGCCCCAAGAGGCTGTTCTAGTTTCTATCTGAGGCCAGGCCAAGAACAGCAGCACAAAAATGGGATAGCGCCCACATTCTCCCCTCATTCCTAGCCTCAACTCAGCTTTGGCAGAACAAATCCCTGACCCCCACGTCCTTCAGGCCAGGTCCTGTTTTGTGTAAACAAGTCCTTTTGTATCAAAGCACCAACTCTAGCCAGGAGAAGGAGGGTCTAGAGCACCAAGTGCCCAAAACAGGGCACTTCATGCCTCCCCTCCTCCTACCTGTGCCTCCCTCCATGGCGGGGTAGTTGGGTTTAGCAAGAAAGAGGGCACCCACTGTCCTCTCCTTCCCTGCAGACTACGACTAGCAGTAGCTGGGAGCTGAAACAGGAAAGCACAGGGGGGCTTTGGGACTAGAATTAATTAAGGAGAAGGTTGTTTGGGGAGCTAGCTGCTCCACTGCACCCGGCAGCTGCGAGAACCCCTGCCACAGGGCCAGAGTCACCACACTGCTAGAGCCCCAGCATGTTGGTAACACCTGGGGATGGGCCCACACGCTGGGGTTGGAAGAGACAGGAGAAGGGGAAGCATAGGAGGAGTCAGGATGCTTAGACAGGGGTGTGTAGTGTTGCCAATTGTACATTGTGTTATTCTAGAAGGAAATGTGTAGCTTTAGTGGGCAAAGCATATAGTTTCTTTACACATTTGAGAAAGGCAGAGGGGATTACAGCTACTCAGGGGTTTGGAATACAACTACTGCCCTGGGAGAACTGGCTTCATGGCAGAGCACAGGCAGAGAGTCAGTGATGGTAGATCAATCCCATGTGTGTTGTATGGCTCATATATCCATGTGTGTGTCATTGCCAGGAAAATTATTACAAGGGGAAAACAATGCTTTAAGAGCATCTCCTGGAATGAGTGCAAGGTAATCCAACTGAGCCGTGAAGCCAACCAGAGATGTTTCTTGTGTCAACACAGCTATTATAAAATTCACTTGAACTTGTGCTGGATATAGGGTAATATACTGTCCCTCTGCTATTCAGTCTGGGAAAGGCACCACTAGAAATGCATTGGTAGCTCATACAGGAGCTGATGTGCTCTGTCCTACCCATCTGACTGGCTTCTAACCAAATAACAGCTGGTTAATACCTGCTAAGGGCCTTGTTACACAGTAATTTTAGGTGGCTTCTGGAGCTCTGAACTCCTGGACTGGCTGCACATTAACACCTTTTAAGTGGCTTAAAGTACTCACTGTTGGTTTAACGTTATGCTGCTCCAAGGCAGGATTAGCTCTAATTCACCTAATTTTACTCCTATTCCATTAATTTGTGGCCACTCTCCACAGCTGCCTTTCCACCCAAGTTGAAGCCCTCCAGCATCCAGGAGGCAGTGGGTGAGGAGGAACACTGGGGCAGTGGGGCTGGGCACAGTATCTCATCTCCTGGGGACATCTGGCAGAGCACACACCACGGTCACTGCAGCACCTGGTGGCCATGGTGCCACCCACACCAGTTCTGCCACCCTTAGGAGCAGAGTGAACCAGTCTGAGCCCGGGGGGGGGCGGGGACTGGATGCTGCACTGCACCCAGTCCTGACCCTAGCTCCCACTCCTGCCCCTGCTCACCAAGCCTTTAGCTGCAAGTCATATCTGGGCAAGTGAGGGGCAGTCAGATCAGGTTTTTCACTTTATCATGCGACTGCTCCACTAAGCCAAATGACACTAAGCTGATTAACATTTGTTCAGCTGATAGCATAAGGTCTGACAAGACCCTTAAGTTTATTACTTGCTAACATCCTGATACCTAATGTCCCTACAGCAGAACCCCCCCTTTTGTTACTAAGGGTGAATTATTATGCTAACCCATATCACAATCCATTATCTGATTGTGTGGGGAGGAGGTGGTGATTTAAACTGATTTGCCTTTCACACGCAGGACTTTCAAACACCCTATCAGTTAGACGATGGCTCAGCGTTGGATCCAAGACCATCCCGAGACACTGATGTGCAAAATCACTCCTGCCTGATCTGCAGGAGTTCACAGGGGCCAGCTGGGTAGGACAACCTTTCATAAAACTGTGTGCGTCTTCAGAAGGTTACTATCACCATTGTCATCATCCTATTGTTTATAAAGCCCATGAATCATAATAGCTAAGGCAATGAACATACAGTCCGATCATCCTCCCCACCTGTTCCTTCTTCAAAAAATCCCTTTCTGGCTGAAATTTTATCAGAGGAAACATTCGGAGGAAGATGTCCGGTATTTGATAGGACAGCTTTGGAAGAGGAAGATTTTCACTCTTCGTTGTGTGTCCCTGAAACCTCTCTCAGAAATAGCAGGGAGCTGAATGTGTTTGCCCTCCACGAGAGCTTGCACCTTGGGCTACCTAGAAAAGAATGACTGGGCAGGATTACTCCCTCCAGCAGGTTTTCTTGAAAGATGGGGAGAGTACACAATGTTTTCCTTCCAAATTCCACCCCTTGGGCAGGGGTCCTGTCCCCACCCCAAAAAACAGGCTGCATAGCCTACCTAGTGGTTTCTAGG
This sequence comes from Gavialis gangeticus, assembly GCF_001723915.1. Taxonomy (NCBI): domain Eukaryota; kingdom Metazoa; phylum Chordata; order Crocodylia; family Gavialidae; genus Gavialis; species Gavialis gangeticus. The sequence goes on from NW_017729031.1 coordinate 84,101,555, forward strand.
ACCCTCATGGAATAAAGAGGGAGCTTAGGCCATCTTTGGAAGGACTGGCCCCAATAGTTTCTTGCTTCAGGGCAGCAGGGCTCCACTGAAGTTTTCCTGCTGGGCCTTCCCCAACCAAAAAATCTCCAATACAGACTTGATTGCAAGAGGATCTTATTCATGGTGGCATCACTTGCACTGAGTGTACTGAAACATCCAAACCTGCATGTCAAGACACCTACTTCTAGCCCCAGAGCTGCTGCCAGGGCACTGGAGGAACCTGTGTCCCACTGTAAGGCTGTGCATGAAATCATGTATCCTCACCAGAAGCCAGACACGTATGGTTTAAAGAAATAAGATTGTTCTCCCAGAGTCTGGTCATTCCCATTGCTGCAAATCTCTTACCCTCTAGATTGCCTGCTGAAAATAGAGGGCATGATAGACCTTAATAGGCAGGAGAGGAAAGCAGTGTCTCCATTATGTAATGCCAACTGCTCTTGGAAACTATGAGACTTCCCACTTTGGGAGTCTAAGAAGAACACATAAAAAGTCACTCTGTGCTTTCTAAAAAGTGGCAGCAATTCCCCCTGAAGGTAGAGCTGGAACAGCCAAGACAGCACAGCTCCCAAGACACAGACAGTACCGGGGCTGGCAGGCTAGGCAATAGGCAGGCAGAATGTGCTCCATAGGGCACCTCAGGGTGATTTGAGGTCTCCATCAACATCCCAGGCAGCCAAGCCCCTCTTCTCCATGGCTCACACATCTGCTCTTGTAGGAGATGATGGATTTTTATGCCACAAGCACTGACCCAGGAGTTTTGTGCACCTGCCACAGGTTAATGTGTGCAGGGTAAAGGTAAGACTGCCCATAACCCTAGGGGTTGGTTGCATCAGGAAGAGTCTCATTGTGGAGTCTGTCTCACCAGAGATGACATCTGTTGGAACAAAAGACAACACAGGAAACGTGACCATTTCACATTTGTATTCTCTGAAATTTAGCCCATCAAAGCCGGGATTCAACTCTGGCGTCTCCCATAGTGACTATCTCCTTCACACTCCCCGGCTCTCGAGCAGTCTCAGCACAAATGCAGCGCTACTCTTGGCCTCTTCCAAGAAACTGGAAACTTTTCCATACATCTGTGCACATGAAAGAAAAGTCCATCGTTAGCCTCATCAATGACCACAAAACCATGCCTCTTCACTGCGCTATGTCACAGGACCTCTCCTCTCTCTGGCATGGTGTATAATCAGCTGCGTGCAGCACCCATTTCTGACTGGCTGACTCAAGACATTGGCTTCCAGACCATGCTCCTGCAAGGTCACTTGCATTATGTGGGTGTGGTTCCAAGCCAGTTTCATTTCCAGAGCCTGCAGGACACTCCCAGTCTCAGAAACAAAAGAGCACAGTGCAAACCAAGGTCTTCTCAGTCACTGCTATGTTAACTGCCTGGCATCAGGCCACAGGCCACAGCCCACAGCAGGTGTAATTCCTACTGTATATGGGTTCCATTGAAACTAATGCTTTGTGTTTTTTTGACAAACCCAGCAGTGATGTGACTTTCATGTGGTGTAAACATGGCAAAATGGATGAAAATAAAAACAGAGATTAATGTAACTTGCATGGATGTGGCTTTTAGTGAGTGCACGTACCCCATCTAACTTCTACTCTGAGTGAAGCACAGCATGAAACTCCATTTATGGTCAGTGCAGATAAAGCCATGCTCTCTCATACCCTTGCTATGACTCTAACTAATGCTCATTTTTCAACACTGTCTTCCTTTCACAGGCTTTTGGCTTATGATCATTCCATCACAACTCTTCACGAACACCTAATGACTTCGGAGCCTGTGCTGACCTTCCAGATTTTGGAACACATGCCTCGCCGGGACCTCTTGGGGCACTGAGACCAGTCCCCTGCTATCACAGGCTCCATATCACATAAGACTGTTCATTAACTGATTAAGCTCTACTTTAAGGTGGGTTAGATTTCCTGCCTCCACTACTTTTGACTGTTTCTCTGACAATGGTTAGAAACTTTGATGGCTAGAAACACTCCTTTGATGGCTAGAGACCTTCTTTCTAGCCTAAATTCATATATGACTAGTTTATACCAGTTTGTTCTTGTACCATGTTTTTTTCCTTTAGCTTTAATACCATTTTTCTCCTCCCTGGTGACTTAGCTCCTGATGCATTTAGAGAGAGAAATTGAGTCATCTCACCATTTTTTTTACTAGACTAAACAGGACAAGCGGTTCTAAGCTTCTCTCCTAAGATAGTCTTTCCTGATCATGCTACTTGCTCTTCTCTGCATCTCTTCTAGTCTGATTCATTTTTCTTGAATATGGCAGACAACAATTGTGCACAGTGTTCCAGATGAGGTCTCCAGAATACTTAGTGTAATGTCATTAATGGTTTCCCATCTCTAGGCAAGACACCTCTCCTGATATATTCTCAGATGATGCTTTCATTTTCAGTGGCTGTATCACATTGGTGGCTCATATTCAGCCTATGCTTAACCAAAACACCCAGGTTTTTTCTCCTCCTCCTCCGTCATTTCTAGCTAATAAGCCTTCAGTTTATAACAGGAAGTCTTATTATCGGTCCCCCAAGTTTGTAATTTTGCATTTTGTACTGCAGAACTTCCTCCAATTTCTACTTCTCCAGCCTTCAATGTCATTCAACTCCACGTCTGATACTCCAGTCTTCCATTACATGAGTAATGCCTCCTAATCGTGTGTCATCAGTGGATTCCATTAATATTAATTCTTGTGCCCAAGTCACTAATGAAAATGTTAATTCAGATTGCTCCCAAGACCAGTTTTTGAGGAACTCCACTAATAGTCCACTTCCATCCTGATAGCTCCCCTTCTGTACAGACTTGTCATCTCTCCTCTCTAGCCAATTCCTATCCACCTTCCAATTCTTGTACCAAGCCCTTCTTCTCCAGTGTAGCTAATACTTTAGAAGCCAAATTACATGACTTAAGAGCCTGAATCCACTTAGGCAACTTTGAAATTTTTATTCAGTAGCTCAGCAGATTGTCCCTCTTTGCATAACCTGGAACCCATTTCTCTCTTCAGACCACCCCAATCTCAGCTTCCCAGTGAAAGAAGGTCACAGTGCATCTGGCATTTGAGAGGACAGCTTGAGAAAAGGTGGGGTGTGGAAAAGAGAAAAAACACCTCATGCCCAAGGGGACTTCTGACCCATGCAGTGGAACTAAAGTGCAGGGCCTGCCTCTGAGGGACTGGATAGGAATAGCTTATCAGATCCCAGAGACAAACTGCACCTGCCAGATACTCCAAGTAACAAAGTATGAGAAGCATTAAACACAACATTTTAGCCCTGGTTTGGCTTTCTGACTGGTGTGAAGCACTTTAATATCAGGAGCCCACTGGGGCAATAATGCCGGGCTGCAAGACTCCAATAAAAAGGCCATTGTTTTATTAGGGTGTTGCATAGTTTTGCAAAAGATGGTTTGATTTGTTGGAATATCTTTACTGCACATCTCTTCAGGTCTCCAGCCTGTAAGAACCTAGCAATAGTACTCCTGATCCCTTGGTCACAATGGAAGGAGGGAGATCTCATCACCAGCAGCAAGTGGAAAGAAGGATCTAGTGCACAGCCTATAAGCAAACCTTCCTAAGCCATGGGTAGATGAAATGAGGGGCATGTGTACACGACACTTTAAAGTGGGTTAAATGCTTCTGCACCACTTTAATGGTGTTGTTGTTTGCCCATGTTTGTTGCTCTGCAGCTGCAGAATGAAGCACTGGGCTCCAGGCAGCTCAGGGGCTCTGCGGGAAGCCCATGCAGGCAGCCTGGCAGCAGCTCGCCCAAGAAAAGGCAAGCTCTGACCAAGAAAAGCGGTGAGCCTGATCTTTTTTTCCCCTGGAGCCTGCCTGAGCTGTGCAGGGGCCCGGTGCTTCCCTCTGCAGCTGCAATGCCCCCAGAACCAGCGGAGCCGGGTGCTGCCGATGCCGTGGAGGGAAACACCAGCCCCGCCGGCAGCCCAGGGACTGCTCCACCCGCCAGCAGCTCGCTCGCCTCCCCCCCAGGATAGGCAGATAAGTTTGGATGTGTGCACAACATGGGGGTTTAAAGGGTTGAAAGGACCCTAAATTGAAGCAGTGTTTTTAAAAAACCCACCGCTCCAATTTAGGGTCCCCCATCACATACTGTGAATTAGTCCCCAGACACTCTTGGTGTCCCATGCTGCCTCTCATTCTGGACCCAGAGGCAGCTTCTCCTTACAGCCAAGCCATCTCTCCTTCATTACAGCTACAGAGCCTTTGTGCGAGGTGAAACATCTTCCTTATACAGGAAATGGAGCCCCTGCTGCATATGCTTTTACAGGGAATTCTAGCCTGTATTTCAACCCCACACGCCATCTCAGTAATCATGTCCTCTCCTCACACAGAATGTGGGCTGGACTTATGTGACACATTCAGGAGCCACTACATCTCCTTACTGCATGCATTCAGTTAGAAGCGAAGGGAACCAGAAGTCTTACTTACCATTTTCTTAAACTCCTCATCTGTTATATCTTTGAGATTGATCATTACGTTGAAATAGGCACCAAACACTCCAGCTTCTAAAGCTTTAGCTGCCACCTAAAGGCAAATTTAAATTATACTTAAGAAGGCTTAATGTCTATTTTTAATCCCTTCACCATCAAGCCAGAACTGCATTTAATTTAAGCCTTTATGGCAAAGCTTTTACTGCTATAAATTGGAATTATTTTCAACTTTAATGGTATGACACCAATTTATGCCCACAGAGGGCCTCATGCTGTCATTTACCCCTGTCCATCTGTAGATCTCAAAATTCTTCAAATTTGGAGAGAGCATCATTGTTTCCATTTTACAGATGGAGAAACTAAGGCAAAGGGAAGTTATTGTGAAGGTGGAAAGGGGTGACAAGTTTTGGGTAGTGGAACCCAGCAAGTATTTAGGCAACTAAAATAAGTGGCCAAGTTTGAAAATGTTGGCTAAGATCACCCAAAATCAAACAAAGTCAGTGGCAGCATTTCTGACTCTCATACTGGTACTGTACTCTGGGCCCCCGGACCAGGCTGACTCATGTTAGTATGGGGTTTGGGAGAAGCTTCAGGGAGCTACACTAACAGGGAAGATCAAAAGTGTATGTGTGGCTATACATGTGCTTGGGGGTGGGGAGGGGCCATTTTAATTACAGCGGTTCTCAGACAGCCGCTCTAATCAAAACAGCTCACTGCCATGTGTATTAAGTCCCCCACATTGTAAAATGGCCACAGGTACACTTTAACTAAAGCTCATTCCACCAGCTTCAGTGAAAGCACCGTGCTGGAGCGTTTGAATTAGAATGCAGAGCAGACTTGATTAATTGAACCTGTTCTGACACGTTCTAATTAGAACGTGAACCAGCACATCTATAGGCAGCCTTTAGTGCCAACACATTTCTCCACCTGCTGGGCACTAGATGTCCCACTAGATAAGTCAGTAGCCTGCAATATAGGAGACCCTGGGTAAGTCCCCTAATCTGCCACAGAGTCTATAAGGGGCTCACACAAGTACTATAGACCATTCTATTTCCTAACAATGGCAGACTTTCACTGTATCCCCTGTTCTTGGGGCTCCAAAGCAGATTTCTTTGAGGCTGCACCAAACTTTTTGAAACACTGCAAAAGATTCCAGGCCCCTTCCTGGGCCCATACCTGAATATCTGATTTACATGCAAGATTCCCATGCCGAGCCATCTCCTTTAAAGTAGGCCACAAGGAATTCACCTTCTCTGTCATTGCAAAAGGGACATTCACAGCCTTCTTCAGCCCCTGCTGCATAGCAGCTTCACGCCTACAAAAGGTAGGTGAACCAGGGGAAAAACATAATCAATGAGTCTGGATCAGGCAAACCAGGCACAACAGTCTGCTGGAGTAACAGAGTATCCTAGAAATCAACCTAGCAAAACCAACAGGCAGACTATACTGCGGGACCTGAACCTATTCAGCCTCCACAAGAGAAGGCTAAGGGGGGACCTGGTGACTGTCTATAGACTCACTAGGGGGGACCAGAGGGGTTTGGGGGAGACGCTGTTTCCCCTAGCGCCCGCTGGCATAACAAGGAGTAATGGGCACAAGCTGATGGAGAGGAGGTATAGATTGGACATCCGCAAAAACTACTTCACGGTTAGGGCGGCTAGGAGCTGGAACCAACTTCCAAGGGAAGTGGTGCTGGCCCCTACCCTGGGGGTCTTTAAGAAGAGGCTGGATGCCTACCTGGCTGGACTCGTTTGAGTCCCATTTCTCTTTTTGGGGTTTTTTGTTGTTCTCCCGCCCTGGCGGGGGGTCGGGCTAGAAGATCTACTAGGTCCCTTCCGACCCTTAATCTATGAATCTATGAATCTATAAGTTTATATTATTTTACTCACTCAATTAAACTGGCTAGATGGATTTCAGTACATAGAAGTGTATGTCAGTCCAAAGTTTGCAGTGTCAATACGAGGAAAGATCAATGTAGGACAAACATTCAAAATACAAAATCCTACTCAAAGGAGTCCTCCACACTCCAGTATGGCTCCCTGCGCTCTCACAGCCCAGGAAAAGGCAGATGTTAGTTTAGCCATATGATACAAAGGTCTCACATACATATGCACACACACACTTTGGGTGCGTCTACATGACTCCATATGGCGACATTGCTATGGCACCATGATTTAGCACTTCCAAAGTAACCGCCTGTACTGTGCTGTGCACACAGCGCACGGTTAGATTTCACCCCTACATTGCTGTAGTGGTGCACTAAAACAGGGGAGCGCACCTACCAACATAGCTGTTGATCATGTGCAGACCCACATGATCGTTACACTGCTGTAGCGCCCTGTACAGCAACGTAGCACGTCGCTACGTCACCATAGGACAATGTGTAGACATGCTCTTTAAGACATAACCAAAGCCTGTGGAAGCCAAATTCTAGTTCTTCTATAGATTTCAGTAGGTTTGATTCAGGACTTCTCACAATACCCACTTTTCTCTTTCTTCAGAGGTGCTCTTAGGCAGCTTCACTGCATCCTGTAGACAGATAAACAAAGTACATTGAACCAGAGGATGGCAGAGCTGGTTAGTGGGTATAGGAAACCTAGTTCCAATGCACTACAGTGCCTCACACACTTTGAACCTCTGGCCTCTCTCAAGGGCCTCAGGCTGAATCTCTCTGCATGAAGGGTGGGAATGGTTGGACGAGGTCTAGGCATTTGAAGACAAAGCACTCTGTGGTGTCATACTCCCCCTTCAATGCTGTAGGGTCATCTGCAACACTGGCACAAATTAGAGCAGCCTGGCAGCTGCTCCAAGTCACATAAAGGCTGGGGCTCATACTCATCTTTTAAATGAGGACAGTGCAACTGTCCCATTGATGCTGCCTTCTCCTCTCTCGTATGCTAACAGTAGTTTCGGTGCAGGACATGCTCTGCTCCATGGGAAGTGTGACTACACTGTGTCCTGCCTTTACTGACTGTTTACTTTGATGAATGCACATTTCACCCTACTCCCCTCATCCCCAACCACTTTGAAAAACTGATCTCACAGGGTTGGGACTGCAGTAGAAGCCTGGCTAGGCAAGAAAGAGAGAACTGGAAAGACCAGCTGTGCAATGACTGCAAACTGCCAGAAAACATTAGAGGCAACCCTGCCACTCCCATTGCCTTTGGCACTGGCACGCAAAGCGAAGTTTGGAGACAGAGCTAGCAGGACCATACAGGCCGCAGAAGGGTTCACCTAAGGCAGCAAATTGAGTGGGGTGGCAAAAACGCAGCTGCACTTTGCTTCACACCAGGCCCTGGAAGATGCAGACAGCTGGAAGCAGGCAGGACCTAGGCAGTGGATGGGGACAGTGCCGAGGGCAGTGCTGTGGGGCTTCAACCCATCTGCTTGTCCCAGGCCCTGGTCATGCTCTGTGCCTGGGCATGCTGATGGGGGAGTCTGCAGAGAACTGCCTCCATCTCCATAGGACAGGGTGCAGCCAGGAGTGGGAACCCCACGGGTAAGGAGGTACAGATAGGCCAGCACTGGGGAGATGAGCCCCACATGCACACAGTGGCTCAGTCTGGGTGGAGGAGCCACAGCACGGTCCAGAGTAGCAGCCAGCAGGGTACACTGGAGGAAGGGGAGCCTGGCCCACCCTGACCTGGAGCCTGTGGGGTAGCCAGCTGGGCATGCCCACACCTGCCCAGCTGTGTGGGGTGAAAAGCTGGGGTGGTGAAGCCATGGGGGTGCCTGGGTCCCTGCCTGGCCTCTGGCTCCCTTACCGAAGTAAGCAGGGCCTCTGCGGGTAGCAGAGCAGGAGGGGTTGGTACTGGCACTGCTGCAGAGGGGTGGGGGCAGGGCAGGCAGGACAATCAGTCAGGGCCATTTTGCCCCGGTAGCAAAAATCCTTTCCCAGAGAGCACCAGCCAGGGCGTGGGAGCACTGCAGCCAGTTTTCGGCTGGTGCGATTGGCTGTGGGGGACACCCCCAGGTCATTGAGACTGGCTGTGTGGGGACCTCTGCCCCAGTTGCTGACTGGTCACTGGGGGGGCATGTGACCCCCCCTAACTAAGATGGCACCAGTCACCCATGGCTTCACTGACTTCAGCTGAGCTGCAGGAATCTGTATTAGCTGAGCATCTGGCTCACTGTGTTTGTTATGGTGCCTCTCTGGCTCTATTATCAATACTAATGTGAAAACAGAAACAGGAAGCAATGACTACGTAGATGTTAACAGGCTTGTGCTGTGGCAATGTTTTTACTGGCCTCCATCCAGCTGCCAGAATTTAGCAGTATCAGTCACCCCTAAGGCAGGGATAAGTTGGTGTCCTACACGGGATAACCAATAAGGCAGCCAAAATTTTGCAGAGAATCCCAGATAACATCCTCCCTTTACCCAAGACCTCATGATTGGCATTACAAGCCAGCTGAAAGGGAATGAGAGACGGGTGAAGCCATTAAAATTGGAGATGAGCGCTGGAGAGATGGGTGGTAGGCACGGCAGCTAAAAATGTCACTTACCATGTAACTGGTGAAAGCCTGGGAGTCTGTGTCTACCATTGCGATCAGCTCGTTCATGGCCTGGTGGAAAGGAGGGATCAGATTCCTCATGACTGAGTCCAGCTCCTCAAACTGGCGTTTCCCATATGTCATCAGGCCCACCATGCAGCCCAGGGCTGCCCCCTGGAATAAGTCATGATAAAATTTGCTAGCAGGCTGTCCTCTCCACCCTACCTCATAACAGAGAAACAAGAACAGACTGCCACTGTCTAAGATGGCTGCCTCCACAACCATAGACAGACAGCCCCAGCCCTACCCATTCAGAGTGCTGCCATATTCATAGGGTTTTCCCAAATGCTGAGTAACTTCTCCTGCTGCATCCTGTTGTTCTGAAGAAACAACATCAAGGGTGGGTGATGCTTGGGCAATAAATAGTGGACATGGTATTGTCACTGGTAAAAGAAGTGAAGGTAAAACCAGGTACGAGAACGTCCCTAGAGCTAAGGGATAGTTAAGTTGGGCGAGTGCTGCCAGTATCAAGCACTATTCTCAGGAGTGTTCAGTGCTGTGACCAACGCTTTCTCTCTTCTAACTCCAACTCCACCCTCCACTACCTAAAGGGAGAGGGACTTCATGTCAGCTAAATGCTGCTGAGATGGGGCTTCCACATTGACCTCATCCAGGTGGTTACACTCACTGGAAAGCAAAGAGGGCGACTTAACATCCCACCATGATCACCTTCAGTGTCTGATACTAAGCAGGCTCCACAGATCCATTGTAGTCAGCCTCCCTGAGACAGAATTCCTGCTAAGCCACAGATGCACATACCATAGCAGACATTGCTGCAGACACTGATCCTCCTCCTGGAGCTGCTGACCTTGCACCAACTGCACGCACAAAGCTGTGAAGAGACTTGGACACAAGGCTCCCATCCTTGCCATCCTGCACCATGTACCTGTGTCAGCAGTTCAAGAAATAACCAATACCATCAGCTCTAGGCAGCTAACCACAAGCAAATGTAGGCAGGCTGAGCTCTCTGAGTGGATCTAAGCCAGGTACAGGGACAGTCCTCGAGGTGGGTCTCTGCCCCAGTTACCACTGGATAATTTCTTGACTGGAGGGTGCAGTTGGGATTAGATGGCACCCTGCAGATTGAAGTATCATGATTCATGGCCCAGCACTGGACGCATCTCAGCGGGGCCTCAAGGTCAGTATTACTGGAGAGGAACTCTGCTCATGTTCAGCAGATCTTATCTATCCTCAACCTTTCATGAATGAGAACTGGTGAGTCCAGAGGCTTACATGTGAAAGCAGTTGAGAGAAACACTTCATATGAGAGGGGTCCTTTTCCCTGCTGAAATGCACAGATTTTCCCATAAAGTATGCCTTTTTACTTTAAAGACTGTGGGGGCAGGTTATTCCCTCCGCTGTATCAACAGAGGAGCCCCTGAACAGGCAGATGTACCTGGGAGACATGGAAGGACATAAATTGCTCCACTTGGGCACTGTGGGTACTGGGCTTCCAAACAGGACAGTGGGGCAAGCCAACAGGCACTGCCAATCTCTATTGCATCCTCACAGTTCCACACGGAATAACCATACGAGAAAGCAGTCATAATCAGGAGTTATCTCCCACTTTTGGTTGGGGTTAGAAACAGAAAAGGGCATGGGAAAAGAAGCACTTTTAGTCTTTAAGTGTGTTTGGGGGGCAGATCCACATGCATTCACACCTCTGTTCTTGAACACTTAGTTTCACTAGCCATGTCCATACTACCTCCCTCTTGAGCCTGGGACAACCACCAAGAAATAAACCCTGCTCACTCAGGGTGAAGTTACATGTTACACTTAGATCACATTAATAGCTCTTAAAAACATAAACATCTACATGTCAAAGCATGTTAACTCATGTTAACTGCCCTCTAAGCATCTCAAAGTTACATCAGTTCAGGCAAAGGTTAACTCTGGACCCTGCTACCTATCTTACTTTAGTGTAACTTCAGTCTGCTCCATAGATATAAAATGAGCAATTTGCAGTCCTCCAGCATTCCAGGATGCACTGCTCCCAGCCACCGCCCTACCCAGAGCAGGATTAGACCCCAAGTGCCCTGGTTCCTAGCCATGCCCCTGCTTGCTAGCCCTTTAGTAGCAACTCAGAGCTGTGCAGGCAAGGAACAGTATTACACCTTAATATGCAACTACTCTCAGCACATTCTGACTTTAACACCGCTTTCCACAGATGTAGTATGGTCTAAGCGTAATGTGTAACCACATGCTCACTATCACTCTGCTCACATCTCGCAATGAAGCAGAATAGACAGCGTAGAAGGGACGTGAGTGCGTGTCCCAGTGGCCCTCTTTGGCCTTCTGTCTGAGGGATGTGTTCTCAGGACTCCTTTAAGCTGTCTACAATTTTCTAATCACCAGTACTAGTTGCATGCAGAGCAGGAGTGGGTAGGGAAGGATTTTTTTTTTGGTGGCGGTTCTGGGCTACGCTGCCACCACTGGTGGTGCCACCACTGGTGGCAGCGTAGCCCAGAACCGCCACTGCCGCCACTACACAGTACATGAATACTCTCCCCAGGAAAAAAAAAACCATACACAGAGCCCTGACAGGACAGCATAATAGCAAAAGTGAAAACACTGTCATTATCCAATCCATAGTACGATCTCATGCACTAGCGTCACTATCTACAAAGTGGCTATCAGTCATTTTGAGCCTAGGATGAACCACATCCTTAGAGGTCAAGCTGTGGTGGCATTTTGGAAGAGATCTTTGAATTAACAGCTTTTTGGAGACTGGATACTGATGGGATGTCCAAGTCACTGACGTGGCCTTCAGGGTCTTAAACAAAACCCCAGGGTGCCGAAGATAAATCAGTGCTCCTTTTAGCTTTTGTCTCCACCCTCTGTCTAATTTTATTCATTGGTGTTGATCTTTGGAGATTTTTATTATTATTACTATTGTTATTGTTGTAGCACCCAAGAAACTCAAACAAGGATTTGGGCTCCACTGTATTGGGCACCACGTGGAAAAAAACAACACAAAAGACAGGCCCAGCCTTCAAAAGGTCACGAAACAGAATTTAGACAATGCACAGCAGGTGAACAAAGAGACCCAGGGAGCAGAGCACGTGAGAACCATTAGACAGGTGTGCTCCTCTGTCACCATGCAGATCAGAATAGCCCAGGGCAAGCATGAGCCTGCTAACGACAGGTATTCTGGGCTGAGAGCTTGAGAGGAGAGGAGAACAGACCTTTAGGAAATGCTGCAAAACTTTATTCTTTGAAAAAACCTTTCCACTCGAAATATGGACCCACCCTTCTATCAACCAAAACAAGGAAATACATAACATCTAAAAACCTACAATTTAAAATGTTAAAATAAAAAGATATTAGCCCCAATACAAGCAGAGATATGATCTGGAAAATGGGAGACTCCTTTCAACACTATTACTAATGACTTTACATGGAACATGCTAGCTATTGTGATGATAAGAAGCAGTGAACAACCCAAGGAAGGACGGAGAAAGAAGAATACATTAGAGTCCTAGTAGTATTGGACAGTCTGTCTAACCCCTATGGAATACCCCTTACCTCTTTGGATAGGGAATCCCAATGTTCAGTGTTGAGAAACTCTTTTACTGAAGACTTTAATGGGAATATATCTTTCCTTTCTAGTTACATAAAAGAACACAGATCCCTCCACATGGGCAGAGTGGGTATTGGGCTTCCACAACAGGACAGTGGCCCAGGCCAACATGCACTGCCATTGTCTAGTCCATCCTCAATTGCATCATCACAATAACTAGCATGTTCCATGCAACATCATTAGTAATAGTGTCAAAAGTCTCCCTTTTTCTGGTTCATAACTCTGTATTGGGGCTGATATCTTCTTATTTTAACATTTTGTCTTTTTGATCTTTTTTGTCTGATGCTAGTAGACTACCATGCACAGTGAGGTCCTGGCTCACAACTGAATTATCTAATTGGTGTGGTAATTAATACATAAATAAACATTACACTGTTATGAACTGAAAACATTCACAAGGCTTAAATGTCCAGTCAAAATTGTACTTAGTTCACAAGCACTTTCAAAAAGAAAAGAACAAGACAAAATTCATTGATTGACATGCTTCTGCTGTCCACTAAGTTTTTCCACCAAACAGGCCATGTCCATATGTGCATGGACATTTGGGTCCCTGGGGACAACTATAGCGTTGTCAAGTCTCATGATTTTTGGCATTGTTCTTAAAGCCTAGGCTTTGGGAATGTGAAAAAGCTTATCTCTTTCTTTTATTTATACAATTGTATTTATATTTTATATAAAATATTACACACACACATATTTTATTTATTTATATATATAAATTTTTCACATTCCCAAAGTATAGATGTTAAGAACAATGTCAAAAATCATGAGCTGGCAATACTGCAACTAGCAGTGGTGCACCTTGTGCCACATGCCCTCTGGTGCGTGGCAAGTTACCCTGGGTAGGGTAGGGGAGCCTGGGGCCAACATTGGGCTGGCCCCAACAGCCTAACCTGGGTTTCTGTGGGCCTCTGGGGCTCCACCAGCAGTGATCCAGCACCTCTCCCTGTGCTGCTCCCTTGCAGTGTGGAGAACAGCTGAACATGCTACTGCATGTGGCACCACAGACATGTCTGTCTGTGGCACCACATACCACACAGTCACACTCATCTGGACACAGCCACACAGGGCAAACTGATGCTTCCAGACCAAGAAAGGCAGATACGCAGGGAATGTTCAGATGTCTTTGGTGGCTTGCTAAAATATGAGAGCTAACCATTAATAAAACATTTAATCTGATAGACAAATCAAAATTAAATTAATCCACTTCTTAAAGAAGACACCATATTACCTTATCAAAGGGAAATGATTTGACATTATTGAAATAAAACCAGAACGCCAAACATTTTTTTCAGCTTTCCTCTACAGTAAATTTTGCCCAGATTGGCACATTCCTGTAAAATGCTTTGATTTCATTGAAACTATATTTGTTGTTGGAAAAGAGTTAAGTTGAAAATGTGCCAACCTGCAAAAACAGTAGCTTTGAAAAAAAATCAAATGCTAAGAAGCTAACCTGTGGGTGACAAGGACTAATATAGCACCAAGTGGAGTACAAATGGACTTCTAATGTCAGTCCAGGAAGGTGATGCTGCCTTTCTGTTTGACAAAGCAACAACTGCCTGAGTGGAGCTAACAAGGGATGTGACAAAGAACACAGAAAAAGTGTCCATACTCAATAATGCGCTCTCTGGTATTAAACGGAGACAAGGAGTCCAGGCCCAGCCTGCTGACCACCTGAAAGAGGAAAAGACAGATTCACTGGAACAGAAAGCTGCACGTAAACCTTCTTCTTTCTGTGGAGAATATTCAAAGAATAATCAGGTAGCCAGGAAACTTGAGTTAGTAATTTGTTGTAACCCATCCAGTGCAGCCTACCCTGAGTCTTGGGCAATGAACACATTCTTCTAAAACAAAACAAAACAAAAATCAATAGTGAATTCAAAAAAGGAACATTATCAAGGCCAGCAACCTAAAACTGGATCCAGGTCTGAGACTGTTCCACCTTCCCCCCACAGTGTCCAACACATACATAATAAAATAGTAATAATTAACTAGCTCTTATCTAGTACTTTTCCCTCCTGGCATTCAAGGGGCCTTACCAAAGACATAAGTACCTTTGTCCCTGTTTAAAACCTGATATGAAAGCTAAAAGGAAACTGGCCCTCTCCAGTTCTACAGCAGTGGTCTGGCATTTAAAACAGCTCTATGTACTTTGAACTAGGAGAGCTGATTATCTTTATATATTTATTTATTTATTTATTTATTTATTTTTTATAGAGCACCATTCTTTGTGACACATACTGCAAGGAAAATTAATGGTTAGGTGGATCTCAGAGACAGTGCCTATTTGTGTAAGGTTCTGGGAAGCTCTGGTGGAGTTTTAATCAATCCATTACGGGAGTGTAGGAATGAAAGAAACTGAAGGATCCTGGATTGTGTCTGGTCCCTGCTATTTCATTCTATAAACCTGGTCACAATCTGATCAAAAACTATCTAAAAAACTGCTGAGCAGGGGCAAAAAAATTGCCCGTTGCCCTCCTGGAAACCCCTTCCAGAGCCTCGCTGTTCCTGTGATTAGAAGCCTTCTGATTCCTGTTCTATATTCATTTGTGGCCAGTATAAACCAATTTGTTCACTGCCAACACTGTCCTTTTGCTTTAACAGCACTCTTGCCTCTCTGGTGTTTACCCTAGATGTACATATCTATCCCTTTCAACCTTTATGTTGCGAAACTAAAAACAAGCGTTTGTAGTCTCCTCTCATAGCATAAAGTGTCCAAGCTCCTCAAATGGATTTCTTAACAATATTAAATTGATTCCCTCCACACAAAGCACTTCTCCAAATTACTATTCATTGGACATTGCCTTCGGTATCTACCATCAATGAATCCTTCCTGATCAGCAAAACTCAGCCCTTCTCAAGAAGGTCATCAGGCATTTCACCTGCCTGGCAGATTTTATGTGGCTGCTATGACATGGCCAAGGCTTTCAGGTTCCTCACTGTAAAGATATGAGAGCGCTCTGGTTTTGCCCCTCTGCACTTGGTCAGGCCCTTCCAGCTTACAGTGTAGCCCTCAGAGGTGCTGATCTGTTCAGTTGAATGCAACTGAGAAGGGCCTAGAAACCCTGAGCTTTCAACTTCTCAGCCTACTTAAGACTTAGGAGAATGCACATTTGCTGCTCCAGTTTTGGCACCAAGAGTGGAATGACTGACAGGTGAATGTTAGTAACAGGATCAAAGATGACTGGTGATGAGTGGTTGCATCTACATGTGCACATTTATTGTACAGTAACCAAAATTACTACACAGTATGGGTGCACATCTACACATGCATGCCTGAACTGGGCAGTAAATATGGCAACTTATGCCAATTTGAGCATAAATTTGATACCTGCATCATACAGGTATCAGATGTCATGGATTCATAGACTGTAAGGCTGGAAGGGACCTCAGAAGATCATCGGGTCCAGCCCCCTGCACCAAGCAGGAAAAAGAACTGGGGGTCAGGTGACCCCAGCAAGGTGACTGTCTAGTCTTCTCTTGAAGATTTCCAGGGTAGGCGATTGCACGACCTCTGGAGGGAGCCTATTCCACAGGCTGGACACACTGACTGTGAAGATGCTTTTCTTAAAGTTGAGCCTGAATCAATCTTCCAGGAGTTTGTGGCCATTACTCCTGGTTTTCCCCTTGGGTGTCCTGGTGAACAGTTGCTACCAAGCCCTTGATGTACTCCCCTAGTGTAGCAGTAAGCTGTTACCAGGTCCTCTCTCAGTCTTCTTTTCCTCAGGCTGAAGAGTCCCAAATCCCTCAGCCTTCCCTCATATGGCTTGCCTTTTAAGACTCTGATCATACGGGTGGCTCTTCTTTGGACTTGTCCTTGTTAAAGTGTGGTGCCCAGAACTGGACGCAGTACTCCAGCTGCGGTCTCACCACTGCTGAGTAGAGCAGAAGAATCACCTCCTTGGTTTTGCTGAAGATGCATCAATTGATGCATGCCAGAGTATTATTTGCCCTGCTGGCTACAGCTTTGTGCTGCTGGCTCAGATTCATACTGTGGTCTGTTATTCCCCCCAGGTCTCTTTTATTTGTGGTGCTAGTCAGTTTGGTGCCACCAAGCCTGTAGGTG
>NW_017729031.1:84123248-84133149 GCF_001723915.1 Gavialis gangeticus
CTTTGCACTGCCAGCTCATATTCATACCGTGGTCTATTATTACCCCTAGGTCCTTTTCATTTGTGGTGCTAGTCAGTTTGGTGCCACCAAGCCTGTTGGGGGTTGCCCTAGGATGAAAGTTAGGCTGACTGGCCTATAGTTACCCAGGTCCCCCCTCTTGCCCCTCTTGTGGATGGGCACAACATTGGCCCTCTTCCAGTCCTCAAGGACTTCTCCAGAGCGCCACGAGTTGTGGAACAGTTTTTACAGAGGTTCTGCAATGATTTCAGCCAGCTCCTTCAGCACTCTCGGATGAAGATCATCCAGTCCTGCTGACTTGCATACATCTAATTTTATTAATTGGTCATACACCAATTCTATGGCAATAGTAGGAAGGCGATTATTCCTACTGTGCTCATCCTCTACTCTACCTGGCGTGGTTTTCCCCTTGGTCCGGTGAAAGACTGAGGCAAAGTAGTCATTCAGGAGTTCAGCTCTCTCTTGGGTGCCGGTAACCAGCTCTCCTGAGTTGCTGAGCAAGGGCCCCACACTCCCATTTGTTTTCCTCCTGTTCCCTATGTACCGAAAGAAGGACTTCTTGTCCCAGTTAGTTACTGCACAGTAAGGTATCTACACATGCATTACTGTGCAGTAATACTGTGTGCGTGGACTGACTTGGGACTAACTTTAGTCCCAAATCAGACCACACACAGTGTTAATGCACTTAGACGCCTGCACATGTAGATGCCAGCCTATTCCCACTTACTGCATAGTAATTTACCATGCAGTAAATTTAAGCCAGCGTAAATGAACACCATTGAGTGTGATTATTGCACCTGGAGTGATTGACAGGTCCTGCTGGCAGAAGAGAATGACTGGACAAGAATCATTACCACCCTGGCATGAATGGAGAGCATCAATGAGTTGAAGACATAGGGCTCTCCAAGGTTGCAAGGAAACAATGCAGGGGTATGTGCATGTGTGCGTGCACTCACGCGTGCTTGTCTCACAGTGTGTTTTTGGAATCTGTGTGGTATTGGTGCGTGTCTTGGAAAAGGATCTGTGTGGTGTGCTATCTGTCTCTCTCTATCTGTGTGCATCAGCTAGTCTGTCTACCCCTGTGGTTGGATCTGTGAGTAAGAGAAAAGAGAGTCTCTGTGTACCCTGTTTGTATCCAGTTATCTGTTACTTGTGACAGGCTGGGTGAGTAAGAGAGACTTGGGTGAGTAAGAGAGACTATCAATAAACCCTGTCAATAAACCCTGTTTGATTTAACCACTATTAACCTGTCTCTTCTCTCTATACTTGCACTGCCTGTGGAAGTTGGATTCTCTGGCAACAATGGGTCAGTTTTAACCCTTTCTGCCCCTTTCCTTGTTCCTAATTAAGGCACCAATTAGTACTAATTAGACTTCCTCCAACACCAGGAAGCTGGTAACACTATGACTTGCAAGTCCATCTTGTGAAAGATTTCTGAACTATACCATCAGGGAAAGCCAGCCTTACCAGTCGGATTTTTTGCTCCTCCTCCACAATGAAGAGGTTCTCCTTTTTAATGTAGAACTCTGCTGCAGCGAGCATGGCCGCCTTAGGGATGAGACCCACGAGCTGGGAGCCCACCACTGGCAGGTTCAGCTCCTGCAAAAGCAGACAAGGATTTTAACAGCTTTTAACAGCAGAGTCCCAAACCCACTCATCTCTCTCACTGCCCTCCACTCCTCATGCACACCAAAGGGTCAACCACAGATGGCGCGTGCTGAGGAATCCAGCAGGCCCCTTTCCATTGTGGGTGCTGCACCCAGCAGGCAAAGGGATGTATGGAAGGGATACAGAGGCCAACAAAATGATCCCTGTTGCCACCCTGGTTTGGTAAGCATGGAATCATTAGTGACCCCAGAGCACCTTCTCCATTTAATATAACCAGGATGACCACAGTCTGTATCTTATCACCAGAGATCTGGATTTTCTTTTACCATGGAAAAACATGGATTTTCTTTAAAGGAGAAAAACCCAGGAAATGATGGGTTTCCCCTTGCAGGCTGGCAGAGTTCCAGCCTGCAAGGGGCTGCTTGGGGCTGGAGGGAGCAGGACACAGGGGGCAAGGTGTGCCATGTACCAGTTTGCACGTATACATGCACATGGCAGCCAAGCAGTATGGTAGAGAACAGCTCCCACAGCTCTCTCCAGGTAAGTCTATGAAAGCAGGCTGGATGGAGGGGGTATAAGTGACAGAGTGGGGCAAAGGGGTGCAAAGGCAATGTGTAGGAGAGGCGGGAGGGGTGGAAACGTGCCCCTCCCCCCGATTTCTGCGCACATAGTGGGGGGACAGCTGCCCCCCCCCCTGCATCCTGGTGAGTGAAGGGGACAGGGGGAGCTCTGATTTTCTAAGATAAAAAAAACCAAAATCAAATGCCAAAATATATAGGTAATTAAAATTTATTTTATTATAATGATTGAGGCACTGGTAGGCTTCCAAACTGCTTTAAAATTGTAAATATATCAGTAAAACAAACATGTTCAACTGATACCTACCTATATCTAGATCTATATTTATATCTATACCTGATACCTATCTATATCTAGATCTAGATATATAGTGGCATTTCATTTTAAACATGGAAAACTGTGGATTTGGGGGGTTTTAATAAGAGAATTTGAGATTTTTTTTTAATCGGAGAATTTGGATTTTTAAACAGAAAAAAACAGGATCCCTGGTGCAAACTTAGCCACATCCCCTTTCCCAAGTACAGCACAGCTGCTGAACAAGGAAGGACCTTCCTCATTCAGGAGCACAGCCACAGCCTTGAAGACTTTTGCTCATCACTTCACCTGAAATATGCAGTCTCCAGCCTCTCCTGCACAACTCACTCACTCACTCACAGGTACGGTCTCTCCCAGGGAACCTAATAACCTTCTCTCTATGTAAGGGTAGTGGGAGGGGGCACAGGTGCTGAAATACTCTGATCACGGTGGTGTTTCATGCACGGACACAAACTGTGGACTTGCCCAGAGCCCCTCAGCACAGAGTGGGGCAGTCCTAACCAATTCATCCCCCACCCTGAGGAGCCTACCAGAATCCCATTCCTGCAGTGCTTCCCTGCCAGGAGGGTTCCTCGGAGGTAGGGAGGGCAGGAGCTGGTTTCTATTCGAGAACAATGGAATATTCGTTCTGCCTTCAGCACTCCTAAATTATGCACTGGGCTTCGAGAGACTGCCCTTGGGGAACTGGGTGTAGGTCTTGTGGGTCACCACTCTGTGAGAGCATGGCACCAGTGCAAGCCAGGCCACCACCTCCCAGAGCTGGTGAGTGAAGCACTTCATGTCATCTCATGGAAGTGAAACTCATGCTGGCAAACTTGGCCATACCCCTTCTATGCCACAGTTGCCAGCACTTAGGGGGATATGTAACCCCTTGGGTGCCTCAGAGTGCCACAGATCTCACAAGGCATGTGTCCCTATGTCCTAACAAGCACAGAGGGTAACAGATAGCTCACAGTGTATTTCTATACTTTTACCACCCCACATGCACTACTACACAATAAGGCTTTATGGCAGATGCATGAAGACTTTAACCTGCTCCATGTGAATCAGACATTTTGACTGACAGCATATTTCCCTGTAGGGAGAGGGCTGCTCTGGTTAAAACTTCTGGACGTTTGCTTCACACCTGTGCAGCTCACCTGGGCATCTTTGCAGACTTCCTCATAGACAGTGTGGAGGGCTGTGGTCTCAAAATCGAGCAGGTTTGTTGAGACCTGGGCAATATTCTCCTCATCTAAATACCAGCCCAAGCCTTGGACCTTCTTCAAGCGCCCAGGCTGTAAAGAACAACCATGCTTCAAACTCCAGTGACTAATTTAGCCTAGATGAGCTTTTGGATTAAGCTTTCCTCTCCAGAACACCCAGTCCAGTGTGCGATGCAACAAGTGCAGCTTTCTGCAGATGGCTTGGGATGCTCTTCACAGTTTCTAAAATAAGGGGTTGCACATGAAGGAAAAGTAACAAGGATAGAATTGCTCACCTTTAAAAAAGATAAAGCAATGCATTTATCTCTAGAGATACAATGCTATGGGACTCTTCCCTCACCCCATCTCCTTCTGCTTGATAGGCATGCTTGAGGCCTTTCAAACCTATGGAGTTCTCTGCCTGGAGGATCTTACAGCCCCAAAGACTGTAGAGCTGGATGGAGGGTCACCCCAGCTGAACTCAGACATGCCCAAGTGCTGCTTGAATCAGTGGTCCCATCACATGCAGGATAAACTATTCCAGTATGAACAATTATGGAAAGAGGAATATGGGCTCAGGGGGTGGAAGAGGAGGTGGAATTATTTTTTCTCTGTCCTTCAAGGGACTGTCCTAGTCCTACCTGCTCCAAAGAGTGGGATGGAAGTACCTGGTGCTGTGCACGACCTTGCTCCCGGATGTTGAGAGCAATACGATGGGCCAGCTCCTTTGTACATAGCAGGTTGATGTTGTATGCAATGAGGAATTTGCGGGCCCCAGTTACTGTGGCCCCCCATTTTGGCAGAAAGGTTGGAGAGCCAAAATCAGGAGCCCACTCAGCCTTCTTCAGCTTGGAATCAAAGAAAAGAAAGAAAATGTGATTCACTGGAACGAAACTCCTTACTGTTTTACGGTCAGCCAGTTCTGTTTGTGGTGTCTCCTCACACCAAAGAGCTGATGCCAGCTCACAGTCTCTCCCCAGTGTCTCCAAAGCACTGCAGGAAGCACACAGTATGCCTGCTCTGCACCTGCTAAACTTCAGTAGGGCTGTAACACAGTTGCCTTAGAGCACCACTGTGGATCCATCAATAAGCTTTCTGATTCAGGCACGCATATTGGTGCACATGCAGTGCAACACCAGGCAAGTACATTCTTCTAAAATAAAATAACTCTTGAAAGATGGTTACATTCATTAAAGGTGCCTTGCTGGAAGATTATTTTGAAAAATAAAGATCTCGGCAACACTGAAACATGTAATGAATTCTTCTTGATTTTAACAAATTATGCAGGCAAAAGAAAAAAAACGCAGAAAATAGCAAACATTTTGATTTTTTTTATTGCGAGACATTTTTGTTGCAAAATTTGCTTCTATTTTTTTTTTAATTATAAACTTTAAAAAGTTTGAATCCCAAAGGAAGCTTAGCATTTGGACTAATAACAAAAAAAATAAATCAGCATGATCAATGAACCAAAATGTCAGTTACAGGGCTGTAATCCCAATTCAGACAGCAATGCCCAAGAGCACATGTTGGCTGCGCGCTGGCTGTACTGCATGTCGCTACCATAGACAGGCTTTAGCTCTGTTCAGAATTGTTACCTGCCATCCTCCAAAAGCAGTCATATTGTAACAGGGATGATTATACTGCCCCTTAATGCTAATTCCAGGCACTGCAATTAGGTAAATAAACCTCTGGGAAAAAGTAGTTAATAATCAACTTTTAGATAAAGCAGGTCAAAGGATTTCACTCTTCCTAGCACTTTAGACTTCTAAGACCCACTACAAGCAATATATGATTTTTAATGTAGTTGGGGCTTATCACATGTTTCTGAGAACTTGCATTATTCTTTCAAAAATAAAACACTTCCGTTTTATCCAGTGTTGTTTATAAACAATATTTTTTTAATTTAAATTTGATGTTAAAATAACTAAGAAGATGTCTACCTAAGGATCTAGGAACTAGATTTGTTTAGATGCCTAAAATGCATGTAGGCATCTAATGGGATTTTCTGAAGTGCATGGGAGATCAGTTCAGTGGCATCTCAGTCAGTCATCAACAGAAACTCTTTTCTACCACTTCATCCCCTAGGGTACAAATCCACAACCTTTCTCAAGTCCCCATCAAATTCTGTTTTATTGCTGCATGCCCCTAGTCATTAAAACTGAGCTACCACAGGCCAAAGCAGAGAGCATGTTCCAGAGTCCCAGAGCCATCATATAGATCACCCTGAGACTGCCCCATGTCTTTGATGATAAGGGGGACCCATGAGCAGAGGCTTCTGAGCTTGCAGCTGCAGCAGCGTGAGGTTAGTTGCCTAATCATGACGGGCTTTTCCCTACCGCTCCCTCAACCAGAAGTGGAAAAAGAAAGTTACCATGAATGATTATCATCATTAACTGAGTTCTGACCCCATACAAAGTCCTTTGCAGTGGCACAGTCCCTTCCCCAAGGGAATCAGCAAGGATTAAGGGAAAAGTCTCTCTTATTCACAACCACCTAAAGTTGTTTGTCCATTTTTGGAGCAAAGTGGAAAAAGACACTCATACGCAGGTGTCAAAGTCTCCAGTTAATGTTCTAACAAGGATAGAGGAAGAAGATGCTTCTCACTCTTGCCAAGCTTTCTGTCCAGGATGATAAACTCAGCTCAGCCAACTGCCCTGTCCCTCCCATTATGTTCTTAGCTAGTTAAGCCTCCCATCTGCAGGCACGGACAGATCCAGCACACTCAAGACCAGCTCAAATCTGGCTGGAGACGAGCTCAACCCTAAATCAGCCTCTGAGACAGTAAAGCAAGCAGAAAGGACCTTTCGCTCCAATGAGAGAAGTGTCAGGACCTCCCAACACAACACAAGCAGCACAACTGCCATTCCCAAATACTACAAAGAATTTCACCTTTTCAGGGAGTGCTTCATATTCCCCAGCTCGGACTGCAGGTAGAGACTTCCTGCTCTCCTTCCGTGCTGCTTCTCCATATAGGTACACTGTAAGAAGAGATGTGTGAGAGACAGATAAGTGGCATGCTTATTATTGATTTTTGCAAAAAAAAAAAAATCTAGTTGGTCTAATAAAAGATATCACCTCTACCATGAGTCCTGATTGCTTTTTCCTCTAAACCAATGCAGCTACAACCTGGATACATGGGACCCTTCAACACTCATAGGCCCCATGCTGAGTGAAGACACAAGTTATTCCTCATTCATGGAATGAAAAAGGGCTGAGTTGCTGCCCTCAAGCTCAAATACAGGCTGGCTATAGTATTACGCACTGATGTGATGGACTCCAGATTTCACTCCAGGGGAAACCTCATATAGCCTAAAGAAGAACTTTGGGGCTTTCAAAAAAATAAATAAAAAAGGAAGCTGTAGGTTACTAAGTGAGCAACAATGTCTCTATAGGCCTGGATATCCCAAATAACACATACATAGTCTATATATACACATATATACACAGATGCATGTAGATCTACCTATATATACATCAACTAGAGCAGCACTGGTATTGACATAAATCAGCTGTTCCTTCATTTACCTGCTAAGGCATGAGCTTTCTTTACCACATGCAATGTTATCCATAAAACCTGAGATACCCCAAGAGAGTGCTGCCTGTTTTATGACTAGAGGTTCCCTTGATTCCTTGGTAAGTAGCACTTTAAGTTATAGAAATGACAACTGAGAATGGAGTCCTCAGTGTCTGGATCCCCAGCTGGCGACCCCATAAAGCAACCTGATCTTCTCAACATGCCAGGCATCCAGCCTCCGGAAGACAAGTTGCCTTCCCCCACCTTTCCAACCGTCTGTGAGATGGGCTCCCAGAACCTCTAGTGACATTTGTGAATGATTTGCCCCTCATTTTCCTCACACAAAGGATTTAATAGCTCATGCATTTCCTTCTGGGGAATACTGTAATGAGACATTTTCTCCCAAATCATCCCTTAAAAAATATATATTTTTATAACATTAGCACAGACCAATGTGTGACATCTGTCTGGATGAGGGATTAAGGAAGGGACCCACATAAGAGGTCAGAAAAGAAGTTTCCACATACAGAACTCTCTCACTTCCTCACCACCAACTCACCAGGTACCCCAAGCTCTGTGGACAGTTGCTTCCCAAACAGATTGGCACAGTGAATACATTCTTCCATGGTGACATTCATCACTGGCACAAAAGGGCAGACATCCAGGGCACCCATCCGGGGATGTTCACCTAGGAGAGAGGAACAGCATTTCAGGGAATTGCCCAGAGGCCTGAGTGGGGCAGAGGCAGGACAGAGGAGGGGGAGCACAGAGAAGAGGCCATTTAACTAAGGTGGATGCTATGGTATCTTCATTTATCCATCTGGCACCATTTCAGGACTAAGCTACTCCCCTCTTGCTTCCAGGTCACTAACATAAGAGAAATAACTGATTAAACCACCTGAACTGGCTAAACTGGCACCAGTATTTATTCCAGCCTGAAAGCAAGCAACTGCAGGTGCAGAGAGAAGCAGAACCCTTCACATTAGTCAGCACCAGCTGTCTGCCTTCACTTCTTCACTACAAGAGACATGAGCTCACTCAATGCTTGGGCAGAAGCTCCTTTCTAGTTGTGCTTTTAAAATCTAGCTCTACCTGAAGAGGAAGCCGCAGCAGTCAGACTGTTAAACTAGTTTGAGATGTCAGCAGGGCATGGCAGGGGGTTGGGAAGATGTAAAATGGCTCTTTGGTCAGTAGTCCCAGGAGACACTGCCAGCCACATGGTCCCTCTCAAAGATTGCATGCATTTATGGCTACTACACCCTGGACCAGAAGAATGTAGACATACCTGCAGATAGCTGTGAAGGTACCAGCAGCCTGAAGAGGTTGTTGGATGCTTGTCTGTGCCTGTGAGCTCATAAGATGTTCTACCTACATGGATGTACCATGGTTACTGCACATATCAGGACTCAAGGCTGTACGTGTATTGGCTGCCTGGGCTTTGCTGATATATATGGACTCTGCCAAAATGGCAAAATAGCTTTGACATGCAGCAGGATGCTGAGTGACTAGACTTGCAATTGCCTCCCACCCCAACCCAGAATGATCACCTTTGTGTCTGCTCATGTCAATGAGCTGAAAAGCCACTCTGGCTGCCCGCAGAGCACCGTCGACGACATCTTCTGGAGTCCCCACAAATGTATAGACTGTTCGGTTGGTAGAGGGGCCAGCATCTACATCCAGCAGGACACAGCCCTGTGTCTGAGAGATGGCCTCACTAATGGCATCTATCACCTGCAGGAGACCACAATCTAATGAGGGAATTCGTAGCAGTACCCACAGCACTAGAACATAGCAAACCCTGCCTATCAGGCTATCAGAGACATGGTGAGGGCCTTAGCAGTTCTCTTCAATGGGAAGACCCCTCTGCTAAGGAAAAGAGACAAAGCAGGATTGATTCAATATGTGTTAATGCTTCAATGCAACTACAAGAAGGTAACAGGAAAAATCTCAGCCAAGAGGTAACCACTAATCTTCAGATAACTGAACAGCCAGGGCTGAAAAGTGTCTTCTTCATTACAATTTGCAACTGTACCCAAGCAGGCCCTTCTTGCAAGTGCCTCATTTTGTAGTCTAGTATACCTCTAGTATTATGTATTGTACCATATGACTGTCTTCCAAAGATATTTATATGGCCAGTATGCAATACGTTGTGCTTAGCAAAATGACTGCAGATGATGTATAGCAATACAGAATAATGTACAAATGCCAGCATATTTGATGGAAAGGTTTAGAATGAAGCTGTATCCTGAATATGACATGGTTAATGGTGTTTCATTAACATATCTGTCAGTAAACTCTTTGCAAAGGGTAACAACCATATACCAGTATTTTTATGTAAGTTTATGAAACAATTCAGTTATTTATTTCTCCTTGATTACTTAGAAACACACCAATAACTTTTGCTAGAGGCAAAGATTGCTTAGAGTTGGACCAACTGCATAATTGTGGCCTGTTACAAATGAGTCAGAGGGGACCAGCAGGCACTGGGGGAGTCCCTGTTCCCCCGAGCACTACCAGGAGCGACTAGAAATAACGGTCACAAGCTGGCAGAGGGTAAATTCAGATTAGACATCAGGAGGTGCTACTTCACGTTCAGGGCAGCTAGGATCTGGAACCAACTTCCAAGCGAAGTGGTGCTGGCTCCTACCCTGGGGGTCATTAAGACAAGGCTTGACAATCACCT
>NW_017729031.1:84138149-84143749 GCF_001723915.1 Gavialis gangeticus
TAAGACAAGGCTTGACAATCACCTTGCTAGGGTCGTTTGACCCCAGTACTCTTTCCTGCCATCGCAGGGGGTCGGCCTTGATGATCTGCTCAGGTCCCTTCCGACCCTACTAACTCTAACTAACTATGAAACTATGAATTGGGATAGTTAGACAAGCTTTCAAATGCAAGAATTCAACACTCAAGGAAGAATTTTTTGCACGTGAAAACTTGTCTAACTCCATCCCAACTATAAAGTTAGTCCAATAAAAGATATTACCCTAAGGAAGCCTTGCCTCTCACATAATTCCTGGACTACCACAGTTACAACATTGCTCTACCACTGCCACTGATAACTTTCCCATTGTGCAGGAACAAGTTCTACAAACAAAAAATGATCCTCATGAATGATTCTGGATGACTTCTCAGAAAGCCCTGTAGTAACCCAGACAAAAAGTCCCTCCCCTGAAGCCCTCAGAGTCTAAGTAAACACAAATGAGAACAGATAGAAAAAAAACTACAGTACCACCTAATACGTAGTGTGCTTCTTGGTTGCAGCCCAGGCCTGCAGACGGAGGCTACTTGGCTTCTGGTTTGAATTTAAGAAGATGCTTCTGTGCTGTAAAGCACACATCGCCTGGGACTTGCCTACAGGAGAGACACCTTTCCCTGTACCATACTGCCACAGTTGCAGTCAGCAGGAGCACCATGCCCCCCCAAACTTACTGGGCCAAAGTGTTCCCCATCCCACTCGTGCCTAGTTCTTGCCCCCTCTACATTCAGTTCAAAGGACTTCCTCCTTCCTTCCACTTAGGGCCACTGGCCATCACTGACAGCACAGGAGAGACAGAAGACTTGCTGTCAGTCCCCGCAGGGGCTACTCCCACAATATAACTGCCCACTGTGCCCAGAGCTGCAAGAGCAGGGAAGGTCCTAATCAGCCTCAGGCTGGAGCATGCTAGTTCACATAACATCTTCAGGGAATTTAGCTACAAGGTTCTAGCAAGACTCTACTAAGTACACTCAAGCTGCATTTTTTCCTTAAGTTTGTAATTTGTCCAAGTTGAAGCAAATGTTTATGGGGATAGCAACAGACACAGCCCTGCTACAATGACTACAATCTGGCCAAATTCAAAGTCCTTACTTCAGAGCATGCAGGTGCCATATGATCCCAAAGAAAGAGTACCATAGTGGACCATGTGAGATCCAAGCCATTGCCACTGTCCATTGGAGTAAAAAGGACCTGGAGGGGGAGGAGAGGGGGAGACTTGAAAAGGCTTTCCTGAAGCATCCTCCACCCCTGTGGAACTAGGCAAGTTTTGCCATTTAAGTCAATGGGAGCAGAATTAATCTCACAAGCAATGGATGAGTCATGTGTGAAAGGAAATCCCACCAGGTCATACAAAATGCAGGTCAGTCCATAAGTACTCCACAGGTTAACCCTAGCCCACATGTCCACCAGTTGCATAGACAGCCAGTGCAAAGCAGTGACAAAAAGCCAAAGACCCCCCACCCACGGTTTATCAACACTTCAGAGACAGAGAATTCATGGCCCTTACCTCTTTGTTATTCCCCTCAGAAAAGTTGGGGACACACTCCACCAGTTTGGACATTGTGCTGGGGATCCCAGGCTGCACCTGGTCTGTTTAGTATAGGGAACACACGGTGGTTTGAGCTGCCTTTTCTGCCTGGAGAGAGGAGACCAGAAGGGCAGGAGCCTTTATAGTGCAGACCAGTGGTCTTTCCCAATCTCCAGGGTTTCTCATTAACTGCTCTAGCCAGCAGACAGTGGAAGGAAAGGTTTTTGATTAAACAAATCAGAGACTCTGGCAGGATGGCACAGCTGGCCCTTCTACTCAGTTTCTAATCTACT
The DNA here is from genome assembly GCF_001723915.1 of Gavialis gangeticus. Taxonomy (NCBI): domain Eukaryota; kingdom Metazoa; phylum Chordata; order Crocodylia; family Gavialidae; genus Gavialis; species Gavialis gangeticus. The sequence goes on from NW_017729031.1 coordinate 84,140,001, forward strand.
GCTCCTAGCTGCTCTGTCAGATATTCTGGAGCCAAACAGGCGTGACACCACTGACATCGTTCCCTGCCACCTACTGCAGCTGCTAAATCTTACTTTGTAACAATATGGTCTCCTTTCTGGTAGCTCGCTATTCAGGTCTTATCAATAGCAGCCAATAATTATCAGCCAAAGCAGCAGTTGTTCCAAAATGTAGATTAAGTACTGCTTTATATTCTTGTCACCATAAAGATAAACTTACCCCAGTTCCCAGGCTGTTAGCTCCCATTTCTCATGGATCAGTCAGCCTGGGCAGATTGCTGTTTCAGGGGGTCACTGTTTTACCGTGCCCGACACAGGCAGACAAAGGATCTAAAAGCCACGCGCTCAAGCCAACTCTTGTCCTAATCAATAAATTAGGCGTGCAGCACTTGGACTTGTTGCTGGGAAAGAGGGCAGTCTAGTATTAAAACACAGCCTGAGAGGAACAGATAGCGTTGGATGGATTTGTGTTGACCACTTCCTGCAAATAGGTGGAGGGTTGTTGGGACATACAAGTGATATTCTGCTAACGTTAGGTAGAGCTGTTGTTGGAGCAATCCTGTCCTGACACAGTTGGCTAACTCCCTGAGGAAATGTTGCATTTCCTCTGGCCTGGCTAGGAGGTGGAGGCAGCAACAATGATCTGATGCTGCTGCTAAGAATAACCAAAACTAGATGCCTCCACATAAAAAAATGAATGAGATAGTAGACATGTGTGCCCCATTTCTGACTCCACTCTGCTGCCACCCGCATGCGAGCTCCTGCCTTCCTAAGATGAACTTGTGCAGTGGACTCTCTGATGCTCTTTTTGTCTAAGCAGAACTCCACCAACATGGAACAGCGGTAAAGGTGCTGCCTGGCTGGCTCTAGACCAGAGCTTCATCTGGGATTTTGAGAGAAGGGTTTACACCAGGAATAGTTTCCTTCCTTTGACCTCCTTCTGGCAAAGACTGCTTTCCTTGCTAAGCAGATACTTTGTGTTGCTGCAGAGGCCCCAGCAGTCTCTGGGTTTCCTCTGGGCATTGCCCTCCCCAGAACCACAACCCTGTTTTTTTCACCCCACAAGTGAGGAAACACCAGAAAAAAAAGACAAAATTCTCAGCCCATGTTACTGTTAAATCCTCTGTAGTTGCTAGAAATCATATGAATAAAGAAAGGGTCCTGCCCAGGTACCCTTTACCAATGGAGATAGTTTTTAGTCTCACCCAGCAGACAGGCTCACAGGAGCAAAGATGGCCTTAGTAAGAAAGAAGCAAACCTAAAGGTCATGTTACATAAACACAGACGTGCCCTTTACCAAAAATTACAAAACACCAGCTAAAACTTTAACGGAGCTAAAATTTTAACTTAAAACCACTGGGCTGGCAAATCCACAATGATTGACACGTGCAGCTCCCAAGTCCCTAGAGCACACCAGCAGTGAAGAGCAGCCATGCACTTCTCATCTGAGCTAACTGCTTGAGCTAGCTTTCTGGCCTACTGAACACATTAACAAAAAAATAAAAAGAGCTACCATAGTTGGAACTGAAAAAAAGACTCACACTTCCACAGACAAGCTTCCTGTCCGTGTCCATGTGTAACCGTGTGTGTTTGTGCACATTGCTCCGAGCCCCTAGGCTTTGGAGGTTTGGGGGCTTGCAGCACCATCAGCAGCTCATGAAACAAACTGGGTTCCTGGCTCCTCCGCTTGACTCTGCAGTACAAATGGCTAGCATGCAGAAGTAGTGCTGGTTTCATTTAATTCCCCAGTGTCTGTCAGAGACTGCTGCCTTGATACCTGCGAATGAAGAGACTGCAGTGGTAATGCACAGTAGCTTATGTCCAGCATAATAATAATGCTAGAAACTTGCATCCTGTGCCTGGAAATTACCATCACCCTTATCAACAGAATGATGAAAGATACTGAAAGTCGATATCCCTCCATGACTTGAACGGCGTCAGGAGAATTTGCAGCAGCTGGGATTTGACCATGTGTCCTCTAAGCTCTCTCATCAGCTACACATCCTTGGTCACTAGTGCTACTGGCAGCCTGGGAGAGTGACAGGGAATGGAAGGGGACTACCGCACTGCTGGTGGGAATCATGCTAGGGATCGGACTAATCCTGGCAGAAGGCATGTTTGAAAAGGACACCTCAGTTGCTTAGTGGGAGTGGGAACACCTCTACCCCACGTGTTATTTCGCCAGACAGTTTGGGGACAACTGTGAATCCCATGTACAAAATAGACTGGAACCTCCTCAAGACAGGGTGGGTCACTGATTCCCTGATTCAAAGTCTTTGGCTCAAGGGGGTCAGATGGAGGGAAGAGGGCTGGGTCATGCTATTTGTGGGCAAGGGGTGAAGGGAAGGTGGCACGTGCATGTAATTTGTTGGCAGCATGAGAATTACTAAAGCAATTAATCACAAGAATGAATCAATACTTGCACATGGCCATTCTGGGGAATGAGTGTCAGGCTATGCAGATGCCCTGTGGCAGGGTTATAGGTTTTCTGTTTCCTGCCGAAAAATGAAGATTTTCCCTGTTGAAGGAGAAAACTATGGATTTTCCCCTTTTAAGCAGGACATTTTGGAAAGAGCTCTCTGCAATCTGGCAGAGTTGCAGTCTGAAAGAGCTGCTTGCAAAAAGGGCAGGAAACTCTCAGTGCTGTCCAGAGGGGCAGGGGGAGGGGGTCAGTCAGGGCTTGGCTCAGACTCATTTTCCCTCCTAAGGCCTTTGGGGTAAGTAAAGCTTGCAGGGGGCTGAGGACAACTGGTGCCCCCTCCAGCAGGGCGGGGGGAGGGGGCCGCAGGTTGGGAATGAGGGGCACTGGCAGGGCTGGGGGCCCTGTGGGTTGGGTGTAGGTGACACTGCTGGGGAGGGGGTTAGAGCTAGAAAGCCCTACACCCTTCCTCAGCCCACTGGTGCCTGGCACCCAAGCTTCAGAGCCCTGGAGCTGCCCGAGGTAGGCAAGCCTTGGGAGACCTGCCCGCAGGTCCGAGCTAGGGCTGTGTGAAGGGGTGTGATGGCAGGTCCAGGCTGCAGGCACAGACATGGACACAGTGCAGTGCTGGACACTGACACAGACACACACAGCCCAGCCCACCCCACCCCACCCCCAGCCATGCAGGCTAGGAACAGAAATTATACACAAACCGATATAAGTGATCGGAAACTGGTTCAAATGTGTAACACAACAGAACTTCAGGGAACAGAAACTAATTTCAAAATGGCTGAAACCAGCTTAAGATATACCTGGATGGACGTAGTATCAGACTTCACTTATTTAGGTCAAACCAGTTTATTGAACTTCTGTCCCAGATCCCTTGCAGATTCAAGTTAACTCAGTCCCCCAGCTTCCCAGAATACTTTGTGCCCTCTGCCCCCCATCCCCCGTTTCCAGGGTGGGCAGGTTAGCCTTGGCCCAAGCTCGCTGCTCCAACTGAGCAGGAAGGTGTGCTCTAGTGCCTTCTGGCCTGTGCTGCTGCAGGTATGTGGCTGCATTTTTGGAATCAGAAGTGAATGTCTGTTCACTTGCTTATCAGTTCAATCTGCACAGCTTAGACTAACCTCCAAAAATTGAATCAAGTCAGCCTCAGGCTTTTTGACTGTCTGTACTTAGCCAGAGACAATTCTCTCTCTAAGCTTCCCCTTCCATCCACTGCTTGAGGCACATTCGTGGAGCAGAGTTTTATTGTTCACTCACTTGGCTAGGGCACTTCTAAGGTTTTTAGGGCCTTCATTTTGGGGGTGGG
>NW_017729031.1:84143964-84144614 GCF_001723915.1 Gavialis gangeticus
TGCCCTGTTTTAGGGAGACTATCCTAGGCACAGGCTTTCTAACTTGCTTTACTAAGTACAGAGCTCAACCCCCCCACTCTCCCTACACTCAGGCTAGCACATTATCCCTGGCCAATATCTTTCTGGAGCTACTGCAACAAGGGGGTTGAGAGGTGTTTCATTAGCAGAGTCTTTGGGATGGTCTTTTTGTAAAAGAGAGTTTCAAAGGCAAAAAAAAAACCCAACAAAAAAACCCAATCACAGTGGGCTGGGAACAGCATTGAATACCCCCTCAAGCATGTCTACATGGGATTTTACGCACGCCTAAACTTAATAAGTATTTGCCTATAGCACATTAAGGTGATTTAGGCCTGCGTCTACATGTGCACACATAAAGTGGTATCAAATTTCTGTGTGAATAGGTAAATTACATTAGTGAATGTATAGACATGCTAATGTTAGTCCCAAGTCAATGGGCACATGCTGTGTTAATGCACATTAGCACATCTACATGTTCACTAATGTGCTTTAATTGCATCTAAATTTGGTACCTGTTTTATGCAGAAACAGAGCGTTCTTTCGCCACCCAAACTAGCTGCAATCAAGTGGAATATACAGTTCAATTGTGTAAAGTACCATGCACAGTACCACCAGCTCTACCACGGGTTTGC
>NW_017729031.1:84149614-84149910 GCF_001723915.1 Gavialis gangeticus
ATGCACTGGGTTTCTCTGGTAAAACAAGAAATCTGCATTTGCCTCCAGCAAAAGGTAAAATCCACTGTTTACTCCATTTTTCCGTGGGAAATCAAAAACGCAGATCCCTACAGATAACTAATGAATGCTTAGTGACAGAACTAGATATTTTAGCACCTATATACGTGACGAACTTCTGATGCAACAATTAATTGAGTCTTCTGAGAGTCTCCTGGAGTGTCCTAATTAGCGTGTATTCAGTGCCCTCAAGTTTCAAAATGGCAGTGGGGGCACTTTATCTAAAGCTCATTGAACAA
>NW_017729031.1:84154910-84157067 GCF_001723915.1 Gavialis gangeticus
GACCTGAAGTACGTTACAGATAGTCAGGGATCCTGGTTTTCTCTGATATATGATCGCAAAATCTGTGATAAGAAAAAATCACAAATTCTTTAATAACACCCCCCCCAAATCCGTTATTAACATTAAATGCTCCCCATAGCCCCCGGCCCTGCTCATGCCTCTCATTCCCTTCCCTGCAGCCCCCACAGCCCTGCTGGTGCCCCTTGCCCCCCACCCACAGCCCTTGCTCCCCCAGCCTGGCCAGAGGGGCCCCCAGGTGCCAGGGCTATGGACCTGGGTCTGCAGCCCCCTGCCCCCGCTCCCTCCTCCTGCCTGCTGCAGGGGTGGGGCTGGCTCCCTGCCACAGCGTGTACTCCTGAGGGGGCCAGAGGGGACCTGTGCCCCCCAGATCTGTGCGTGGGGCAGGCACGGGCTGTGGGCGTGAGCCTCTGCCCCACTGCCCTCTCCCAGGGGCTCCACAGCCCAGTGGGCATGGGCACAGAGGGGCTGTACGGAGAAGCTGCTTGCCACTGCATGCTCTGCACTGCCCTAGCAACATACCTCCTGTGCATGGGGCTGCTTTGAGGGGCGCTACGCAGTGCCACTGCCCTCACTGCAGCCGCATGCACAGGAGGTGGATCGCCAGGGCAGTGGGGAGCTCCCAGTGGCAAGGAGCTTCTCTGCACAGCCCTGCTGTGCCCTGCCATGCTGGGTCGCACCCACCGGGCTGTGGAGGCCCCGAGGGAGGGCAGCAGGATGGAAACCCATGTCCACAGCCCGTGCCTGCCCTGCTCACAGATCTGGGGGGATCTCCCTGCCCCCCTTAGGAGTGCATGCTGCAGCAGGGAGCCAGCCCCACGCCCTGGACAAGCCACCCGGGGCCCCAGCCCACTCCCCGCTGGGGCCCTACAGCCGTGTTGCAGCCCCAGGCCCCAAGCTCTACATACTCCCCAGTTGGGCATCAGCCCCATCCCCAGCCCTGCCCAGCTTCCTCCCTCCCTACAGGGGTCTCAATCCCCCTCTTCCCACCCCACCTCCCCCACTTACCTGCACGAGCTGCTCTTGGGCTGCTGAGGGCCGTGTGCATATAGATGCATGTGGCACCCCGTCTCACCACCCTCCTCCTGCTCCCTGCAGGCTGGAACTCTGCCAGCCTGCAGGGAGCTCAATGCACTGGGTTTCTCTGGTAAAACAAGAAATCTGCATTTGCCTCCAGCAAAAGGTAAAATCCACTGTTTACTCCATTTTTCCGTGGGAAATCAAAAACGCAGATCCCTACAGATAACTAATGAATGCTTAGTGACAGAACTAGATATTTTAGCACCTATATACGTGACGAACTTCTGATGCAACAATTAATTGAGTCTTCTGAGAGTCTCCTGGAGTGTCCTAATTAGCGTGTATTCAGTGCCCTCAAGTTTCAAAATGGCAGTGGGGGCACTTTATCTAAAGCTCATTGAACAAGCTTTACTTAGAGTGACCTCACCACCATTTTGAAACACGGGATGCTGAAAACATGTGATGCTGTGGGCACTTTAATTAGAGCAACTCACAGAGCCACTTTAAAGTATCCCCCACCTCCACCCTGGAGCACATATATAGGTGCCCTTACAGTCCTAAAAACACCAACTACACAAAGTATTGTATGTACTTCAGATCAGTGTGCAGGTCTTCTACGACTAACAGGCTTGCTAGTTCCCTCAGAACAGATGTATCCCCATGTTCTGTTCCTTCAATCTCTGCAAACCCGTGGTAGAGCTGGTGGTACTGTGCATGGTACTTTACACAATTCAACTGTATATTCCACCTGATTGCAGCTAGTTTGGGTGGCAAAACAACACTCTGTTCCTGCACAGAGCAGGTTCCAAATTTAGATGCGATTAAAGCACATGGCTACCATTTTCATTATGGTCCTCTATTAGTAGAGCTGGATTTAAGCTCCTGGATTTAATTTCATGGCTAGAGCATCTTGCATTGTCAACTGATAATGCAAAAGGGTCCACAGCTGTTCAGAGTGCTGTTGCTAAATCAAGACAGTATGCAATAAAAAGTAAACAGCCAGCAATTGATTTTCTTCATACTTTTTGTGCATTGGATCCTAAACAAATTGGTGCTGTTTCTCCAGATTATGAAACTCTACATATTATGAAACTGGACTGCATCTCAGCTTGGTATGTC
>NW_017729031.1:84162067-84165843 GCF_001723915.1 Gavialis gangeticus
TTTACTTAGAGTGACCTCACCACCATTTTGAAACACGGGATGCTGAAAACATGTGATGCTGTGGGCACTTTAATTAGAGCAACTCACAGAGCCACTTTAAAGTATCCCCCACCTCCACCCTGGAGCACATATATAGGTGCCCTTACAGTCCTAAAAACACCAACTACACAAAGTATTGTATGTACTTCAGATCAGTGTGCAGGTCTTCTACGACTAACAGGCTTGCTAGTTCCCTCAGAACAGATGTATCACCATGTTCTGTTCCTTCAATCTCTGCAAACCCGTGGTAGAGCTGGTGGTACTGTGCATGGTACTTTACACAATTCAACTGTATATTCCACCTGATTGCAGCTAGTTTGGGTGGCAAAACAACACTCTGTTCCTGCACAGAGCAGGTTCCAAATTTAGATGCGATTAAAGCACATGGCTACCATTTTCATTATGGTCCTCTATTAGTAGAGCTGGATTTAAGCTCCTGGATTTAATTTCATGGCTAGAGCATCTTGCATTGTCAACTGATAATGCAAAAGGGTCCACAGCTGTTCAGAGTGCTGTTGCTAAATCAAGACAGTATGCAATAAAAAGTAAACAGCCAGCAATTGATTTTCTTCATACTTTTTGTGCATTGGATCCTAAACAAATTGGTGCTGTTTCTCCAGATTATGAAACTCTACATATTATGAAACTGGACTGCATCTCAGCTTGGTATGTCTTGGGGCAGAAAAAAATATTCTGAACTCAGCGTGGAGCACAAGCCCAGACAGAAGAACACTTGGCCACACCAAACTTGAACTCCCAAACTTTTAATTATCACCTCAGCACTCAGCCCCTTCACCCACAGAACAGACCTGCCTGTTCAAACTCCTACAGACCAGGACTCAAACTACCACCTGCCCGAAACATGCACAAACCACCTCAACCACCCAAAACAAAAACAAAATATAAAAAAAATTGATGGACCATGTGAAAGTGACATCTGCCCAGCAAAAAGAAGCAATGAGCAGCCACAAACTCTCCCCTTCTGTCTGCCAGGCTGAAGCTCACCATCAGAGATGCTTTGTAAGTCCATAGGCCTGCTGGTTTCTTACCTGTCAGGGCCTGAATGCACTTGGCTGCTCCAAAACTAAAAAATTAAAACAATCCATTTTGGCTACACCAACTCACTCAACCACAGAGACATTCCCAGGTCTCCTACTGAAACCCAGTCTAAAATCATGGGCTTGGCATGGCATGCTGAAAGCCCAAGAGGTTTAGACATGCCCTGCCAAGCCCTGCATGTTTGCATGCTGGAGCCCTGGCACTGGTCAGATCAGCTCTGGAGCGCAGCTCAGCATGGCATTTCTCAGGGTGAAAAAAAAAAATTTCTAAACCCAGTGAGGACCACAAAATCAGACTGAAAATCATTTGCCCACACCAGACATGAGTTACCCACTGCTTCTGCAGCAGCTTAACACGCAGGCCTTTCACCCACAGAAGAGGCCTGCCTGCTCACCTCCCTGGAGACCCAGGGCTCAAACTGCCACCTGCCAGAAACATGCACAAATAATCCAACACCCCTGGCCACCCAAAAAATAAAAAATAGACGGGCCATGTGAAAGGGCCATCTACCCAGCAAAAAGAGGCCATGCACAGCCACAAGCCCTCCCCTTTTAACTGGCAGCATGAGGCTAAGCCTCAGAGACACTTCACAAGCCTACGGACCTGCTGGTTTCTTATCAGCTGGGACCGAATACCCTCGGCTGCCCCAAAACTAAAAAATTTTAAAAACCCATTTTGGCCACATCGACTCTCACATCCTAGGAGATATTCCCAGGGATCCCACTGAAGCCCGGCCTACAATTTAGGGTTTGGTGTGACATGCCAAAACCCCAAGTGGTTTTGGCATACCATGCCAAGCCCTGCATCTTTGCAAGACGGAGCCCTGACACTGGTCAGATGGACTCTGGGGTGAATCTCAAAATGGCACGTCTCTGGGCAGAAAAAAAAAATTCTGAACCCAGCAAGGACCACAAAAATAGACCCAAGATCACTTGCACACACCCACGCTAAGTACAGACGGTCAAGAAGTCTGAAGCTGAATCGATTCAGTCTTTGTAGGTTAGTCTAAGCTGAAGAGTAATAAAAGACCACAGTATGAATATGAGCCGGCAATGCAATGCTGTAGCCAGTAGGGCAAATAATACTCTGATATGCATCAATCGATGCATCTCCAGCAAAACCAAGGAGGTGATTCTTCTGCTCTACTCAGCACAGATGAGACTGCAGCTGGAGTACTGTGTCCAGTTCTGGGCACCAGACTTTAACAAGGATGTGGACAAGCTTAAGAGAGTCCAAAGAAGAGCCACCCGTATGATCAGTCTTAAAAGGCAAGCCATATGAAGAAATGCTGAGGGAACTGGGACTTTTCAGCCTGAGGAAAGGAAGGCTGAGAGGGGACCTGGGAGCAGCTTACCGCTACACTAGGAGAGTGCATAAAGGGCTCAGCAAGGGGAAAACTGGGAGTAATGGCCACAAACTCCTGGATGACCGATTCAAGCTCAACATTAGGAAAAACTTCTTCAGTCAGGGTGTCCAGACTATGGAATGAGCTCCCTCCAGAGGGGGTGCAATCGCCTACCCTGCAAATGTTCAAGAGAAGACTAGACAGTAACCTTGCTGGGGTCACCTGACCCCCAGTTCTCTTTCCCACTTGGGGCAGGGGGCTGGACCCGATGATCTTCCGAGGTCCCTTCCGGCCTTACAATCTATGAATGAATCTATGAAAAGATTAAACTGAGAAACAAATGTGTGAGACACACGTTTACTTTTGATTCAGCAAATGCAGCCAGATGACTGAAGTGGCTCAGGCCAGAAGCTAGGGGGCACTAGTTCTCACCTCTCTGGCACGTAGCCAGCATGGGCTGTGTGTTTGCTTCCTCTTCCTGCTGTCCCCAAGGTCTCTGGGATTTGCAGTCCAGAATCAAAGTAGCAGGACTCTGGCAGGGTTGCTTATCACTTCCTCTTCCTGCTTCCAGGTGCCTCTGGGATTTGTAGTCCGCAGTCACAGCCAGCAGTAAGTTTCAGTAAATTCAGCAGCAGAGAAGCTCTATACTTAGGGGAAGGTAGGTTTAACCCCCCCTCCCTAGCCTCAGACCCTAGCCGGGGTTTGCTGCAGGGTGGGGGGCAGTCCCCTGCCTCTCCCCCTGCCCCCTCACTCTTTTCTGCTGCTGCACAGCCCAGCCCAGGGCTGCAAAGCATGCTGGGGAACTGTGATTTAACTTGAACCAGGAAAGGGTCTGGGACAGAAGTTTTATATACTGGTTTGACCCAAATCAGTTAAGTCTGATACTACATTCAATCAGGTTAATCTTAAACCAGTTTCAGCCATTATGAAATTGGTTTATATGAACTGAGCCTGTGTTGTTAGAGGTTTAAACTAGTTTCTGATTATTTAAACCAGTTTGTGTGTAACTTCTGACCCTAGCACCATACTTGAATTCCCAGGCTTTTATTTACCACCTCAGCACTCAGCCCCTTCACCCACAAAACAGGCCTTCCTGCTCCTTTCCCTACAAACCCCAGGCTCAGACTGCTTCCTCCCAGAAACATGCACACACACATCCCAGTACCCTTCACCTCACCCCCCCCCCCCGAAAAAAAAATTGATGGGCCATGTGAAAAGACCATCTGCCCAGCAAAAGGAGGCCCTCAGCAGCCAGCCTGATGCTCAGCCTCAGAGAAATTTCACAAGCCCACAAGCCTGCTGGATTGTCCCCTGACGGGGCCTGAACACTCTC
>NW_017729031.1:84170843-84172653 GCF_001723915.1 Gavialis gangeticus
TCACACCCCCCCCCCGAAAAAAAAATTGATGGGCCATGTGAAAAGACCATCTGCCCAGCAAAAGGAGGCCCTCAGCAGCCAGCCTGATGCTCAGCCTCAGAGAAATTTCACAAGCCCACAAGCCTGCTGGATTGTCCCCTGACGGGGCCTGAACACTCTCAGCTGTCCCAAAACTAAAAAATGTTTAAAAACACATTTTGTCTGCGCCAACTCACTCATCCTCAGAGACATGCCCAGGGCTCTCACTGAAGCCCAGCCTAAAATCTTGGGCTTGGCAGTACACCAAGCCCTTCATCTTGTGGTCCAGAGTCCAAGGCTCTGGCATGCACTCTCAACATGGCAGGTCTCGGGGCGAAAAAAAAAATTCTAAGCCTAGAGACGGCCACCAAAGATTGCATGGCCCACACCCAGAGTTGAACTCCAAACTGTTTTATTGCCAGATTAAGACTCAGGCCAGGGAGTCACAGAAGAAGCTATTCTGCTTGCCTCTCTTCAGGCCCAGCGCTCATGCCATCACCTGCTGCCAAAGTGCACAAAAAACCTAGAGCCCTTGGCCACCCAAAAGAAGACCACAAAAAAAAAAATTGACAGCAAAAAAGAGGCCATGAGCAGCCACAAACGCTTTTATCTGCCAGCCTGATGCTCAGCCTCAGAGATATTTCACAAGCGCACAGGCCTGCTGGGTTCCTCCCTGACAAGGCCTGAATGCTCTCAGCTGCCCCAACACTAAAACATTCTTTAAAAAGGCATTTTGACCACACTGTCTCTCCCATCCTCAGAGACATTCCCAGGGCTCCCAGTGGAACCCGTCCTAAAATCTTGGGCTTGGCATGACATGCCGAATCTCCATGGAGGTTTTGGAATGCCATGCCAAACCCTGCATCTTTGCACGCTGGAGCCCTGGCACTCAGATGGGCTCTGAAGTGCATCTCAGCATGGCATGCTTCAGGCTACAGGGTAGCAGATGGCATTCAGGTGAGTCAAGTGACCCTCTAGGTTTGGGGCTTGCAGTCTATAACCCCAGCCATAAGGCAGAATAGACAGCCTGCTGCTGGCCAGGTAACATCTGGTGGAATGTGGCTGGGACAGTAGGGGAGGTGGAGGTCCCAGTAGGCCCAGGGAGCAGATGCCAGGGGGGCCTGGAATGAGTAAGTGGCCACAGGACTCCAGGAGGGCTAAGAAGAGCCCAGGTGGGGCTGGATTTCAGAACTTAAGCCTTAGAGTTTAAAAGTGCTTTAAACTGTACTTTGTGTTTCTTTCCCCTTTGTTTTATAATAAATCCAGCTTTTGTTGGTACATTGCTTGCAAGGGAGAAGTTTGTTCATTCAGGACACCCCAGTATAAATCTAGTTGTCCCAGGTGTCTGACAGGGGGCTTGAGCCAAAGCTGAACTTATTTGGGACCCCCCCAAAATTTGAACCTTATTTTTGCTAACAGGTACAGAGAGCAGACCAGCAGGGACCAGCACTGCTCAGAGCCACAAAGCAGCAAGGGGGACAGCCACAGCTCGACCTGTGTCCTGGTACAGAAGCTGCCAGGAGGGAGCAAGTGGAGAGCAGGCAGAAGCTGCAGGTCAGGAGTGAGGGGTACTGGCAGGGCTGGGGTGCCATGGCTTGGGACTGACAGGCACCAGCATGTCAGGGCTTCTTAGCAGCACAAAACAGCAGGAGAGGGACAGCCACAGTCGGACCCGCATCCTGATATGGAAGGAAACTGCTGCTGGGAGGGACCAAGTGGGGGGTTAGGCAAGGGCTGCAGGTCAGGAGGGGCATTGGCATTTCAGGGCTGCTCAACACCACAAAACAGTGGG
>NW_017729031.1:84172794-84184964 GCF_001723915.1 Gavialis gangeticus
GGGGTGGGGTGGGGTGGGGTGGGAACAGCTGCAGCTGGACCCACATCCTGATGAGTGCAGGGGGTGGGGGCAGGGGTAGCTCTGATTTTCCATGATTAAAAAAAAACCAAAATCAAATGCCAAAATATACAAGTATTTAGATTTTATTTCATTAATAGTGACTGAGGTGCTGGTAGGATTCCAAATTGCTTTAAAGTAAATATATCAATAAAACATTCTGTTCAAGCAACACCACACACACACGTTTCATTTAATCGTGGAAAAATGTGGATTTGGTGTGGCCTCACTTCTTCAGTATGTACCCCTTCTGAATTCTCTTCACCTGTTCCCACACCTCATCCCCGTGCCAGCGAGGACACTTAGCAATAACAAGCAGTATCTGCAAAGTGCCTACACTATTAAACACCACCAAGGCATAAGGCACCTGCCTAATAGAAGCTTGGGAGCTCCTTCAAGAGAGAGAAGTCCTGGCCATCTAGCACATAGTTAGCATATAAATCACTCTCCTACTTTGCCCTAACCTCTGAGGCCTTCTTCAGCAGTGCCTGGCTTAGGGAAGTCCCACATTGGTCAGAATATGTTACTGAACTCCTGCAGAGGAAACAGAATTGCCCACACCAGCTCTAAATTAAGGATTCAGATCAATCTGTTTGGATTATCACAAAATGGTGAGGGGGTTGGGAATATTAAACAATGCTTTTTGGTCTTCTCCTTGGTCCAGCCCAATATGAGTCTGTGATAATTGTCATATACTTACATGGCAGGATAGGCCAGAGGTAAGAATCTGAGAACATACCAGAACATGATGTAATCCAGTAGTCAAAATCTTGGCACAACCAAAATGAGTCACTGCTTCACCACATGATCTCTGACCAATTCAGATCAGCCTAATTTGAAAGCCAGGTGTGATCTCAGGAAAGAGTTCTTGCAGGAAGATATTAGACGCACACAGTACATTAGCATCAGCAACACAATTAGCAATTTATTAACCACCATCATTTGAAGATGTCTTCACCGTGGGGTTTGCAGGTTAAACATATTTAGAGTTCAGTCCTCAGGAGACTCCTGATCAAGTGTGCACAAATGTAATCTCCATGGGGATCCTTGTGACATTCCCAGTCACAAGACTGCCATGCACTAAGTGTTCTGTATAGGGGTTACACACATCTGCCAGTCAAGGGCACAATTCCCTAAGTTTATCTATTACTGCCAGTTGTTATGCCTGAAAAGCATTCAGTTAGGCTTCCTTGCTCATGTTAACAAAGCTGCCTGCCCTACTGCTCCTCGTGTGACCTCACTGGGATGAAGAAATCCTGCAACACACAAAACTGGCTATGAGGCAGTGTGAAGGAATGTTTCCAATGCTTCACCCTAAAAACATAAGTAACAAGACCTGCAAGAGAGAAAGGAGCCCAGGCCTGGGGTTTCTTCCCATGGGGAAGGCTGCTGGACAAGCTTGGGCAAGTCACTTCACTGCTCTGTGCTGTACTTCCCTGTCTGTGAAATAGGGATGATGCCACTTACCTCCTTTGAGATCTATGGATGAGGACTTAGTTATTGCTGAGAAGCAAGGGGTTTGCTGAACAGCAGCAGAAGCAAGTTATCTCCAACTCCATGAGAAAAGGGATCTGTACCACTCCCTGCATGCATGCTTCAAAACTGAAGGCACTTAGAAGGCACATTGCAGAGACAGCACCACACAGGCAGCCTGGCTTTTCCAGGCGAGTTAAAAAGTTTTCAGAAGACTGTACAGATTCCCCAGTTGTCAGGAATTTCAGAAGGGGGGTGGCACAGTACCACCAATGCTACTGTACAGATCCAGCCCAGAGACCCTGTACTGTAAGAGGAAGGGAGGAGGGAGCCATCTTTCCCAACTTGCTTAGTCCAAAATGTGGGCACATCTGCGTTTGAAGGAGCTGTGAAGCACTTCTGCCTGTCCTGATACTTTTACTTGAAAGATGCAGCCTTGAATAGAAGAATTCCTGGAACAAAATTAAAGAATGACCCGTACCACCAATTAGCAGGGGATCTGACTGTGAAGAAGCCAAAGCCACACACAGGTAGGTACCAATCTAGGACTACAAGAAAAATTAGTTTGTGGAATTCACCAGTAGAAGAGCACTCCAGGGCCTAACCACCTCCTATATTTACACCTGTAGGCATCTAGGCTGTCACTGCTGAGATGGGACATTTGCTGAGGGCCCAAGCTCAGGTGCAGGAAACCCCCTGGTTCAGCTTTCCTCCAGCCAGAACCGTCTCTGTACCATCCAGGGATCCAGGCTTCAACTTGCCAGCCAGAGAGCTGTTGGGGTGCAGGCGTGAGAAGCGCCCCAATGTCCAGATGGGGAAGACGTTTCGGTAGGAGGTGTAGCTGATGGCACAGGACTTGTTGAACACACCAGCGATGTTCTCCTGAACAGGGATGGAGACAGAAAGGAAACAAGCTCAGCAGGAAGATCTCAGGAAGAGGCCAGCATTCCTGCCAGCAGCACACTGGTAAGTCTTTCCATGCTGAAGCCACTGTGCACATTCATTCACAGCTACGCCATGGCTTATTCTGTGGCGTGCATGCGCACATCAGGGCTCAGGACTAACAGAACTGCATTTTTCACCCCCTAGCAGGCAAACATGCCCCTCATCTTCATGGTCACTCACATCAGAGTCATTACTCTTAATACAATCTCAGCCAACTCTGCTCTGAGCAGGCGGCACACACGGGATCACCCACCCATCTAAAAAGCAGAGCCACAGCTTTCATCCTTGGGAATCTCCAATATGGAGTCTGCCCTGGATCCTAAAAAAGATGTTTCTGTCAGAGGCTGAAAATTCCAAGAGAAGCAGGAGGGGAAAGCTTCCTCTTCACGGGCTGCCTTGACAGGATACTGATCCATGCAATTGCTCAAATCCCAGGCAGAGATGGGCTGTGCCACAGCCCTGGGCACAGCTCTGCATGATGCCAAGCCACAGAAGATTGCTAGCACCTGCCTCCGCGACAATGCTGGGGAGACACAAGGCCCTGCAACCAACCTTAGAGCTGAGCTGCACCCAGCTAGGAGGAGGTACCACCCAGCAAAGGCGTTGGGCCTAACAATTACAGAAGCACTATTTGTTTACATAAAGGGCAGCAGAGAAAGCTGAATATATGTAGGGAGAAGGCAGTGCTGTTGGGAGGACTAAGACAGAGACCTGTCTCCTTCAGAACATGCTCTCCATCACAGGCCTCCATCATCATGCAGTGCCTTAGGCTACCACGTGGCCTTGGACTCTCTTGGGTCCCTTTCTGCTACCTAACACTCAGATAACCACAGCAAGAGAACCACTCCTGGTACATACATTACAGCTGGTCCACTCAGCAGCATAGCACCCCACATCCCACACTGGCTCCCCACTCCACAAAGGTCCAGGTGAAGATCTCCATCGCCCTGCTCAGAACTGGCTTGGCAAAGGCTCTGCTCTCAAGATCCACTCTTTTGGCAGCCATAACTCTTCACAGCTACCACACCCCAACAATTACTTAATGTGGGTAGCTGTTAAACACAGGAAAAGCAGAACATGTCCAGGTGCTGGTTCTTGAACTGTGGGACTTATTGCCACAAGTATGGAGATTGAAGATACCACATGCCTCCACAGGTTTCCACCCACACAGCTGGGCTTCTGCTCCTACACGCCAAGAAAACCAGACACACAGAGCATGTGTGTGACCCATTTCTGTATTCAGTTCTCTGAGAACTTCTACAGTGCTGAGGAATGGATGCATTAGACAGGTGAGAGGAGCTGCATACCTGAGGCCAGTCACCATTGGGCAGCTGCTTGTCCATCAAAAGCTTGATGCCCTTCTCCAGCACCTCAACATCAGGATACCTGCAAAGCACAAGCAAAGAGGTGAACAGTCCTGACTCCAGGGAGCTAAACAAACAAACCACCCCCACATGTCCTCTGGGAACTCACATCCCCTCTACAACCATTTCTACACATCTGACACTTTGTCCCAGGCTTGAAGGGACAGAAACAACCCACCACAGTGAAGCTATGCAAAAAACATATCTGCTACAATGAGATCATCCTACACTACTCATCACAGGTGTCCCAAGACCATGAATATTGCAGTTGCCCTCCACAACAGGTAGTGGCCAAGGCTCTGCTGTCTGAGGCTGGAGAGGACAATGCTCTCAAGCAATGCGAGTGCTAGGTATCAGCAGCCTGCACAGCTATGGTGGCTCCTACCTGACGGCCATGAGTCCCAGCAGGGCCCAGCAGGTGTTGTGGATCTGGGATGTGGCACTCTGCACATATCTACGCTGCTCACAGGACTCAAAGTCCTCTCCCCAGCCACCATCCTCCATCTGCTTGGAGACCAGGAACTGGCAGGCCTGGGCCACCTCCTTGCACGCAGTTCTAAAGGGATAAAACAGAGGCACAAGTGTCACTATCAACAAAACCTACAGCAGGGTACCTCAGACCTGTAGGGACCACAGGGGACAGGGGCTCAGAGAAGGGAGGGTGACAGGGAACACTGTTCAGCTTGGGGTGGTTTTATCTGCAGGGTTTGGTTGATGGCTAATGCCAAGCACAAAGCTCAAGTGGGAAACACAGGATTTGTGGCACCCCCAGAATGGGAAAGATCCGCAGTATGCTTCCTGCCCCCTGCTAGTCCAGGCCAGCTCACAGGGGACAGGGACAGGGGTGGGAGCAGGCCTGAGTACTGCCCTCTCCCTGTGCGGCTGTGTGCTGAGGAAGCACTGGCTGGACTCTGGTCGGGGAAAGTAGAACAAGTACATTCCTCTCTGGGCTGGAACCTGAAGCACCAGAAACAGAGTTCAGTGAACCAGCCTGGCCTTCAGCCTGGCTGCAGTATGTGAGCAGCAACCCACAGGCTGGGGACAGCTTTCCTTAGTGGGCCCACAGCACAGCTCAGGATGCCAGCGTACACCTTGCAGGCAGGGACCAGGCTACCAAGCAGGGCCCCAACATTCAAAAGCCTAAGTTACTAAGTGGCAGTGAGTCTCTGCCCTCAGGATGGCATGAAGGCAGAGAGGGTTTCTGTAACCTGAAAGCCTCTTGGGCAGACTGGGAAGGGCTACGATCCAGATTTCACCAAGCTCCTCACCCTGCCCCCATCATGCAGCAGCATATTCCAGCCCCTGCTGCGCTCAAGGGACCCCAGTGGCATCCCTGGGCGGTGCCCTGGCCAGGAGCTAGATCCTCAGCCTGTCACACCCTGAACACAGATTGCAAAGCCTTGGCTGGGTCTCCTCACTCACCTGTCATGGTACATGTGCTGCATGCAGGCCAACGCCTCCAGACCAAACCAGGTGCCATATGTGAAACAGACCCCCCAGCTCCTGGCAGTGGAAGGGAGATCACCAATCAGGCGAGCAGAATTCCTGGCTGGGGCAGCACCTACCCCAATGCCCATGGAGCAGAATGGCACTGCTGGGCACCAGGGCGAGTGCTGCTGTGGCATATCACACTTTGGGTTATGCAGAGAGCTTACCCCAAGCTGTGGTAGGCACAAGTTGGGGTTAATCACACCATGCCCCATAACCATCCTCCCTCCCCCTACCTTCTCTTTTGTTTCAGCAGACTGTGGGACCTGAAGGTTCAAGTGACTCCAGGTACATTCCCACCAGGCCCAATATAACAGGGCTCAGCCTGAGCTGGGGCCCCTTTGCATGGCTATCACACCAAGAGAAATAACCAAGGCTGCTGGTGGTTCCAGGAACTGCAGGAAGAGGCCAGCTCTGCCACCGGGAGCCTGGGAGTGGGGGCACTGCTCACTGCCCCAGACTGCACCTGCCCCAAGGGCTGCTGGGAGCAAGCCTCTCCCCTTGAACAAGGAGGTGATACCACGTGCATGCAGTCACTCACCCTTCCCACGACCCGTCAGACCTCTGCATCCGGCGACAATACTCCAGCCCTTTCCACAGCGTCTCTCTAGGCAGAGGGAGGAGAGGGATTGATTTACTGTCCATCTACTCCCTACTCTGGACAGCCCACTGCAGGGTTACCTGGAAATTCCCATCCCCTCTGGGAGTGGAGTGGAGCCTGCCCTTATTAACAGGGTTCCTTGCCAGCTGTCAGGTGCAAAATGGCCCAGACAGACCTTTCCCATCTACTTCTGAGCTTCCAGACCAGCAGAGGGTCAAGGTCTGTGCCCCTGGGGCTCAAATGGAGATGGTCCCTTCCCACACCTCACCCAACAGTATCAGTACTCCAGAGCTTTCAGCCCAAGTCTCCTAAGGGGAAGTCATGTCACTATACTTTAGTGCCAGGGTCAAGCTGTCTGGGTCAGAGTGAGAGCATGACCTCAGCCTCTGCATCCAGAAACAGCTGGGCTGAGAGGACCGCTTCCTGTTCCTGCCAACATTCCCTCCCACATACTAGACAAACACCGTCCACTTCATACCCACAAGAGCTCTGCTTTGTGGCTCAGCAGGACCAGCTATGGTTTGTGGTCATAAAACATTCTCTTCCAGAGAGAGTGCATCCAATGCTGGTGTCACAGGGTAGCAAGGGGTGCCCCCCATTCCTCCCCACCCTACAGTACCTGTGCAACACTACCAAGGAGTAGATACCCACCTGGCAGACAAAGGCCTCTGCAGCAGGCAAGGGACCATTGACCTGTTGTGGCTCAACAAAGCCCATCCCCACATCAGGGCTAAACTTCTGCCTTGAGGACCCTGCTCCAGCACCTGGATTGCTAGGGTCTTTCCAGAGAGCAGGCTGCAGGACCAGGGCCCCCGTCCAGTGCATGTTAGCAGGTGTCACTGCACCTGAACTGCAGGTTTCATCATGCCTAGTTTGAAGCTCTCCCCCAAATGACCCCTCCTGGATCTGCCCTTACCTGATCTCCTGTGCCCTGTGTTCAGGGAACTCTTCATGGAAGTGTTTCAGCGCCTGCATGACTGCTGATGTGCACTCCACATAGGTGTAGTCTATCATAATGTCCCCTGCCAAAATGGAAGAGGAAACAGCTCTGAAACCCCAGACAACCTGCTGGAGACCCTGTCAAGCACTGACTGGGCCCCAAAACCCTGCCTGCATGGGACACACACACACAATGTGGTGTGCAGCAGGCACCATCCCCAGTGACAGACACTGGCCCCAAGACTGCATGCTCCATTATGCGTGAACCTGCCTTTGGGCACTGCTTCCCACAGAACTAGGCTGGCTTCCCCTCATGGCACAGGGCACCAGGAGGGAGACATGGAGACATTGCCCTTACCAAACACCTCTGAGGGGTTCAGCAGCTCCAGCAGCCGGCCACCCCGCTTGGTTTCATACGTGGCAAAGCCTCCATCAGAGTTTCTCATGCTCAGCAACTGCTCAGATAGAGAGAGAGGGAGACATGAGATCAGAACCAACTTTGTTCACCAGTGCTTAGCAGAGATTGTGGTTTCCACCATGGCCACTCCTCCTCAGAGATGACCATTTAGCAGCAGCCAGAAAAATGTTTATCCCTCTGCAAGCAGATGATTTATCTTACTGGCTTCTGCAGGAGAATTTTCTCCTTTATGAGCTCCTCAACCAGTTCTCCAAAGCAAAGCTGAGTTTCAGCAAACAAACAAATGAAACAAAACCCTCTTTCCTCTCCCAAACACTAGGACAAGAACCCCTTTCTGCTCTGCTCCCAGCACAGCAGTCTGGCTTCTCTGTGCAGCTAACTGTCCCCTTTAGAGTTTGCTTCCTCCTCCCTTTTGCCTTCTCTTCCGGGTGCTTCTAAAACCCCTAGTGCGACACTCTATCCTTAGCCAAATGCTCCACAGCTGGCTTCTCTTAACAGTCTGACTGTTCCTCTTTCAAAGGGTAATGTTACATGCCCTTCCCAGAGTGGCCACCTGGCCACCAAGCCTCCGTGAGCCAGCGAAGATGCTCACTTCTGCGCATCAGGCCCTCTGAGAGGATTTTTTTTTGTGCTCAAGTCAATGGTAAACAGATCTACTCTCCCTCCCGGATTTGGTCCTGCACTCTCTTGGATACAGCCCTACAGCTTCTTTGAAGTATTTCTTCTGGATCACATTTGGTGAGCCTCAGTTGATGTAATTTTCACATACAATGCTTGAATTTCCTTTGAACGGAGCGGTGTAGCCTCATGAGCAGATGCTGCTTCTTGAGCAGTGGCCAACGTTAAACTGTTCTTTGCAAGGAGTCTGTGTTGCAGGGCTTCATCTCAAAGCCCACACACCAGTCCACCAATCCCTCAGTAAATCCCATCATCAGGCAGCTGATTGCATTTCAGCCACCTACCGGTGGGAGTGCATAACACATGCCCGTAACCATGGGTAGGTAGCAAAGACGCTACCTCTGACTGTACATCTGCACTGGCTCTGCTCCCTGCACTCACACTGCCTTGTGAGTAGAAATCCAAAATGGTCCATCAGCTGCCTGCGGGGACTGAGAACAGGTCCACAGGCCATCAGCTACACAGGCATCTCCCAGTTCACTGCCTGTCAGGACTGATGGAGGAAGTTCACCACTTGCCCGTGCTCAGGAGCCCCTCAGGGCAGCATGTGCCGGTCGCCACCTGGAAATCAGAAGTGGCACCCACAGGCAGCGAGAAGCCCTGCACTGCTGGCCCTGCCTAGGCTCCTCCCTGGACTCCTGCCAGCAAAGTCCAACGCAAATTCATGTTTGAACTTAGCTCCATGCCCCAGGGCTCCAGTCACAGAGGGCATTTATACACATGCCCTGGGAATGGGAGTGGGAGTGCAAGCGTGAGCGGTGGGGAAGAGCTTTAATTAGAGCGGCTCTTGAGCATTTTGTGTATCAGCATCCCCATGCTGATGCTCATCGAAGGAGCTTTAGATACAAGAGTACTATGTATTGAGCATTCTGCATTTCTGCCAGTTGGTAGTGTGAATTCATACTGTGTTTATCTCCTGTTGCATCCTGTTGTTACACTGGAAAGGCATTCAGTTAATACGCTGTGGAAATGGCACCATTCCGTTTCGACTTGAGTTTCAAAGTTTCGACGGAACGGTGTTTCGTTTCAAATTTCATTTCAATTTGAAACAGCTGTTCCACTTTGTTTCATCGAAACAGTGACGCTGTTTCAACGTTTCACCCATACACTATAATGGGGAAGCTCAAAACAGCCTCTCTCATCGCAGCTGGGTTGAGTTCCTTTCCCCAGTCCGATCCTAGGGCTGAGCTGCCTTCCCCAGCCCGATCCTAAGGCTGGGGAGGGGAACTGAGCGATTGGGCTGAGTTGCCTTCCCCAGCCTGATCACAGCACTGGGGAGGGAAACTGAGCCCCAGTTCAATTCCCTTCCCTTGCACTGTGATCAGCTTCTCGCAGTCTGGCTGCGGGAGGCGGGGAGAACCAGGGCTGCGCTCCGGGCTGAGCCACGTGGGGCTGCAAAGCTGCTGGGAGTACAGCCCTGGTTCTCCCGTCAGCCACCACCTGGCTGCTTCAAAACTTGAAATGTTTTGACTAGTCTTGTTTTGTTTCAAGGCTGTTTCAAAGCCCTTTGTTTCAATATGATTTTGCTGTTTCAAGCTCGAAATGAGTTGAAACAGTATTGAATTGAAACAGCCAGCAAAATTTTGCATAGCCCTATCAGCTAAGCTTCCTAGTTTATGTTAAAAGCTGGCTGCCCTGTTCCTTCCTGTGGGATCTCACTGGGATGAAGAAACAAGTGCTAGAAGACAGAAAGACAATTGGTGCCATCCTGGGGAGTCCAGACATGGGTTCTTTTCCCAGGAGGTATTTGGTGCAACTGCTCTCCACTATGGTGACTTTGGGCTGATGGTGGTCAGGTTGTGACCTCTATGCTGACCAGCTAGTCGTCCATTTGGAAACCATTCAGATGGCTGAGGCTAATCAGAAGCCTGCCTGTCACGGGCTCACAGGCTTTGACTGTGCACTTGTTCCATTTCCCAGGCCAAAACTAGTGACAAATCATATACTAATACCTTCATTCTACTGAAAAAAGAAAAATCATTTTGCACCAACTCCATCTAAAGCAGTGAGATGCAGTTTCACTCAACACAGCGAGCTGCCAGATAAATGGACTGCAGCACACATTGCTGAGTTGCATTATCTGAGAAACAATTTTAGTCAGTTTTGATTCTATCCTGAGGGATCAACTCATGCGTGGGGTTTGAGATGAAGCCCTACAAACACACAAAATAAAACACAACATAGCGCTGCTCAAGAGGCACTTGCTCACAAGGCTGTTCAAAACAAGACCTAAGCATCTATAAAAAATAGATTACAGACTCACCATGTGTGATCCAAAAGGAATTCTCCAAAGAAGCCCCCAACAGCTCACAAGAATATAAATTCTTCATCCTAGGGAAGTTCCTATAGTTGTGGAGGGAGTCATAGACATGACATGCAATTTCCATGATGCTGAATGTTATCATCCCAAGTGGAAGGGTCATAGTGAAGTGAACGTGTGTCATCACAAGTTCAAGCTGTCTAGAAATAAGGCATCCAAGGATACACCTCTGACTACCACAAATACTGCTGCTGATCAAATGAACTTTCAGCATGTTGAAAGCTGAATATTCACAGCCCCTTACCACATTCACAGCATCAAAGAGGCGCTGGGGAGGGACATGCTCTGTTATGAAGGAGCATTTCTCCTGCAGCAGCATCACTGACTTCAGCCCCTCCGCAGTGCAGTCAGCCACGATCCAGCCACAATCCCGGGTGCTAAAGGGAAATCCGCCCTGCAGAGAATCAGATCCCATCAGCTCTAAATTGGCAATCATGCTTTCTCAGCCATGTTCTGCCTCTGCAAAGGGGGAGATGTGACTTTCTTGCCCAGCTTCTACCTCAATTACAACTGTGCTTGCGCTCAAGACCTGAGGAGAAATAGTCTTTCTAGCACACATTAGCCTCTATGGGCACCTATACACATGCAATAAGGCTGCGCTGATGTGCTATAATTACAGTGCATTGGAGCATAGTAATTACTGCACTCCAGCATCATGTGCATCAGCGTCCCTGTACTGAAAAATGGCAGCATGGGTGCTTTAACTAAAGCTAGTTCAACAAGTTTTAGTTACGATGCCCCTGCCATTTTTCAGTGCAGGAATGCTGATACACGTGATGCTCCAGGAACTTTAATTAGAGTGGTTCCAAGAGCCGCTCTAACTAAAGCACCGCCCCCTCCATGCCCTCCTCCCAGACCACGTCTATAAATGCCCTTTGTAGCTACCAGAAGCTGTGAAGCTAGGAAAATCCCTCATAGACAGAGGGATAAAAAATTATTGGGGAGGGGAAGGCCTGAGTGTGTGTACACATGCATGCATGCACTCCCCCAGCAGGTAAGTCTGTGGGGAAACTGGGGGCAGATCAAGGCCCCAGTGGTGAGGGAGGAAGTGGGCACAGGCAGGAGAAGGGGCTGGGGTGAGTGGGGCCCCGGCCAGGCCAGGTGGCGGGACAAAGAGAGCCCTGGGGGCATGTGCCTCCCTACCCAATCTGTTCATGGGACAGAGGTGGCTGCCACTGCGCATTGGGCTTTGTTCCCTGCTGCAGTGAGGGAGGGAGCGGGGCAAGGGCAGGCCCTGCAGAGCCAAGGCAGGGCACGGGACAAGAGCCGTGGGCAGGTTGTCTGGGGGGCGCATGGAGGGAGTGGCAGCTCCCACTGGGAAGGTATGGAGGGGCATATGCCCCAGATCTGCATGCAGGGCAAGGACGGGCTGCCGCTGTGGGATGGGACCAGGTTGGCAGCGGGCTCTACCCAACAGGGTGGGGTTGGGCCATGCTGTGCTTGGGGCGCACAGTGGCCCTAGGAAGGGGAGTTCGGTGTGCTATGGCAAATTTTGGGGTGGCCCCCTCCAATAACTCTCCTTCCAACACCACTGCCACCCAGCCTGAGCACAGCCCGGCCCAGCCCCCCTACCAGGAAGAGCCCAGCACAGCCCTGGCCCCAGCCCAGTGACAGCTCACCCCGCCCCACACAGATTCGGTGGCACACACCCTCCCATGCCTCCTGGGGTGCACATAGCAGCAGGAGCCGTGCCCCCTGGACAAGCCACTTGCAGCTCCATCCCATGCCCTCCCCTGGCTGTGCAGCAACTGCCCCAGCCCCAATCCCACTCCCTCCCTCACCACTGCGTGCACCCTTCCCCCCCCCCACTGCAGCCACTGGAAGCCTGTGGCCGGGCCACCTTGCGGCCCTTCCCACTGCCCCGCATTTGGGGGAGCTAAGCCCTGT
>NW_017729031.1:84185064-84196584 GCF_001723915.1 Gavialis gangeticus
ACTGGAAGCCTGTGGCCGGGCCACCTTGCGGCCCTTCCCACTGCCCCGCATTTGGGGGAGCTAAGCCCTGTCAGCACCCACCCTCCGCCGCCTATGATCCCTCCTGCAATTGTGCTGCAAGCAATGCCAGATCACTTCTTTGGAGGCCAGGGACCTCAGACAGGTTGGTGGTGTCAGTAAAATGGGCCTAGAATTTGAAATCTGGACTCAGGGAAATTCCCATTCCCTTAGCCAACTCCGGCAGCAAATTCTGCATAGGGCACATGACCAGTCATACCTTGTTCATCTGGCGATAGTACTTCTCGTAGTCAGGTGGATTGTCCGGGATCTGCAAGAGATACAAGGCCACAGGTTAGAACAGGGGTGGACAATTATTTTGGGAGGAGGGCCACTTACCCAGTTTTGGCAGGCTGTTGAGGACCACATGGGTGGCCCTGCCCTGTGACAGGTGCCCTGCCCCCTGGTCACCATCTTGGGACCAACATCCCAATGTCTTGGGACCAATGTCCCAGGGCAAGCATTGGTGGGGCCCAAAGCAAGGCACAGGCTGGTAAGGGTCTGTGGAGCTGGCAGGGCTCCACACAGCCCCTGCCAGCTGGGACCCCACACTCCTGCCACTCTGCTCTGGGCTCCGCCAGCGCTGGCCCCGTGCTCCCGCTGGCTCCCTACCCGCTCACTCCCAGTGCCCCACAGCTCCGCGGTACAGGCAGGGGGCAGCACTCAGCCCCAACCCCCTGCTCGCCAGCAGGGAAGCAGCTGGTGCTGAGCATAGGGAAAAGTCGTCCCTTGCCTGCCCCATGGCCAGTGCCCCACACTGCAGCCCACGCGGGGATACCTGGAGCAGGCACAGGCAGCCTCATGCGAGCTGCAAGCAGCTACAGTGCGAGGCGTGGCCATGGGGCAGGCGAGGGGCCACTTTTCTCTGTGCTCAGCACCAGCTTGTAACCCGCCCCATTGCCAGCCTGGCCATGGGGCCAGGTTACAAGGTGGTGCTGAGCATAGCGAGGTGGGGAAAGCAGCCCCTCCCCGCCTCGTGGCTGGTGCCCTGCGCTGCAGCTGCTCGCAGCCTGCCTGGGGCTGCCTGTGCCTGCTCCAGACAGCCCCGCATGGGCTGCGAGTGCCTGCAGCACAGGGCGCCAGCCATGGGGCAGGGAGCAGCCACTTTTCTCCGCACAGGGAAGGAGCCCAGGGAAAAGCTGAGTGTGGGGGGGAAGCGGCCCCTTCCCCGCCCAGTGCCTTGCACTACAGGCACTCGCAGCCTGCATGGGGATGTCCAGAGCGGGCACAGGCAGCCCCAAGTGGGCTGCCAGCAGCTGCAACATGGGGCACCGGGCGTGGGGCAGGAGGAGCTGCTTCCCAGCCCCCCCCCGCGCTCCTTCCCTGCCTGGGGTCCCCCTTCCCCTACCACTTACCTGAGCTTCCCACACCAAGGCGGCCATGTGCTCCCAACCTAGAAATCCTGGCTGGGGCTTCTGGCTGGGGGCCAGGGCTGGGTAGGACCTGTTGTTGTGGGAGCCCACCAGCCTCCCCCTGGGTCTTACTGCCCTTGGTTCCTGTCATTTTTGACAGGAACCAAGTGCAGAGAAATATTAATTTTTTACATTTTTTTTTTTAGGGGCCCCGCGGGCCGGATAGAACAGCCTCAAGGGCCATATTTTGCCCACCGCTGGGTTAGGAGAGGAGAGCAGGTCACTGCAGATCAGGACCTGCAACTTCCTTCCTGCCCCATCACTACAAACAGCGCCTGTGGAGTTCTTTTACATACAGCACCATGGTCAAGTCATCAGAGCCTGGGCAGGGGCAGCCTTTTAGCCATTGTGAATCTCACTGGAATTAATAACAGGCAAAGCTCCTAATGCGTAGAGTGAATGAGAATTGCTGGGAACAGGCCAATAAATTTAGAAAGAGGCAATGGACACAGTAGTCTCAGAAAAATCAATACAGCCTACCCACATCCATGACATGAGCCTAGCACTCACCTGGCTGATTCGGAGGAACTCATGGGCTTGTCTTAGACAAGAACTGAACTCTGGGTTGTCTTGGGCTCCAGCCTAAGAAGGATGTAGACAAAGTCAGACAGGCACTGCTACCTGCCAACCAGAGAGTCTGGTTCTGGGGAGAAATCAAATGACTAAATATCCCATGGGATCTGCACCCATCGCTGTCTCTCCCATAGGAGCCAAGCACAGAACTGCAGCAGGCAGGGGCTGCAGAGACTTCTCTGCACAGCTGGTGTTACCCTAAATAAGGCCTATGCTTTAAGGAATGCCTATGCCCTCAATGGGGCAGGAGAAGACTTAGCTGCTTGCTACTGGCACAACACGAATGTTCGCGAACATGGCTTTGTCTGATGATGCAGTGGCAGGAGGCAACACTCCTTGATCACTCACAGGATGTCAGACAAGATGACCAAATGAGTTCTGGACTTCAGGTGTACAGGTTCACAAACCTCTTCCCATTCCCCTGTTTATTAAACACACACTGTAGTAGCTGGGACCAAACAGCTACAGCATGAAGGGTAATGCAGAATACTACCTCCTCAGGAACCGGAGAATGCAGCACAAAAGGAAACCGTACCTCCAGGAAGGCTTGGATAGCAAAGGCTGTATCCCAGAGCTGGGATCCATTGGTGCCCTGAAACACAGAGAACATGCTGTGATGAAACTTATCTATACAATTTATACTAGTCATATAGAAGTGTTTCAATTTTGTTTGCAATGCTGATTCCAGAATATTAAGTGTTGATGCTACCTGATGGAACCAGGTCAAACTGGTCAAACCCATGGGAATCAGTTAAAAGAAGTTGGAACTGATTCAAATCAGTCAGAACAAGTCACTTCCGACTGGTTTGAACCTGTCCCAATAATTTCCAACCGCTTTCAACCAGTTCAAACCAGTGTGAACTGGATTCCAATCGGTTTGAACTGGTTCCAAGCCAGCTCAGTTCCCTGTTCACTTGATCCACATCCTTTGTGATATTATCAACTCATACCATAATCCTCCTCAGCCTCCTCCTTTGCTAATGAAGTCTTAGTCTTTACCTCTCATGATTAGGGACGTAAACATTGTTTTTAAAAGTACCCATTCAACCTCCTCTAATTATATTGGTTAAACAGTTAACCAATAACACACCAGGGGGGTGTGGAGCCCCATGCGGGCAGGGTTGCAGCTGCCTGCCCAGAGCAGTATGGGGAGCCAGGGGCTGCAGACAGACTTGTTTGGACACAGCTACTGCTGGGAGCTGCACCCTGGGACCTCTGACAGGGGGTGGAAAAGGCAGCAGCAAGCCCCACCAGACAACATAGCCTGGATGGCAGTAGCGAGGGGTTTTCCCAGCCCACTGCAGCCCTGGGTGTCCTGGGAGGGAAGGAGTATGCAGTGCTGGTTGGGAATGGGTTTAAACTTCAAGTAGCCTGTTATCTCCCTCCAGCCAACTTCCTGGCACCTGTGAATGAGCAGCTAATTATTTAATTGATGAGTTAATTAGGCCACCAACTGTTCTCCAGTGCCATGAAAGAGTCACACCCTGTAAGCAACAGGATTGATTTCTCACCATGGTAAACACACAATAGATGGTCTTGGACATGCACAACAGTCGCACAGTGCACAGGCAAGAGCATCAGATAGGTAAAATATAACTAAGAGAAAAAAGAGTCAGGCCTGGGGAGTGAAGCAGAGGGATGCAAGGTCCATAAAGGCTGCACCAAATATCCCCAAAAGGTTCAGCATGAGGATGATGTTGGCCTGGTGTTGCATCCTAAACCCAGTGAAGGGAGCTGTGGCTACAGCCTACAAGGATTCCTGTCCTTGGATTAAAGGTGGTATCATTTCCTCCTGCACCCCTCTTTACCCCACAAAGCCTAGGGACTGGTGAGGCTCTGCAGGCAACTGGGGCAAAGGACCACGGCAATTCAAACTGGAGAGCCCCTTTCAGCCTCAGAAGCCCATCCATCTAAGCAGTGTTCAGCAATAGGAAGCAGGGCTTAAACATCAGCAGCTCTAACCATAGCAAGACTGGGGTCTGACCCTTTTCCATCTCTGTATGCTGTTACTGGGATGGCTAAGCCCCTTCCCAGTAACAGCAACTTCCCATTTTCACTGCCTGGATTTGGACGCCTTACCTGCATCTTCATGCCATCAAGTCCCAGCCTGTGGGAAAAGAGAGCACAGCACTGAGGTGGCCTGCAGAATGCAGCAATATCAGCCACATAACACCACCATGAAGACATCAGACACTCAGGTGAACCAGCAGAGTGCAGGGAGCTGGGCTTCACAGATAGCGTCTGGGGAAAGACCCTGGAAACCCTGTGTACCTGTGTCATCCTTCTCAGAATACAAGGCCCCCAACTGACTGGCAGAACTGAAGCAATAGGGATTTGCTCATGAGGGACTGCTGGCTACAGCAAGGATCAGCAACCAACAGCCCAGGAGCTGGATTCAGGCCCTTGAGTGATTCCATTCAACCCACAGAGCCAGGGCATCAGCAGCAGTTTGATAGCAGGGAGGACTAGTGCCCAGGGAAGCAGCAGTGGCGGCAAACAGGTTGCAAGCAGCAGCTTGCCTCCAGCTGAGCTGTGTTCTTTCAGTCCACATTCCCAAAAGTCTACCAACCCCTGGGCTACAGAGCTGGCTGGAGGGCTAACCAGATAAGAGGCCCTTCTCTGCCTCCACCGACCCCATACTAAGACTCCTGAGGCCTATGCTGCAAGTCACCCCTGGACCACAACGCCCTCCACTCCTTGGCGTAAGGACAGCTTAAGATCTTCCCCACTCTGGACCTGGGCACTGCTTGTGCTGGAGACATAAGCCCATTCCCCTGGACAAAGTTAACAGGACCAGCCTTACCAGAGATAATCTGGGATTCTGGAGACGTGCTCCTGGAAAGCCAGGGAGCTTGATCCCTCCACATACCAGCGAACCAGCATGTTAATGGTTTTGGAAATCTGCAAGGAGCAGAGTGCAATTACTCTCGCTGGGGTGGGTACCAAGATGTCCTTGATACAGATGTGCCAGCACCAGCTCCCATCCCACCAAGCCCTGGCATCATTGGTCAGCCTTGAGGACAATGCTCAGGGCTTATGTTCTGCCCTGTGATGGAGGCTTTAAGCATTTCTGGAAAAACTGGTATTCTTGAGTGAATATTACCACATGCAGCACAACAGGGCCCCGACTCTGACAGAGATGCCTGCTACTCTAGTGCCATAGGCAATGAGGACAGCCCATATACAAGAGGCAGGGAATCTATGAGGGCAGTGTCCATGCAGAGGGAGGGGCACAGGCCCAATTCTTCAGCAGTGCACAGGAACTGGTGCTGCCTTCATTCATGTGGGGAGGTAAAAGAACCACTTACCGGGCCAATGCTGATAGCTTTGGTGAACCGGTCATCAGCCTTGATGTGGTCATACAGCTTATCTATGGCTCGTTGGCGCAGGCGATAGCTGTGGTGGGCTTCATACAAGTTCAGTATGGCTGGGCCAAGAACAAGAAACATGCACAAGGGAACTCTCTCCAGCTATATAGTCCCAGCTCCTGTATCTCTAGGACCCAAGCAGCCCTGGATAGCCTAAGAGGGAAGGTCTGTGTAGGCAGGGCCAGGATCCCAGCCAGCTTCCCAAGGAGAAGAGCCCACAGAACGGCCAGGGCCCAGCCCAGTGCTGCACCTCCAGAATTAAACCTCTCTCTCTTATTTGGTGGCTGCTCAGCCCTAGACAAGCAGAGGCAGCATGAGCAAAGTTAAAGGGGACGAACCAGAGCTGCCAACTAAGATCCCAGAGCCATTTCTATGTTCTGCACACACTTGAGCACTGATACATGGTGGGTGCTACACTCACCTGGCCTGACAACTCAGCCACCTACAGGTCTCATGCTGACATCTGCAGCAACACTGCATGGCAGACACCAAACACAGCTTTCCTAGGCACACTCCTACCCTCCACAGGTCCAGGCTTTTCCCACTGGGTGGAACCCAGCAGCACATCAGTGCATAAGGCCAGGGTAGGAAGCATGGGCCAGTATTCTCATCTGACTCAAGGCTATGAGGAAGGTCTTAGTTCCGACATCAGCTCACTTGCAGGTACTGCAGACAACACGGTGCTAGTGACCCAACCGAGCCAGCACATCACTCACCATAGGCAACTGTCAGCAGCCAGCTGTGTGGGGTATACAGATCACAGGCAGCCACATTGTTCCTCTGGGCCGGCCAGTCAATGCTGGAGTAGTCCTGGATATACAGCTCCTAGCAGGGAAAAAATGCAGGAGATGAGCTTGCCTGCAACCAGGGCAGAATAAGGAGAAAGAAACCTGAGAGAGAGATGGATGCATTTATCCCTACAGAGCTTAGTGGTTTCATTAGCAACTGGGGAAAGACAACTAATTCCCACACTGAGGCTCAGATTACTAGTACAGAACTGCGGTGTTCAACCACTTCTGCACTGCAGGTCTCCATGTGTGGCCTTGTGGAAGCTACATCTAGTACCACTTCAGGAGAAAAAGGAGACAAAAGGCTAAGAGAGAGAAGCTGGCAGGAAAAGAACCCCCTGCAAAAAATAAAAAGTAGGACCTGGGGTCCTAATCAGTCCATTTCAGCCCCAGAAACAAGGGCCATGGAAAAGCCACTCCAGCTTCAGCAACCAGGAAAACCCATTCAGTCGAATGGCATATCCTTCTGGATCATGGCATAACTGCAGCTCGCCACACCCCTGCATTCACAGCAGCTCTCTGAAGCAGACTAACAAGGGGCCTGTTCCACAAAGCCAGGTCTGGTTCACAGAGGACAAGGCTCAGCACTCTCCCACATCAGATCTCTCTCTCTTTCCAGAATCACAACCTGGGCCCCACTATTACTCATCCTTTGAGAAACACAGGCCTTGGGTATGCCCAATGATTATACGTTCAGTGTCTTATGAACGTCTGCTGGGAGAGCCTGACTGCTTTAAAATCCCAGGCATCCCTGTACTTTGCTTCCTTTTTTGTCACCCTCTTAACTCTCACCCACCACCCTGTCCCCTTCCCAAAAGCCTCCTCCAATTCTTGTTCCAAAAGGATTAACTCCCAACTCCTCCTGCTGTCTGAAAAGTGCCTGACAATGTCTGCATCCACAATAGCCATGGAGGGCAGAGGAATTCCTGTTTCATCTTATCATAAACAAAAATCAGATCACTGCTCTATCCTGGTATGCCATTACTTCTACTGGAGACAGGCAAAACAAAAAACCAATGATTGGAAGCTGAAGCCAAAAAAATCCAAAGGGGACATACAGCAAAGTTTTAACTGAGAGAAAAGCCGCTGAAACATACTACCAAGGGAAGTTGTGGAGTCTCTATCTGCTGAGGTCTCCAAGTCAAGTTTGGATGTCTTCATGGAGGACACATGCTTTACCCAAATGCAAGTCCTTGACCTCCATAAAGGAGGAACTGGGTGAAATCCTCTGACCTGCAACATATAGGTCAGGCCCTTTGGGGACTCAATACCTTTAGGTTAAGTTCTGTGCTAACAGTCCAACAGCACAGCACTGGCACAACACAGCACACCCTGGAAAAAGTTACTACTGCCTCTGTAAGGGCGAGAGCCTTCTTCATGTTGAGTGAAAGCCTGGATCGCACTCAGAATCAATATGTCACATGAACACGCCAAGGGACAAATCACAGACACTACATGCCTCAGCCCTAAGTGAAAGGTGAGGCAGAAAATGCCATGTGGCTTATTCTACGCAGAATGCAACTGCCCACCGAGTGGAAATCCAGCACAAGGGATGTCAACAGAGAGAAGCATAAACAATGGCAGGGGAAGGAAAAGAAAACTCAGAGGGAAAGGCAGTAGCTCTGAGAAGCTGAGCACCACCATGCCCCTGGGGAGAGTAATTCACCTGTCGGAGGCTCTGCACCAGCTCATCCTCTTCAGCAGTCAGTCGGGAAGCATAACAGTAGCTCATTGGAAGGTAAACCTGGCGGCAGTGACACCACAGTGTGGAAGGATGTGCCGGGAACCAAGCAGGGAGCAGCCTGTCACACAAGAGAAATGGAGCTGTCATGAGTGTGAGGGGGAAGGGGAAGGAGTGAACAGGATGGGCAAAGCTCAGGGAACATGGATACACCCAGGGACAGGGAGGCAGGGAGTCAAATGTGGGGCAAGCCCTTCAGATCACGGATGGAGCGTTATGAGGGGCCGAGATGCTCAGTGTCTGCCTGGGTTACAAGTGCTGTGGAAAGGAGAATGCTGGAAGCTGAAGCAAAGCACCTCTCCTGCTTCCCTACACCATCACAGAGGGCTCCTTTGCTGGAATTTCCTGTTGCTAAGACAAAGATAGATCCACCTCTGACATAGCTAACTTTCATTCAGAGAACAGGGGAGCAGTGGAACACTGACTGGGTAATGGCTGGCTTTTCCCAGCAGGCAGGAGTATTTTCCTTCATGCAGAGGCATACTCCTTAGGTCCTCAGCTGACTTGGGTAAGGGAGAAGGGATGGGGGCACAGAGAAAGCATGGGGCTGCAAATCTCTCAGCTGTGTGCTGTTGGAAGGGGGCAAGCTGTAGCTGGGAATCTAAACCCAATACTAGCTCCACCCTGAAGAACAGCACGTACCACATCTCAGGAAATAGCGTGTTCATTCCCTCCCAGCTGTAAACATTCAAGACAGCCAGCCAAAACTTCCCCCAGGAAGGGATTCCCACAGCACCACCTGGAAAGACAGACATCAAAGTCAGCCCTACTGAATAAGGTGTCAGTACCGTCAGGGTCAGGGGTAGGGACTTGGCCGGAGACAGGGTGTCAACTTTGGTAACCTTTATCTATAACCATAGGGCCCAGGAGACAGGGACACAGGGATTTCTAACTAATTTTAGCTACAGCAGAGTTAACAGAGGCCCCTGAATCCCTCAGTAAGGGATTGGGACAGGAGACCTGGGGAGGGGCTGGCAGTGTTTCTACCTTTCTCTGAATGCAGGTGGCACTGCAAAGAAGGTGGGGAGGTGGAAATCTTCCACCCAGGTGCTTGTGGCAGGCCAGAGGCACTGCAGAGCTATGGTTCAGGCCTGCGGGAACATGACAGAAACAG
This sequence comes from Gavialis gangeticus, assembly GCF_001723915.1. Classification (NCBI taxonomy): domain Eukaryota; kingdom Metazoa; phylum Chordata; order Crocodylia; family Gavialidae; genus Gavialis; species Gavialis gangeticus. The sequence continues at coordinate 84,194,118 of NW_017729031.1, forward strand.
CCATGCAGAAGGGTCACCCGGGAAAAGGCACATTTACCTGGCCAGAAGCCAGCTGGCAGGTGAGGCCACCAAGCCACTCCATAAAGCTGAGCCAGGTGACTATGAACTTTTAACAGATGGACCCAAGACGGAACTGCTCGTGGCTTAAGATACAACCAACTCACAGCAAGACTACAGCTGGGAAATGGACTGGACTGCTCTAAGTTCAGTGGGTATTTGCAAGCTCCTGAAAACTGCACCTCTGATGTGGCAAACTTAGCAAGCAGCAAAGGAATGAACCCAGGGATCACTGTCATTGTAAGGTGCAGGAGTCATAAAGACAGAAAATCACCTCTCAAAACACCTTCCCACCACATTTACCGCATAGGACGGGTGATAGTGTACATAGGCAAGTGCCTACCTTTGCTGTGGAGGTTGATCCGAGCCCGCACAAGGTCAGGGTCATCTGGCCCAACTCCCAGGATCCTCAGAGAGGTGTAATTGAGCGCTGTGCCAAACACTGTTGATTTATCTTCCACATGCCTGTTACACACACACACACACACACACACACAGAGAGGAGACAGGCCAGGGATGGAGGTCCAAGTACTTGGCTTAAGCATCTTGTTTGTTTTCTACTAGAATGAATCTGAAGCAGGAGGTTGACTGAGGTGACCTGAGCAAAGCAGGGCAAATAAACCCAACAGGCAACCTCCCTGGTTTCTGCTGCCCTAAAGTGTGGGGTAACACCTTCAAGGCCTTCACTTGGAAGGTCCCTACTGATGTCCCAGTGATGACAGACATCTCTGGTTCCTGCCGGGCGCCAGAGTACTGCAGCACCAAGGCCCACTCCTGCTCAACACAACACTAAGCCAGCAGGACACCCACAACAAGCAAAGGAAGAGCAGGACAGGCTTGGATAACACACAGGGTCTTTAAAGAACTGAGTGGCGGCCCTGCTGAGGATGGAAATTTCAGGGTTGTGGCACGTGGGATGGCCCAGAAAGCCTCATCAATTTGTTTCAGTGTGTGGTGCTGGCTAGGAGTAAGATGTTGATGGAAGGACAATGAGATGGATTTGGCACATGACACTGGATTTGGTTTTCTTCCCAAATTCACTTCCCATGTTGCAAGGCCCAGCTTGGGCTCCCATGAGATTGCAACAATTCTATTCAACAGGCTGGAAACTGGGTTGGAAAATTCTTGCTAAATTGTGTAAATCTGCATGACGTGGACACGTGCAGACAGACCCAGGTCACCTTCCTTTTGTTCCTGTTCCCTCCTCTTCCTCCCTCCAGTGCACGTAAGGACCCAGCCAAGGCATCAAGAAAAGAAGCTTTTCTGCTACTCACAATCCCCATCCTCCGTCTGGGAGTTGCACCGAGCGCAGGTAGCGCACCATCTCCTCCTTGTAACCCTCTGGCAGTGGGATCTTGGCAACATGGCAGGTGATCAAGAGACCTGTTGAGTGAGAGCATTCCTCCTTTCAAACAAGCAAGACCCAGTTTTGAACATCAGAAATGCTCTGGTTCGGAGAACATTCTCTCACTGAGCAACTGCAAAATAACTCACATTGCATTTTAATTCATACCCCACCCGAACCCAACTCCCCACTTTTCAAACGGAAGTAAGCTTTCGGGGACAGAGCTCTATCGCGCCCCACACATCAAACCAAAAGTGACCTAACTGGCTGAATACAGTCCTCAGTGCCTCACAACAGACACCAGCTTACTGTTAACCAAAACGGTCCTGAGACAGTGCAAATATGGGAGGGTCACCCATCACCTGTCTGGGGAACAACGAACTCTAACAATACAAAGCAGTGTCTGGCACACTAAGAAATGCAAGAATCTGCACTGCCTTTGTAGGCTGGGATACAGCCTGATCCTGAACAACCCTCAGAGAGCCAGCAAGGCAGCATCGCCCCCAAGCACCCTCGTCAGGAGGGGCTCTCTGGACAGAGCACCTGGAGCCACCTTCTCACTCCTGGTACCTGGCAGGAGGAAGAGGGGCCCCCCGTAGTCACCAGCCCAGTGCCCATCCTCTGCCTGCAGGCCGGAGTAAAACTGCATCCCATTCAGTGCTGCTCCCTGTGTGGTGCAGGCCCTGGGCAAGGTCTTGAAGAACTGGCTCTGCAAAGAGAAGAGGAGTGGAGACAGGCAGAGGGACCGAGCGCGCTCACGCTCACCAAGCGAGAACAACTGGGGGCTGCCATCTCCTGCGCTGTGAGAGAGGGGTAAGGGAGCAGGTCAGTTTTACAAGAAAGAAGGACTTCTGCTGCGGCCTCACAGTCAACTCCGACAGCGATGGTGAGTGGCAAGACCGGTGTCACCAAATGCTAGCACAGGACAGCACTGCCCAACACAGGCAGAAGCAGCAGACGGCCCCAGGCTGGGAGCAGGGCGGGTATCTGCTGCCTTCACCCCCTCTGAACCAGTCCAAGCCCCTTGGCTAGGGGAGCAGGCAAGGGGCCTCCCGCGCCCCCACA
>NW_017729031.1:84196839-84213167 GCF_001723915.1 Gavialis gangeticus
CCGTGGCAGCGCCGCCAAGGCCGCCGTCCCCACCCGCCCCGCCTGGCCCGGCCGCACTCACGTCCCGTCTGTCATCGCGACCCGCTGCGACGGACGCTGCTGAGCTGAGCCGACTCCGCTTCGCCCCGCCCCCAGCAGACATGAGCCCACGCGCGGGGCCCAATGGCGCGGCGCCGGGGGCCGGGCCTCGGCGCAGCCGAGGGGCGGGCCCACCCCGCACGCTCTCTCACCCCCTTGAGGAAAGCTTGAATCCCGCAAGGACGCGCTGCCCTGTACTTCGCGGGACGTGTCGCGGGTTTCCAGCTCACAGAACAGGGGTTTAGAGCCGACTTTCGCGCGGCCCCAAAACATTTTAGATTTTTTTAAAATTGTTTGTGACCCGAAAGAGCTGCGCGCACGCGTGCCCCCGCGCCCAGCGCAACGGCCAGAGGCCTCCCGCACGACCAGCTCCGCGCGGGGTCTGACCCGCGTTTAACGTCTTAGTCGCGGCCGCCCGCGGGACCTGGGGCAATACGGGCTGGGCGCGTGGCCCAGGAGTCAGGCCAGGCCTCTGGACCACATCTCCCAGCACGGCCCGTTTCACTGTCAGGTTTCGGCAACTAAACCATCACCCCCTATCTGGGCGAGGAGCGGCCGTGGACACCCAGCAGGACTACAGAGACCTGTCAAAGAGTGGATAAGGTCCGAGCCAACGGCCATCCATACCCGGAGAGGCAATGGGCGCCACCAGGTCACTGTGCCCAAAGAATCTCTGATGATGCAAAGCAACTCAACTAACCTGGTGTGGAGGCAGAGTAGCGTTGTTGTGACAGCAGCTATAAGTGGCCTCAGGACTGACTTGTCTTGACTTGACTTGCGTGGTCTAGTGTGAACAAGCCTGGGACAAGGGCTTTCCCTAGCTGGAGGATCCCATCTGCTGTTCCCACAAAGTAGTGATGCTGCAATAGGGACAGTTACACCATCCTGAGTGCCAACTACAGGTCTTGCACTTCAAGAAGAGCACCTGGGGGCAGGATTGGTACCAACTTTCAGGTAAAGCAAGTTATAAGACAAGCAGCAGATTGCGATAGACCCCGACCTGGATTTCATCGGTTGCACCTTTGAGACATACTCTGAGCTGTTCTCACACTTTCAAGGGCATCCTTCAATCCCAAACCCAAACCCCCGTCTTCTGCTGCCTGGCCACTGAACAAGCCAAGATGTGCCAGGGCCAGTTCCTTGGCCTATGGCAGGGGTGGGCAAAATGTGGCCCAGGGGCCAGATGTGGCCTGCCAGGCCATTCTATCTGGCCCACGGGTCTCCTAAAGTATTTAGAAAATTAATACTTAGGCAGCCAGGGGCATATATCATACAGCCCTCAATGGCTTGCCAAAACTCAGTAAGCGGCCCTCCATCCAAAATAATTGCCATCCCCTGGCCTATAGCAATGGTGGGCAATGATTTGGGCCTGAGGGCCACTTAGGGAGTTTTAATGAGTTGTCACAGGCCAGGTCAGCACCCCCTCCCCCTGCTCATCAAAACTCCCTAAGTGGCTGATCAGATGGGATAGGGCCACAGGCAGGCAGGTGTCCAGGAGCGGGATGGGTGGGCAGGGCCAGGATCAGGGTGCAGGATTGCAGGGTGGTGACAGTACAGAGCCAGGGCCTAGAGCAGAGCTGGGACCCAATGCCCCCACATCCCTGTGACAGGTGCCAGTTCCACAGGCAGGGCCCTGCAGGGAGCAGATCACAGCTCTGCCCTGGGCCCCAGCCCCCTGCTGTCACAGCCCAGCAATCCTGGAGTCTTTCCTGGAGACTGGCAGGGACCCACCCAGGCAAGGCACATGGCCAGGCAGGCCAGATGGGGCTGCAGGCAGGGAGGTGGGGAGCAGCATCACACTAATGCCACTCCCCACACGCTCGCAGCCCCATTCCATCTACTTAGCCACACGCCCTGCCCACACGGGTCCTGGCTGGTCTCCATGGAGACCCTACCTGCTCACTCCATCTAGCACTCCCAGCAGTGGGTGCGGGACAGATAGGCCACAGTGCTTGGGCACTGCTGGCTTAGCAGTGGCAAAGAGTGGCAGTGGAAGGGGCTGCTACGAAGCAAGTCCACCCACTGTGCTGCCCCAGCTCCACAGCACACCCGGGGGCAGCAGGACCGGCTGCACCTGCCAGCCTGGGCTGGCTGAGGACAAGGGACCCATGGGGAGACAGATAAAATCCCTTGGCAGGCCAGATGTGGCCCACAGGCTGTATTTTGCCCACCACTGGCCTACACTGTCTCAACTCTACCAGTCTCACCTGAGCCTTACCAACTCATAACAGAGGGGATTTTGCCAGCTTAAAGAATCACACTTTTGCAGCTTCCACTTCTGACCAAGCCAAAGTCTTGTGTGCCAGACTGTCAGCTTGCATTGCCCAACTAAGCCACCGGGGGACTAAAGCATCCTATACCTGGGAAACTTTAGACAAGGGCCAGCTATCACAGCAACTCTTAGATACTTGCCCTTCTCTGGCCATTTCCATTTCTCTCTAGAATTTTTGGGAAGAAAATCTTATGCATACAACATCCTGTCCCCTGATGCACATCTGACTAGCCAGTCAAGTGCCTTCATGGGCAGATCCTGGATTTCCTAGAGAGGTGCAGCACACTATCCTTCAGACCATGGGGGCAAGGCATGGCTGGAGCCCTCAGGTTGGTGGGGTACACCATATATCCAGGCAGGGAGCAGACACCTGAAGGGAAGGAATCCATCCCCTGTTGGCATTGCTACCATTGTCCCTGGCTCACCTGGGAACAAGGCTTGGGCTTGGGCGGAGGCAGAGCCATTCCTGCCCCACTGCAGCTCAAGGCTGTAGGGAACTGCTGCGCAGCCAGATGAACAGGGCCCAAGTCCTTAGGGTACACAGTACAGTTCTCATTTCAATGATCTATTTGAGCCAGGTTTCTAGGCCACTGAACAGAGATATAGGCTACAATAGTTGGAGCTAAAAAAATAAAAAGCTCACAGCTCTCCAGATAGTGTCTATGTACTCCTCTCTATGAAGCATGAAAAAAAACACACAGTGTGGCACAGAGTCTTTTCCCTAGCTCACCCCAATCTGACCATGTGCTATTCATATCAGCTAGGACAGGGGTTATCAACCAGGGGGTACATGTACCCCTGGGGATACTTGGGAAGGCCCCAGGGGTTACGCAGTGTGCCACTTTGCATTCAGCTGCTGGGGGATCCCCCTCCTCAACTGGCCCCAGGGGGGCCCTCCCCCTGCTCCACATCCAGAAGGGTACCCACCAGAAGATGTACATGCCTCAAAAAAGGTTGAAAACCCCTGCACTAAGGGGAAGGGAAAAGATGTAATGAGGCCCATTTAGGCACCCCCTTAGATCATGAAGAAGGGGAAGGAACCTTGAAGAAGAATGAGAACAGGCTGAGGCTCTGCCCTTTGAGGGGTATAAAACAAGGGCTACAGGAATAAGGGGCAGACGTGCTCAAGCACTGGTGGAGGGCAGTTCTTGTATCAATCAAGGCTGTCCAGGAGAGAGCCAGGTCTCTCCAAATTACCTATGGCCCAGACAGGCTGGACTGGTCAGGGTCTATTCAGAAGATTAAAAGAAGACAGAAGCCTGGCAGAAGCTGAGGAAGCACAAGCATCTGAGTGAAAGCAATCCTACAAGGATGGGTAGCAAACTTAAGAGGATCTTGCAGAAGGCAGAACCAGCTACGGAACACTGCACCAGGAAACCTCACCTGGAAGAGGGGCCACATTGGACCTGAAAGGCCTCTCCTGCCAGGGCCTCATCCACTGATGGAACAGGCGAGGAAGATGATAGATGGGAGGGGAAGGGACCTTTTTGGGATAGGGATCACAAGGACTGCACTGCATCCAGAGAAGGGGGCAGTGATGGGCAATTGTAGAAGAAAGTCACCTTTGCTTAGTTTCTTAGTTCAATGTAATGTGGCAGCTTGGAGTTCTAGAGGGCCATGGAACATAGTTTGTGTGTACATAAAACTACATTGTACTGAAAACAGTCCTGTGATGAAGCTTTTATTTGGAGACAAAAGGCCTTAAAAAGAAGGATTCTTGGAACAAAACTAAAGTAAGAAAGATCAAACCCAAAGATGGACAGCATATCTGATTGTATGTAGCACTGGCTGATTCACAGATAGGCACCAATCTAGGACTGAAAGAAAAAAAAGAGTTTGTTGGAGTCACTAGTAAGAGCACTATAGGGTGCAACTTGTACATTTACACCTATAGCCACTCACTGTGTCACTGATGCCCAAGCGCAGGCAGAGGTGGCTCAGTTCAGCTTTTCTCCAGCCAGTATCTCTGTGCTATCCACGTATTGAGGCTTCAGCTTTCCAGCCAGAGAGCTGCTGGGCTGCAGGCATGAGAAGCACCCTTGTGTCCAGATGGGGAAGATGTTTTGGTAGAAGGTATAGCTGCTGGCACAAGTCTTGTTGAACATGCCAGCAACATTCCCCTGAGATGGGATGGAGAAAGAAAGGAAGCAAGCTCAGCAGGGGGCCTTGGGAACAGGCTAGCATGCCCACCAGCAGCAAACTGGTAAGTCTGTCCTACTACTCTCAATACACACATTCACTCACCAGAGTCAGGACTCTCAGCACAGACTCCCTCCAATCCTACCCTACTCAGAGCAGGCCGCACACTTGGAGCCACCCTCTAGGGCCACTACACAGCCAAAAGCTGGCCAAAACTTCCCAGCTGGAGACGACCCTTTCCCATGACAAGCATCATCAGGTAGAACCAGCGTGAAGAGGCTCTTCTGCGGCCCACACTGCATGCAGTGTAGGCACATGCTGCCACAGGTCTTGGGGCTACAGCTGGTTAAACCAGGTGTTAAACCCTCCCACCCCAAGCTGGGTCTGAACCATTGGGCTGCTCTAATTTATGCCAGGGTAGGACCCAGCAGAGAACAAGCCCCAGAACCAGAGTTGCTGCCCCTCTGCCTCAGATCATTCCAGCAGTCACCTGACTACACCAGACCTCACTGCCACCTGCACAGAGCATAGCCCAACCACCCCTTTAATCCAGGGCAGAAGCTAAGAGCAGCACCACCTTTGGGCAGGGTCCAAGACAAGGCATCAGGGGCTTGGTGCAGGAGCCTGGTCCCATACCCCCAAATCAAATGAAGCAAGAACTTCATTAGGCCAGGCCATGTCACAGGAAATGGCAGAGCCAGCACGGAAGGGAAATCTCTCAGAGAATTACAGAACAAGCCCCTTTTTCCTGGGAAATTCAAGCTTACCAGAAAGGCCAGCAGGAACTGTGTGGAAGAACCCCACTGTGCCCCTGCTGTACCCACCCATTTCCAAAACAGCCAAGGCCTGGCTCCTACTGTAGAGCCTGCAAGGTCCACAGGGACATGGGACAGCAGTTCACTCCATATCTGCTGCACAGGCAGCCTTGTGCTTCACTCAAACACATGACCCCCTGAGGAGGATTTGTGCCTTCCCAAGGGCTGCATCTGCCCTGTCAGGCAGCAAATATAACAGGGGCCCTGAATCTCTGTTACTTGGTAGAGGGACAGCAGAGCTAAGGGCTGAAGACCACACAATTTCAAGCTGCTAATGAGGGATAAAGAACTCCTGTTACTTAGTAATGAGGCAACAGAGCCTTGGTCATGAAGCAGGAAAGTGCAGAGAGCAGCCTGCAGGAAGGCAGAATGCAAAGCAGTGAGTCTACATACTGCTTAACATAGTTAAGCCTAACCTTCCAGCCCCATGGTCCCCATACGCGGTGTGGAACTGGTTGGCATGCCAGATCCAGCATGGGGTAGGCATGTGGTGATAGTACACGGGTGCAATCTAGCACAGCAACCCCACCCTGCACACCCAAATCCAGTCTGCATGCTGGCCCTGCCCCATGTGCTTGCAGGATCTACAGCACAAAGCTATATTTGGCCTGCAGTGCTTCCTGTGGGTCCAGAAATTTGGCAGCAGGGGAGCGGCAATTAATGCTGCCACTGTACCCACATCACCAAATCTTTTGGACCCATGGGGAGCTCTGCATGCTGGATAACAGCTCCATGGACCAGACCTAACTGGCAGGTTGGAGGTTGAACACAACTGCCTGTGCCTGGTCAGAGTAGGAAGGCAGGTGGCCAGAGGGTGGTGGATTCAAAGGAGTATAGAAGCCTGGCCTGTAGGCTACAGTCATTCTGGCCCACATCCTGAAGGAGAAGGAGCTCTGCAGGACTAGTGAAAGTCTCAGAAATGGAGCTTATTTTGGCCAGAAGGAAGGCTTGAAGGAGAGTGTGGAAGTTACAAGAGGGCACCAGCAAGGCTGCTAGGTAAGTGGATTGTAGGTGCTCACAGAATTTGCTGAGACTTTGATTTAGCAAGTCAGGCAGAAAGAGAGAGAGGCTTAGCGAGCAGTGCGAGACACACGGGTGAAAGCCCATCACGCCCCTGCACTCCGAAGCCCCGCAGCCACCCCCAACTGCCACAGAGCCGCCCCACCAACCCCCAGCAGCAGCCAAGCAGGGCCCATGGTGGGAAGGGGCTAGCCCAGCTCAGCTGCGGGAGGCAGCTGAATAGGAACCAGGGAGGGTCTCACCCTGCCCCGACCCCCAGGGAGCTGTGCAACCGGAGCCATGCAAACAGGCGCGCTTGTCTGCCAACCCCTGCCAGAGACTGTGTGCCATCAGGGACTGCGAGCAGGAGATAGACTCCTACTGCCAGGCCCTTCTCCCCTGGGAGATGGAGGGTAGACCACAGTCTCCCTCCAGGACAAGGGAGGACCTGGAGATCTCCCATTCTGTCCAGCCACAGGGTTGGACCAAGGTGGTCAAGGGCCCCAAGGCCTGCCACACAAAGGCCCCTGCCCCGCTGGAGCTTTGCAACAGATATGAACCTCTTGCAGCCCCAGCAGAGCCTGCCAAGCTGCCAGCTCCCGCAGGCAACACAGGCCCAACTGTAGCTACCACCCTCACTCTCCCCAAGACAAAATGCAAAGTGTTTGTTGTGAGAGACTCCACCCTGAGGGGGACAGAGGGGGCAATCTGCCACCCTGACCCCTCGGCCCGGGACATTTGCAGCTTCCCAGGAGCCCACATCTAAGACATTGCAGAGAAGATGCCTAAAGTCCTCCAGCTCACTGACCACTACCCCACGCTCCTCATCCATGTCGGCACTAATGACACGGCTCAGAACCCTCCTAGCTGGGTCATGAGATGCTACAGGGGATTTGGGAGCGGGGCTTAAGGTGTTAGGGGTGCAGGGGGTGTTTTCCCTTGATCCTTCTGGTTTCAGGCTATGGGCTGAGAAGGGAGAGAAGGATCCAGGTAGTAAACCAAAGGCTGCAGTGCTGGTGTCATCAGGAAGTCTTCAGCTTCCATGACCAGAGTCCACTCTTTGGTGAGAGAGGCAGTGAGCTGCTGGGAAGGGATAGCCTACACCTCTTCTCAGCTGGGGAGAAGGCTCTTCTCAGCCAAACTGGCTGACCTGCTCCACTAGGCTTTAAACTAAGCCTGCCGGGCGGGGGGGTGGGGGGAGACACGACTACTGCCACTGCTGGCCCACTGAGCAACCCTTACAAAACCAACAGGCCATGGCACTTAAGGGAACCCACCCCTGCTACAGCCCTAGAGCAAGCTGTGGGCAAGGCAAGGGCCAAGGGGATACTGTACACCAGTGCCAGAAGCTTGGGGAATAAGAACAGGAGGAACTTGTTCTCCTGCTCAACACAAATCATTATGATGTCATAGGGATAATGGAGACCTGGTAGGACTCCACCCATGACTGGACCATGGGTATAGATGGCTATGCCCTGTACAGGAGGGATCGAGTGGACAGAAGGGGCAGAGGTGTAGCTCTCCATGTCAAGGAGAGCTATGGGTCCCTACAAGCTGACATCGGCACCCAGGGTGGATGACTAGAGACCCTCTGGGTTAAAATCCATGGGGAATACAGCACAGGAGATACAGTGGTGAGAGTCTACTACAGACCTCCCTCCCAGAATCAAGAGATTGACCAGGAGTTCACCAAGTAATTGGCTGAGGCCACATGCTCCCAGTCCATGGTTGTCATGGGGGACTTCAACTACCTGGACATCTCATGGGAAGAGTGCTTGGCCAAATCTGAACGGTTGCAAAGCTTCCTCACATGAGCGGATGAGCTCTGACTCAAGAAGTCTATGAACCAATGAGAGAGAAAGTGCTGCTTGACCTGGTACTGGCAGCCAGGGATGACCTAATCAGCGACCTAATGATTGAAGGGAAACTGGGTGACAGCGACCACGAACTGATCACCTTCACCATTTGCCAAAAAGCTGTCAAGTCAGTCAGCAGTACAGAGGTCCTCGATTTCAGGAGGGCTGACTTTGACAAGCTCAGGAGACTTGTCAGTGAGGCCCTAAGGGACTACAGCCCCAAAAGGAAGGGGAGTTCAGGAAGAGTGGTTTCTCCTCAAGGGAGCGACCCTAGATGCACAAGCTAAGGCTATTCCATCTCAGAGGAAAGACAGCAAGAGGGCACAGTAGCCCCCTTGGCTCTCCAGGGAACTGGCGGTCCTCCTGCGTCTAAAGACAGACCTGCAAAGGATGGAGGACAGGATCCACCTCCAAGGGGGAATACTCTGCACTGGTCCAGACCTGCAGGGAGCAAACCAGGAAAGCCAAGGCTGCGATGGAACTCCAACTAGCTACAAGTATCAAGGACAATAAAAAGTCCTTTTTTAGATACGTGGGGATCTGGAGGAAAAGCAAAGGCAACATCGGACCCCTGCTAAACCAGAAGGGAGAACTGATGACTGATGCCCAGGAAAAAGCCAACTTGTTAAATGGGTACTTTGCATCAGTCTTTCACAAGTCCCATGGGACATCCCTGCCCATTATGGGACAGGAACGCCTAAGTGAGGGTGGTTCCTTGCCCTCCATCAATGCTGACCTTGTGAAGAAACAGCTTGAGAGACTAAACACCTTCAAGTCAGCCGGCCCTGACAATTTATACCTCAGAGTACTCAAGGAGCTGGCGAGCATCATAGCTCAGCCCCGGCACAGATCTTCAAGAGCTCCTGGCGCTCTGGTCCAAGTGCCCGATAACTGGAAGAAGTCCAACATGGTGCCCATCTTCAAGAAAGGGAGGAAAGTAGATCCGGCAAACTGCAGACCCATCAGCCTAACCTCTATTCTGGGGAAGGTATTAGAAAAAAAAAATTATCAAGGAGGCCATTCTTAATGGACTGGCCGATGCAACACCCTGAGGGATAACCTGCAACAAACCCGTGCTGGCAGGTTGCGCTTGACCAATCTTATTTCCTTTTATGACCATCAATAGCACAGTGAGTAGGGCTTCCCACCAGGGGGCACCAGATTCTACCCTGTAACAGATTCCTACAGCAAAGAGAACTCCCTGGTGTGGATCCTAAAACAAATGTTTCCTTCTGGGGCTGAAAGTCCTGGGAGAAGCAGGAGGGGAAAGCTGGCCTGTCACATGCTGCTTTACCAGGATGCTGATCCCATACAAATGGTGCTCAAAAGGTGGAACCCAGGGGATAACTCTGTATGGTGGCAGGCCACAGAATGGAACTGCCAGCACCCACGTCCCTGGCAATCCTGCATGGGGGGGGTACAAGCCCCTGCAGTGACATGGACCCAACTGGGAGGAGGAGCACCACCCAGCAATGGGTTTAGGGTTATCAATTACACTATTTTATTTAAACACAGGGCAGCTGGTCAAACCAAATGCAGGCAGGCAGTGCTCCTAGGAAAGGACAGATAGAGACCTGTTTCTGTCAGGGCACCTTCAGGAATGCAGAGCCTTAGGTTGCCATGTGGCCCTGGGCTCCCTGGGCTCTGACACTCAGGTAACCACGGCACCCTCACTTAAGCTGCACCTAATCAAAGCTTGTGCTGATCAGATGCCAGCCCAACCACAGAGATGGGTGCATCCACGGCATCCAAGGAAGGTTAGTGCCACCTCACCAACCCCAGAGCTTCACGTGGTACAACACACTGCAGGCTCTCTGCTCAGCAACATAGGATCCCCTAGTACCCTGTGCAGTCTCCTCACTCCACAAGGGTCTCAACTGCCCTCTTCAGAACCCTTTGGGTAATGGTGCTGCTCTCAAGGGATCCACTTTTTTGGCACCCATAACTCTCTCAGCACCTCATTAAGATGCAGGGGGCTTATAAATTCAGGAGGCAAAAACATGCCAGCGTGCTAGCCCTTGCACTGTCAGAGACTTCCTGCCACAAAACAAGGAGAGACCAAGGCCCTTACAGCCTCAGCAGGTCTCTGCCTGCAAAGCCCAGTCCCTGCTCCTATACACTAGGAAGGATAAGAGAGAGACAGAGCATATGTGATTGACTTATCTCTGCCTTCAGTTCTTGTCAGAACCTCACCCCTGCAATGCTGAGGAATAGACATGGGGGACAGATAAGAGAGAAGCTGTGTACTTGAGGCGAGTCACCATTAGGCAGTTGCTTGTCCATCAGAAGCTTGATGCCCTTCTCCAGCACCTCAACATCAGGATACCTGCAAAGCACAGGCAAAGAGGTGAACTGTCCCAAGCCCAGGGATCTAAACAAACTGCTCCCACATTCACTTTGGGAGCTCACATCCCCTCTACAACCATTTCTGAATATCTCACACTTAGTCCCAGGCTGGCAGAGGGGGACAGAAACAGCCCCTCACAGCAAAGCCTTGCACAAACCAGATCTGCTGCAATTAGCTCCTCCTACAACACTCAGCAGAGGTGCCCCAAGACCATGGATGCAGTTGTCCTCCACAACAGCACATAGTGGCCAAGGTTCTGCTGTCTGTGGCTGGAGACAACACTCAAGTGGTGCCACTGCTAGCAGCCTACTCAGCTGTGGTGGCTCCTACCTGATGACTATGAGTCCCAGCAGGTGTTGTGGAGCTGGGACATGGTGCTCTGCACATGTCCGCACTGCTCACAAGACTCAAAGTCCTCTCCCCAGCCACCATCCTCTATCTGCTTGAAGACCAGGAACTGGCAGGCTTGGACCACCTCCCTGCATGAGGGTCTGAAGGGATGAAGCAGAGGAACAAGTTAAACTGGGAACACACAGACCTACAGCAGGGAGCCCCAAGCCTGCACAGGGGCTGCAGGGGACAGGGGCTCAGAAGAGGGATTGTGGCAGGGAACACTATTCAGCTGGGAGTGGTTAACTGCAGGGTTCAGCTGATGTCTAATGCCAAGCACAGATCACAAGCAGGACACAGAGGGCCTGTGGCATCCCATAAGGAAAGTGATCCCCAGTGCACTTGCAAGTCCAGGCCAGCTCAGAGAGAACAAGGCTGGTGGAAAGCAGAGGCCCAAGTACTGCCTTCTTGCTGTGTTGAGGCAGCACTGGCTGAACTCTTCGAAGGATGGACATTCCTATCTGTGCTGGGGCCTAAGGCTAGGGATGTGAAAGGTTAAATATTTTAACGATAAGTATACTTATACCCGTAATGCATTCCCAGTTAACATTTAGCACAGTGTGCAGTCTGGCAGGGAAAGGAAGCTGCATGGTGCCTCAGGACGAAAGTTATTTATACCTGAAAGCTTGCAAAGAATTTTTCCAATTATGTGAGTTGGTCTAATAAAAGATATCAGATTTACCCAAAGAACCCTGTCTGCCTCAGAAACAGGAAGGCAGCAAGGCAGGCAGGAGTTCCTCCCCAACTTGGGGAAGAAAAGTAACAGCTGCCACTCCAGTCACACAATTGCACCAGCAGCTGAAAGTGGCCATCACCTCCCATGTGTTGCTGCTCCCCCAGTGCCCAGATGCCTTCTTCCACCTCTAACCATTGCATTTTTTTTATTTATTTATTTATTTTTAAATCAGCACCCATGGACAGATCTAGGATTTTGGAAAGGGAAGTCAGATGGTGCATCACATAATACAACACATTTTTCTCCTATTAAAAAGAAACTAAAAGCTTTACTAGTCAGGGATCCTGGTTTTCGTTGTTTAAAACCCCCAAATTCTCCTATTTAACCCCCCCCCCAGTTCTGATTTAAAAACCCCAAATCTTTTTGTGATTAAAATTAAATGCCACTAAATATAGTTATCAGTTGAACACAATGCTTTATTGATATACTAGCTGAAACCCACAAAATATTTCCAATTAACCTTTTATTGCAAAAGTATTTATTTAAATACAGGATTTTTAGTTATCCTTTGACAGAACACTTTAATGGAATCAAAACTTCTCACCCTCAAAAAGGTGACATAAAGCTGTCCACGTGTAAACACAGGTTTAGGAATATAAATATGTATTTTGTCAAAAGTCTGACCTTGTGACTTGTTTATAGTTATAAAATAAGAGGGCCCTTATACACGTGAGGAAGCTGCCCCTTTTAGTGGTTTAATTGCGTAACAGTGTACACATTCCACAGCATATTTTGATTTAAATTACTTTTTTACATAGCAAACTAAAACACACCCCATGTATTTTAGTTTGCTACATCACAAATTACAGTGATATTCCTCACGTGTACAAGGCTCTATCCAGAGAAAATGGCAGGGACAGTTCAAAGGATGCTGGAAGCCCGGGTGTGCTCAGGTAAGCTCAGGCTTGGCAGGCTTCTAGTGCCCCAAGTACCATCCCCGCCACCTTCTCCAGCTGCCCTCCTGCCGCCTTCCCTGGGCAGCTAGCTCATTCCCTGGTGGTCCTAGGCAACAAGGACGGTGCACAGAGTGCTGGAAGCTTGCCAGGCCTGGGCTTCTCTGAGCGCACCTGGGCTGCCAGTGCCCTGTTGGATCTGGTAGCTGCTGCCTGTGCCGGTACAACCTCAGTTCATAACTAGCAACCTGCCCAGGTGGCCCCACCGCTGTAGAAGTGCCCCCCGCAAGCTCAGGAGCTGTGTGACCCAGGGGGTGGGGAAAGCAGTGAGGGGCATGATCTTTCTCCACCCCCACTCCTGGAGCCTGCCTGCATCTCCAGCAGCTGGGGAGTGAGCTGCTGGTGGGTCGCAGAGCCCCTCAGCTGCGTGGGGGGGGGGAGCCTGGTGCTTCTCTCTACCACAGTGGCAGAGCCCTGGGCAGCACCCACCCGCCGGCAGCTCGCCTGGGCAGTCCTGGGGATACCGCTGCTGTGGCGGGAAGCACCGGGACCCTCTGCAGTTCAAGGCCTGCTGGCATCTCGCCCCGCAGCCACAGGAGAGGCAGAAAGGCTCGGGGGCGGAAGGATCAGGCCCCTCACTGCTTTTTTGTTCCCCCCCCTTCACAGACTGCCCGCGGCGCAGCAGGAGGCCCCAGCGCTTCACTCGCGCTCTGACTCCCCTGCATCACTGTTTAAAACGCCTCTGGACCTATAACAGTCTCTGTCCAGAGCATTCCGATTGGTTGTTTCAGTACACATTGTGATTGGCTGCCAAGACAACCAATCAGAATGCTCTGGAGAGAGACTACGCCTATTAGTACTATAGATGTGCAGTAAAGCAGGTTGGAGTAAAAGTACCTCAGTTGTTACAATAAAATAAATTCTGAATACCTATGCAGTTTGGTATTTGATTTTGGTTTTTATCATGGAAAAATCAGAGTTCCCCCTGCCACCTTCACTTACCAGTATGCAGGTCCAGCTGCAGCTGTCCCCTCTCTGCTTCGTGGCACTGAGCAGCCCTGATGTGCCAGTGACTTGGCCTTAGCTCATGTCATTGCCCCTCACTCCCAACCCCCAGCCCCAGCCCCTGGCCCCCCAGTGTGAGAGGAAGGTGTGTGGGGAACAGAGTGAGCATGTGGGGGAGTGCAGACACAGGCAATGAGCTGCAGGGGCAGGAGGACACAGGTCCCCCCCAGTTTTTTGCACCCACAGCAAGGTACAGGGTGTGGAGCTACAGCTACGCTGGACTAGCTCCAGGTGGGAACTGCCTCCGTGGCCCAGCAGGTGGAACAGGAGGGAGCACTGCCCTGCCCTGGCTGCCAAGGTGAGGTGCAGCAGCACAGATTTGTGCCCCCTGCTGCTGCTGCTGGGCAGGCAGGGGGCACCTCACCTTGGCAGCCATGGTGATGCTCCTTCTTGCACTGGGTCCTGCTCACTGGGCTGCAGAGGCACCTCCTGCCCAGAGCTGATCTGGTCCAGCTGTGACCCGGCACCCCACTGTGAGTGCAGAGATCTGGGGGGACACATGCCCCCCCATCTGTGCTCCCCTGTGACTCCCACCATGTCACCTATGCTCCCTCCCTCTCCCATAGACTTACCTGGAGGGAGCTGCAGGAACTGCTCTCCACCACACTGCCTGGTTGCCACGTGCATGTACATGCACATGGTGCCCCCTGCTCCCCGCAGCCCCAACCAGCCTCTTGCAGGATGAAACTCTGCCGGCTGAAAGTGGAAATCCCCAGTTTCGCATGCTTTTCCCCCTTTAAAAGGAGAAAATCCACATTCCATGGCAAATGGAAAACCTGGATCCTCTACTAATAAGCTAGGGACCTACTGCCCTCTCATTTAATTTAAATTGGAAGCAAACCAAAAATAAATTTATATTAGAATTGTATATCATATCATGTATAAAAGCCACAAACTAGGCAAAATAAATCAAAACATGTTGTTTCATTAATCCTTCAAATTAAATATACATCTCTTTTTCAGATTCATAAAACAAAATCTAGCCCTCTCATGCATCTTGAAAGTGCATCCAATACTCAAGTGAAAGTTATTTCCACACCTGAATTAATGTTCACCCGAGTTAACATTTTCACATCTGGAGTTAAAAATAGTCTGCAGGGGTATGAAAAAGGGCCTCCTTACCAGAAGCAACTAATAGACAGCAGAATTGCAGAACAAATAATAGCCCGATTAATGGAACCATTACAGACCACAAGAAGGTCAGAGGGTTGGTAATCCCTGTGGAAGAAAGAATTTAGAAGAAATTGGGTAGACTATAATGAGACATGGAGTCAATTGACTCCCTCACTACTACCTGAATAGAAGTGCTGTTGTCATTGCCAGACAGTTCATTTTAGACTTTGGGTGAACCAGAACTCAAAGTGGGGTACAATTGTATCACAGGGGACAAAACTCCATCAAGGAACAGCCCCACATATCAAAACAAGAGACTCTGTCTTACTGGCTGAATAGCCCTCGATCCCACCCAAGAGATACAGCAATGGGGTACCGGGGGTTTAACTATAATGCAGTGCAACCAGGTTTGAGCCACATATCAGCTGCTGGGAAACAATTAACTCCAACATAATGATCAGGGTTCAGCAGCATGCTGGGGAATGACAAGAATCTGTGCTACCAGCTCAGGCTGGGATACAGCTCAAGTCCAAATCACCCTCAGAAAACTAGCAAAAGGGACAGACAGCACAGACCCCATCTACCCTAAATGGTACCTCCACACATGTGATCCAGCAGGCAGGGGATTTCTGGATAGAGCACCTGGAACCACTTTTCCTCTTATGGTACCTGGCAACATGAAGAAAGGTCCCCCATAGTCACCAGCCCAGTGCCCATCCTCTGCCTGCAGACCAGAGTTGAACTGCATCCCATTCAGTGCTGCTCCCTGTGCCATGCAGGCCTTGGGCAAGGTCTTGAAGAACTGGCTCTGTAAAGAATACAAAAAGTGGTGCATACTACGTGGGAATGGCCAACGGCAGCAGCCTCATGCTGGGAGGGAGCTGCAAGGAGTGAGGAGGTAGCAGGCAGGTAAGTTCTCACAGGCAAGAAGGACTCATGTTTCCCCTTCTGGCCATCAGCCCTCATAGTGATGGAGAACAGTGAGGCCAGAGACTGCACAGAGGAGCAATGCAGAGCATAGTGGAACCGGGGATATAAGCAGGGTGTTTCCTGCCACCATCTGAACCAGTCAGGACGTTTTTACTTTGCCCACCCCTGCACAGGACAGCAGGCAGGGGCTTCCCCACCCACAGCTGGGCTGGGAACAGCCTCAGCTCCAGGGCTCCACACAAATCTGGTTGACGGGGCTCCAGCCCCCAGCAGGGGCCATGACCTCAGTGGCCCAGAGCACAGGACTGGCCTGCTCACATCCCAACAGGAGGCTCAGGGCACAGGCAGGGAGTCTCCAGGGCCTACAGCCCCAGCTGAGCTCAAGGTGGCTTGGCTCCCGGCCACAGCCGCAGTGACAGCAGCCAAGCCAAGGCCACGGGCCTCCAGCACCATCTGCCCTTGCTCTGCCTCTCCCGCAGTTTCCAGGTGCCACCACCACTGCCGTCCCTCCTTACTGCTCAGGTGCCAGCAGCTGAGGTCAGTCTCAGGCTCCATCCTGTACAGGCCACCTCACCTCTGCACCGCCCTGCACACACATAGTTTCATAGTTTCTAGGGTTGGAAGGGACCTGAGAAGATCATCTAGTCCGACCCCCTGCCATGGCAGGAAAAAGTACTGGGGTCAAACGACCCCAG
>NW_017729031.1:84213572-84220533 GCF_001723915.1 Gavialis gangeticus
CTAACTGCCTCCCCACACTGCCGACCCACGTTCATCTTGGAGTCAATGATGACTCCAAGATCTTTTTCCGCCTCTGTGCTGACAAGAATGGAGTTCCCCAACCTGTAGGTATGGTGTGGGCAGCTCAGCACAGGGCTCATCCAGGCTGGGGACAGGCACAGAGTGGCCTGCCCACCTGCCTGCACCCAGCTGTACCCCAGCTCCAGCCCCAGCCCCAGCAGGCCCAGGCACTGCAGCTCTGCACTTACAGGCCTTCCCTGCCCAGGGCTGCAGCGCCTGGGCTGGGGGCTCCAGCTCGGGCCCAGACAGCACCACCTGCAACACGGCCCCACCCGCACTCACACCCCATCTGGCATTTTGGCCCCAGCCTCCATGGAGGATGCTGTGTACAGGGCAGCCCTAGGATCTGTCACCCACCCTGGCTGCAGCTGCTTCATATTCAGAGCTGGGTAGGGCCCTGGCCCAGCCCTGTGGACCTTGACGTTGGCCCAGCCAGAAAGCTCTGGCTACAGGAAGGCTAGTGGGGGTTGAGATGCTGAGCACTCAGGCAGGAGGAGAAGGGCAGGCAGGCCCTGGCAGCACCCCCTCCCTCATCTAGCTCTACCCCTGCAGCAGCCAGCCCTGCTGCCCCTTCCAGCTCAGCTGTTCTCAGCCTTTTCAGACTCAAGGCATGGCCCCTCCACAGGCCCCAGGGTTCGCTCTTACTTGTCCCTTGAGTTTTGATGAGGGAAGGAGGGACCCCCTGAGACCCTGAGTAAAGGGGGTGTTATGGGCAGTGTGGAGCCCCCAGTGTGAGGGGGGCTCAGCCAGAGAGAGAGCTGAGTCCTGACCCCAGTAAGTCCTCCAATGCAGGGAGGCAGAGTTTGGGTCGAATATAACACCAGTAGTAGCACCACAACTGGCTGCTGTGGGGGGGCATGAGTCCCCCTGAGACCCTGAGGCACCAGTCATGGTGTGAGGTAACCCCAGCTCCCCATCTCTGTGGAGGGGGACCCTGGGATAAGAGTATAGGTCATACATCAGGGCCTGCCAGAGCTTCCCCTGACTGGGCCAGGATCAGGAGGGTCAGAAGGGCAAGGAGGTCCCCTGAGAGCCAGGGGCCTGGGGTCCTGACTGGAGGTAGGCTGGGGCTAGTGTGAGCCAAAGGTCCCAGTGAGGGGACCACACCCAAAGGGGAACTGATGGTAGGGTGATATGTGGCCTGGTATGATGGCGGTGGTGTCCGCCTGAGGGGAGGAACCCAGGTGGGGTCCTACAGCAGGATTCTGGGGCCCATTGTGGGGGACTGACATGTATGAGAATATTGATGGGCTTGGGCTGTGGTGTAGGGGAAGAATGGAGCTGCAGATACTGCCCTGCTGCTAGGGGGCACTAAATGGGTAGCCTCCCGCGTAATTACATACCTTAATTGATTTATTAAGACCAAGGCATGGCTGGCAGTTTGCCCAAGAACAGGTGGGCGGGCCATGTGGAAATTGGCCCTGGTAGCGACCCCCACCCCTGGTTGCATCTAACCTAAACCTCCCTTGCACCAACTGGAGACCATTGCTTTTTTTTTCCTTTTTAACCCTGGGGTCCCTATTGGAAAGCTCCACCTTGAACTTGTGCATCATGTTGGCACACCTAAGAGTGCTGAATGCTGTGGCCTGCCACCACAGCACCCTGATAGGATCTCAAGGTATGCAAGATTGACACAACACCCAGGCTGAGCATTTCTGAGGCCTAGCAGGTTTTTCTCCTATTTCACAGTTAACTCGCATCAACTGGGAGATCCAAGTTCCCTTGGCAGTTTCCAACTGGGGAGCTCCCAGCGTACAGTAGAAGTTCCCCTTGTTACTGCCTACTGCATGACCTTGTATCTTGTAACAAGGAACTGCAGCCCAGATTTGGTGTTCTAGCCCCACAGCCATCTACTTCCTCTTGTATGTACTGATCCTCCACTGCATTAAGCTTCCCAGCATTTTCATCAACAAGTTTCACCAGTACACATCTGCTTCTATGAGTACCAAGTACATGGGGAGGTGGGCCTGAGGGTGTTGGTTCCCCCACTCAGGAAGAGGGCTATCACCTGAAACGCTTAACTTTCCACATATCCATCATCTTAGGACCCCACCCCCCACCAGCAAAAATAAAGCCTATGCCCACTTCTTATTCCAGTTGCATTAATGAAAACATTACACAAGAGCAATGCTGACTAACCTTTGAAGAGCTTCCACCAGCACTCCCCCTCACATACCACACAAGGACTCCTTCATCTCCATTTTCTGCCATTTAACAAAAGTTCTCATGCAGCAGTGCATTAGTGACATGTAGGGGGTGCACATGGGTGCATGTGCACCTCCTAAGCATAGCAGTGTACCCCCTGCAAAAACGCTGTTTGTTACCTCCCATCACCACAGATACTCCTGGTGGTGTCTGGATGGTCCATGATTGCCAGTGGCATCTGCAGGTGGTCACCAACCTCTGGTCAGTGCTTGCCAGCCTCCCCCCACCCCACCCCCCAACCTCCTGCTGCCAACAGTGCCACAGCCACCTGCAGGAGCTCATTTTCTGCTGCCATGCTCCTACCGCCAACAGGGCCACTGCCACCTGCGGGAGCTTGCCCTGCCCCCCCAGCCTCTTGGGGCACGTGGCGTGCATGCAGCACTGTATGGAATGCTCTGTTGGCATCCAGACAGATGAAAGATACCGCTTTTCCCCAACCTTGAGAAATCAGTCAACCCACTGTAACCCTTTTGCTGAGCACCTGCCAGCAACAGCAAGGGCTGGGTTAAATTTTGGAGTACTAAATATGTTTTGCCTGGGCTCAATCCCCGACCCAAACTACCTGGGAAACACTGAAGTGTCCAATAAAACCGACAACTCTTCTCTCACAAGCAGTATAAAACACAAAACCCAAATTTATTACAAAGAATAAAGACAAAACAAAAAATAAACACTAACTATAATTTTAAAACACTTATCAACTACAAAACGGAGTGTATAGGTGGTACCCTCCTAGGGAGACCTTTACCCATACCCAGGCAGTCTGGGACCTGGGGCTCCACAGTGGGTAGTTCTGGGGGCCTGCACCCCTATACCTGCCCTTCAGTAGTGGGTGGACCCACACCAGAGAGTCTTATGAGCTACTCCATGGGTTTGCTGTACCACAGGCAGTTACTAGAGATCATAGGCGACTGGTAGGAGGACATGGGGGGGCACTGCCCCCCCTACCCCTCCACCCAACAGGGATGTCCCTGCCACCAACTCTGCCAGCAGCACTCTCCAGCTCCGTCCCCACCGCTGCTACCAGTGCCGGCTTCTGCAGGTGCCCCCCCCAGACTCGAGAGGCACCAGTCACCCATGCTAGAGCGTGTAAGTCCTTCTGCGTTCCAAGGAGCTCCTTGTTGCTCCCTGTGAAGCTATAGCACCGATCTCTACTTCCATGTGGTAGCTTTAAGGGTTTAACTGCAGCTTTCATCAGCATATTGAACCCCAAAGTTTCTAGTCCTAATCCCAGCTCTGCAGGGGCAGAAAACTGCAAGAGAACTCAAAGAAAAGGAAGGAAAACAGCAAAAGAGCCTGAACTGCAACCAGCACCAACTATGTTGCTTGGTCAGGTCAAAAAGTTACAAAAGCAAGAACGTGTGCCAGGCCCAAACCACGCCAGCCCCAAACATACAGCAAACGTACATAGGGGCTCAGTGACAGAGCTAGGCTGAGACAACGGCTTTAAAACAATAAAAGGAGGGACTCAGACCTGTCCTGCACCAGGAACTGAACATACAACAAAACCTATGAAACAACAAAAAGGGACCAGGCCTATCTTGGCTTGGGCCTGAACTACAACTAGCACCCAACTACACTGCTTGGTTGGGGCATAAACTGCAATAGAGACCAAAGGAGGTCCAGGCCTATTTTGCTGAGCCTGGACTGGGTGGCAAAAAGCTGGCCAGGCCTATACTGCAGTGAGGCCTGGATAAACAACAAGTGCCAGGGCTTCGTCCTGGCCCAATTCTGTCAGCCAAACATATGTCTGGGGTTCAGCCCCACACAGGTGGGCTGAAATGTAGTAATTGTGAAACAGCAAAAAGAGCCCAGACTTATGGCTGCAGCCTGGACATCCAGTCTCAGCTATCCCGCCATGCTGAAACACTACAACCCCCAGCCCAGGGGCCAGTAACTGTCAGGACTGCATTTCTTGTCAGTCTGCACTAGGGAATAATACACTCATGGCATCATCCCACTCAAGGCCCGTGTGGCCAAATTTGCCAGCAAGATATGCATCTGGGGTTCAGCAACACAGGTATGCCGAATCCAAAAGAAGTTACAACAGCTATTAAAACATGCCAGGCTCTCAGCCCCAGCCCGGAGCATGCCAACAAAATTGCCAAGCTCCAACCTTGGCTAGTTTGCTGCAGGGATTGATAGCCCCTATGATCAGGGGGGACCAGCAGACACTGGGGAAGTCCCTATTCCCCCGAGCACTACCAGGAGTGACCAGGAATAATGGTCACAAGCTGGCAGAGGGTAGATTTAGGATGATATCAGGAGGCGCTACTTCACGGTCAGGGTGGCTAGGATCTGGAACCAACTTCCAAGCGAAGTGGTACTGGCTCCTACCCTGGGAGTCTTTAAGAGGAGGCTAGATGTATCATCCCACTCAAAACCCAGAAAAAGCAAAAGGGGAAAGAAGAGAGAGAGAACAGAGGTCTCAAGCCCTGAGACAGATTTTCTCATCCTCTGCCTAAGGCTTTCCCATCCCATAGCTTTTACTCACCTTTCCAGTGAAGCAGGAGGAAGGGGAGGAGACCCCCCCCCCCCATGGGGAGCAGGTTTTCTGGCCCCCAAATTAACTATTCAGCTGTCAGGGGGGAAAGAAAAAAAAAAAAATGTTTCCCAGCCCAGGTGGCCTGAACCTTAAATAACTGTTCTGACATCATTACAGGGTTCCAACTAAGAAACAGCATTATTTGAACACTGCTAATGCAGACCAATCAATTCAAAGGTGGGCAGCACTCCTGGCTGCACTCTAGAGTCCATAACCTGGTTTTACAAGTGTTTTAAAGGAATCTGAAGACAATTGTCTGGACACAATGAAGGGGGAGGGACATGGTCTTCTTCCAGTCCGCAAAACCCCACAGCATACCACAACCAAAAGCACACACAAAGCCAAGTGTGTTGGGTTAGGCACAGCTGGTGAACTCAGACTGGTGGGGTGGTGGAATGTCTTGTGGGGTGGGGACTGCAGCTGGCCAGGAGTGGAACCCACCCCCCCGCCAGCTCCAAACCACCCCTGGTGAGACACTCTACTGTCCCACCAGTCTGAGTTCACCAGCCACACCTGGAGTGGGTATCAGTGCCATAGCAACAAAATTTGGTGCCCAGGGCCAAGCCCACAGTGGCAGCCTACACTTACCCTGCACACAGATCCAAGGGGCACCTGGCTCCCATGCTTGCCTGGGAGTGCACACAGCTGCAGAGACTGCCCTTCCCCCATCCCTCCCCCAAATGATCTGCTAGAGCTGTGTCCCATGACCATCCGCAGCTGGGCACCACCTGTTGGCACCTCTTCACTTCAGTACATGGAGCAAGTGCCCCACTCACCCCTTGCTTGCTACAGCACTGATGGATATTATACCATCAAAAAAAGGTACTAGGTTAATTGGATACAATGTGCCCTTATTAAAAACACATGTTGCAATTTGTCTTGTTTGCCATTAACTTCCCTTTAACATCTGTTCTAATGCTGTGCACGCTACTGAGAAGAAACAGATGGGTCTTGAGTTGTCCAATTCAAATTCTTATCCTTTCTTAATTACAGACACTAAATTGTTCTCTAATCACATCATACTGACCCCAGCAAGTAGAGGATTCGGGCAAGGAACTAAGCAACATATGAAAAGTTGAGATGTGTATTTTCAGATAGAACAAAGAGAAGGGAAAGGACTGGAGATCCATGCCAATAGCAGGAGGAGGCCAGACTAAGCAATTAGGACTCCTTATTAAGAGCTAGATCCAGAAAATGGTGACCTGCTTTCTGCCAGGATCAGGGACTTCAGATAGAAGTCAGAAGGGGAAGAGAATAACAGGAAAAAAATTTTCAGTTGCCCTTTGTTTGCGAAGAAATGATCCCTGAGGATGACCGTGCCAGGCAGGGAAAAACGTTGTCTATTCCTTGTACTCATTTACTTCTGTGAGGCTGATTCAGGCTGTATCCTAGGCCTGGGCAGGGCAACACAGGACAGATCGTTGTCCTTCCCCGGTGTCCTGAACACTGGTGTTTATGTCAGAGTTAGTGATGTCCCCAAATTGGAGAGATGAAACACCCGACTGAATTGCTTATAGTTGTAGCCTAGTATACTTCCTGTTAATCATGAGGTGGTATCTATAACAAAGCACTAAGAATGGTTCAGCATGGTCAGGTGGAGGTCTGTTCCTAAGGTCTTGTCTACATATGAAAGGTGGAAGGGAGCCAAAAGATGCAAAAGATATTCAGAGTGTTTTTACCTACCGATGTGTAGTCCCTCTGGAAGCCCCCTGATGGCACTTTCAATTCCAGCTGAACCGCATGTGGGGTAATTTAAATGTGTTCTACAATCAATGTTGTTGCACCTAAATTCAGTGTGCCTTAGACTCCTTATTAAACTAGTTTCTTATGTCCCACACTGAATACAGAGAGCACAAGATCTTTTATGCACCAGAACATTCATAGTGGGGAAAGAAAGCGGACCCAGCAATGGGAGGCTGGGTCCTCCACAGAGATGCTCTGGCAGCCAGAGCATCTCTGTGGTTGCCCCTCACCCTGGTGCTGAAGCACGCTGCAGGGCAGGCAGTGTGCAAGCAGCAGGGCTCTGGTGCAGGTAAGGGGGGGGGGGGGCTGGAGGAGGGGACCATGAGAGGACCCGCTCCCTTCCCTGCCTGGCCCAACCCCCTGTCTCCCCTTCAAGCCCCTCCAACTCCTTCCCCGCCTGCCCCTTAA
>NW_017729031.1:84220684-84220926 GCF_001723915.1 Gavialis gangeticus
GCCCAGCCCCCCCCCCCAAAAAAAACCCCTGGCACTCAGCGCAGTTCTAGCTGCCCGTCTGGGTCACTGGGGTCCCACCCGCACAGTGGGGCTGGGTGACAACCCCAGTGGCCCCAGTCCAGGCCCTGTTGCCCTGTGCTGCCCGGGAGGGCTCTGCCAGGAGGTCCTGGAGCCCACCCAGCCCCTACTCCTGCAGTGAGTAGAGGCATTTTTTTCAATTATTATTATTATTTGTAAGTGCC
>NW_017729031.1:84225926-84231818 GCF_001723915.1 Gavialis gangeticus
GGGGTGGGCACGTGGGCCCTGCGGGGGGTGGGGTGGTAACCCCTGTGGGAGACATTTGGCTCCTGTTAGGGGGCTGTAATTGGAGCCAGGAGGACATGCTTTGATAGTTCAAAGCAGGCCACCACACCCAGAACATCTTCCAGGTGATAGCTACCCAGATTGCCGGGCAGGGGCATGCATGGTAGTAATGCCGCACAAAGGCCAACCCTACAACCACAGCCCACTGGCAGCTGGCCCAGAGGGGCAGATGCCTCATCTAGGTCTGGCAGGTGCACTGCAGGTCACAGCCAGACTGCTGCAGTGGGTAAAGGGTAAAGGGAACTCTCAGGGCTGCTTCAGCAGTCCTGCTGTCCCCAGGTACCAATTGGCTGGGCCCCAGAAGCTCCTGAGAGCAAGTAGCCCTGAGCTACTTGCCAGGGCAGCCTTTTATACTGATGGGGCCAGGACAAGGCAGCTTTTTATACTGCTACAGCTTTTTATACTGCACAGATGCTGGCCCTGGGCTCTAGCTCCCCCAGGCTGCAGATCTGGGAGGAGCCAGGCAGGGTTATTTTGCCCCAAGTGGCACAATTTGCTGCACAACAAAGTGCGTGTCCAAGCACCAGCGCCAAGGCAAAAAGCCCCAGCTCAAATCTGCACCGCTTCTATTTGAATTGCTGCAAGTGCATGTGCTTACATGTGTGGATGCACCCAAAAGGGGCTACCATCCCTGCACATTTCATCCGACTCAGGCAAGAAATGACAAATTTATAGGCAGTTTCTTCCCCATTGTAGCCTATGGGCAAAACATTGAAACAGTGTCAAAACAGCAAAACAGTTTCGATGAAATAAAACAGAACAATGCTTTCGAAATGAAACTCAAAACGAAACACTGTCCCGTCGAAACTGAAGTCAAAACAAAACAGCGCTGTTTTGCACAGCCCTACTTGTGGTTAATGTAGGCATGCCTTCAGCGCACGGCTACAGCAGTAACTATGGGGGAAGCAGACTCTTTGGGTGTCTATACACATGACAATTTTCACTATTTAAAGCATTCTAAAGCTGTCACTGTATACATGTGTGCAACTTTAGAACATTTTTTTAAATGGTGGAAGTTACCTTAATTAAACCTCATTATATGCATTTTAAATATAAGGTGAACTGCAGTAGTGCATCTCAGCTTACCTAGTTTACCTTTATGACACATTACTTAACTGGGGCTTTCCAAAGAAATAACTGTAAATTGCTACTGCCAGGTATAACCTAGCTCCTACTATACAGAACTACAGCAAGGCATGAAACTCGCACCAAACTGTGGAACATCTATTAAGATTTAAGGCACTGTACTTAAATTGCTTTAAGTGCAAAAGTTATAGTGCCTTTGGAGATGTCTGCCCTGCACATGTACATGCACCCTTCATCTTTGTTATGTACAGTAAAGCTGGAGGGACTGAGAGAGGTGCCAAAAAAGCAAGAATTTTTCAAAGAAGTTATTTCAAATACTTCCAGCCTATTGAATAGAATTGCTGCAATGTTGCTGGAACCCAAACGGGGCCCTGTGGCATATGGGGTGAATTCAGGAAGGAAACACAGGCAAATCCATGAGGTATATCCCTTCCTCAGCATTCTGACTCTGGCTAGCACCCACAGCAGTAACAATTGTTAGGGCTTCCTGGGTACTCCCACTTGGCATGCCCCAACACTTATTTCCTCAAGAGGAGCAGTGTAAGGCCACCACTGAGCTTTTCAAGACCTTGTATAGGCCTGCCCACTCTTCCCTCATCTGTAGTGAATGTTCTGCTAGTTCAGTGCTGGGCTTATCATGGTGGCATAACAAGCAGAGCAGAGTTGGTACCTGGGGCAAACCTTGTAGAGGAGGTGGGGGGTGTACCTGGTTTCAGGAGCCAGGGGATGAGTTGTGTATAGGTTCAGAGAGCAGGGAGGGCATGGGTTCTGAGATCAGGCGTGAGAAGCATGGGACCCAGGAGTGGGGGGGCAGGGTGCATGGTTCTGAGGGGAGGGGGCAGCAGTAGTCTTACCTATGCTGGGAACTCTTAAACAGTCCTGGCTGAACGGATACTGCTTCTATGCATGCTGTGCCCGCTCCACTGGTTGTTCTTAAAGCTACAGCATCCAGGGACTGTTTTAGAGTTCCTGGCATGGGTATGCTGTTGGGGTGCAGACTCCCCAAGGCTGGTAGGTAGTTTCAGTACCCCTCTTAATTTGGTGACTGGGGGAGATGCTCCTCCCACCCATTCCTAGTTATGCTGCTGGCTGAGTGGGCCGTGGCCAGGCAGTGCTTTGGGGCCTAGTAGGAACAGAGATGTCCCTAGTGGTGTTTTTCCCTCTTTTCAGGGCAGCAGAACTCAAGAACATTGCCTGTTGGGTTTATTTGCTTGCCTTGGTCAGCTCATCTTAACCAACCTCCTAACTGAGATTCATCCTAGTAAAACCCAAGCCAGATGCCTGGCTCAAGTACTGCATCCTTTCTATTCCCAGCTTGCCTCCTGTGTTTGCGTGTACCAGGTATATGGAAGGCGAATACTGCCAATCACAGTTGATTTAATGCACTTGCCTGAGGATCCTAGAGGTTGGATTAGAAGACTCAAACCTTATGTGGGTCACATCAACCTTTGCAGCAAAGGCTGGCCAGTACACTCTCTGTTAAGTATTATGTTTGTCCTGTTAAAATGGTATTGAATGGAAAGATTGGTGAAGGCTTGTCCAGCTGCAATTTGATAAGTAGTGGATAAGAGAACATGCATCTAGAGCAGAACAAACCAGCTTCCTGCCCATCCCATCTTTTTCCAAAGGGGCACAAGAAGTGGCTAACATGAGACAATCCATGAAGACCTGCAATGCAAAGCAGAGTAGACGAGGCCTTTCCCTGCCTCATTGCTGTTCTGAGCTCTCTGCATCATTATGCCAAGCCCTGGCTAGAGAATTAGCCCACCGTCCCTGTAAATGGAGCCAAGAAAAACCATGGGATAAGCACTAGTTCCCTCTGATGTTTCACGTCAAACTGTTGGAATGATAAAGTACCTTAACACTAGGTCCACCAGCGCAGATCTGGTTATAGAATGGGGAATTACACATGCAGTACAAAAAACTGATAAAATATAGGACCAAGTACTTCCAAAGATGAGAAAAATATAATGGTGTGAACTTGAAAAGGTGTTTTTCTAAAGAAATTAAATGTCATCATAATATTTTGGTAAGTCTGCTCATTTAATCTGAACCTGAACACAGGGTTGTACCTTTCTTACACAGATGTTCCTAGATGATTCTTTTTCCACAGTTGCAAGAAGGAGCTCTAGAAAGAGTTATCTTTCCTTTTTGTAAAACTTAAGACATTGTGTAAAATGAAATTATAAAGTGTTTAAATTATAAAATTGTTTAAAATTATTTATAAATGGCCATCTCTGTGTGCATTCTTTATATTTATACACAAAACTTTAGGATTATTTATAGACATATCCCAGAAACCATATACATACACTAGATTGAAAATGAAGGCCCTATACAGTCCAGACAGTGTAGAGCCAGCTAACTCAAACTGACACTGTCAACTTTTTTTTTTTAATTTGCTGCTCAGTATTCGTTAGTCCAAAATTTGAGGATAATGTTGACTTGCTGTTGAGCAATGGAAAAGGGTAAATTGTAGCCAGTTCTTGTGAGCTAAATTTGCTTGTATCCTACATGAAGTCAGTAAAAGTTAATCTAAACTCAGTACTCTGTGATGGTCCACAGAGATTTTCATCTTATTATGGCCAAACAGATTCAATGGAATAATATTTATGTAAGAAGAGTTACAGCAGGTAAAGGATATTACAGCTTTAAATCTCTGTCAGGGATAAAAGACCCATCATTAACATGACATTCCTTATGGTAGCTATACAGATAGCATAAAAAAATTAATAAATGGTTTCTTCTCCATGATTGGATATAACTAAGTAAGGTATATATATAAACATAATGTTTGACAGAAAGGCACATTTTCCATTAACTTCAAGACACAAAGGGCATCTATATACGTGCTCTGGGGTGGAGAGGGGTGTGCTTTAATTAGAGCAGCTCTGAGAGCTGCTCTAATTAAAGTGCCTACAGCATTTGAGCTTTTATTAAAGTGCCACTGCTGCAATTTTGAAACGTGGGGATGCTGAATACCCGTGACGCAAAGACTGTTGGAGTGCACTAATTAGCACGCTCCAGCAGTCTCACAGCAGACTCTATTAATCAAGTCTGCTCTGATGCGTACTAATTAGCATGCATCGGAGCGGAAGTCTGTCTCATGTGTAGGTGCCCAAATGTATTGTGGTCTAAATAACATAAGTGACTTTTTCATTTTTTTGTTTATAATATATGCATTCTATATACTGGGTCTGCCTTTTTGTGAACATAATGTCATCACTTGAATATATCCCTCCTTTACCCCTATATTTATACTGAAAAAGATGTCCACATGTATCTCCATTCCTAAGCTTTATTTTTCCAGCTACCTCATTACTACAATACATCTATAAGCTGGAATTGCTTTAGCTCCTATTTCTACAGGCAGTTAAAAAGGAGGCTGTAAGAATAAGATATCAAATCCAGCATGTTACATAGTATAGTGTGCATTTTATAAACCATACTGTCTGTGGGTAAATAAGCTCCTAAGAAATAAAAGTGTTCATAAAAATGTTGGGCAGCTATTCAGTGTAGTATTTACTATCTTGACTTTATTAGTATTATACATTGTTCCTGATGCAGAGCTAATTGAAGTCCATTGGAGTATTTTCATTTTGTTCAATGGATTTTGGATCGGACTTATGTTCTCCAGTTCCTTTATATCACCTACCAGTTGATCTCCTTTTTCTTGCCTTTACAATAAAATGTGGACACTTTGGAGGATCTAACTAGTTGCCTCTGAAGCTGTGCACTTATCTAGCCATATAGCAGGAGGATGCTATGCATTCTAGTTATAGGCAAGGCATACAAATACTGTATGAGAGCTAGGCTGGCATCAGCAAACAACCTTTAAAGAGACATACGTGTTTCCATTCATAAAGCATACTGAACTTAATAAGCTACTCAGGCCTAGCAGACTTTAAATCCTAGTAGCCCCTAAGCCCCCTCAGGCTCTCTGAATTAGAATTCACATTGTTTCTCCCTTTTATCTTTACAAAGCACACAGTAAGTTATTGGCTGCTTCTCTGATGATTCACTCATGTTCAAAGAATTCATGACAAGCTGAGGTGACCATAGCAATGAAGGCTACAAATTCCTGGAAGTCACATTCTGCATCACCGTCACAATCCAGCGTCTCCATCACTTTGTCCACTGTCTCCTGATCCTTGATTTCCTAGTCAAAATAAAGAAAACTACTTAAAAGTGGTGAAGGATAGGGTTGTAAATAAGATTTAGATGACCTGGTTGGTAACCTGTTTTGTTTTTTTCAAATGGAACTAAAATACAGTACAGCACACACATTACCCAGTAGGTTTCCAATGGAACTGGTTTCCCTATTAAATGTTTATTCTAACACATATAAAGTATTTTACTTTCTTTAATTCAGACATGTTTCCAATGCTTGCTCATGCTGGCTTCCAAGCACTGGCATGGATCCATGATTGCTTTTATAAGTCTCCCTGTTACCAGAGTCCCACATGAACTAGTAACCAAACATGAGTTGTTTACTGTGATAATGAACACACAACACCACTAACCTGTTTGTTTTTCCATTCATGGATTAAGGTGGGCATTTAAAGGTAATCTGACTGGAAACTTCGTAACAGCAAAAAAGAAGCTTGTTTCCTTCCTAAGTGATCAACATACACACAAGAATATGGCTGTAACTCAGTATGAGAAGAGAGCTGCCTTAAGGAAAAATTAGCTCAAACAGAAGGCAGAAAAATACAGAGTGGGTGTAAC
>NW_017729031.1:84236818-84245498 GCF_001723915.1 Gavialis gangeticus
TACACACAAGAATATTGCTGTAACTCAGTATGAGAAGAGAGCTGCCTTAAGGAAAAATTAGCTCAAACAGAAGGCAGAAAAATACAGAGTGGGTGTAACTGTAGATACATGGAATATGATTTGGCCCTGACATAGTTAGTATGAAGTCCCCCTCCATCAGGGTATTTTTAATACAAGAATATACTGTCCAAAAAAACTACCTCTGGACTTAAGCTTCTGTCAAATCTCTAGATCAGTGACTCTCTGCCAGGATACTGGGGTACTCTTGGGTGCCTTGAGATCCTTTCAAGGATGATTTAGGGTGCCACACAATGTTAGCACTGTTAGGAATGCAAACATCATTCGCAAGATAAACTCAGAGATTTTAAACAGGAATCTATAATGTTAAAAATGTTCAGACCTGCTGTGATCTTTCTCAGTTCTTTGCAACAACTAAAGGATTATCCTATTATTTTTCTATAGTCAAAGATAAAGTGAAAACTAAGAGCTGGCATTTTCCAAGGGGTGTCTTGGTTTGAAAAGGTTAAGAACAACTGCTCTGAATGAAGTCTGGAAGTCACATCCACTTAAAATTTATTTTCTTAAATCTGAAAACTTTTTAAGTTTCTTCCAAAAAGGAAACTAAGTTGGGAAACATGCAGCACCTTTTAATTTTCCCTGCTGAGGGTCAGAAAACTTCCTTGCTGCTTTCAGTTTTTACCAGTGACTTGATTTCAAAATCCCAGGGTATTTTCCTTGTCCTTCTAATTTTCCAGTTGGGTTTTGGAGCATCTTACCTAGAGTCTTACAAAAGATCATACATAAATGTCTTCAGTTACACCCCTGCAGTAGACCTGACTATTTAGCTATCAGTCTTACTGCTGTTCATATAATCTATCCAGTATTACCTACAACACGAACACTGGCAGTACGTGCTTTCCTAGCCCTGATCTGGAGATACTACACCTATGTAATCTATGTAGAATTAAGAAAGAGCATGAACAGTTTATGAACAGCAGTATAAAATACAGCTGCCTGTAGTAGCAGGGGACTAGACTCAATACAATGCTGCTTTTTAGCTAGCTAAACTGGCCTGTAGAGGCCTCTCCCACATAAGAGAAATAACTGCATGGTATAAAGTCATTGTAGCAGTTCCCACTTCAGCCCTCAGCACAGGGAGCAGGGCCAGAGTATCCCTTAACCATGGCAATGCCCAAGAGCTGAAACTTCCTTGTAGGGCTTCTGGGAGTCCGTACAAATTGGAACACCTGTCAAGATGCTCTAATTTGTGCTGGGAACTGGCCCAGGAACAGGGAAGCAAAAACATTACAGACTTTCTGTTGAACAAAAGAAGCATTTGTATATATAAATACTAGTGGCTGGACAAGTCCAATGCTTCTTTGTGCAGCTTGGGTGTACCAGTATACTTAGTCTCATTGAACTTCAGCAGCTTTGTCAGAAATCTTTGGAGGTTAATAAAAACCAGCAAAGGGAAACAATTGTAGTCTTTGATTCAAGCATTAAGCTGGCACTCAGAATTTATGTTTAGTTCCTAGTTCTACCATACTGACTTCCCACATCATCTTGAAGAGGTAATTGAATATCTCTGTCTCAGGTCTCCATCCATGATATGTATACGATAATAAGTCCTGCCTTTATGTTGTTGATGTAGACTGCAAGCTCTTCAGACCAGAAACAGGGACTCAGTATCTACTTGAAGAACTATGGGGGTCCTGATCTTGGCTGGGTCTTCTAGGAGCTACTGTAATAATCCAAAAAATAAAGTAATATCTCTAGGAGCAGTTTTGACTCCAAATATATCAAGCTTTTTAAGGTAACCTCAGAATAGATCAAAAGGCAACGTTTGCCGAGCCAGATTTCAATCCCACTCTCTGAAGTGTACCTTTATGTTGCAAGGAACAAAGTAGCATTTTGAGCTCCCAAATGGGACTCCTGCATTTATAAATACATACTTTGAGCAACAGCAGTATGTGTATTTTTGTGAGTGTCTTTGTCTTCTCTCCTCTTCCATAACCACCTACCTTCACAGTGGTTAGATACTAAGGACTAAATGGCACACCTGAACTGGGGCAATGTAGAGTTACATCACTCTCATCCTAAATCTCTTAGTCTCACCCAGTTGCATAGTCTTATCCTAAGCTTCCTAATAGGTGAAGAATGGCAGAGAAATACTCTGCACCACGCTAATGTTGAACAATGGTGACCTTTGGGGCACTCAGGAGTAATTTCTGATCCCCATTCCTACTTCAGCTGCAGGAATGGAGACTGATTCCTTGTGCCTTCCTCTGGATGTACTTATCAAGGGTCACTATCTTGGCCTACCAGTGCCAAGTGCCTTGGAAATACCTAAGATAGATTAATAGTCATGAAAGAGACACAAATGGCTTCCAGAGGGAAAACACACTGCTTTTTGAATGAGCTATCCTCTGTTTATTGCCCATCCCATAGGTATCCAGTAAGAATTACAGGGTCTCTTTCTTACTCCCAGGAAACACAACATAGTACAAAAGACTAAAATACTGGAACCAGCCCATTGCACTAAGTCCTCTTTTCAGTCACAGGCTGAGTATATGTACTGTTCCCATCTCCAGGGGAAACGGCCTACTACCTAGAGATATTTTAGCAAACATCATGGGAGCTGAGAAAGGCCACTGCAAACATATTCAGCATGGCAGTGCCATCAGGCATCTTGACATTTGATTCACAACAGGGAAAAGGGCAATTCTTTGTTCAAAAAGGAATACTCACGCCTAAAAAATGAGGGAGTTCATTGTTAATGAGCTCTTTTAATTCAGATTTCTTCAGCTTGTGTTTGTCTCCCTCTTTTCCTGAATACTGGTGGAAAGCTTCAATGATGGCAATCATGGCCTTTTCCAGATCAGACATTTTAACTGTGTGACCTTCCTAAAGATAAAGGAGGGGGAAAACGTTAGTTTACACCTGTTTTAAAAAATTCTTTCCTGCTTTCTGAATGCAGCAATAAACCCCTTGACAGTGCTAGTCAGTGATGATATGATGCAAAGCTCACTGAAGTCAGTTTCCAAGATGCCAACAGATGTGACTGGACTTAGATCATACTTCAGATTAATATTCCAGAAAATAATGGGGAAATAATTTAATGAGCAGCAGGCCACATATAAAGACACTGATTTCCAATGGAGGTAGACTAAAATTAGGTCATTTGCTTTGTCTTTTATTGTAAGCCACCCTAATAAATAAATTATTATTATTCTCACCCTTAAACCTTAATTGAGGTTGATATCTTTGTATACCATTTGTATATTTCTAAAACGAACTCAGCATAAAACTATTCTGTATCTGGAAATACCCACCAATACTAAATGATCTGCTTTTTCAGTAGTTTTAACATAGATTTCGCTAACAAAACCGAGGGGAATGTTACCGAGTAAATAACCAAAGGGGGCAGATGTCAATTCCAACATTAAAAAACAAAACAAAATAAAGCAACAACACAGAATGCCTTGTTGCTAATCTTCATTCTTGCAGCTGAAGTAAGAACAGAAGAGGAATATTTGCTATTAGCCTTGAGAGTTCCCAGGCTGTCCTGAAATATGAGCATAAGTTCTGTACCGTGCTTGGAAGAGTACTATAAATAAATAAGAGCAAGAAAGCTATAACCAGTGACAGGGAAAGCAATTCTCCCAGATGTCTTGGGGCAGATCCTCAGTCATAATGGAGCTTATAACAATTTGTATCAGCTGAGGCAGAAGGAAAGATCCAACCAGATCTAGGATCTAGCAACAAACATTTATTGAGAAACGGTGTGTCAATAAAGCTACTTGCAACCAGAGCCAGCCTTAAGGAAAATGGCAACCCCTACCGAGCTCCCCCACCAAGTCAGTGGCGGTGCTGCAGGCAGAGGCCGGTGGGGAGGTAAAGCAGCAGAGGGCAGGGGTGAAGGGGCTAGGGGAGTGCAGCTGCCCAGGCAGGTGGACCTGTCCCCAGTTTATCCCTGTCCCTTGCCACCATGCTGCAGCCATCCACCAGCTGTCAGCCCAGGCCACTGCTGCCTGAGTGCCCACATCAAGCTGCTGCTGAGGCCAAAAGTGATCATGACACTGCTGGCACAGCTGCACAGCCAGCCCCAGCTGGGGGGGGGGGGGGAGAAGCAGGAAGGCAAGAGGAGAGCACGGCTGACTGGGCAGGTGGCCTTGTCCCTAGTTCAGTCCCTAGCACTGCGGGCATCTCCCCAGCCCTATCATGGGGGGCAGGGAACGTGCTCCAGCAACTGCCCACACTGCCCAGCCTGGCTCATCCTAAGCAGCAGCTGCAGGTGGGGCAGGGCAGAAATCGGTGGGGTGGGATGGGGGTAGAGCACTGCCGTATGTGTGTGCAGCGCCTCCCTGACCATGACGCCTTGGGCAGTCTCCCACATCACCTACCCTCAAAGCTAACTCTGCTTGCAACTGACAAACTGCTAGATTTCAAGGGTGGAGTTGAAGTGATGTTGTAGCCATAATAATTGAGAATTTATGCAAGAGGCAAGGATTTTTGCGAGTGATATCTTTTATTGGACCAAATGCATGGCTGGGTGACAGATATCACTGTAGCTCCTGTTCTAGAAAGTGTGTCTATCCAAAAAAACGCACTATAAATGTTTGCAATCAGATTCTGGTGATTCTCAACCATTCTCACAAAGACTGGTTTAACAAGGTTGTCCTTGGGGCTACATTTTCACTTCCTTAGAATCACACAGCACACCTCCCTTCCCGCTATCCACTCGTGACTATTCTTGTGACAACTACTGCAAATGCAGGGAAATATTTAATGGGTGTTTAGCTTCAAGTTTTTTTTATGGTATTTAAATTTAGAGACAAGAAATGCCATGAGAACAGCCACCTTTCTGTTTACCACCCAGACTGTTTTGTGGACTACAAGTTGTCTGCAGAGAAGACTAAAAATGACTGACTGACATTATTTCCCTATCCAATACCTCACTTTAGTCACAGTAAGGTTCTGATTTCCCTATAATTAACATATGAAGAAAATACTTCTCAATGTGTGATAATAATGTATATTTCCAAAACAGTATCTGTTTCCTGACTTTGGTCCAGCTTCCTAAACCAACATTTCTTTAGTCTGGATTTCAAGGTAGTACAGTGTGACCATTGTCTTAGCCAAAGACTCTTACATTCCTTCTGTGGGAAATAGCACAGAAGTATCTCAAGTCACAAAAACTTGTCTCGCCAATTAAACTGCACTGTAGAATGTGTGTGTGTCTGTGTGTATGCGCACGCCCACGTGCATGTGTGAAAATGTTGAATAATCTTCTAGGTTTGTAGAGTGTATTTTCATGGTTCTTTATTACCGGTATCAACAAGTCTTCAGCTTGGCTCAGCTGGTTTACTATAATTCTTAGCCTGCATGCTTAGGATTTGCAAAGCATTATGAACCAAACATAAAAAGAATAAGTTTTAATCATCTTTATTCTCAAGCTTCCATCTCTCACATCCTTTTCTTTCTAAGATGCAGTTGTAACTATCTTTATTAGCTAATCACTGAATGACAGTATTCCAAGTGAGCAATCCGCAATACATCAGGCAAGCTTCTATTTTCATGAGGAGTAATATGAGCAAATACATTCATCTCTTCTTTCTGCGCTTGCTTCTAATAGACTATTTAATATTTTAGACACAAAATATAAATGAGTCCTCTTCTTCCATACTGAAATCACATGAATATTAAATTGTAAGTTTGCTTACAAATTTTACATAGATGATGAAAAATCTGTGACTGACTTTGAGAGAAAGATTTTAACATAAAGGGGAACACTGCAGAATATACGGTCCACAAAGCTTTGTAATATTTTTAGGTTAAACAGAAGGGTTTGATTTGAAATATAAGCAACCTTTACGTTCACGTAAAAAGTTTTGCGGCTCACAGATCCTTGTTGGTATTTATCAGCATCACTCTGTTGATTTGGATGGAGCTATATCAAGTTACATGAGCTGGCTGAGGAGCTGTAACATTTTACTGTAGATGAATTGGTCTCAGCCACATAAGTGAGAATGCATAACTGCTTGTTCTTCATTTATTCCTTTCCCACGTTATAATGGGAATGCTCTGCAATGCACAGCTTGACTATATTGCTACCTTATAGTTAGAGAAATTTGTGGGTTTAACGAACACTTATGAAATGTGTGTCCTATGTTTGGCTTTTCTTTCAAGTACTTGGGCTGATGAACTCCCAACAGCTCTGGATTCAAAAGTGAGTTCAAGAAAAAGAAAAGCAATCCTGTTTCAATATCTGGATTGGCATGGAAACCCCTCCCCCAGTAAGTATTAGGAATCAGTTTTCTAACAAACTTATTTTTTTCTAAGCATCTTTAGTATTATTTCTGCTACTCACCTTCCTTCTCCGTAGACTGGGCTGGAGTCAGAGCAATGTGATCTAAGACAGCAAGGGAAGACTTCTTATTTCATCTGTGGGGGTGGGGAGATCCATTTGCTAAGATGCAGTGCTCCTGCAGAAGGATAGCAGCCAATGAGAACCTGAAGAGGGGGTGGGGGTGGGAAGGAGGCAGCTGATTCTTGGACCTGATTTACTGGAATAAGTAGCAACGCTCACAAGGGTGCATTCATCAGTTTGCTGTGGGAGCTGCTAACTGATACACTGGTACCAGAGAAAGAAAGCTCTGTTGTAAGAAAAAGTGGATGATCAGCTTTTAAAAAAACCCAAAAAATGCCTAACAAGAATGTTCTCAATTCAAATTGTTTAAAAAAAAAAGTAAGGAGAAGGATTTAGCTAGCCATAGTAGAATGTATTTGCTGTTTGCCTGTGACAGGATGTTTAGGACTATAAGTAAAAGCATATTCCTTTTGGAATAGTTATTACTGGTTCTAACAGCAGTATTGAGTGTGTAGGCATGCTATACTATGGGACATTCTTCAGATTGAGGAGCATTAAAATTAAAATGAGATATTTTAGGGATGTCAGTGGGTTCAGATTAAGACAACAGCTGGACCTGCACCCAAAATTCAAACTCAAGCTACTTTTCTTTCTTTTTTCATTTGACAAGGTTCTATACATGTACCCATACATTCATTTGTATTTACAAACATACATATATACAAAACCATATGTACACTTCATTAATCTCTGAGCTTTCTGCTTTTGCCAGGCCAGAAAAAAATAACCCCCTGAGAAAGACTCTCTGCAGACTGATTCCATCCATCTTAGGCCGTGTCTATATGGTAAACTTTTAATGCTCTAGAGTCACACCCTCTGGCAAGCTGCACAGCAATAAGTAGGCTGTTTTCCAAACCAGAAGCAGTGAAGCCATTGCTGTAACAGTCTTTTATGAAAGTCTTTGTCAAAAAGATTTTAAATGAAAATAAATTCAAATGAGTTTGGAGAAGCATTTGGATGCCTAGGCAAATTGACCTTTGTGAGTTATTACCTCTCTCTTACTTACCATTTGCCTGTCACTAGCTTCCCTTCTTTCTTTGTCCTGTCTCCTCTCAGAACAATAACTTCAGTTAAGTACATATGCATAACTACTTTCTAGTTAAAGCATTTTACTAATTATCAGAGAAAACATACACAAAAACTGTTTTCAATGTCATGCTAGCTTGGAAGACAGTAAAAGCACCCCTTGTGAAGAACAAAGTAAACGGGTGACTGACAATTTCACTTAATCCTATATGCATGTTTTTCTCGCTCCCTTTCACTTGTGGGCTGTTAAATTTAGAACAGTCATTGCCCATTGTTACTACCCAGCTGCACAAGGGCAGGGTGCCAAGCTTCATACACTCCTACTTGCATGGCATTAGCAAAATCTCTGTCTTCCAGGGAACCAAGAAAAAAAGTGCTTTCTGGACATCTTTTCTTTATATTAAAGAGACGTCATCAACTAGAAATGGAGTCAGTTGCAAAAATTAGTTAAAAGCAGTTTCTGGCTCAACCTGTTCCCTTGAGTTTCCTTTTGTTATTCTAACTGCGAAGTGAAGAAGAATGTTCTGTTATATATGAGTTGTATGGCAGATGTTAATTGCTCTATCACTTTGACAAGAACAAACATGTTTATTACTGGGTCAGCAGGATGAGAATAGAAAGACATGGAAAACCTTAAATGCCTGCTCCTAGTCCAAGGAGAGGAGAAAGTCTGCATGGCATTGCACTTGCTTCAAACATGCATACATTCCCAAACAACATGAAAATCTCCCCCTTCACATTATCTGAGCCCCCTGAACCAAAGGGCTCATGACAGACAGTCTGGGAGATGTTTACAGTCTACTCGAAACCAATACTTAACCCCAAATCTCTCCTCTCCCCACCAATCTGCGGCACCTCCAGGTCATGTTACCTACACAACCCTGCTGTTCAAAGCTGACCAACTCTTAGAGAAGGCATGGCATTTGTTCCCCTGTTTGAATGGATCTATTGCTGTGGAGATCACCACGCCTGTCTTGAGGGTTCAGTCTATATTGTAGACCAGCCATCCTCTTTCATCCAGCTGTCTACCAAAGGGAGTGAAGAATCTTTCTGAGTGGATTATTACACATCTTTGTAGAGGAGGGATACATGTTTCCTTAAGGAAACGATACTCACGGCCCAAGGGGTGTCCATCCCGACAAGAAGCAAGGGGGGCAGGAGTGTCCGGAAGCCCCCCTGGCTCACCAAGGGCGTCCGGGACTGCCTGCTTGCCAAAAAGGCGGC
>NW_017729031.1:84246230-84254227 GCF_001723915.1 Gavialis gangeticus
TT
This sequence comes from Gavialis gangeticus, assembly GCF_001723915.1. Classification (NCBI taxonomy): domain Eukaryota; kingdom Metazoa; phylum Chordata; order Crocodylia; family Gavialidae; genus Gavialis; species Gavialis gangeticus. The sequence goes on from NW_017729031.1 coordinate 84,246,233, forward strand.
TGAGTCCCGTTTCTCTTTTTGGGGTTTTTTGTTGTTCTCCCGCCCTGGCGGGGGGTCGGGCTAGAAGATCTACTAGGTCCCTTCCGACCCTTAATCTATGAATCTATGAATCTATGTTTTCCAGTGCAGCTGAAATACCAGGTTTCATCTCCAAACATGCCTCATGCCACAACCTGTGAGATTCTTCCTACAATGGTTGACTGAGCTGAGACCCAGGTATGGGTGTGATGAGGCAGCTTCTGGTGCTTGCTCTGATACTCACTACTGCATCATTTAGTCTGATGAACTGGTATAGCTGAAGATGCCAGGGCCTGGACAGTTTAATTTGTGGTTACATATTTTAGAGATGCACTATATCACCATTGTTTAGAACTGACATCTCTGGCTGCCAGTCAAGACAGAATATTTTTTCATTCTCCATTTTGTAGTTGCAGCATTGGAAAAACATTGGCTTCATACAGACCTCTTACAATTATTTTTCCTGAGGCACAGCCTCTGTATTCTAAGCCAGTAGGGCATGTGCTCCATGAAATAAACTCATCAGCAAATCCTCATGCACTAGAAAAGCAGAGTAGGGTGGACATTATGGCATCAGCCAACAAAGATCATGCCGGGCAGTCCTAACTTGATATGTTGTTGACAGGAAATAGTAATTATACAGAAACTATCCTTTATGCACACATAGTTATATGGAAAGTATAGGAGGAGACTATTTCCCATTCCCCATCTTATTTTGTGGTCTGTTAATAAAGTCCCACTAGTGACAATTCCTGGATGTGAAATAACTTGATAACTAGTTACTGTCCAAACCCAGAAGAAAAAGATAATCTCTGCCTCAAGGTTGTATATAGCAGATTGTACATGTATCAGGCATTTTTTTAAGCCTTCCTCAGAGGCTCTGGGTGTTGGCTGCAGACAAGGCTGGGGATTTTGGCTGGGGTGTGCCAAAGCTCCTTCTGGGACTTAAACCCAGAGGTTCCTGGCTAGGGGGACTTGCCCCTCTGCTCCAGGTCAGACCAATCGCTATATTTGGTATCAGGAAGGAATTTTGACCTCATGGTCAGATTGGTATGGACTGTGGGGGTTTTTGCCTTCCTTTGTAGCAGGTAGTAAAGGAGTGTTATGGAAAGACAGGTTGCAATTCTACAGAGGTTTTAAATGAAAACAAGGCTATTTCCATAAGAGTACTGGACATCACTGTTACGCTTGATTTCCTAAGAAATGTGCTGTGATATGTCTCTGCTACATTTCAGTATAATGCTTCTATTGTTGCCTCTCTGAATTTATCTAGTTAACAGATATATCAAATACTGTTGCCTCTGCTTGTTTGCTTGCTTTTTTAATGGTGAATAAAGTGAATTCATTCACTTGCAGCTGCTTTTTGCCTGCCGTTTACAATTTTCAAAACAAACCCTTTTAGCAGAGCAACTGATCTTGAAAAGAGATTCAAATCTCTTCAGCAACAACTGATCTTGCTGAAGCTGAAAAAATTCAGTTGCAGCTACTATTTAATCTATTCATCTATGTTCTTATATTATCACCTATTAGTACCCAAGTGCCACCATGACAACAATGCGGTCTCTGCTAGCAAAATATTTAGGTTTGGAGTTGTTACTAATTAAAACTGAATACAGAAATGTGAAAGTGTTGACCTGAATAAAGGTAGCAAGAGTTGATCTTATGCTCATTGAAATCAATGGCAAAGACCAAAATGGACTATTCAGTATCTAAGCTGATCTCTTAGCATACCAAAACCTCCCAAATTTTCACCCAATTACCCCCAGGTTCCCAGTGGTCTGCATCTTACTACAGCACATATTTCAGAACCACCCTCAGTCAATATGAAGATACCAAGAGATGGAAAATCCACTACTTTGCTTGGGATTGTTCCCGTGGTTCATCACCCTCCCTAGGTGCATCTACACAAGATGCTTTACTATGCATTAAACTAAGCAAATGCACAGTAAAGCATCATCATCTACATGTGCATAGCAATTACTGTGCGGTAGATTAGTCTAATGCACCATTTTCTAATACTTGTAGATACAGGTACTAGAAATTAGCACATTAAACTAATGCACTGAAGCACACTTGTAGATGCTTATTGGAAGCAAATTGCTCCAACCTAGCCAACAAGAGGTCACAGGGGGCAGGGAGAACTGCCCCCGCTTGACGGGACTGCTGCTTGCCAGCCATGTGGAGATTGGGACCTGTCCTGATCTCCACAGGGCGGGGAGAGTTGTCCTGGCTGCCAGGCAGCTGCCTCTCAGCCATATGGAGATCAGGACGTGTCTCAATCTCCACCTTGCTGGGTAAGCTGTCCCCACTGCTGGACACTGCCTCCCAGCCATATAGAGGTCAGGACCCATCTCCTGGCCACTGGAAACAGCTCTCCCAGCCACAGAAGACAGGTCCCAGATCTGAGACAGCTGAATCACACCCACAGACTAACACCACATACTGACCCCATGCAGAATCTGTACAGCATCAGGCCACAGTACATCTGGCCTTCAGGACTGGGAAGTTGGGCACCAGTGCTTTATTGCTGTTGCTCTGCTCAGGATTTTCTTCTATTTGGCTGTATATAGCTCATAATAACACTTAATTTGACCATTTGAACCTGTTAAGCCTAATGGGTTGAATCTAACCATTTGACACCTCTGTGCAGAAGGGTAACATGACCCCTGAGCGCACTGGGTGCAGCAGTGCATGGGCCAAGCAGTGTGGCTGTGCTGCTGGGATCATGACAGTGGCTGGTTCAGTAGTTCAGCTACTTGTATTTTTTTGCCCTCCACCTTCTCCACCATGAGGCCAGAACCTGGGACTGGTGTACCTGTTGCCTACCATGTCACTGTGAGATAATGTAAGCTAGATACTGCCTCTGAGAGATAATTTAAGCCCTGATTCCAGCATTTACTTAATTTTACCTCTTAGATACTTAGGTATCTCAGTAATCTTAACATGATTACTAAGATATCTAAGCACCTTCCTGAACCAAAGGACTTGGAAATACAGGTTTCTTAGGTTACCCTGTCACAGTTGCTTTAACATCACCATGCACGTGCAAGTAGTTTGTTTATGTCCCGTTGGCAGAAATTATACATGCTGTTTCCCTTTAAGAGTAATTGGCTGTGATGTCTATCACCTTCACATTACAATATAGCGCTTAGCCTGAGTTGTATGTAATATGTGGCAACTAGTATTGATAGCTCCATTATAATCCAAGCAGCCAGCAATATGAACTTTCTTTTCCAGTGGGTGGGAGCTGTAAATTGGTGTGTAGCAGGCTGAATGGCTCAGGACTTGCATCCCAGCTGCAGGCAGTGAGCAAATGATTGCAGGCCTGCTTAGGAGAACTGGGCCAGCTGAGGAGGATAACTGGCTGGCTTGGAGGAAGTTAAAAGCTCCCAGAGAAGAGAGCTGGAGAGAAGGGGAAGGCTGCGGCAGTGAGTCAGAAAACTCTTTCAGGATTGAGGAAGAGAGGGTGTGAAATAACCCTTTATGGTTCATCTATCTGTTGGTTCATGGATTTATGCTTGATGTTGTGTCCTGTGGGGCAAGCTGGCCTAGGAAAATAAAGATTGTATTATATAACTTGAGAACACAGTACAGTGAGGTCCAAATCTGAATGAGGCCAACAAAGGCTATTTGTAGAGAAGCAGAAAAAATGCACAACGGAAAAGGATTCAAAGTGCTGTAAAACAGAAACAGCAGCAAAGACCCTTGCTAAAAGCAACTTCTAGCTAAGATATTCTTTTCCAAATTTTTTAAGTTTAGTATCATAGCTACTATGTGGTAAAGGGCCAGAGTCAGACTAGTGTCCCTTCACAGCCTGGAGAGGGCAAAAACTTTTTCTTTAAATGTAACTTCTAAAAAAATACCCCTTCTGCTGCTTAATTGGAGCAACTGAAATACCTTAGTTAATAAATTGTTCCTCAAGACACATGACTGCAAGCTTCAGACGAGCACAAGACTTCTATACAAGTCCGAGGGCCAAATAAATACAAAATACATTCATTATCAGCCTCACTCTCATTTTGAAGTCTGAATTCTAATTCAGGGGGGCATCAGGCCAGCTAGATGAGTCATTTGGCACAAATTATGTTGGCAATAGTCGTACCACCATGGATATTAAATCTGCTTTTCTACAAAAGTCTCTGCAAACACTCATTCCAAGTCTAAAACCATTTTTATAACAGCATGCATTACTTGAATGCTGTATAAGGGTAAAATCTGCCCAAGGAAACTTAACTATATTGCAACAAAGTGTTATTTCACTGAAAACATGGCTATTTTGCTAAGTTACCATGTAAATATCAGCAAGCAAACACAAAACCCCCAAGATCTTTCCTACTTGCTATTTCTGGATGGGCAAAGGAAAAGGGTTGACAAATACAGAACAAAGCTGGTTTTCATAGCATTCATTGGGCTTTTAGTGCCTAGCAAAGCTGTGTTCTGAAAATGGGACAGGAAGAGTCTGAAACAAAGCCATGTGATGGTATTGATTTTGAAAATCTGCAATTCTACTTTCTCTTGCCAGTACAGAATCAATTTTTGCATAATTTCACAGGGTCTTTCTCACATTTTAATTCAAGAAAATAGACTCCAAATGAGTTAGATTTAAAATCCCAATGTTGTTATATTATTTCATTTCTTAACTAGGCTCTTTCGCTCTTATTGCTTTTTATAATCCATTTGTGCAAGTCTCATCCCCTGTGCTGCATATGAGGCAGAAATGATGTCATTCTATTGCAGGGGTGGGCAATTATATCAGGCGGAGGGCCACTTACCGAGTTTTGGCAAGCCATCAAGGGCCGCATGACAGGCAGCCAGAAGCAGATATATATTAATTTTCTAAATGTTTTAGGGGCCCCACGGGCTGGATAGAATGGCCTGGCAGGCCGCATCCGGCCCGCAGGCCACATTTTGTCCACTCCTGTTCCATTGGAACTAAGTAAAAACATTGTATATAATTCCTATGGACCTTCTGAAACCAATCAAACCTTATGGCTGAGGTAAAATTAAGGTGTTGTGCCCCGCAAGTTTTCAAAAGATTACATATAAAAAAGTCATTCACTTCATAACCAATGACCGTATTAATGTTAACTGTACTAAAGACATCAATATTGTATGCAAAGATTTCTGAACTTGTCGTTCACTTCATGTCCAATGCCTATGTCAAATTGTGGTGTCTAGAAGGATATTTTTTAATAATATCATATGAAAATGTCTTTATTGAAGAAAACTGCAGGTTACAGTAGAGATTGTAAACACTGTCTGAAATTGAACCATATGAAGGAAGAGTCTCACCTTTCCCCATCTGACTTTGCATTTGACCTATTTATCCAACACCTAAGTTGTTCTTTCAGTCTAAATGCTTATTCTCTACAACCTGAGATTTCCTTATAAATCATTACAAGGAAAGCATAGGTGCAGGTAACTGAGAATATAGACACTCTGTCCCCTTCATTTTTCCATTTGCACTGATTCTGTTTCTCTCACAGATTACACATTTCTGTATGCACTGTATAGCAATAATTGCTCTGCTTCTGCATATTTGAGTTATTTCACATACCTCTCCACAAATAAACGGGGAAGTTCAGGCTGGGGCTGGGGCTGGGGCCAGAGAACCTGCCCCCAGCCCGGACTGCCCACGGCTGCTGGGTGAGGGCAGGGTGAGCCCACCACCACTGGGGCTGAGCTTGGGCTGGGAGTGTGCCCCAGGCCTGAGGCAGCTCCATGGAGACCCCAACTCAGACTGGGCATCCTGCCAGGTCCCCCCTCCCCAGGCTCCGGACCTCCCTGCGGGCAACCGCTTTCTCCCGGCTTCAAACCTCACACTCACACCCACAGCCCCCCACACCTTCACAAATTCCCCACACATACACACACCTCACACCTAGCCCCCAACCATTCAAAATACCTGCACCGTTTTGCATAATTTTGAGTTTTTCTGTGCATAACTTTGAATTTCAGCTGTGCTATTAAAATTGTGATTAATTGCAAACAAATTTTTTTAATCGTGCAACTAATCACAATCATATTTTAAAACTAACTAAACTAGCTAAAATTCTAAACAGCAGCAGAATACATCTTTCTTAAAGGACTAGGTTCGTTTTTTTCAAGACCAAAACAGTCCAACACAAATCAAATACATACATCAGAGCTTGCTTTTTCAGAAAGCTCATATATACAGAGCATATATTTCCTCAGTGAGCTAGGAAACACCCTTCTAAGTCCTGTAGCCTGATCAACAACAGACCACTCCTCCAAATCCCTGCAGGTCTCATTCTTTCACTGACTCAGGTCCTGGACTTTTAGCTGAAGACCTGATGGCCTGCCAGCTACTACTTGATCCCTGGTATCAACCCACCATCTCAGCAGCATCTAATTAATCACAGGTCAGACGGCTAATACCACCTTTCTTAAAAGGCCATCTTTTGCAACTATCTAGTTGGTCTAATAAAAGATATTGCCTCTGCCCCAGGAGTTTTGTCTGCCTATCTCACCTTGAGACATTCTTCCCATTCCTCAGAGGCACAGGTCATTAGCTGCCCCTTTACCCCACCAAAGCAGAAAAACAGGGATTTATGCCTTGCCAAGTCGTCTGTGTGGCTCTGTCCTGAAGCAACGATGTGGCCCAAAGGGCTGCATCCAGACGAGTAGGAGATCCCAGGGTCAAAAAAAAAAAAAACGATGCTGAAAAAAAGTCGGGTGGCACATGTGGCAGCAGCATGCACCGTCCAAAACTGGCTGGCTGGAGCCATACTCCAGCTACTAGCCAGGCTTCCTAATGCAGCTGCAACCCGGGGAAGCCCGCAGGACCCCGAGTACGGCTGCTGGGGCCACAAGAGTTGCCTTAAGTTGATGCGATTTTAATGGTGTGGCGAACAGCTCAGCCAGATCACCATTCCATTTCATATAGCTCACCCAAAAACCTTTGTGCACTGCCCTTTGCTGACTTTAGATTTCCCTGCAGGGAAAAGTGCTCCTTATCCTATTGCCATGAGCCATAACGTTCTCTTGATTCCTAATATAACTGTCACCTTGTACATAAAAAGGTAGGGAAAATAGAATATGAGGACAGTAAAGAAAACCTCAAAAGCAATATGGAACTTAAAAGATCTCTTTCAGGTGACCTTGTTATAGATGAGATGCAATGTGAGAGTGCACTTAACCGTGAAACCACTGCTTCAGTCTCACCACACACATTGATTAAAGCAGAGGTTAATCTTAGTGCAGTTCCCACATAAAATGTCTCAGGTTTCGGGAAAACTTAATTTCCCCCAAAATTAAACAAGGTTTATCTTACTTTAACAGCAGAGCTGATAACTTATTCTACTAATTGATCCTCTATGCATTAATGGAATTGTAAAATATAGTGGTTATCTAGGATCTCATAATTCTGGCAGGAATATTGGGCATGCTTTTAGTAAGTGGTATTTTAATATTTGAGAGCATTTGGCAGGAATCACACAATACTTGATTGTCAAGGCTATTTGTATTCACTTGAGAACAGGATATAAATGGACAACAGCAGTCAGTAGGGAAGAAATGCAGTATATTTTTCTCAATCATAGTAATTCAATCTGGGTAGATATTTTCTTTCTTCCACAGGCCAAAGAACCTATCAAAGCCCAATATAAATTCTCTATTTGGCTCCATTATCCCTGCTTCTTGCAAATCCTGCTGTTAAGGCGGTCTTCCCTTAAATGGAAGAGAAAAATACCCCAGGAGCTGATGTTAGTGTTTTAGTTTGTAGATGATTAGGAAGATAATACTCCATTGCAGAAGCACACTGACAACTTAATTATTAACGTTCATAGAATCACAGAATCACTGAGTGGAAAGGGACCTGCACAGATCATCTAGTCCGACCCCCTGCCATGGGCAGGAAGGAGCACTGGGGGTGGGCAGGGTCATAAGACCCCAGCCAGGTGCCTATCCAGTCTCCTCTTGAAGATCTCCAGGGAAGGTGAGAGCACCACCTCTCTG
>NW_017729031.1:84255032-84268774 GCF_001723915.1 Gavialis gangeticus
ACGGATGAAGGTCATCTGGGCCCGCTGTTCTTATTTCTATTTGCCTGGGCTCATTAATCTTAAGAATCTAAAGCAATGAATGGGCTGTACATGTTCAGTTTCTACTATCTGTGCTGGCTCTGGAAAGAATACTTGTAACAATACTTACAAGTCCATGCATGGGAGAGCTATGTCTACATTATTTTGTTTTAGGAACTATCTCACCATAACAGGATCTAGGAGGCCCCTGCTGCCATTTTCCAGCATGGGGACACTGGCACACATAACGCTCCAGGTGCTTTAATCAGAGTGGTTCTTGGAGGCGCTCTAATTAAAGCAGCTCTGCCCCCCCCGGCGCACATGTATAAATGCCCGTAGTGAGTGGGATTTGACAGCATTGTGATACAATAACAATGTCAGGTCTAAAGAAGTACTCCCACGGTGGTGTTATACTGCTGCTAATGTAAACAGGAGAGATGTTAAGGGAAAAGATAATATAGATGAGGTCTTCAGGATAACATACAAATAGTCTGGAACACAACTACCAATAGCTCCAATGGAACAAGTATGTACAGCAATCCAGATAGATCACACGGTCACAAAAGAACCCTCCACCTGAAACGTTGCATGTTCTTAACGTGGACTAAACAAATGTGATTTAGAAAGGCTATTGCCCAGAAGCAATGAAGAAAACACCAACGGAATAGTTCATTATTCTCTAGGTGTTGGGCTTTAAGTAAAATGTCTTTTTTTCCTACATTGACTATATAAATATCTTAAAGCAACCACCTCTGAAAACGTTAGCAGGTAACTTTCAGTGACTCTTATTCTTGCGTGGTCACTTTTCACTATGTCCTAAAATAAATATATAAATAAAATATTTATTTAATCGGATCCCTGAATATTTCCATCAAGTATCTGAATTATTCTTAGCTTTGTACTTACTGGGGACCCAGAGGCTTTAGTACAGGGGCGGGCAATTATTTTGAGCAAAGGGCTGCTCACTGAGTTTTGGCAAGCCATCGAGGGCCGCATGAGAGGCAGATAAATATTAATTTTCTAAATTTTTTAGGTGCCCCGCAGGCCAGATAGAATGGCCTGGTGGGCCACATCCAGCCCCTGGGCCGCATTTTGCCCACCCCTGCTTTAGTAGGATTTGGGTCAGGTGCTTAAGTTGAAAATGGCCACCAATATCAGTTGTATGTTAAAGACTAATTGAGTAGTGGCAGACTCCCAGGTTTGGTTCCTGTTCCTGGCACTGAACTGATGGATAACATTGTGCAAATCACTTTCCTGTGCTCTTATGTATCATTTTGTCCATCCATAAATGCAGACAACAGAAGTGGCTTGTTTTGTAAAATGCTTTAAAAACTTTGTATGAAAAGTACTTTATGGGATCACATTACTGTGCAAACAACTGCTTTTCTATCACATATTGCTCTATACTTTTGGAGCAATAGATCTCTTTCATCTTTTTTTGGTGGGGGAGGGGGGCAGAAGCTTTATTTAAAAGTGTTAACAGCCTAAGGCAGAGGGATCCTTATTTATTCTGAAGCAGTGAGAAGCACTGAAGGGGTGTGATTTTGGATGCTGGCTGTTGGAATGAGATCAAAAGCTCTTTTGGGGCCTGTAAGCACAACCCAAGTCAAAAACATTTAGGTTCTGAAAACCCATTTGTAGAGGAGGAATCAGTATTACTATGGGATAATGATCTGACTTTTTACCTTTGAACAGTCTGAATGACAGTGGGGTTGTTACATTCCTAGGTCCTGACCAGCCATCAGTTATTTTACTGGCTTCTGGGTCAGGCCCCTAGTCACTACTGAAGGTAAACTTTTTTCTACACTCTGAACCACCACATAGTTGGCAGTTGTACTACAGGTAAGATCCAGGCTAAATAGTCAGGGAAGCTTGTGCAGAATTATTGCTGAGTGCCAAACTAAGTGTTCTAGACTTGGCTCTGGCTGGCACATGACTTTGCTTTCAGGTTTGCTTACTTTATTGTTTTTTAAACAAAGGTTACTTTTTATTTTACTCCATTGCTAATATTTTCAAAGTGGGGTGCACAGGATTTTGGGGTCCACAGGATTATGACAGCCTTTTATTTATTTTCTGTGTTTCACATGCACCTCATTTTCCTTCCACTAGGTCTAAATTCAGTGCTGCTATGAATTGGGCCATACATTTAGAGTAATACATAAAAATTGTTGTGTTAATTAGCTCACTCTTCTGTTTGCACCCCACCCTTCACCCGATAAAATACAATGAAGCCTTTCTATAGCAGACACAGATGAAAAAGCCAGTTTCCTTCTTTGTCGCTGATAAGTGTATGTGCACCAGGCTCTGAGTGACAATAAGATACTGACTGATGGTCTTCTGTACTATTAAAAGAAACAAGAGCAGGAGACCTGGGAGATAGTAAGTAGCATGCTTCTACTTTAAGCACAGGGGCTTAGTTGCAAAGCTAGTAGCATACAACGGTTTCTGAAGAGTCAGAGATCATGCAGATACATCCAACCGTCTCTAAAAGATAATTATATAATGAACTGTTCTTTCTTGAAGCTGACTCGCTAACTCACAAATGTACATAACTAGGCAATGAAAGTAATGAATTGGGAATCCTCAACTGAATCCTAAATCCCATAGGATAGGAAGAAGCCTGGACTATTGGACAGATAACTGTGGATGAGGCTCATACTCCAAAGCCTGATTCAAAGCCTATCAAAATCAAGGGAAATTTCCACAGTAATTGAGAATCTTATCCAAAGTACAGTGAAAGCAGCAAAAATAAACAAAAAAACCTCCATGTGAACAAATATGAGTGAGTCCTAAAGGTTTGTTAAATACAGTCAGCCAGTGTATTGGGAAGGAATAGATTTCAGAAAGATTTCATGAACAATGGGGGAGAAATCTTGAATTACTCAAGAAAAAGCACCTACCTGCTTCTTCCCTCACTACTGTGCTGTTCACTAACGAAGGATTCAGTCATGCCCCTGGGGCCTTCTTTCTATTTCTGCAGAAGGCACCTACTACTTTCGATTCTCAGGAGAACTCTCTGGAGAAATAGCAGGAATAGGGAGAGATGATGAGCACTAGCTCTGCACATATATAGCTGGGAGGACTTCCAGGCTTGGGAGCCACGATTCCAAAAAGTCCTGGTGGTGGAAGTCACCTGGAAGCACAAGTCCACTGTTAAGGATGATCTGCTGGGTTGGTCCTCCCCTCAGCAGGACACTTGCTTGCTCTTCAGGGGACTGGATGAATAAAGAGAAAGCTCTAGGGGGGGTTCCCCTGCAGAAACTTCTGTCCCTAGCCAGGCACTGTTGTAAAAGGGCCAATCTAGCCCTGCAGTAAGCGCAATCTCCAGTCAAGTGTAAATGCCATGCGTTCATTTATTTCTACAAATTGATGCTCTCTTGTTACCCCTTAGCAGGGGAAATTCTGTTGGCTCCAGGAATAAGATTCAGTGGTGTCTGAAAGGGCAGACTGACTGCTTGAAAGCTCAAGAACTATAAGCCTTGTGCTATGGTAAACAGGCGGCTGGTTGTGCACAAAGACCTTATGGCTCTCTCACAAAATCAGAGCTAATGCACATACTGAGCTGGGGCTCAGACCCTGGGACAGTACCAGCACACATTCCATCCCTCCAGCTGGGACCACCATCATGGGAAAACATTCTTCAGAGGTGCCCTGGTGCTTTAAGGAGGCGTGCAGGTCTTGGGACAGCGTGGGAGTAAGGATGAAGAGCAAATTTTGTTTTTTCTTGCTGATACTGAACATAGCTGAAGGATTAGGCACTCAAGATTCTGGCACATATGTTGACCTCCCCTATGAGAAGATGCAGCCCTACCTCACCCAGGGAACACATCTACAGCCTGGGTTTTCCTTGGTAGAGACTCTGTGACTCCTTCAAGAAAAAGCACCAAATATCAAAAGAATCACACAGTAAATGCATAAGAATCATCAATACTGATGCACTTCTATATCACATGAGAGTTGATATGTATTATTTTAAGTCAGTTCCTTACTGCATTAAATCAATGCAAGTTGTTTGGCAACTGTATTAAAAAGGAGGCTTTAAGTTAGTTAAATTTGTGCACCTGCGTTCAGAAAAGGCCTAACAACGCACTAGCCTAAATTTTCTAAGCCTGGCCTAATTTCTTAGTGCCTTGTGCAGATATTTACACCAATACAAGATGAATGAAAATATAATATGCTACCAAATCAGAACAGCAATGGTCTGCCCTTGTTTTGTATTGGCGTGAATGACCGCAGCAGAACTACAGCAGCAGAAAAGGAGAGCCTGAGGGTACTGTTTACAGGATCTGCTACAATGCTGGATTTCTTGTATCTTCTGCTCCCTCTAATGTCTACACTGCAGAACAGCAGAAAAATTTTCTAGATAAAATATCTCATAGGATATCTCCTTGCAAAATCCATATGGCTTTATCTATACAGATATTGCTGAAGTTAAACAACTCGCCTTAGTGTGGACAAGTTATACTGATATGCTTCATAATGGAAATGAAAAAAGCTTCTCAGGCACTAAATCCTTTACACAAGACTTGCTATGATCATACTAGAGTCTCTACGTGTTTAAATTGTTTAGTAATTAAAAAAAAAAAAAATCACACCACTCTCTACCACATATATCTAAAACTATACTCCACCTTAAATTTCAGCAGCAGCACAGTCAGCTCCTGTTCTCTCTTGAAAATGTGAAGTAGGTGCACTTCTAAAAGCTCTAAAACTGGTAGCCAGATATAAAAAAATTAAAATGTATTAAACAAAAATGTCATAAACCAGTCTTCTGATTTGGAAAACTAGACTTATTTGTTTGCCTGTTTGGATTAGCAATACCATACTAACAGGACGTGTCTACATTAAATTGTTGTGGTGATTTAACAGAAAGTATGACTTTAAGGCGATTTACCTAGAACTATTTAAATCCTTGTGGAATGTGTTTATTTTTGGTTTAAGAATATTTTACTGATTAATCTTACTTGTTTCCAATTAATTCAAGGGAGGTAAGGCCAGCATCTCACATTGCTATCATAAGAAACTCCCAGAAATTGCTTCCAAACACAAATATTAGTTTGCACAATCCAAGGAAATGTGTTTCAACCTCACAGCTCAGCCAAAGTCCAAAGATGGATCCTACAGTTCCCACAGGAAATGGGATACAACCAGAACTCTTTATCTAGTAGTGAGGGGGCTTTGCAGCAATTACAGCTTCCCAGGACTATTGTGAATTTACAGTAGCAACCAAGAGACCATCAAGTCTGTGCAAGGGGAACAAATGATTTGCTGTAGGGCTCACACACCAGATGGAAGACAACTGGGTAGATGCTTGTAGCAAACACTAATGAAGCACAAAGCGTATGGAAGGATGGAAAGGTAAGCTGGATTTCTGCAGACTTGATAGGATTAATTCAAGGGTAACAAGTAGGCCTGTGCAAAGCGGCTAGTATTTGCTTTGGATTCGGCTGACTCGGGGGGCAGTGATTCAAATCACTGTCCCGAAGCAATTTGGCCGAATCTGATTCAGAGATTTGTATGCCACCAGATCGGCTGAATCTTCAAATCTAACAGGCCTCATCCCCCGCCTGCTCTCCCAGTCACGTCAATGGCTGCCCCACCCAGCCCCAGTGTCCCAACACTTCAGAAAAAAGCCCTGCACTAGCCGGCTACTGCCAGGCAAGGGGGCAATCCCTGCTGCCCCGCGTAGCATGGGAGGGCTCTGCCACAAGCCCCCAGAGGCCCTAGTGGCTGCTGCAGCAGCCACTGAGTGCGTTTTTTTTTTGTTTTGTTTTTTTTAAGTGCTAGGACACTGGGGCTGGGCAGGGCAGCTATTGACAGGGCTGGGAGAGTGGGTTGGGGTTGGGGAGGCTGGGGGAGCAGGCAGGGGACGGGGCCTGGTGGGGGTCTCCCCATGGTCCCCTACTACTTACCAGCACAAAGCCCGAGTCCAGCTCCCTGCAGTGGCGAGCAGGGACTGCCCAAATCTCTGAATTGATTCAGACCTTTTAATTGGTCTCCCGATTCGATTTGGAAATTCAGCCACCGAATCTGGCTGAATCTCCTCCAAATCGAATCAGCAACCGAAGTTTCACACAGCCCTAGTAACAAGCACTGATTATAGGATTCTTCATTTCAGGTGTCTGTGACCACCTCTCGTATAAACAGGGCAGCACCTGTTTTTGGCCCTTCAGAGGGGCTCCTGTGAGGATGTCACACGAAGGAATTACAAGTTTTGGTTTCCTGGGGCAAGGAGCTAGTTTCCCCTCATGTACTGGATGATTCGAGAGAAGCAGATGCAAAAGTGCAATGGCAAAACTAGTTTCCCCATCCCTACTGCTTGCAATATGGAAAAAGACATGGAAAGAACATTTCCTTTGTTGGTGGCCATTGACACATGCACATTATCTCCCTCTTTTTCTCCTCCCTGCAATAGGTTTCATTCTCCCAAAGGATTCTGGATTTCCTGTAAATTCAGTAATGGGGGGGAAATGGGCTATGGGGGGAGGGGAGTGTGAGTGCTTAACACTAAAGCAGGACTGAAGCAGCAAGTCCAAGCTTGTGGGTGGCCAGGTGTCTCATCCACAGGCACATCTCCCAACAGAACTGTGACTTCCCCAAACCCCCTGTGACACCAGTTGACCTCTCAAAGACAGACTGGGGTTAAATAACAGAAAAGGTTTTGTAACAACCCCCTATTGTTTCCTGTTTCGCTTCCCTTGAGCAGGATGTCTGATTCCACAGTTTGAGCTGATCACTTGCATGAAAAACGGAGATCATATCCCAGCAAGCACAGGACAGTAAGGCCCAGAGTTACAACTACAGGTGAGGAAGGTAAGTTAAAAACCATGTATAAATGGAAAAAAAAGCCAAAGTCCCACTGAGCTATGCAGACCTCCTATGTTTGAGCTTCAAAGTCTATACCATTAGACAGCTGTTCTCTCCTATCCATCACAGATCTCCCTGAAAGCGAGCAGATATCCCCATACTTGCCTATTCTACGACTGCACAGATGGGAGGTTGGGGCTCCAATGGTCTTTCCCTGCAGATAACATTTAAAAGAAATTAGCTCCTGAGTTTCAGTCTTAACAAACAAAATCAAACTTTGTGACAAACTCTGCAGCTTCTTTTCTCCCAAGCCCAGATTCTCTTTATTCCAGCAGACGTTCAGCTCCTGAGTGAGTGCACAAGATCTTCAGCTGGAAAGCTCTGAAAGAGAACCAGCTGGGACATCTGTAGTGGAGCCAAGGCAAAACACTTCCTAGTGTCATGAAAAGGAAAAGAGCTTTTGAGAGTAGGAATCCAGAAAAGCAGCTGGGTAAATCTGCTCCCTATGGATGAAACTTCAAGAGCCTCAAAGACTCAGCTGTCCCCTGGGCAGCTTTCGTCAAAGAAGTCAGACAGTTTTAAGACAAGATGCAGAGAAGCTCAGGCATTGCTAAGCACCCAAAAGCTCAAATGGGAAAGAAATCTTATGCATGTAACACATGTAGGAAACACTTTGTCTTGAGCGCCACCCTCACCACCCACCCATGAATGCACTTGAGTAAGTGGCTATGCATGCCTGGTCAGGAGGGGCACCAGCCAGAGCTCAAATCTAGCATGACACCACCACACCCACAGCCAGGAGCACCTCTATGCGTGCCGTGTGTGGGGGAAGAACTTCCACTTCACCTCCCACCTCAAATACTGATGTGCCCACAGCAAGCCCTACCCCTGCCATGACTGCCTGCAAGGCTTGACCAGGCACTCCCACACCTACACAGGGGAGAGGTGCTACCTGTGTGATTGAAGGTGGAGTTTCTAACTGCACTGCACACACATGCACATGGGGCCTTACTTGACATCCTACGAGAAACAAACAAATCCAAGCCTTGTTAACTGAATTTGGTGGGGAAACTACTAGGAACAGGAAAGAAGGTAACTGGGAGGTACTGGTTGCTTGGTATGTGATTTTAAGGTGTAGAAGGCATGAGGTGCTAAACTGAGGGATATTTCATAATCTACAGGAATATGAAGGAATGAAAATACCCAGGACAGAGGAATGGTTTAGACCTGACCAAAGGCTGCATACAAGAATAGCAGGATGCAACTAAAAAGTAAATATTTGCTTTAAAAATTCTTGAAGGTATTTTGTTATCGGGCAGCTGAACAGATACCCCCCAAGCAGCATGCTTATCATAGGACTTGTGCAATTTGTGTGCATGTTTTTGATATTACATTGCAAAACCAAGCCTGCACCTAGACGGAGATGGATCAGATCACTTAATGCATCTTTTCCAATCCTGTTGCCTCCAATTTAACAAAAGGAAGGAGAGAAGGCACAACTGATAAGGATATAGTACCAAAGGAAGGTGAGTTTATTTTAATCTCAGGGTTAATTAGCCACTCAACCTATTCCAATATATTTATCTGTTGATGCTGAAACCATGATTCCTGCATTCCTTTTTTATAAAATAATATTACATATTTGCCACTTATTTAAATAGTTTATGAATCCATTCATCCTACATTGGTGCCATTCTTGTAAAGCTATGTGATATCAGATCTGGATAGTATGCAAACAGATCTCCTGACTATCTTCACACAAGACAAGTAAAAAATGATTGTTTGCCAATTTTAAGCCTGCATCAACCAAAGTAGTACAAACTCGCTGCAGAAAAGATTAAAAACTTGCATGTGTTGATGTCTTACATTCAGTCTAGAGAATTACTTATCAATTAAATCATTTGTGATGTGAAAAAAAAAGGAATTCTTTAAGTGGAAAAAATTACAAGATGATATGCATCCCCTAGGGTATGTAAAAGACTCTTCAGATAAACTGTAGAAATTGAGAGAAAATGACAGAGAAACAGACTGGTTCACGGATATCATTTTGTTATTCAATTCAGTTAGAGTTCTGCACTCTGAAATGCTTCTACTGCTTTCTGCTGTGATTTACAATTAAAAGGTAGCTGCTTATGTTAACTTTTCCCCCAGCCATCAATAACACACCAAATGTACTTATGAACAGAAACTCTCCCGTTTTATTAGAGAAGCCCTGACAAAAAGATGGTCAACTATGGAAGGTACCTGTATATTCATGTCACTGCCTTCTTAAAGCTGGATCTTTTAGGAGTGCCACTAACAAACAGCCATTTTTTTAAAGTTAATTGCTTAGTTCACTTTTTACAAGATATGTACTGAGGCTGAAAGCCATTGGAAAGCTACAAAACTGTGTGATGACAGCAACAGAACAAGCCTAGACAGGACTAAATCCGTGAGTTTCAGTCCTGCTTATTCTTTTAGTCCTGATAAACTGGTATTTGTCATTTCTTTCAATTCAATTCTTCAAACAGGGAGCATAAAGACCTAAGCAGGACTGAAACTAATAGATTTAACACCTGGATTTGTTTTGGTACTGTCTAAAAATAAGCAAGCTTACTGGGGATGGATGCTATTAGTTTAATTTCAAAAAATAAAAGTCTATTTCAAAGGATGCACTGCTTTAACCCTAGGTCTTTTCCTAACATTTTAAAATGAAAAACAAAAGTTTTAAATTTATTATTCTGCCACTTTCCTTTAAAATTAATATACAAACTGTAATTTTCTTCAGTGCCTATCAAGTGAGCTCCACCAGTATTGTGATGGAAAAAAACTACGCAAGCATGTGACATTTAGAACAGCTGAACCCTATACTGGTGCAAAATTGCTCTATGATAAAGCATACCGTTACTCTTTTCTTACCAGAAATGTGTAAGAGGACTACTCATCAGGGTTTACCCAATCTCTTCTCCATACTCAAAGATTTATAGATGGCAGGAAGAAGGCAAATTCTTTCCTAGAGAACATGGCACTTTGCTTAAAGACCTTTTGTGGCTACGATGGGGAAAACAAAGTTTCAGGAGAAAATTTAACAAAAAAACTTTGCACCAATGGTTTGAATCTTGACATTTACAGATATTTGGAGTTTTAAGTTGCAAGTTATGAAACTATTAAAAGGTATTTCCTACCCTGACGTAAATTAAAGTACAACATTTTTTTCTGCTTCTTCTCCATATGCAGCCTGCAAAGCACATTTAAGAAGTAAGGGAGTGACAGTATTTTTGAAAATACCTTTGCTGACCCTGCTTTCCCCTAAGGCAGATATATCAGAATCTTTCGAATTTGCCTCGCCTTACTTACATTACTGTAACACCCAGGGCATAGAGAGCATACTTTCATTCTCCCATTCTGAAATACTCTCGAAACTTGTTTCTAATTTACAATTTCTGAGTTGATCCTGCATCCTGAACAGCCTGGATTTCCGGTCGCTGGGAGAAGACAGCTGACAGAGCAGGAAACTGAAAAAAGCAAAAGGGGAAGATTTAAAAAAAAACCCATAAAATGGAGGAAAAAAATTAGCACAAAGGAGCAACATGGAAAGAATAAAACAAACTTTAAAAAATTAATTTGTTGTGGTCCTTGTGTTAAAATTTCAATTCTACTGAACTAAAAATACGGACATCCATGATATGCCATCAGTTTTTACGCTTCCCAATGGGAACATAAAACCAGTTAAGAAACTTTATTTATCTAGCTAAGGCAATTAAAACCTTTTAGAAGAAGCTAAACTATTACTGATTTGGATTTTGTTTCAGGCAGCAAATGTTTTGTTGAGAAGGGGTACTAAAACCAGAAGCATCAGGATGTAAACAGACAGCAACTTATATTGCTTATTTTAATAAGAGAAGTGAAGTACAAAAAGATAAACTCTACTTATATGGCATTGTTGCATAACAGGACTGTAGACGATTCCCAGCATGTCTGGTCCCTCTCAAAGAACATTATAGTTCACGACAAAATGGATCTAAAAACTACTGAAAAAGTGTTACATTATAATGTAGTATGACAACTCTGGCCTAGAACTTCTCATCTGATGCATCTGTCTGCTTGTATATCACAAGAGTACTATTCAGCCAAATAAAAAATACCAAGTCAGCTTAGGGCTTATTTTGTACCTCAGTGCATCCACCGCACAGAAAATTCTGCTGAAAGTGTCAAAGGATTCTTTTATTGCTGTTTTGCTAACTGTGAATGTCCTGTTAAACAGAACTCAGTTCTACCACCCACTACAGAGTAAAATTTCTGATGCAATTCTTTACATTTAAAATGTGAAAGTTTTCACTCCAAATGTAATAGTAAATGTTTGGCCTTGAAATGCAAAGTCATGAATATGCAACAGAAAACCCAAAACAAGCATCTTTCTAAACAGATCTTTAAAGTGCAAAACGTGTTTTCACACAATGGCAGAAAAACATAATCAGTCTGTAAATACCATTTGAGTTCAATTATAAAAAAAAACAAGGACTGTGCAGATGAACATGCTCAGACTATGGAAACAAGTGCTCTTTTCTCTGCTGTAGGTAACTGTGTAACAATAAGTGATAAGTAAACATTTAATGTAGGTCCTATAATAGTGTTGCTAAAATGATTTAAAGCTTAGAAGAATTTAGCAGGAAGCAATGTATTCTGATGAATTATGCTTTGCTAAAGAAGTTTCTCTTATTCTTTTTGTTTAATTTTAAGAGATAGGTTGTGGATTTTCTAGAGTGCTAAATGTCATCTTAATGCTGTTAAAGATGATTGACATCGTAGGTCATATTAAAATGTGAAATTAACTCATTTAGTAGCGACTATTTATGACATTTCACATTTTCCTCTGTGACAGGCTAGCTGACCAAAGACAAGTCATTAATAGTAATCCTGACTTGGCCAGAAAACAACAGAGAATTAGAATTTATTCTAGCAACAAATTTTAGATTCTGAAAAGGTTAGTTTAAAAAAAAAAAAGCTCTCAGTTTTGATGCAAATTGGTGTTTTAGAAATAAAAAAAATCCAATCAATTTAACATGAATTAGAAATTTGATTAACTTGCCTTAATGTTGTTGTATTTAACCAAAAATAAAGACCTGCCATTTTAAAATATTGTTTCATACAATGCAATGCGTTGGTGGATGCCAACAACAGCTCCTATTATGATTTATTAGGAGAAAAAAAAGTCTCAGACACTATTTTCTAGCTATTTACAGTGTGTAAAAACAAACTGCACTTGACAAGTTAAAATCCTGTTATTTTCTCTTTCCTCAACCAATTGCTTGTACTAGTATAAGCAAATAAGATTCCATGTTGTGCAGGTATATTGCTTCCATTAATCCCCCACACAAAACCTTTCGATTTACCTCAAGAGATTTCAACTTAATTTACTTCTTGTACATAAAGAAGTGCCCCTTTTTTCCACCCCCATAACAGCAGTTTGGCTGACTAAGAGCCTAAGAAATCTACCTGACAAGGCATCCTACCCACTGAAAACGAAGTAAATAAGGATGGACACAATCTGGAACACAACACTGATTGTACGGAGCATCAGGAGCCTTCTTAAGAGTTATCTGGTAATGCCAGAGAAAAGCGTTTGCATTGCACCTTTAGTCTGTAGATTTCCACTTGGCAACGTTCTCTGGAATAACACTGGTGCGACACAGCACTTTGAGCAGATAAAAATTAAATTAGTCTGTCTTCCCTGTCCTTGGTGGGAAGAGGAGCAAGCAGTTTCCATTTTGGTGACCATTACTGCTCTTCCTCCTGTTGCTGCTGTGCATCAGGCTGATGAGGTTGCTCGGGGCCATCCTCTTGGTGCTGCTGTTTCTGTTCCTGCCTCTTCTTTTCAGCCAGTGCTTTGGCCCTGGTAGTCATGGCTCGGGGCCTCATACCAGGCCTCTCTTCCTCCTGCTGGTGCTTTTTACAGTGTTTCTCAAAGGTGGACATTTTGGCATAAGTTCGATTGCAAACCAAGCAGTGGTAGGGCCGCTCCCCACTGTGGGTTTTCATGTGCAGCTGGAGGTAGGAGGACCTGGAGAAAGCCCGGCCACAGACAGAGCAGCGGTGAGGCTCTCGCGCTTCGTGTGTCTTCAGGTGCTGCTTGAGGGAAGATGCCTGCTTAAAGGCCTTCCCGCAGGTGGCGCACTTAAAATTCCTCTCCCCCGACTCAAGCAGCTGGTGCGACACGAGGTGCGCAGAGGAGCGGAAGTTCTTGCCGCACTTGTCACAGCGGTAGGGCCGCTCCCCAGTGTGCAGGCGGATGTGCAGGATGAGCCCCGCCTTCTGTGTGAAGGCCTTCTCGCACTGCGTGCACTTGAACGGCCGCTCACCTGTGTGCACGCGCTTGTGGGTCTTGAGGTGTGAGGCCCGGCCGAAGTGCTTGCCGCAGTCCTCGCACTTGAAGGGCTTCTCCCCGGTGTGGATGGCCTTGTGCCGCACCAGGTGCGAGGACTGCAGGAAGAGCTTCCCACACACGCCGCATTTGTACTTGCGCTCGCCCGTGTGTGAGCGCAGATGCAGGGCCAGGTGCGAGGAGGAGATGAAGGTCTTGCCGCACAGCGGGCAGGCATGCGGGCGCTCGCCCGTGTGGATGCGCTTGTGCAGCACCAGGCCCGAGGACAGGGCGAAGGTCTTGCCGCACACGGGGCAGGGGTAGGGCTTCTCCCCGGTGTGCACACGCTGGTGCTTCACCAGCGCCGCGGCCTGCGCGAAGGCCTTGCCGCAGAGCGCGCAGCGGTGCGGCCGCTCGGCCGCGTGCGACATCTCGTGCAGCTCCAGCTCCGGCAGCCGCGCGAACGAGCGCCCACACTCGGCGCACTTGAACGGGCGGCTCAGCAGCGCCGCGGGGCTCGGGGGGCCGCCGCCGCCCGCCAGGCCCAGCGCCGAGCTACCCGGCACCATGGTGGGCA
>NW_017729031.1:84268904-84272573 GCF_001723915.1 Gavialis gangeticus
GCACCATGGTGGGCAGCGACAGCCCCGCGGGGTTCATGGTCGGGTCGGGCCGGGCGGGGCACCGCCACCGGCTCCGCTCCCGGAAGCGGCGCTACCCCTACGGGACCAGGAAGCCCTGCGAGCCTGGGGGGCGCATGCGCCTTGGCGGAGGCCGGCTCACGCCCCGACGTGAGGCAAGGCAGGAAGTCCCGCCCTTTCGTGGCTACGTCATGGCTGCGTCGCCCCCCAGTGGAGTAAGAGCCTCACAGGGAAGCGCGGCAGGCGCTGGCTCGCAGTGGCTGGGGGGGGGATAGAGCGCTGCGCGCGCTGTACAGCCCAGACCCAGGCACAGGCACTTTCGTCCCGAGGGCTGAGGCGGGTGGCTGCAGGAGCGCGCTCCCGAGCCCGCCTGGAGACAGCTGGCAGCAGTGCGCGGGCCGCCCTGACTGGCTAAGCTAGGTGCTCACCTCGGCGTCGGGTCCGCTCCCGCTTCCTTCCCGGCTGGGGCAGGAGCCCTGTGAGCAGCGCACCTTTCCCGAGGGAGGGGGACAAGACCAAAACACCCTAGGGTGCTCTGGGATATAAAGCCTAAACCTCTGTATGCTCCTGGTTTCCTATGGGAGAAAGGCAGCTTTCCCAGGAAAAAGTGAATGCCTGCTGTGGCCTGGGATACACGTAGTGGGGGGGGTAGCGTGTCTGTAGGACCCCAGGACCTTTTGTGCTGGGAGAAATGGGTTGTCTGCTTTTAGCCAAAGCAGCCCCTGGCTTCAGCCACCACTAATCCGTGCCTGTTTTTTTGACTGAACCATCTCATCTCGCGTCAGCATGGGCCACTGGAACTTTTTTTTATCCTCATGCTCAAGCCCACTTCAGATATCTGTTGGACTGGCTCAGGCCTCTGGCCGTCTTGCAAACAAAATTAAAATCCCCTTTTACTGGCACCAAAATGGAAAACTCCTATAACAATGAACCATCTTGGGTCAGGAGAACTGGAATCATTTAAAAGTTTACATATATTTCCAGTCGTATTTGGGCTATATCTTCTGATTCAGACTTCAGCTGATCTGGTCCTTGTGCCTAAATCTGGAAGAAGTTAATGTACAGAGAAGAATGCTGCAATCATGGAGAAAACTGCAGAACATTTTCTGTACTTTGGCTACAGATCACAAGAATCTATCAAAGTGAAACAGCAACAAGCAGCTTGACACTTCTGTAGTTTTTTTCTTCTTAAATCTCAACCTAGAAGTCATTTCATGTTTAACACATACCAGAGTCCAGTCAACACAACCAAGCAATCCGCAAAACTCTTATCATCATTTTGCAATGCATTTTTTTTTAAACTAATGTGCCCTTAAGCATTCATTTTTCTGTGGCCGTTTTACTGAATACACTGACTACAAGACCTGTCTAGCAACTAAAGATTATCTTGGCACCACTTAACACCATAAATAAAAGTCTCATTTGATGTGGGCCTCATTAATGTGGGATTTGCCCTGGATCAGAATGAGAGCAGCACAATCATTTATACAAACAGGCCTTCCAAGCTGCAGGGCTGCTGCTGTACTAGTAGATGGCTAGTGAGAGCACACAGCTTGGGCAGTTTGTCTCAGGAATGACTCAGGGTAGCTTTACAGCGGTACAAAGCCATGTCCTAGCAAAGCGCAAGTACATTTTATCCCACATACTTCACAGGGACTTGTAGCAGGACAGTGGACTTGCTTATCTTTAGGATCTGAAGACATATACAACATCTATTCATAGCGCTAGTGAAACACCTATTGTTTCTGTTACTGGGTTAACCTTACATTTGTGTTTTCTTGGTCTCTTCGAATACCTTCCCTATGTTTTGAACCACGGCCTTTCTTGAGCCGGACTCCTGAGATCAACTGCAACCTTAGTTAAGTCTGGCCTGCAGCTTCCTTGTTTTGGGGAGCTCTGACCAGCAATAAGCTTTCTTAAATCAATGTTTATTCAGAACCTAAGCGTTTCAGAGGAAAAAGATCTTTGAACAATCAGCCTGCAGGCATGTCTAGATTCAGGTGCCTGTGATCCAAGCATACTGTTAAAAATTAAGCTTCCAGACACGCTAAGACATATGTAGTGTAGGAGGTGTAATCAACTTGATTAACCCTCTAGCCAGTTCAATCCACTTCATGGAGAGAATCTTCAAAGCCTGAGTAGTCTTTTGATGCTCCTTTTACATGGCTCAGTCATCTTTTGGTTATAGCCCTCTGATCTGATAAGCTTCCTGCCTCAATGAGACAAGCTGGGCATAAGATGTTGACTCTTTGAAGCTAATGTCTTCCCCCACAGTCTTTCCTTGCATGGGGGTGTTCATGAGGCCATTTTTATCAGGAAGTGATTATTTTCTTGTTGGCAACAGCCTTCATTAAAGTAATATAGGCATATAACAAACATTTCACTCGTTTGCTGTACCTATAAAATCTCTAAGCTTTGGCCACATTCAACACACAAATTTTCTATAGCAGCTCCCTGTTTTCACACAATTCTGGAGATACTAAGATAGGGTAGATTTGCACCTTATAAACTAAATGAGAGACAGATAAGCTTTCATGAGCAGTGGCTTTGTCAGATGGTATACAGTGACTTCATACTAACACAGCTAACTACTCTCTGAAGTTAAGACATCTATAGGGAAGCTAAGAGACTGAAGGACTATCAAACAAAAGATGTAAATGTACCACACTATGAATAGACTGAGTGATAGGGAGAATAACAATATGGTCATGAAGCTGCTCTTTAGATCTTTGGAGAAATACAGCTTTTAACTTAAACCTGTAATTTCCAACTTCCACATGTCTGTCACCATCACCCCCCATTGTTCCCCAGTGCTCAAAGTTCCAACTATATCAATAAGCACATTCTTGTTAGAGTCCTATTTCCATTAATGTGTTTGTATGGATGATGGAAAGAATGTCAGGGAAAAACCCTCAAATGTGGGAACTGAGGTACATGCTTCATGAATATTGGAGTAGAGAATGTTTGATATGAAACTATATCGTCTCTTGTATGATTCAAATAACTGCTTGTTTTGAAGCTATGAATCAATCACACTGAAAAATGTAGTATTGCAGACAGCAATTACAGCACTGACTAAATGCCACTTCTTTTTAAAAATAGATTAAAAGTTGCAGCATCCACTACTTTCTATGCTGCATTCGGTGTGCATTTGACTTGCACTTTTGAAATATTACTTCAGTTTTAACAACTGCTTTAGTCTCATGATCACTTAAAAACTCTTTTCAGACTGCTGCTATATGTCAAAGGCCTATCTTTTGTGCTATTTTGAATAAACAATAATTTATTATCTCATGTACATCCCTCCGTAATGCTAACTCTTGTGAAAAAATTGCGAGACTCATGATTTCCAAGTCAAATTAACTCTGACTCATGATCTCAGGATAGAACCCCCAGGGGTGCGCACAGTGGCAGAGAGCTGCACCCACTGTTCCTCCCCTGCGCTTCTGGACAAGCCGCCTGTGGCTCTGTCATATAACCCATGCCCCGACACGTACGTACATACGTAAGTACGTACGTGTGTGTGTGTCCTTCACTCCCAAACCACAGCCCTCCCTCTCCAGCCCTGCTGCTGCCCCTCACTTCTGACCCACAGTACCCCACATCCTGCCAGGGTATGTGGGGACCACCCCCACCCCAGGCTCTCACCCC
>NW_017729031.1:84272722-84283823 GCF_001723915.1 Gavialis gangeticus
CACTTTTACAAATATCCCCCCCATACACACTTGAAAAATAGCATATCATGATTTACATACCAAATCTTGATTTTTAAGAGTTTGTCTCATGATTTTTGACACGGTGGGATTGGCTGCACTGAGGCAGAAAAGGATCTTGGAGTCATTATTGATTCCAAAATGAACATGGGCTGCCAATGTGGGGATGCAGTCAGGAAGGCCAAATGCACCTTGTCATGCATCCACAGATGCATCTCAGGCAGGTCCAAGGAGGTGATCCTCCCCCTCTATGCAGCACTGGTCAGGCCGCAGCTGGAGTACTGCGTTCAGTTCTGGGCGCCGCACTTCAGAAGGGATGTGGACAACATGGAGAGGGTCCAGAGGAGGGCCACTCACATTATCAGGGGGCATCAGGGCAGGCCCTATGAGTGCAGGCTACGGAACCTGAACCTGTTCAGCCTCCACAAGAGAAGGGTAAGAGGGGATCTGGTGGCCATCTATAAACTTACCAAGGGGGACCAGCGGGGAACAGGAGAGACCTGTTCCCCCAAGCACTACCAGAAGTAACTAGGAATAATGGCCACAAGTTAATTGAGAGTAGGTTCAGGCTGGATATCAGGAGGCACTACTTCACAGTCAGGGTGGCTGGGATCTGGAACCAACTTCCAAAGGAAGTGGTGCTCACTCCTACCCTGGGGGTCTTCAAAAGGAGGCTAGATGAACACTTTGCTGGGGTCATTTGACCCCAGCATTCTTTCCCGCCCATGGCAGGGGGTTGGACTTGATGGTCTACTTAGGTCCCTTCTGACCCTACCAACCACGAAACTATGAATACTGGTCTCTGGAAATGTTGGATGGCAGATTGGGGTAACCCAGAAAATGCATTTTTTGCTGCAAAATTTGTAAATCCAACCAAAAGCTTACAAAGAACTTTTTTTCCAAGTATTTAGTTGGTCTAGTAAAAGCTATCACATCTACCCAAAGAAACTTGCCTGCCTAAATCCAACCTACATTCTCGCATTGACAACTCTCAGGATATCATGTTATATGCTTCTATTTCTGAAGTTAAGGCTTATTTTAATGCCCTCCCTACTCCCTTTTTTGCAATCATTTCGGATCAAGACGGACTTCTTTTGGGATACAGAAAGTCGGAGGTGGCCAGAACTCGGCTTCAAGAAATGTATGCTCCAATACACAGAGTCTGTGTGAACAGATCTGCAACATACTGCTTAGCAATACGACTTAGAGAAGCTGAATATTTTTAAGTCTCCATGACCAGACAGATTCATCCCAGAGTACTTGAGGAACTGGCGGAAGTAACTCCAGAGCCACTGGCTATTACATTTACTTACATACAACGCAGCTTTCTAGAAATAAGCTACTAGAAACTGGGGTGTAAGTCTTAAATGAGGAAATGCAGGAGTTAAATTACCCAGCTCCTCTTCTTGAGTTGGGTGGGCAGCCAGCACTATCTGCTGCATCATCCTGGTACAGGGTTGACAAAGGCAGCCACAGGTTTTTGCTACGTGTGTTTTCCCCAAGGAAATACTTACAGGCATTTTCAAAGTACACATCCAACACAAGATCCTGCATTCAGTGGTCTGAGAATGGCTTATGGAGTCTTTAAAATACCTGTCACTCACAACAGCTGCATTCCTCTGATCAAACTATGTTCTTGTCAGACCTGCTTAGTGCTTGACTAGAAGAGTTTAAGGAAGGTGTGGATCTGCTCCTTTGCTAGCTCAAGAGCAGGGATGGTAGAGAAGTTGTATATGGAAGGGTCCCTTCCTGGAAATCTATATTCTTCCTCCTACAGCACTGAAGTAGACCATGAGAGCTGCTCCAACAGCTGTTGCCCATTGCAAGGATTGGGCCTTGAATATGGAGAGTGAACTTTCAAAAGTTCAGCTACAAATAGTTTTAAATAAATTAATAAAAATATCCTACAAGCCATGCTCCTGAGAGAGAAGTGTTTAGCAATTCCCAAAGCAGTGGGATACAGCTGCTATGCAGTGATTTTCTATGTAGGAAATAGTTCATCTTTTATGTGGATGTTCTGATAAAGTCTTACACTGAGCAAATCACATTCCAGGAGTCATTTTAAAATGTTTAATGTGCTTTTTTTAAATCTTACTTTACAAGGCAACTTGTCTCACTGTCACCAATATCTCAATACAAAAATCTTACAATGCTTTATTTGCTAAAAAACTACAACATTAAAATTGGGGTTAGGTAGTTCTTTCCTTTTACCAGCTGTTCTACTACAAGGAATATCCATTAGTCCGTTGCTAATGTTGTGGTACTTAATTCAAACAATAAGTTACACAAATTCTGTACATAATTACAGTCATATTAGAGTTTTTAGGGTATGTATCTGTATAGTACATTGCAGTTAAACACTATGAGGGCACAAAGAACTAACTGTCTATGAAAACCTTTTGTTGAAGACTTTATAGTTTAATTAACCAAGAAGAGTCAGTCATTTAGCATTCTTATGTCAGGGGACTGTCAATCCAGCTTTCTTAGGCACTAAACCAGGCAAATTTGCCTTGAAGAAAAGCCTGGCTGTTTTGCCAAACTCATGCATTATTAAAAAAACAAAACAAAACAAAAACCCCCCAACACATAGCCACGAACTCTTTATTAGCTCTATAAAAATAATTATTTTCTAGACTCGTGCTTGTCTTCAAATACATGGAAGTATTTGAATAATTTCACATTCTCTTTCTGAATTAGGTTCACTGAAATAATAGATCAGGCAGAAACTTCAACAGCTTAATTAGTCAAATGTGACTCAACCAACTGGATATTTTAGTTTGAATAAAGGAAGTGTGCCTACATACGACTAAAACATGAAGGTTTATGCCATGGCAGATCCAGCTAGCTTTGATGTTGGATATATTTTTCATGGTGGAAAAGTCATTATTCCGTAACTTCTGGTGCAGGATACTTTGGGAATAACATATTGGATGATCGTGCTTTTCAGACATTTCCACTAATGATTTAGATTTTATTGGCTTTGGAATGAATAGCTCAAAAACTTGGCATTATGCAGGGTAATAATTAACAGCTTTATACTATGAAAACAAGCAATTTTACTATTTAACTAATATGAAATTATGAAAACAAGAAAGCAATTAAGCCTCTTGTAGTAAGTAGTTAAAACTGGATACTAATTTATCTTTCTACAATAAAGTTCACAATATTACAGAATCCATTATGGCACTATTAAGTAAACCTTGTTAAAGATGCAGTATTTGTTTTTGCTTGGTATCAAAAGACTGAACAATAGCATAGTTCTGAATTGAGGATTGGAGTGAGTTGTTTGATCAGAATGGGGATGAGTCAATGACTAAAATAATAAAAAAGGCTGCATTTTAACATCAAACATGTGCAAAATTCCTTGCAATACAGTAGAGGACAAAGTGGAGATATACAAAATCTTGAAAGTTATGTGCCAACAGAGTTATCATATACATATCAAACCAGCACACTGAAGAAAAACTCCAGGATGGTTAACCACAACTTTCATCAGTGTTTCCCGAGTCCTCTTCAGCTGGTGTTTTCTCCAGACCCCAGTCTATGTTTCATTATGCAGTGCATTAAGATACTGACATTCATAATTATTGTAAAAAAAATTGGTCCTTGACAGTTTCTAATACATTTCCTTCAAGAATTCCAGTAATTTCTCAATCCTAATATGGATGTTGTAAATGCTATATTGGGTTTACAAAAGCAAATGCAGTTTGAGAGATGAAGGTCCATGAAGACTGGCATCTGTTATTCTTGGGTCTTCAAAAGTTAAAGAGCACAACAAACTGATAAAGATCTTATTCAGAAAGTCTCTATAATTTTGGTGCTTCAGCCTCTGTGTGGTATTAAGTTTTCACATGTTGTAGGCAACATAAATAGGATCCAATTGGTCAGCTAAAAATCCGTCTCTCAAGTGCATTCGTTGCTTTTCACCACGAGAATTGATAGGAATAACTCCTGGGTCAACAATTACTACAACACCCACTATCAGATAATGTTCTTCCAGAACTACATTTGTTACTAATGCAACTAAGTCCAGTGCTTCCTGCTCCGAGCCTTCTAATTCCACAACCACCACCAGCAAGTTGGTCCATGTAAACACAGCACTGTTGGTATGAAACAAGCATTAATTGTTAAAAGAAAAACTTGCATGAATATAATCACTAGAGGAAAAAAAAGATATACTGAAAAAGTCTTAGGAAAATGCTCAAAATAACCAATATTGTAAATCTATACAAATGCTAGTGATAAAAGTATTCAAAAGTCAAATGTTAGAGCTGAAGAAATCATAATTCACTATACTTCATGTACACTTTATTACACAGTAATCACAGAGCTTCTTTAAATCTACCTTTTCTGCTATACAACCAAATGTGTATATAACACGATCATGAATTTAAAAACTATACTTTAATGTGAAACTATAAGGGGAAAGAGTTAAGGACAGAGTTCCTTTCTTAGTTTCTCTTCACATACCAATCCAAGCCTCTCATGTCTTCATTTAGTATTTCAAATTTAGGTGTTGGGTGAAAACTAGAAAAGAACTTGAAGGTGGGGGTGGGGGGGAGGAGGGTGTGAAGAGTGTGCAAGGGGATCAGCAGCTGGAATACAGACTGGTTGAAATGGAAGCTGCTGATCTAGGTACATTGCTTCTCTGAGCACGTAACTTCTGATCTGATGTTGGATGTCCACTGCACAAGTTCACGTGAATGCCTACATGTGCCCAAGTTTGCTCACTCTTCAAATCAGGAAGACAACTATGTCAATAACTGTTTTGGTTCTTTATGTTTCAGCCACTTTTACTACAGTCACGTATGTTCAAGAAAGCGGCTAGACTATTTTAAGTGGCAACGATACAGCTTCCTGCAGCCCCTTTCATTCCCCAAGTCAAATAGCTGAAGACATTTCGCTCAAACTTTCAATCACAAATAACACTTTCAGGTAAAGATCAGAACATGGAAAATTTCAGTTCTCAAAAGATGGTAAATTAAAAGGAAGGTATAAAATCAGAATATTGATGTGCTCATGAAACTTGGTAAAACTGCAGAATTGTCAAAAAGCTCAAAAAGAATATGCCACGAAAAAGAAATCTGCACAGGTTGACCAATAATTTCAAACTCAATTTGTAATGCAAATTATTCTTAAAGAGTCTTCTTCAAAGTGACTTAAAAATGTCCTTTTCTTAATTGAGCATTAAATCAAATCACCTGAAATTTATGGTAGAAGATGTAACAAATAAGGTATAAGCCAAGGACAAGTGTAGCAGTTTTCCACAAACTACAATGTGCATTCATTATGGAGATGCAACCTATTGATAAGGTTATGGAAGGCCAGAACTGAAGTTTGCTAATACACTATCTCCTTTGTGGATGCAAAAATTTTTTCCTTTCACCACTAGTTAATGTAATTTGCAAACAATTTATTTTCTAGTGATAAAAGTACAAACACATTAGATGTTAAAAAACCTGGGAAGCTGCCAATGTGGTAGTATGTGTTGTGAAATGTGTGCTCTCCCGCTTAAAAAAAATAGGAGGCAGCAAACAAAACTTGTTTTGAATTCTTACCATTCAGCAATGCTCTTATGTGCTCTAATCACTGAAGTCTCAATATCAATGGGATGATATCTCATTCCTCTCAGCTCCAGCGTTTCATCCAAAGAGCCTACCACATACAACGCATCATGCCTCTCTGCAAAACAGGGAAGATATTCAGGGTATCAACAGAACATAAGGAACAGAAGTTCTCAATTCATATGTATTTACATTCATTAACTGCCCTCAGTCTCATGACTTCCTAGGAGAAGTGGCATTCACTGCCACTTCTCTGGTAGAATTGTTTTTGGAGCCAGTCTAGTAATCCTTTTACTGACTTGTGGTGAGAGGAGTTAGATGACTGGAAATAAAGAGGTGGGTCATCATGTCCGATACCCTGCTATAACAGACACATATCATAAAACCCTCTTCACAAATTGGTCAAGCTCCACTACAAAACCTATTAGGAATAAAGAAAGATAAAAATCTACCCAAAACCTTGGTGCTGGGATAGATAGGAATCCAAAGCATCAAGCCAGACTGTCCACATTTACTTTTTGCCAGCACATCTGTTAGTTTAAAGCAGCTCATCTACCTCCATGGTATTTATTCCCCTGAGAGCAAGCAGAACCCCTCCTAGCTTTTGTTTTGCCAAGCTAAGCAAGCCAAGGTCTCTTAATCCCTTTGCAAATGATCAGCTCCCTGATTATCTTAGCAGCTCTGCTCCACCTGATCCAATCTGAATTAATCTTTCTTCTCCGGACCTGTTTCAGCAATCTCCCAAATTGTACAATCATGTAGTTACTCATTATATAGGCATTAACCAAAACAATAATTCTGTAATTTAAATTAACAATGGTGATATTTGAACTCTTTTACAAAAGCAGCATTTTAAATGAGTTTTTCAGGAGTTAGATTGATGACTGCTGACTGTACTGTTGCATTTCTGTTGTAAAATAACCCACCCACTTCTCCACAGGAACTATAGTTCTTTGGGACATGTTATATTCTGATCTTTGGGGTGCAAGTATGCTTCATGTGCTCGACACTGGTTTCTTCTTTTTTCCATTCATTTGTTTGCTTACGTGCTAAGTAGCAGAATTTGTGCAGCTCAGCCTGCACCATTCTCACTCTCCAGGCTACAGCAGCCATGGAGATCAGAGGGAGGAGACTCTTCCACTGCCCCTCAGTTCTTTTGCCAAAACAGAATCCTAGACATAGGGATTTTGGTTATTAGATACAAAGGATGGGCTCCAAAATCAGTGGAGATCAGCACACGTCAAAGAACAGAAATTACAGGAGATGAGCAGTCATGCTTTGAATTCCTCTCAACGGATTCCACTTCCTGTTTTCTCAACAGGATGGGTTTGCTTGACTAGGTTTCAGTTGTTAGAAGCTTGCAATGAAGAGCAGTGTGCTGGGAATGGTCAGACAGATCTCCAGATCTCTCCCCTTACACATCTTCAGCATCTTACAAAGGAATCTAGAGGTTGTGGAAGGCCTTCCTGAATGTGTCCTGGCATGACGTAGATTCCTAGAGGGTCCTCAAGAGAAGGAACAGGCTTCTTTTATCAGAGGTGCAGATCTTTTTGGGAGACTGGATCTTTGTTATGTTGCTCCAATGGAATCAGGACCAATGGATATCTGAAGACATCCCTTGGTTACTCCAGGAGTGAAAACTGGTATAAGGCCAATGGAAAAGTTGGTCAGACTCATAAATGGCTTTAGTGCCAAGGATGAAGTACTCAAGCACAGAGGTGTGCATTGAAGGTCTTTGTGTCAGAGTGCACAGCGCTGGAAGCAGTATGACACTTTCAAGATAAAGAAACCGTAGCATTGATTGGCTGGATCTTCAATGCTGGAGCATCAGAAAGCATCTTAGAGCCATGGATCTTAAATGAATGGTCGTATCTATAAAACTTTAGTTTCTTGCTTGATCCTTGCATTTAATCCTCAGGAAGTGCATACATAACCTTCTTC
This sequence comes from Gavialis gangeticus, assembly GCF_001723915.1. Taxonomy (NCBI): domain Eukaryota; kingdom Metazoa; phylum Chordata; order Crocodylia; family Gavialidae; genus Gavialis; species Gavialis gangeticus. The sequence continues at coordinate 84,280,246 of NW_017729031.1, forward strand.
CTCATACCTGATAGCATCATAGCCATGAAAAGTCTATGGGAAGTCAGTCTGAAGGAGACAGAATGCCAAATGGCTGGTACTGAGGTAGGCAGAAGCTGTCAATTGCTTCGGCAAGAATAAATTTCAGGTATGCTCTCTGGACTTGAGGGTTGTCTTGAAGGACAAATAGCACATCAAACAGTGGTCTGAAACATATCTCTCTCTCAAGCAACTGACCACTTAGACTAGCTGTAATAGACTGGCAAGGCACAGTAAAACAATGGACAGAACTTAAATTTGGAAAACTACCAGAAAGGACAGGGTACCCTCAGTTAAAGGAGTGGAAAATGATGTGGAACTGTATCTTGTGCAAATACTACCTTCCCTTTATTTAGCTTTAAGTAGTAAGGGATAACAAAAAAATATAACTATAAAGCAGCAGGAATTCCCCAGGTAGGAAAGATGCGCTGCAGAACAATGGATACTGGGGATGCTCAATCATGAAGCACAGATGGTGAGAAGCAACTTGGTTGCAGCCTCTTACATACTTGGCTATAGCACGAGAGGTGGAGGTACAGGCAAAACATATACTATTTGAGCTCATACATGTTGCGTGCATGCATACCATTGTATTCAAGCTCTTGAAGGAGGATTCCTTTTACAACAAAGTTTATAACAACTCATGTATTAAGATTCCTTTTGTTAAAGAAAGCAAAGTACTAAAGACAGGCCTGGGGTTTTTGTATTCTACTTGAATGGGAAAATACTCATTTCTTCTGCTGCCTTTTTATGTTCACTTAAATATTTTTATTTTAAAAATGAAACTTATATAGAGATTCACACTTGATTTTCTAATCTGGAAAAACTATGAACATTTTTGGTCTTCATCTCTGAAGAGCAGAATTAGCAATCTCACAATCAGAAGAGCAATATTAGGCATCACTGATAGCTGAGAAAGGAGCAGAACTAAGTGCAAAGGGAAAAATATGCATCTGATATGCCTATGTAATTAGGTCCACGCTGTCAATTCAAAATGTAAAAAAGCAAGGTGATCACATTGTAAAAGTCATCCTGTGGACATATACATTACCTATTTTACTTGATCATTCAGAATCAGTAGAGTCAACAAAAGCATGCACATCAAGGCCCAGAATTCCTGTGGGACTGAGCCAATCAGAATCATGCAAGAACAGATCTTCATTCCCTACAAGCTTACTCTTTGTAGCCTAGCTACATAAAGGGTTACACACCTGTGCATATTAGAAACAATACCAAGATCTTTTCCCCCCCCTCACCTCCACTGGCATCAGTCAGTTCAGTTCTGCGCAGAAAGCCCAGGTACCCAGTCCGTGCCCATATTGTCTGAGTGTCTCCAAAACTCAGCCGAGCACTGAAATGGTCAGCGTGTAGTGCCTCTTCTCCATAGACTGTGTAGTAACCTGTAGCATTGTGGGGACTACTCACCCAGATCTAAACCAAAAAAAAGTAACCTCAGTGTAACAGACAGTGGTATGTTGCTACAAACAGACAGCAGAATTTCTTGATAGAATAGACATCTGTCACACTGGCAGTCTTGTTGCCTAAAAATGCCAGGTATTACTTCCTTAAAATAATTAGTTTTTGCTACATGGAAAACTGAACAAATAGGAATGGACTGGAGATACTGTGCATGTAGCAAAAGTACACTTCAGAGGACAGCACAGTTCAATTAAATGGATTTATTTCAGCTTGATGCAGGGACAGAAATTTATTTTAAAAGGCACCTTCCATCAATAGGGCTTCTTGTTTCAAACAAGACCCCTTCCCCCTACGGAGTATGTAATACCAATGTAGGCAATTTGCTTTCTTTGTAAAAATTGATCTGTAAAAAAATCAGGAAGTACATTACTTTGCATTACTTTGCATTGATAAAGATGCACCATGATGAAAAAACCTGGGACATTCTTTGCCAACTGACTGCTAAAGAGGTTCAGACCAGCAAAAAACAATGCCTCAAGGTGCAGAATGGAGAAAGTTTGGAAGTCTACTTCAGCACACGATAGAGTTCCAGCTAACATGGATATGGATAACTCTCTGCTAAACCAAGGACGTTATTTTTCCATCTTGCCAACAGGCATGCAGAAATTTACTATTTTAAATCTATAAAAAAAAAATTAAAAAAAAAAAATCACTGCAGATGTTAGTGGCTACACAGGCATTAAATGTTTACCTCTCCTAAATGTGAATCTCCTAGAGGTCCTTTTGTTTCAGTATGTGCTATAATAACCTTTACCCCAGGCAGAATCTGCAATAGGAAACAAATATTTAAAAAATGTACCTAATATCACCTCTATCTTAATCGATTTAGTGCTACCATATTTGCACTACCATAATTCTAACCTCTCTCCCCCCTCACCTCTTGTTCCGTATAAAGGGCGAAATGTGAGGTCTTTTACTCTAGAGCAGGGGCAGACAAAATATGGCCCATGGGCTGAATCCAGCCTGCCATCCGGCCCATAGGTGGGTGCCCACTGAGCCCTGCCCATGTCTGCTGTGCCAGCGCGCTACGCTCCCACCCTTGCGTGTGCGAGGGCCCTTGCCCTGGCCAGGGCACACAGCGTCCAGGTGGGATTATTGCTGCTTCTGCTGCAGCCACCCAGGGAGCTGCTCAGCTCCCTGAGACTCCAGTGGCTTCTTTTCCTGTCACGGCTGTAGTGCTCTGGGTAGCAGATAGGGAAGCGGGGACAGGAGAGGGGAAGCTGCAGCTGGCTGGGAGTACAGGGCCAGGGCCAGCAGAAGCGCAGAGCCCAAAGCATGGGACCCACACCTAGTGAGGCGGTAGGAGTGCAGAGCCTGGGTTGGCCCAGTTCCATTGTGCAGGGCTTCCCATGGCTCATGTGCAGCTCCCGGGACTCATGCACCACTAGGGGGAACCCTTCCACGATGGAGCCAGCAGCCTTCCCCACTCTCTGCTGCCACTTGCAGCTCCCAGGACGCTGTTGGAAGTGGCAGGGAGTACCACATCATGGAGCCAGGCCTGTCAGCTCCACTCCCCACTTCCTTGTGGAGTCCCAGGAGCTGCCTGTGGCATCAGGGAGTGGGACCAGGTTGCCAGCTCCATCACACAGGGCTCTGTCCTGCAGTGAGTGGCTCTGGCTAGGTCCTGGGAGCTGCTGGGAGCCTTGCATGATGGAACTGGGCCAGCCTGGCCCTGGTCCCTGCTGCCACATGCAGCTCTTGGAACTGGCCAGAGCCACGTGCCACTGGGGGCTCTACCTGTACGGGCCATGAGCGACCCGAGGGCCTGTCACCTGCTGCTGCCAGGGGTGGGAGCTGTGCCATGGGGAGGTGCCCACATGCACACCCCACCATACCCAATACCCACGTACACACACCTACACACACCCTGAGACACAACCACATCCTCCCTCACACCCCACCCCACCCCACACACAATATGCAAGAGTAAGATTTGATTTTGAGCTATTATAAAATCATCTCTATACACTATGCAAACACGTGTAAATCAGGACAAAAATATTTTTTGAAATATAAATTTAAAATGTTATAGTAGGCATTTCATAGTTTCATAGTTTCTAGGGTCGGAAGGGACCTGAGCA